>NC_042616.1:746289735-747002008 GCF_901001135.1 Rhinatrema bivittatum
TCACGATAGCCAATGCCAACGACATTGTCTAATTCGTCATTGTTGGGGAAGTTGGGAAAAAGAATCAAAATTCCACGAATTTTCGGGTTAAAGTCGGTTTTTTATTACTGCGCACTAACGGATGTTAGTGCGCATGGACTATCCGTTAGCGCGCAGTCGCTGGATGTAGTGCGCAGTACATGGCGCCTCACCGTACTGCGCACTAACGGATTATTAGTGCGCACTAGGTACATGGCAGTGCGCAGTGATATATGTTAGTGCGCACTAACGTAAATTGATACTAAATTGACACTTTTTTTAAATTGAAGGTTGAATATGTATTCCTATTGGGTGTCTTCTTGTTTTTTATTCATTACCAAGGTTACCAACAGCCAAGGTGCTGTTTTTTACAGATTGTTTTATATGGGGGATGGGGAATGGGAATGGGGGATAGAGCTATTAGCTTGAAGTTCTAATCCTACTGTAGTAGTATGTCTGTGGATATTGTGATTATGTCATCAATCATGTGACTAGAATTTGTTTGATTAATGCATAATATTCATTTGCATCATTTTTGAATTGGCCACTTAAATTAATCGGTTTATTTTCCTCCTATTTTAGTAATAGGTAGCAATAATAGCTATATAATAAGGGGTGCTCTGCTTATGTGTTGCTTCTTTGTTTTGGTGGGTTTGAGGAGAAAACATCAGTCAATCAGTTTATAGCTAGCTGCAGCTGTTGATTTGATAGTTAGTTAATATTATACAGCCTTTATGTTATTAAGGGGTTACTAGCTGCTAGCTGGCTTAGCTAGCTGATACTAGTATCAGCCTATGATACTAGCAGCAGCCAGTAGCATTGCCACTAGCCACAGTAGCATATAGCTAGCTACTGGTAGCAGCCAAGCCACTAGCCAAATAGCCAATAGCCACAACCAGTGAGCTGAGCTGAGCTCTACTCTTTTTTTCTGTTTCTTGATGTGAGCTCTTCGTTCGCAGCATTCCTAGCCTAGGCATAGGCAGGCACCAGCACTCCAGTCCAGCAGCAGGGGCTTGCTTATAAAGGACAAGGTGAAGGTACTAAGGTAGGTGCGTTGATTGCTTTCTGAACATTGCAGCAGTAGAGTTTTAATAGATTTATAAATATATAAATTATATAATATTATATTTATCAATATTATATAGATGTATGTGTAATCTACCAGATTTTATCACTAATAGTGTTTATAGCTAGCTAGCCCTAGCCAGTGACACTAGGCTAATAGCTAGCTTGGGCTATTAGCCTAGTGTCACTGGCCTATATTGGCTAGCATTATTAAGCCAGTGAGTCACTACTAATCAAATCAATTCTAACTACTAAACCATATAATTGGCCAATAGTCTGTCCAATATCCTATATTATGTATCTTGTGCTTGGCTTGAGGCTTCTGCTCCTGGTGTGTGAGATCTGTGGGTAAGACTTGAAGTGGGAGGGAGAGTTTATTTTAGTTTCAAAGAACAGAATAGGCCTGAAAAGGATATGAAAAAATAGGAATAGGGACTTCTCTAACCTCAATGCAGAAAAGCCTAGCCACTAGCCAGTCCTGCCAGGAGGCTAGTGTGTAATGAGTGAACTGAAGTATTGCAGCCTAGTTTCAGTCTCAGTCTGCTGCAGTTTGATGCTCTGGCCAATGCATGGTATAATAATTGCAATATAATATATTAGTAAAGTATACTATATCAAATTATCAATTGTCAGTGTCCACTCACTGACTAATAAATAATCACTATATCCTTCTTTTGTCCTGTGGTCTGGGGGTAGCCTTAGCAATAGCTAGCTAGCTAATGCTATTAGCTCAATAAAGTTTTAAAAATGAATACCAAACTAATTTATTAACTTGTTTAATGTACTATATTTATTATATATTTCTTTGACCACAGAATCATAATGCCCCATACCAGTACCCCTCTGGAAAAAAAAGGGTGTGCTAGTGATAGTGCTACTGGAAAGAGCTGGTCTGCCAGTCCCTAGTAAAAAACTGCGATTTTTTTGAGAAGAAAGAGGATGTAGAAGTGCAAGGAAACTTGTTTCAAGGAAGGAACGAGCAAAATTTGAGGGAAAGGTGAAAGATTAGATGAAAGAATGGTGCTACAGAAAGTATTGATTGATGATGATGAATCAGATATTGAGGAGGAGGAGGAGGAGGAGGAGGAGGAGGATGATGATCAGGAGTTTTTGGCTAGTAAACATTCTGAGGAGAAGGAGGAGGAGGAGAACAGAAGCAATGACAATGTTAGTCAGATTGCAAAACAAACAACAACTCTGCCAGTGCCAGCAGTATTGCTGTACCTGTCCCCTACACCATTTGAACATCCACGTGTGACTACTACTACTACTTACTATTTTCTACTACTAGTATGAAAATGACAAGTATCCAGCCTAGAGTAAGGAACAGTACAAGGACATCAAAGATTGGAATCATTATCATGTTGTGGCTGACCAGAGATTTGGACAATGTATCCATTGTAAAAAGATGGTGAGCCATGGAAGAATTATTGGACATCTTACTAACAGCAACATGAAATATCACCTTGAAAGAGAACATAGAGCACTGTTGCTTGCAGAAGAAGCTGGTCCCACTGTGGCTTGCCCAGGCTTCAAGTAAAGCAACAGGGAAGCAGCCACAGAGGAAAGTAGTAGTACTAAAGATAAAGAAGATACAGATTGTGTGCATCTTCAGAAGCAGCAGTCTCCTCTTCCTCATCCCCAGCAGCAGCGGCAAGCTACCATGGAGCAGATGGGGTTGGTGTTCTTCTGCAATGTCACAGAGCAGGAAGCAGGCAATGTCTAAAGTGGGTACACGACATATTGCTCTAATGATTTGCTTTGGATGATCATCAGCCGCTGCAGATTGTAGAAAATGAGGGATTTAAGCGGATGCTCCATTATTTTCGCCCCTTACTACAAACTTTCCTTCAAGAAGTACATTTAGCCGTCAGGTGCTTCCTTCCCTATACAGAAAATGTCGTGCTGAAATGCAGATTATGATGGCAAGGGCAAAGGGGAGGAGCATCCATCTCACCACTGATGTTTGGACTAGTATGAATGCAATGCATGCATATTTATCTCTAACAGCACATTGGTGTGGCAGCTGGATGAGGCCATTAATACCTGTAAGCACTAGCAGCATTGGCAGTGGCAGTGGCAGCAGCTCCAAAAAGGTTTCGCCAGGATACCATTGGGCTTTTACTGCATGCTCAAGTGCTAGGACAAGAGACATACTTCCGAAAATATCTTACACGCAATTCAGGGGATGATGGAAAAATGGAATGGGCTCCTTAGAAGCAGTGATATGGAATGCTTAATGGATTTTTCATTACTGACAATGGTTCCAATATTATTAAGGCTCTGGCTGATGGTAGATTTCAACGGCATCCGATGCTTTTGCACATACCCTGCATCTGATTAGTGAGGGATGCTTTGGGGCTTAGTGGCAAGGAAGGTGGTACTACTAGTTGTAGTAGTCAACTCCTGAAGCGGTTTGATTGAAAAAGTGTCGCAAATAGCTGGGCATTTCAATCGTAGTGTAAAAAGTGGGAAGCAACTCAGAAAGAGGCAAATAGCAGTTGGCGCACCTTTGCACAACCTTCTCAGGATGTGCCTACCAGATGGAATTCTCCACCGATCTTATGTTGGAGAGGTTGTCTGAACAGCAGACACCTCTTCATGATTTGGCAATGGCAACTGAAATTGGATTGGAAAATCCTCTTGGATGTCAGGACTGGACAAACATTGCACACATGGTGCATGTCCTCAAGCCTTTCAAAGTATATACTGATGCATTGAGTTCAGCTAATGCCACTTTGGGTGGTAGTCATCCCTGTAATAAACTATCTGGAGGAGGTATTAGAGGAATTTCTGCATCATCCAGAGTTCTCTAAGGGAAGTGTTAATGCTTGTTAAATGCTTAAAAGAGCAAGTTGAAAAAAGATTGAAACCTCTCATGCAAAGGGATTGCTATATGTTAGCCACGATGGTGTGACCCACGTGTGAAAGGCAGGTATTGCTCTCAAGAACAATGCTCTTACACATTGGAAAAAAAAAGTTGATTACAATGGTTGAAAACATAATGTCTAACAGGGTCTGTCCACTGGTAACGATTGAAAAAGATTTAGTATCATCCTCTCAGTCTCCAACTCCATCCTGCTCAAGTACTAGTATGATCAGCTGCTCCCCTACCCCTTCCATAACACATCAAAATATGGAGTCATTCCACATTTAATGAACTGCCTGCCATGTCACAAGCAATCGCATCAGCTGTTGGCAGAAGAGTTACTACTGAGTCCTACCTGCAGGAGAATGTTTCAGAACTGCATGTTAAGAGTTTTCTGTCTGAGCCAATTCAGAGCATGGACTCAGATCCCTTGAGATATTGGGCACAGAAAAGCTTCAATGTGGCCTGATCTTGCAATACTAGCACAGCCACTTTCTTTCCTGCCCGCCAACAAGTGTGCAAAGTGAAAGAGTATTTTCAATGACAGGGAACATAGTGAGTCCACACCGTGCACGTTTGTCTCCAGACTTAGTCGAGCAATTGGTTTTTATCAAAACGAACTTTCCACAGCTTGGGTATCCGAACTTTCCCTGTGACTGGGAGGAGTGAGTCTCTTGTCGAGGGCCGAGATCCAAGGTCAAGGGGTGGAAGAGAGGCTTGGCTCTATGCAGCTGTTGCTCCCCGCATCGCTTGCTGGGGCGCCCGGCCACAAGAGGCAGCAGCGGCCACAACATTGCCGCTGCTGCCTCTTGTGGCCCACAGGAGAAGCCAGTCTGGGAGTCACAAGACATGAACACTCTGTCCTGCTGCGTCTCCAACACAGGCTTCTCACTCCCCAGGCTCCTTTCCCCCAATGTCCACCTCTGAGGCAGGCAAGTCCTCGCTGGGTTCTTCTGCCTCAGCGTCCATCTCCGACAGCATGATTGTGTGAATGAAGTATGAAAGAATTTCAGGCCAATACAATATTAAATTGCACTTACAGTGCACAGAGAGGTTGATACTCTAAGTAGCTAGTGGCTGTACTAGTAGTAGCTAGCTACTAGCTACTGGATATCCAAGTACTAGCTACTACTTGGATATCCAGTTTATATCCAACTAGTAGCTGCTACTACTACTAGCTACTAGTTGGATATAAACTGTTACTGTCTATTATATCCAATACTGTAACAATATATTGATTAACCAAATATATACAGACACCCTTGAGTGTAATTAAAAAGAGAAACTGAGCACCCAGAAGTTGTACATTTCTGAAGGATTTTTTGTTCATGAGTCTGCTTTCTCCTAGTCCTTACTCCTACTTTAGTATCACAAGCATTACATTTTTTGCTTCAAATGGCTGTCTTGGTCATGGAGCATTTTTGGCATTGACGTGTGAGTCATTGCAGTAGCTTGAGTGCTGCACACACTGCACACAGTGCACAATATTGTATTGGCCAGGTTGAAAGATGTGTGAATGGTCAGTAGCCACGGTTGAAGCCTTGACGTTGGCGCTACTGCTCACAAGTATACAACTTATGCTAATTCAGCCAGACTGAATGTTGTATGGAAGTGTATGACTAACTTAGTTACTACTACTAAAACAATGAAATGTGTTGGATTATAATAGACATACATCCGTACATGTCTGCTCTTTGTAATTTAGTAGTACCATACTATATTATTTTGGAATAATAATTATTAGTTAAATGACTAATAAAATAATATATAAAAAGAACAAGCAAACATTTACAATATAAACAAATTTATTTTAACATTTATATTTCACATATTTATATTCCACCACCACAGTAAACACATTTAAAAAAAAAAACAAAACAAAAAAAAAACCCAGGCCAGCAGCCCAGGTCAAGGCGAAATATGATGCCTTGACTTCATGATGTTGCAGCAGGGTCAGGCTCATGTGGAGAGGAGGGTGTCGCCACTGGAGAAACCTGCTCTGAAGCAGAGGGAACTGGCACCTCCTCCTCATGAGGCATCTCATGAGGAGGAGAAGCCATTCCCTCTGCTCCTGAGGGGCCTCCTCCAGGGCTAACAACCTCCTCTCCACATTGCACACACTGGCCTGCACCTCTCCGACCCTCTGCTGCAACATCATGAAGTCGGCATCATATTTCACCTTGAACTGCCATACTTCCTGCAGGATCTCCTCCAACTTTGAATATTGTGCACAGCAGCACTTACAGGTTGGAGGAGATCCTGGAGGAAGTACGGCAGTGCTGGTGCTGGTGCTGGCACTGGCGCTGGTGGTGGTGCTGGTGGTGGTGCTGGTGGTGGTGCTGGTGGTAATGGTGGGCCGCTGGCTCCTGGCAGCTTTTTCTTGGCCTGTAAAGAAATTAAAAAAAATAATAATTCAACATGAGACACAGAACTATACATTATACATACATTACATAGTCAGATATGACAAATAAAAAAGCAAATACTACTGGATGCGTGTGAGCAAGTTTATAAAATAATCTACCCCTTATTTAGTTTATTGACCTTGAGGATTATAGAAAAATGAGGAGTCCATTGCAGGGGAGAAGGAGTGAGGGGGAGAGTGGAGGGATATCAAATCTATCAACATAGATTAGAGAGAATACATAATTTGAAGGATTGGAAGGAGAAATAATAGTCAATCTCAGGTTACACAGAATATGATGGTAGGAGATACACTACAAACCTCTTCTTTTTTTTCACCTTCAATTCTTTAGTTTACTATCATAGCCACTCAGTGTCATTTAATATATACAAATAAATAAATACACACATCCCCCCATTCCCAATCCCCAGCCACTATAACTGACTGATATAAAAAAAAAGATTTTGTTTTTCAGCCTCAGATAATATATACTACTGTACTGGCTGTGCCAAGATATATTATTTCCTACCTAGACCACTTGTTGTTGCTGCCTCCGTCCTCCTCTGGTGACAGCTCTGCCTCCCACTAGGCCCAGGAAGCCCCGCCTCGTCCCTACCTGGGTGTTGTTTTGTACAAGACAAATCAAAATTCAGAGAACAACAGTTAGAATTTTAAAAACAAGAATGAGATCAGACACAATGATTCATTCACTGTTATAGTAAAGAAACATTTTTAACACAAATTCCATTACAATTAATTGAATAGTTGTGTAATGTGTGTTGTTCTTGTGTAGTATTCTGAAAACAACTTACCAGGCACGGAACGGGGCAAGGTTCGGCGGACCTCCTTGAGCCACCTACCCTCGTGCAATCGCAGATGGCGACCTGAAAATTAGAGGAATATACAGGAAAAAGAATAACATTGATTAATTTTTACAACATGCCCATGTTTTGCCTTGACCTACTAGATTATTTTTTATGCAACATACAAAAGTTAGTTATACATAAATACTATTTTATTTATATTTCAATGTGGCTTTCAAAAAAATCCCAAATACCACCATTTCAAAAAGATAAATATAAATATCAATAATATACCACAGACAATTTTATTTCCTTTGTAGTCTAGTTATTAAGTATTAATACTAGTATAGTATAGGGTAAGGGTGGTACACTAGTAGCTAGCTAGCTAGTAGCTAGCTACTAGTATTTCTGTTTTTTTTAAAATATATTTACTTAACATTATAACTTTTATTACTTATAGTAGTTAATTATTACATTATAATTATATAACTCACTGTATGCTACTAGTAGCTGCTACTGTAGCTAGTATTACTATCATACTCTATTTAATTTTCAATGACAAAATAATATACATAATTTATAATTGAATAATATGATCAACATTATTATTTCTCACCTTTCTTTTTGAGGTCTTCCACCTCACGAGGGTAGGAGGCCCGCCGGCAAAACTCCTCCTGGAGAGAGGCCCAGGCAGCAGTCTCCCTTTGCAGGTTAGGCCTGCTGCCTGGGGGGGTGTACAGGTTCCTCTCATCCAGGAGCATGAGCCGGGCCAGGAGGTCCACGTCGCCCTGGGTAAAGCGGGGCTTCCTGGAACTTGCTGCCACCTTGGAGGAGGACGGTGGGGAGGAGTCAGACTCCCTCCCCCTGTCCTCACCGGACTCCCTTTCACGTTCCATCCTACCATGAGAAAATAAAAAAGAAGATGAAAAAAAGTATGTGCTATAGGACAGCTGTTTGTTTAGAAGCTCACACACTAATGCAGGGAGGGACTAGGCAGCTCCCCCCTGTCTGTGAAGCCAGCCCTCAGCCCTCACCCTCACAGTGACAGTACACTATTCAGTTCAGTGGCAGGGACATGGGGGGAGGGGAGGAGTGAGGGTCAGGCAGCTGAGCTCCCCCCCCCTGTCTGTGAAGCCAGCCAGCCTCTCACTACGTAATGCAGGCAGGGAGGGAGCTGTCTCAGCCCTCACCCTCACAGTGACAGTACACTATTCAGTTCAGTGGCAGGGACATGGGGGGAGGGGAGGAGTGAGGGTCAGGCAGCTGAGCTCCCCCCCCCCCTGTCTGTGAAGCCAGCCAGCCTCTCACTATGTAATGCAGGCAGGGAGGGAGCTGTCTCAGCCCTCACCCTCACAGTGACAGTACACTATTCAGTTCAGTGGCAGGGACATGGGGGGAGGGGAAGAGTGAGGGTCAGGCAGCTGAGCTCCCCCCCCCCTGTCTGTGAAGCCAGCCAGCCTCTCACTACGTAATGCAGGCAGGGAGGGAGCTGTCTCAGCCCTCACCCTCACAGTGACAGTACACTATTCAGTTCAGTGGCAGGGACATGGGGGAGGGGAGGAGTGAGGGTCAGGCAGCTGAGCTCCCCCCCCCCCCCCGTCTGTGAAGCCAGCCAGCCTCTCACTACGTAATGCAGGCAGGGAGGGAGCTGTCTCAGCCCTCACCCTCACAGTGACAGTACACTATTCACTTCAGTGGCAGGGACATGGGGGGAGGGGAGGAGTGAGGGTCAGGCAGCTGAGCTCCCCCCCCCCCCCCTGTCTGTGAAGCCAGCCAGCCTCTCACTACGTAATGCAGGCAGGGAGGGAGCTGTCTCAGCCCTCACCCTCACAGTGACAGTACACTATTCAGTTCAGTGGCAGGGACATGGGGGGAGGGGAGGAGTGAGGGTCAGGCAGCTGAGCTCCCCCCCCTGTCTGTGAAGCCAGCCAGCCTCTCTCTACGTAATGCAGGCAGGGAGGGAGCTGTCTCAGCCCTCACCCTCACAGTGACAGTACACTATTCAGTTCAGTGGCAGGGACATGGGGGGAGGGGAGGAGTGAGGGTCAGGCAGCTGAGCTCCCCCCCCCCTGTCTGTGAAGCCAGCCAGCCTCTCACTACGTAATACAGGCAGGGAGGGAGCTGTCTCAGCCCTCACCCTCACAGTGACAGTACGCTATTCAGTTCAGTGGCAGGGACATGGGGGGAGGGGAGGAGTGAGGGTCAGGCAGCTGAGCTCCCCCCCCCCCTGTCTGTGAAGCCAGCCAGCCTCTTACTACGTAATGCAGGCAGGGAGGGAGCTGTCTCGGCCCTCACCCTCACAGTGACAGACAGTACGCTATTCAGTTCAGTGGCAGGGACATGGGGGGAGGGGAGGAGTGAGGGTCAGGCAGCTGAGCCCCCCCCCCCCTGTCTGTGAAGCCAGCCAGCCTCTCATGCAGGGAGGGAGCTGTCTGTGTGACACTGACAATCTCTGTTAAACTTTTTTTTCACTAAATTAGCATAAAATTAAATGAAGTACTTTTGTGTGTTAAACTTTTAATTTCCCCTAATGTAAGTAACTTCATTTAATATTATTTTTATATTATTTTATGCTATTTCACCGAAAAAAAAGTGCATTAACTATTTAACTTAACCAACTAACTAATAGTAAAGTAATACTGTATAAAAACTAAAACAAAATCTTATATATTTATTATATTATACACTTACACTGGTAAAGTTGTTGATGATATTGTAACTCTGTGCACACTACAGCTCAAGCACTCAGCTTCTGATTCCTGAATGGCACTGCAGTCTGCTGCTGCTCTCCTCTGTCAGACAGCACGTAGTAAGAAAATAATTATTAGTGCGTGCAGCAAAATGGCCTCTGGGGACCTCACAGAGCATGCTCAAGAGAGCGCGCACTAATCCGCGTTTGTGCGCACTAACCAGCGGTAGTGCGCACTATCAAGCGGTAGTGCGCACTAACTACGGATGAGTTAAAATACTGATTCTACATTCCCATTGGCTGTTTTCCAGGTGGTGCGAACCAGTGGGAGCCCAGAACCGTACATTTAGCTAACGAACTCCTTAAAAATTGATACGTTTTACTTAAAAGTTGCAATTTTTGGTAGTGCGCACTAGCATTAGTTAGTGCGCACTAACGGGAACTTTGGGCGCACTAACCCCGTTAGTGCGCACTAACTCTGTTCGTAAAAAAAACCAAATCACACGCGAAAAACTAAACTTTTAAACGAATCGGTCGACCGAAGCCCGATCCGATTCCTAAAAACGAAGCACATCTCTAGAGTGGAGGACATTGTGGTCTTCTAAAAAGTCCGTCAGTTGTTTGTTGATAACCCTCTCTAGGACTTTGGATAAGAAGGGAAGGTTGGAAATTGGACGGTAGTTGGCCGGGTCTGTGGGGTCGAGGGTGGGTTTCTTTAAGAGGGGCTTGTCTATGGCCAGTTTGATATATATATTTCTAGGTATGTATAACTATTTTTATACTTTGCTTTACTACTCTGTGTTTTCATCTCTGAATACTGAGTTCAACTTGTGAGTAAATAAAAATAGAAGTTAGGGTAATATTCATTTTTTGTGTTCTTTTATATTAGTCTGATATTAGGTGAAATTGGTGAGCAAGACATCCACTAGAGTTGCAGAAGTTGAAGAAAGTATTATTTTTGTCTTATTAAAGTGTTTAAAGTATAGTGTAGTAGGTATTCAAGAGACAAGATGAGAAGAAGTTGGACCAGAAGTACCTCCATTATTGGCAAGATAACAAATCTGGACATGCCCTACTCATTCTAGCATCAGAAAAAGTGATCTTGTATACACATAGACCATTTTAAAAGATATGATATACATTTTCTAGTCAGAAACATTTATTATGTTTAGAGACATTACTTCCTTTCACTTCCTATCACTTCCACCCCATTCAAATAATGAAATAGCCCTAGGGTTTAGTAATCCCCACCAATCAAAATAAAAGGACTTTGAATGTCTGGGGGAAACTGGACCCCCACCCCATTAAATAAAATCATTGGTCTTTATTGGGGGCCTAGAGTGCACCCTATCTCCAAGCCTATTGGTACCATTGTTCAAAATGGCATTGAACTTGCTTTCATCACATGATAAGGGTCAAAGCCATATGGCGGCCATTCTCGAAAATGGACACCATATGCCCAGAGTCTAGGGGTGCTCCAGGCCCCCACTGTACCACCAATGATTTGTCAGTGGTTAGAGGGGGATTAGTTGTAGGGGTGAGCACCTGGGAGACCCTAAGACAACTATGTAGATTTTTCAGAGTACTAAGGGCTCCAGGAGTGGAGAGAAGGGTGGTACACCGGACTATCTGGGGGTCTTTATTTTTACAAAGATGGGAGGCCAGGGGATTGTTTATGGAGAGTGAGAGGTACTGATCTTCCTGCCTCCTGGGGCCAGAAGTCAGTTTTTACCAGAAAAGGGGAGGTATTGGAGGTCTGGGCTTTGGCTCATCATGCACACTTCTAATATTTTTTACATTTTGGCCACTACTGCTGCCTCTAGAGATGCCCGGGGGGTGGAACAGGGGTCTATGCAGACTGCTTTTGTTTCTTCATTGAGGGCTGGCATTCTTGGTTCCAAATGGTTTCTTTAAGTGATGATGGCCCCACAATCCCAGTGCTGCCATCATGCGTTTGATTGGGTCTTTCTCTGCAGCTGTATTTTTCCCCTCTAGAAAATACAGTGGGTCATTGTATTTTCCTGTGAAGAAAAATCCTGCAGGATTCAGAAAGCTGCAGAGTGATTCACTAAGCTGCATGGTAAGAATCCATGGCTTAGTGAATCCAGCAGTATTTTTGTCTCAGGAAAAAATACTGAGGGTTAGTTAATGAGGTTCTTAGATTGTAAGCCCTCTGGAGACAGGGAAATACCTGCAGTAAAGGAATGAAATCTGCTTTGAAATGTCTGAAAAGAAAAATATTAAATAAAAAATAAGGGTCAACATTATCTATTTGGCATTTTTATTTATACTATAGTCGATTATTGTGGAGTGGATGAAGTGAATTATATCTGTCTGAAAGGGCACCCTGTTGAATTATAGCTTTATGGAAGAGGAAATATTATATTATTTGACTCTGGTCCTTTTATTCAAGCATTTGCAATGTCATGAAATAGTTTGACTTTTAACTATGGTTTGAGAGACAGCTAGAATTGTTTAGGTAGCTATGTTGGTCTGTGATGCTTTTGTTTTTTATGATTTCTATTTTTATCCTGTCCTTGGTGCTTATTATGATGTACAAGGAATGTATGCTGTCTTAGGCCAGAGGAGCACTTCCCAGACTTCTCCTGGTGACTCCACTGCCAGTCAGGTTTTCAGGACATCCACAATGAATAATCATGAGATAAATCTACAAACAATAGAGATCCAATTGTGTCTAGAAGCATAGCTGAAGGGGTAGGGTTTTTGTTTTTTTTTAATAGAAATAATAAATTCCTTTCATGTATGCTGATTGTGAATTTTCAGAAAATCTATCTGCAATAAGATAATAGTTTGTGAAGTAGACACAGACAGATCAGATACCTTGCTTTCATTTCTGTTCTTATTTGCTATATGTCCTCCCCCAAAGAACTCCACTTTCTTTAATCATTTCTCTTCTCAGTGCCCATAAACACATTAACATCTCTCTGTTAAGTGTGATCCTCAGTTACATTGGAAACATATTCATATTAATGAAAATGCAGTTTGAATATAAAATGCAATCCTTATGTCTAAAGAATCTAAAGAAGAATGTACCTGAAACTATATTTTGTGTTTGTTTGATTTGTCTGTTTCTATGTAGTTTGTAGTTTTATATAATATGTATTAATGCTCTTAAAGGTACTCTGCCTAAAACAGACTAGAGCAGAATATACGTGTTTTAAATAGTTAATTTCTCAATCTCTCTCTCTATCTGCATTGGTCAATTGAGCACACTGTTGTGTCTGTCTGCAAAGCCCTGTTTTTTACACACACACACACACACACACACACAGGCAGGGTTTCATGGTTTGCCTGCTATTTGGCCTCCTTGTGCCATGGTTCTGCCTACTATGCAGCTTCCCCACCAGAAGAGGACTTCAGTGAGCCCCACTCCTAGTAGTGCAAGTTACCTCCTCAGCCACAGCCCTATTTAACCCAGCCTGTCCAGTCCCTCAGTGATTCTTCATTGAGTCACCTCGGCTCCCTGACCTGGCCACTTCCTTCTCACTTTTCTACCTTTCCTTACAGCCTTCCTAAGCATTCTGCCTTGTCTTGCAACTTACTTAGGCCTCCTGCCTTGCCTTGTGGCCTCTCTTGCCTTGTTCTGTGACCTATCTTGGCTTCCTGATCTACTTTGTAGCCTTCTAGGCATCCTTGCCTTACTCTATGGCCTCCTGGGCCTCTCGGTCCTGCCTTGTGGCCTCTGGGTCAACTAGAGTTACCTTGTCTAGTTTCATGCCCTGTTGTACTTTCTTGTTCCTTGTTGCCTGTTCAGTCCTGTCTTTGTCCAGTCTGTCCTTGTCTAGTCTTTGTTCTGTCCTGTTCTTCTCTGGTCCATGCTAGTTCATTCCCTTGTTTATTCCTAAGATTTTGCCCTTACCCTTAGTTGCAATTCCCAGCCAATACCTGTATCCATCTCCCAGCCAGTACCTATATCAAGCTTCTGGCCATTACATGTATTTAGTTCCCTGTCAGTGCCTTGTCTATAGCTTCTAGCTAGTATCTGAAGAAAAATGATGTTTGCCAGGTGGAAAGTCCTACTCGCCCCTAGAACCTAAGGGCTCAGTCTGCGGGGGAGGGGGCTAATTAGTCAGAAGACCAGCCCCAGTCATCCTGCAGTACTGTGGGGCTTCTCCCTGATTCCAGCCTGCCGGGCCATGACACAGGGAAACATATAAAGACACTCACACAGGCATAGGCATCCCCACATGCACACAAGCAAACACACATACATAGGCAAAGGCTTACACACTAGGGATGTGAATCGTTTTTTGACGATTTAAAATATCGTCCGATATATTTTAAATCGTCAAAAATCGTTAGGGCCACGATACAATACCAATTCCCCCAATTTATCGTCAAAAACTTGTAAACCGGGGGAAGGGGGAGGGCAGGAAAACCGGCACACTAAAACACCCTAAAACCCACCCCCGACCCTTTAAATTAAATCCCCCACCCTCCCGAACCCCCCCCCCCAAATGCCTTAAATTACCTGGGGGTCCAGCGGCACACTAAAACACGGCACACTAAAACACGGCACACTAAAACCCCCTAAAACCCACCCCGACCCTTTAAATTAAATCCCCCACCCTCCCGAACCCCCCCCCCCAAATGCCTTAAATTACCTGGGGGTCCGTAGCCTTAAATTACCTCCGTAGCGGCGGTCCGTAGCTAAATCAGGGGAAGGGGGAGAGCAGGAAAAGTGGCACACTAAATCGTGTAGTCTTCAGCCGGCGCCATTTTGCAAAATGGCCGCCACAAAATGGTGGCGGCCATAGACCAAAACGATTTGACGCAGGAGGTCGTTCCGGACCCCCGCTGGACTTTTGGCAAGTCTTGTGGGGGTCAGGAGGCCCCCCGAAGCTGGCCAAAAGTCCCTGGGGGTCCAGCGGGGGTCCGGGAGCGATTTCCTGCCGCGAATCATTTTCCGTACGGAAAATGGTGCCGGCAGGAGATCGACTGCAGGAGGTCGTTCAGCGAGGGTTCCGGACCCCCGCTGGACCCCCAGGAACTTTTGGCCAGCTTCGGGGGGCCTCCTGACCCCCACAAGACTTGCCAAAAGTCCAGCGGTGGTCCGGAACGACCTCCTGCGTCGAATCGTTTTGGTCTATGGCCGCCGCCATTTTGCGGTGGCCATTTTGCAAAATGGCGCCGGCTGAAGACTACACAATTTAGTGTGCCGCTTTTCCTGCTCTCCCCCTTCCCCCGATTTAGCTACGGACCGCCGCTACGGAGGTAATTTAAGGCTACGGACCCCCAGGTAATTTAAGGCATTCGGGAGGGTGGGAGATTTAATTTAAAGGGTCGGGGTGGGTTTTAGGGGGTTTTAGTGTGCCTTGTTTTAGTGTGCCGCTGGACCCCCAGGTAATTTAAGGCATTTGGGGGGGTTCGGGAGGGTGGGGGATTTAATTTAAAGGGTTGGGGGTGGGTTTTAGGGGGTTTTAGTGTGCCGGCTCACGATTTTAACGATTTTCACGATACTTTACACACCCAAATGGCAACAATACGATTCCCTCCCCCTCCCAGCTGAAATCTATCGTTAAGACGATCGAGGACACGATTCACATCTCTATTACACACACAGGCACACACACACACACACACAGGCATACTTAAACATACACACAGACACACAGGCAGGTACACACACAAATTGACACTCACAAAGGTACCCTCACTAACACAGCAGACATACATAACAGGCATAGGCATACACACACACAAAGAAGCAAATATACACATAAGCAGAGGAACCCATGCACACACACAGCAACTGGAAAACACACATAGGTGCACATACACAGGAGCAAGCATAAAGGCACACACAGGCTGTTATTGACCAGACAACCTGAGCAACACTGAATACTGTTTGCTAATATGGTCTGCCCACAAAGCTTTGTCTCTCACATTCCCACAAACAGAGATAGGCAAGCATAGGTACAGACACACATAGGCACATACTCATAGGTACACATAAGTTTGTGCAAGCAGGCAGAAGTGCACACATGCTCGCAGAAGCATACACAAGTGCACAGGCTGGCACACATAAACAGGCAATGGCAGACACACACACACAGGAAGAGTCACCCACACACTAACAAGTACAGGCCACCCCACACACAGGTGCATACACATGGGCACACACAAACAGGCGAATAGACAGTCAAGCATAGGCATGCACACAGCAGGCATAGGCACCCACAAATACATAGGCACAGACACACAGGGTGATTTTCAAAAATGTTGAACATGTAAATGTAATATAACAGTTTTCAAAACCCATTTACCTGAGTTAACATGAGTAAAGCTTATTGGCAGTTCAATGGCTTATATTGTGGCAATTTTAAAAAGCCCACGTACATGGGTAAAGTACATTTATACATGTAAAACCCACTTTTAAGCATTACCCTCACTGGCTCCCCCAAATACACACACATACAGGTAGACCCCCCACACACAGGTACAGGCATCCACATACACACACAGGCCTCCATATTTACAGGCCTCCATATCCACAGGCACAGGCACAGGTACACACACGCATAGGTTCTTATAGACCAGACTACCCAAGCACTATTGCTAGTGAATAAATGTAATAATATAACTGTCCAAAATATATTTTGTTAGCTTAAGTGTAATTTTGGTTTTTAGGAGTGCTTTTTTTTTTACCATCAAAACTCGAACCCAATGTATGGTGCAACATCTAAATATCATAAATAAAAAAAATAGCCTTCACCTTATACTTATTATTATTTTACAAATCAAACAATGCTGAATTCACTCTTTAAAGGAAGAAAAGACTTCTGAACCGAGCATCCATTTGTTTGGATAAACGTAAAAGCATGTTTTGGTAACCTCAATCATCTGTCAGAAACCTCTACCTTCATATGCTTTATTTATTTTATTTATTTTATTTATTTAGTAACTTTTATATACCGACGAACGTTGGGAACATCTCGTCGGTTTACATATAACAGAACTGAGCAACAGGCTTTACAATTTTTGCGTAATTAGATAATTAAATAAGGAACATTCAGAGCATACAAATAACAGATTAGATTATATAAGTAAAATTATAAAAGTGTGATACATGAAAGAGGTTATCTAAACGGGGGTGGGGAGGGGGAGATTCTGATATATAGGGGTGGGGAGGGGGAGATTCTGATATATAGGAGGGTATCCATAATTAAAGGAGGTAAATATTAGGGGTGTGCATTCGGATTGACCGCATTAGTAAAACGCAACTCATATTTTTTTTTTACTTAAAAAATTGATTCGACATAAACGATCGGATTTCCCACATATCGAACATAGATATGTTCGATATGTGGGAAATCGCGATTGTTGAGCCAAAATAAAAATATAAACCCCCTCACCCTCCTTAATCCCCCCCCCCGACTTACCACAACTCCCTGGTGATGGAGCGAGGAGTGAGGACGCCATTTCTGCAATCCTTGGCGAGAAGCATGTGACGTCGGCGGCACGTCGAGTGACGCCGGCGTCACGTGATTCCCGGCTCGTTCGCGCCGGACGGCTCGTTCGGCCCAAAAAGAACTTTTGGCCAGCTTGGGGGGGCCTCCTGACCCCCCCAAGCTGGCCAAAAGTTCTTTTTGGGCCGAACGAGCCGTCCGGCGCGAACGAGCCGGGAATCACGTGACGCCGGCGTCACTCGACGTGCCGCCGACGTCACATGCTTCTCGCCAAGGATTGCAGAAATGACGTCCTCACTCCTCGCTCGATCACCAGGGGGTTGTGGTAAGTCTGGGGGGGGGGATTAAGGAGGGTGAGGGGGTTTAATTTTTTTTTTGCACATATGTACATATACCCAACTCATTGGATTTTTTTTATGTCCATATTGGCCGCAAGTGGGACCCCCTTTCGGACATAAAAAATATGAACATAAAATTTTGCTCTGCACATCCCTAGTAAATATACACGTGATTGGGAACAAATTTTTTATATAGAAGTTTTTATTTGTTATAGGAAAAAGAAATTGCTTTGAATTTTAAATTTTTTAATAAAAATCACTTTTCTAGTGCAATACATTTTTTGAAAATGAGCTTTAGTATATTAGCCTTGCCACTGACGTTGGCAAGGCAGCCAGAGAATAAATGACTAATATCAAATGTACCTAAGAAGGTTTCAATCACCAGAAAGGAAAAACAGAACAGCAACTGCAAGCAAAACAACACAAATCTGCTATGAAACATAGATATTATGATGCAGCGCTGCCTTACTACCTTTCTCTCTCGTGTGACTGAATGACTGCTGCTGGTACAGTGAGACTATAAAATATGCTGCAGCAAAAAGCATTAGCAAAAACTCAGAGAGAGAGAGAGAGCTCAGGACTATGCTTTCACACAGACAATGTCTTGAGAAGCAATGTAGAGCAATTCTCTGACATGCTTAGTATTCAAAATCTGTGTGACAGTGTCACCGTACATGTTCTAAAGCAATAGGTCAAACTGGCAAATTCTTCACTGTAATACGTCATTCCTCTTGCCACCATGACAACATGCTCATCCTCGCCTTCTCTGAGGACTGCCTACTCTGCAATGTATCAATTTCTAACTGCACACATGCAATCATTGCTTTCCTATGATTTCTATGTGTCCATTGACTATAATGTTTTATAAAATCATTCTATTTAAAATTAATGAAAGAAACAGGATTTGTTTCATTCATGAGGCCCCTTGAATTTGTTTTGAGGCCCTACAAAATAAACAGAGGTTATAGGGCTCTATATATTGTAGATGGGCACATTCAATTCAGGGTGGGTTTTGGGGTTGGTGTTACATAGACAGTCAGAGGAATTAACTGCTAATTTGAAATCACTGATAGAAATCAAATTATATAAATTCTTCAGCGATTTCAAATTTGCAGTTAATTCCTCTGACTGTGTATGTTACATCACCCCCACAAACCCATCCTGAGTTGAATGTGCCCATCTACAGTGCTAGATATATATAGAGTCCAATTCTCCCTATTAAAGTGTTAAGAACATAAGAAATTGACGTACTGGGTCAGACTAAGCCCAGTATGCTGTTTCCAACAGAGGCCAAACCAGGCCACAAGAACCTGGCAAATACCCAAACACCAAGAAGATCCCATGCTACTGATGCAATTAATAGTAGTGGCTATTCCCTAGGGGGTAGATTTTAAAAAATAGCGCGATCGCGTACTTTTGTTGGCGCACCAGGCGCAAACAAAGGTACGCTGGATTTTATAAGATACGCGCATAGCCACGTGTATCTTATAAAATCCGGGATCGGCGCGCGCAAGGCTGCCGATTTTGGGCAGCCTGCACGCGCCGAGCCGCGCAGCCTGCCTCCGTTCCCTCCGAGGCCGCTCCGAAATCAAAGCGGCCTCGGAGGGAACTTTCTTTCACCCTCCCCTCACCTTCCCCTCCCTTCCCCTACCTAACCCACCCCCCTGGCCCTATCTAAAACCCCACCCACACCTTTATCCATGGATTTACGCCTACCGGAGGCAGACGTAAATCTGCGCGCGCCAGCGGGCTGCTGGTGCGCCAAGACCCGACCCAGGGGCTGTTCTGGAGGGCACGGCCACGCCCCCGGAATGCCCCCGGGCCGAAACCACGCCCCCGGGCCCGCCCCCGACACGCCGTGTCACGCCACCGAAACACCGCGTCATTTAGCGACGCCCTGACACGCCCCCTACATGCCCCCTTTAAAAAGCCCCGGGACTTACGCGTGTCCCGGGGCTCTGCGCGCGCCGGTGGCCTATGCAAAATAGGCACGCCGGCGCGCGAGGGCCCTGCTCGCGTAAATCCGGCCGGATTTACGCGAGCAGGGCATTTAAAATCCGCCCGCAAGTGAACTTGATTAATAGCAGTTAATGGACTTCTACTCCAAACCTTTTTTTAAATCCAACTGCACTAACCACTTCAACTGCTTCAAAATGCTGCTGCTAGATCCCTATCAAATTGCAGAAAATTTGAACACATCTCTCCAATTTTGCACCAATTACATTGGCTTCCCATCGCTTGTAGATCACAATATAAGATACTTATGCTTATTCATAAAGCATTGTACGATGATGACTCATCTTGGTTACAAAAACAACTTTATCATTGAAATCTTCGTTCTACAGACACTGGTTTACTCTCTATTCCCTACAGCAAAAAAATGCTCAAAACAGCTACTATAAATCGAGCCCCCTCTATAATTGGTCCTACTCTATGGAACTCACTTCCACCACCACTAAGGACTGAACCCTCCATATCCACCTTTAGAAAAAACCTTAAAACATGGCTTTTTATCAAAGCTTTCCCCCAATAAACTCGATAGATTTCTTCCCCTTATACACGGTTTTGTTCCTTTTATTATCGATGAGATACTGAATTTTGGTTTCATAATGTTAGCTTATTATCTTATATAGTTCTATGTTTAATTTATTGATAATTATTAGGTTTTTTGTTTTTTTTTGGGGGGGGGATTTCCCTTATTCCACACGCTGTTTTTCAACTGTTATACTGTATTAGGTCTTCAATAATATTTGTTGACAATTTGTTTCAATGTAAACCGGTGTGATATTTTGAATTGAATGTTGGTATAAAAAAGCAAATAAATAAATAAATAACCACATCCTCTGGCAGCAAATTCCAAACTTTAATTGTGCGTTAAGTGAAAAAGAATTTTCTCCGATTAGTCTTAAATGTGCTACAGCCCTTCTAAATAACCGATTCACATCTACTTGATCAAGAAATCTCATGATCTTAAAGACCGCTATCATATTCCCCATCAGCCGTCTCTTCTCCAAGCTGAACAGTCCTAACTTCTTCAGCCTTTCCTCATATGGGAGCTGTTCCATTCATGTTCTTTCTCTCTCTCTCCCTGCTCCCTCCTGTGTGTTAATCTACTGCATTCCACAGTAGAAGACTCCAATTTGCATTAACTCCTCCCACTTGCATAACAATATTTATCATGTGTGTTAGACCCATTTAATGCATGTTTGGGCCCTAATGCATTTTGATGAATGACCTGTTACATTATTTATTTATTTATTTATTTGACAGGTTTTTTATACCGTTATTCATGACAACATCATATCGTTTTACAATGAACTTAGGAAATACAATAAACAGGGAAGGGTAAAACAGGGGGTATGATGTAAGTGGGAAGAGTTGAGTTAGCTGGCTAAGTTTACCAACTAAGGCCTAGATTTATCAAAAGCCAGTAAATATCACATGTAATATGAAAAGGGACGTGTTTAACTTTTCACACTTTGCAGTAATATCTACATAATTGATTTTCCTACCTGCAAAATGCTCATTTCACCACTAGGGGGTGGGGGAGGAAGGAGAGAGAGAGCCTATCTCCAAGGCCCTTGTAGTAGTTAGCTATTTATGCTACTTCAGGACACCCACCTAGTAACTCGAGGTGAAGTTTAGGAAGTAGTGTAGGTGTTAGGGCCACTTTTACATGCAGAGTGAGACGTAGGAACAGAACAGTACACTCTTGTGAAGATTTGATGTCCTTTGGAATGAGGAAACTCAGACAATGATGAGATTTGTACAATGTTCTCTCAACCTAGCTTGATGTTACCCAGGTAGAGAGTCCATCAAGCATAAATAGCTAACTACTACAAGTGTCTTATAGATAGTTTTTCTCTCTCTCTCTCAAATTGAAAAAGGTGTAGTTATTTTCAACATTAAAAGTGTGTGATGTTATGTCTTTACAAAGTGCAAAGCCAGCCTACTCCCCCCCCCCCCCCAATTCCTCCCATTTTAAAAATTAGCATCACACAATGCATTATGGTGCTTTTTGCATGTGTTAAGGCATTTTATGTATGCAAAAATGCCAAAATGAGAGTTGAGAAATGACCCTGTAAATCTAATATTTAGTCTGGTCGGGTCAAAGAGGTGTTATAAAATTAGGAAGCTATAGTTAGCCAGCTAACTTTAAGGTAGCCAGCTTTATTCAGTAGTATGATTTCACTATTAAATATACCTTCAAAGTTAGTCAGATTAGTTTATCCAGCTAATTTTGCTAATTGGACTGTGTCTGAAGGACTTCTAAATCTTTTGGCTATAGCACCTTAAGAACATCAACTGCCTTAGATTCAGTTGACAATAATAATTTATAAATAATTGAGATTAAATATTTATTTTTGGAGAAGTTGAGGACTAACGTCTCAAAGGCAGTTAACCTTTTAGCTAGCACACATCAACTTTACAGGCATGGGTAAAGCCCATCTTTTGAGTTGTAAATATTGAACACAGAGATATTAAACAATCTATATTTCTCACACAAGACTTAGATATCCAAAAAAGAATTGTCACCAAAAGATTAACCCACTTTACATATATCACCAGAGAACCATAATGGGAAATTTACCTTAAAAAAATGAAAGGGGAATTCCAGAGGAAAGAATGAGAATGGAAAGAAGAGAGATTCCTAGAAAAAGAGACAGAATACTAAATGTCCAGAATCTAAATTAAAAACATGTGGTCTATGTGAAAAGTTTTCTCAACTTAAGAGACCCAAAACAGAACAGCAAAAGCTTTATCAGGAACAATTTCCCTTTCCCTGTATTCCCTGTCAGAATACAGTGTTTATCATGAAAGACATTCATCCAAAAAACAACACTTTTCAACAATGGCACTGTGGCACAGGAGCGGTCAATGGCATGGGTACAGCCAGAGAAATGTACACATATACTCTGGCTGTATTTTAAGTGTTCTTTATTTACAGTGATATAAGACAGCAAATATTTGGCAGCAAACAATAACGCAGGCACCTTGAACTCATGCAGTCTCTGGCTTAAACACATACAGATTTACCTACCTCACAGATAAGTGGTCTCTATCTAGTCTTCATCCATAAACTTGTGAACAATTCCACCCTCCACTGTGGGACTGGTACCCAAGTAATCACCTTGCCCCTCCAGGCATGAGGACGGACCTTACTCTTCCCCAGGTTGTATTTGTCTTGACAGCATTTCCTCCAGGGCTTAAGGGGGCTTAGCAACCTTATTAATGAGATCCGAGTTCTCCCATTGAAAGGGCACTTGATCTTCAGGGTAGTGGCTATGCAAACAAATTGTACGCTGATCCAAAAGGGCTTTGAAACTCAGGCAATCCCACCCAATAATCATGGGGTAAGATAACCAGGGAACTACTCTGACATCCATCATCCCTTAACTTTCCAGGGTTCTTCAGATGTAGCCAGCAGGTAGGATATCATTGATGGTTCCCGTGAACACTTGTCAATTTCACTACTTTTCCAGCTTTAAAATAGATCCATTTCAGCAAATCGCTCCACACCAGAGTTTTTAGACTACCTGAGTCTATTAGTACTTGGGTGCAAGCCCCATTCAGCTCCATTGGTATCACACATTTAGCAGCTCCCTGGTTAGAGGCATCTACCAAGTTGCAACAATAGGAAGATACTGCATTAGTGTCCATTGCCTCTAATCCTCACAGGAACAGTCCCTAGTGAAGTGTCCTCGCTCCCCACAGTGGAAGTATGTCAAGCTGCCTTGAAGGTTGTGGCTGTAGTGACTGGCTCAATTGGGTCTGTCCCAGACTCCAATTCAGACTCCGTTGCTCAATTTCTTCATTGATGGATTTCTATCAGCAGGATAGCAGTGTGGGCAAGGTCTGGGCCTGATGGTATGCTTCTGCTATCTACAGGGCTTCTTCCATCGACATGGCCAGATATCAGTGAACCCTCTGCTGCATGGACAAACTGAGACTGTCCAGGAACTGTTCCAGCACTATTGCTTTGGCCACCTCCTCCCCAGTTTTCCCGTCTGGGTGCAACCACCTCCAGGTGGCATTTTTAAGGTGGTGAAACAAGTTCCTAAGGTTTTCTCCAGCCCTTAAACATCCCCTTGAAACCTCTGCTGGTATGCTTCTGTGGTAATCCCCACCCTTCCTAAAATTGTTGCCTTGACCTCTGGATATGTGGCCATCCCCTCTGGATTGGACAGCTGATAGGCCTCTTGGAATGATCGGGTAAGAACATTTTCCAGGTAGCCAGCACACCTATCTTTAGGCCAGCCTGCCAGCCTTGCAGTATGCTCAAAGTTCTTAAAGAACTCCTTCAAATTCTGTCCTGGAGTCATCATGAGGAAGGTTGGCAATATTGGCGATGGACAGGCCACAGCAGTTTGCACTGCCTGGGCTATCTGCATAAGCACAGCATGTTGCAGTGTCACTGGTACTTGTAATGCTTCCTGCTGGGTCATTTGCACTTGTAGAGCAATCTGTAGCTGCTGTTGGCCAGTGGCAAGTACTTGAATTACCTGCTTCATTTTACATTTATTTATTTATTTATTTATTTATTTATTTAAAAACTTTTCTATACCGTCGCTAAGTTATATATCATCGCAACGGTTTACAAATAGGCACATAGACTAAGGTAAGTAAATATAGGATATCATACATTCTAACAGGTGCCAATAAAGTTTGGTTACAATTTCATAAATAAAATCATTATTTGAGTAATTTGGTCAAGTCCAGGTATATTATTGAGTTACTATCTCTTTGAGATATTACTTCTTAAATGTAGGATTGAGTAAATTCATTCTCATCTGCATTACCCTGTACTTTCATTCTCTACCCTCCACACTCTTTAGTGAAGGCTTTTTTAAAGAGCCAAGTTTTTAAATTTTTCTTAAAAGTTTTGAGATTATTCTGTAATCTGAGTTCAGGGGGCATCGTGTTCCATAGTATGAGCCCAGCCAATGATAAAGCCCTTTCTCTCACTCTGGGTGTAGGAGAGCAAACAAAGCAAAACAAAAAAAACCTGCTGATATCCCCAGCCCTTACTTACTGCTTGACCCCTCTCTAACAAGGTGGGAATAGCCTCCTTGGCCTGCACACACACACACTGGGTTAGAACTAGGAGGGCCCCAGGAAAAGAGAGAGGAAAAAACTCAGCAATCTCACAGATAAGTGGTCTCTCTGTAATCTGGAACTCCGTCAGCTCCACAGGGCCCATCTAGCCTGTCTAAGGTTTTCTGCTCAGGGTTGTGATTCCTCCCTCCTCCCAGGATACCTAGCCCAAGCTTAAAGAGGACCGGGTGGGACATCTGAGCCCAGTCCTTTAAGATAGACTGAGTGAGGCTATACACTAGGGATGTGAATCGTTTTTTGACGATTTAAAAAAATCGTCAGATATTTTTTAAATCTCAAAAATCGTTAGAGTCGCGATACAATAGAAATTCCCCTGATTTCTCGTGAAAAATCGTAAATCGGGGGAGGGGGGAGGGTGGGAAAACCGGTACACCAAAACAACCCCTAAACCCACCCTGACCCTTTAAAATGAATTCCCCACCCTCCCGAACCCACCCAAAATGTTTTAAATTACCTGGTGGTCCAGCGGGGGGGTCCCGGCGCGATCTCCCGCTCTCAGGCCATCGGCGCCATTTTGGCTGCCACTAATATAAATGGCGCCGATGGCCCGATAAAAAAAACCCCACCCGACCCTTTAAAATGACCCCCTTAGCCTCCCCCACCCTCCCAACCACCCCCAAAACCTTTTAAAATTACCTGGTGGTCCAGTGGGGGTGCGGGGAGCGGGAGATCGCTCCCCGCACCGCCACTAGACCACCAGGTAATTTTAAAACCTTTTTGGGGGGTTCGGGAGGGTAGGGGAGGGTTTTTTTTATTATTGGATTGGGCGCAGCCAATAATCAAAAATCAAATCGGGTCGGGCAATAAAAATTTTAAGATTTGGATCGGAACCAGAACCGATCAGATTCCGGTTCCGATTCACAACTCTACTATACACTCCCTCACAGTCACCCAATAACAAACCTTGAAATCAGGTAGCACCAGGCCAGTCATATCTCATTGCCCAGACAAAATAGAAAAGCCAACTCTAGGTTTTTTTTACTTTGCCATATAACATCTGAAATTAGTTTTTAAAGTTTTAAAAAAATCAGGAACACAGATGGATAGCATATTAAACATAAAGATAATATTAGCTGTCCTATCAAACCAAGGCCTAGATTCATCAAATTGCTATAAATATATCAGAAATAGCACCCATGCTAAAAAAAAAAAAAAATGGGCATGGTTAGGCTAATTTCCTGTCTACCACATCACATAGGCAATTTTTGTGACACGCAATATGTTATCACTTCATGCATTGCATCAGCATTTTGTGGCACATGTTGATTTATGCGTGGATTGTTATTTTTTTTGTTTATATTTACTGGCTTCATGTAGCTGCCTCTTTGAGGGCATGTCAGACATTGGAGAGAGGAGAGGAGAGTTAGTGACTTTAGTGGTTTAGTGAGAGTAGGTACTTTTTCCATTTGATTACCTCAGTGCATTGTCTGGTCTTCTGTTGATATCTGCTTCACTTTACCTTGGTCTTTTGTCTTCTTTGTTGGAGTAAAGTTTTTGTTTGTTAGTCCAGTTTCTCTGTCTTTTGTGTGAGGAGGAGTGAGAAGGAGTGGTGGTGGTGGTGTTACACGTGCCGTCTGTGGCAGACCTGCTGCACAGCCACCTCACCTTCTCATGCAGACTCCAGCTCCTGGTTTCTCCTCGCTAGCAGCAGTCGACCACTGGTTCTGACCTCTGGCCACCCCCAGTGCCTCTGGCTCTGCCTTGGTCCCCAGTACGGCAGCTCAAGATGCCATTGCACGTCAGGCCTCTCCGCATAGTGCGCAGAGAGACGCTACTACCCGACCTGTGCCCTTCCTCTCTCTAGGCGCGCGCGCATCTCTGATCCTTATGAAGGGCCCGCTGCACATCCGTAGATTACACTACAGCCTATTTCTAGACCCAGACCTCTGCTACGCCTGACTACCACTATTGATTTCTCCGTGATCAGTCCATTGCCTTGATTGACTACCACTATTCACTTCTCCGTGATCAGACCATTGCCTTGATTGACTACGCCATTGACTTTCTCCGAGATCTGAACTCAGCATTGCTTGCCATGACCTCAGCTTTGCCACCAGCCCTGATCCAAGCCTGTCATTAATGCCTCCTCTTGCCTACTCCCTGAATGTGGACTTATT
The DNA here is from genome assembly GCF_901001135.1 of Rhinatrema bivittatum. NCBI lineage: Eukaryota > Metazoa > Chordata > Amphibia > Gymnophiona > Rhinatrematidae > Rhinatrema > Rhinatrema bivittatum. The sequence goes on from NC_042616.1 coordinate 746,316,585, forward strand.
AGCTCTGGCCTACCTTTGCTCAAGTGCCCCTAGCTAATCTCCATTCCATTGGCGCCCGAGTTCCAGTACCGAACCCAGTCTGGGATAGGACTATGCCACCTATCATCTGCTGTCTCTGGGTTGATCCAACATTTCTTGTTAACTATCCTTGAGGCCCAGATAAGTCCTGCCAACCCCAGCACCCAAAGGCTCATCCCGTGGGGAATGAGGACTGGTATAGGTGAAGCTCCAGCGGCCTTTACCTTCAGCCCACTCCACCTGCCAATGGTGGGGACCCATAGGCCCTTACCTATGGGTTGTGTCAAGGGTCCACCTCCGATGCAACAGGTGGTGGTGATATAGGTGAATGGTGGTGGTGAAGAGGAGGATTGATGGTATGGTGTGGAGGAGTAGTGGTGGTTGTGTTGAAGAGGGGTAGTGGTGGTGGTGAGGAGGAGAAGTGGTGATGATGGTGATGTGGAAGAGAAGTGGTGGTGTTTGGAGGAAAAGTGGCGAAGAGGATGAAGCGTGAGTTGCATGGGAAGAGAGGAGATGAGAGGTATAAGGATAGGATGGGAGGAGAGAAAACAGGAGGAGGAGGACGAGGACAGGAGTGCTAGGAGTAGGAGTAGGAGTAGGGACAGATACAGGAGTAGAGTTAGGCAGGAGGGAAGGGATAGGAGGGGAACGGGATAGGTAGGGTAATATGTAGAGAGGAGGACAGCAGTCTAGGGATAGACAGAGAGGGCAAAAGGGATGGAAGTTAGTAAGGCAGGTGCAGGAGGGGGTGAGGAAGGGAGGGGAATAGGGCATGGGAGTGAGAGTGAGGAAAGGGGGACACCTTTCTGGAAGCTGAAGTGGTACCCCATTCTGGAAGCCAGGCAGCAAGGCATGCCCATCTGAGGGCTTTGAAGTTCAGCATGGAGAACAATGAGATTACAATCGTAGGGGTCCTGGAGAATTATGCAATGTTCTTCGGCAAACCAGTGGCCAAGACATTGAAGTCAGCCAAGGGCCAGATCTGGTGCACCATCATCCAGGCTATATAAAGGTCCAGTGGTGTGAAATGCAGGTTGCCCACAAGTGTCAGGATATCAAGGCCCAACTGAAAGAAAAGGTGTCTAACAAGAGCAAATATATACAGCAGCCCAAAGGTGGAGCCCCCTTGTCCAATAGTATTGACACCTATGGAAGAGCTCTTCATCCAATGGCTAGGACTGGATGATTTGAGGGCATGGCTGAGTGGCTGGACACCACGTGAGCAGGAGCTGGTAGGTTCATCTCACCTGGAAATGGCAAGGCTGCTACAGTTGTCTATATCACTTGGCATAAGATGCTCACATTGATTGAGATACAAAGTACGCATCTTATGACAAATGGTATGTGTACTTCTTAGGCATTGGTACTTATGTCTTCTTGTTTGTTTCCACAACTCTCGCCTATGATTCTGCTGGTCTCAGCCATCAAGCCCCAGGGACCAGCAGCCAAGCCCCAGGGACCAGTAGCACTGCAGCACTTTTCCGGGTATCTTACTCATGGATGCACAAACACAATTCAGCGAGGAGGAGGAGGAATAGGAGCATTTACCTCCTGAGCATGTGCAGATGCTGTAAACCCTCAGCAAGCCCTCTCAATGTCACCTTAGACATTACAGGCTTCTTGGAGGAACCTGGCCTGCAGTGGGAGCCAGTTGAATCAGCTTGACATCTATCGAGCATACCACATCACCAGCATGAGGCAGCTGGCATGGAGCATGAGCATTCCACCAGCTCCATCATGCCATTTTTGGAGTCCCAGACATTATCTCATGTCATGACCAGCACTTGCACTTGCACTGGCATCAACAAAACCCTTGATGCATGAGCAGCTGGACTGAATGAAAAGGAGGCATGGGGTACACCTCCATCACATATGGGCAGAACTAGTGCATCTGAGGAGTGCTGTCAACTCCATGCCCCATAGCAGTCACCAGCCCTTGAGACCAGGCAGATGTAAACCCCCTAAAGACATGCTGCCCTCAAGTGACAAGCCCTGCCATAGCAAAGGGCCATGAACCTGCAGAACTAGTGGCATATAAGGACAAGTAACAAAACATGTCAATACAAGCCTGACTGGACCTCTGTATAGAGTTCATGTGGTAGCTAGAAGAAAGATGCCTCCTGGGCCCATCTTGACTACAGAGTTCCTGTGCTAGCTTGATGAAGGGAGGATGGGGATGGTCTATTATCTGCCAGTGTTGTCTAGCTGCCTTCTTGTTGAACTCTGCTGCCTAGATCTGTCTCATTATTTATTTATTTATTTATTTATTTATTTTATTTATCGAAACAGCTTCTGTTCTGCAAATTCCATTCTGTTCACTGCGGATTACAAAATAACATATATAAAACATATAAACAATACAAATATAAAACACAGAATAAAAACAGATGTAAAATTTCTTACATCAAATTTCCTGCAATTTCCAACAACTTCACACATCTTCATCCTCATATGCCTTTCTAATCAACTTAGCCTTAAGTATTTTCCTAAATCAGTGTTATGCACCCGGTCGCAGGCGGCTGTGACCTCTCATGCTCACCTCTTTTTCCCTGCACCGTCAATCATGTGAAGAATGGCGACCTCCGCCAACCAATGCCGACCTCCCCGCTGACCGCCATCTTACTTCCGGAATCACCTAGGTGCGTGCATGCATGCAATAGCCTCCTTTTGTACATGTCATGGCGGGAACCTCGGGGGCGTCCACTCCGGATGACGTCAACTCGCTGCTGTACTTAAGCTGACTGGCCCATTGTTAATACAAGTTAGCAAGGAGTTCTCTTGTTGCTGAATCCACTCCACTCTTGGATCTCTTATTCCAGTATCTCCTCATGGCATTCGGATGCTCTGGGTAACCACTCCAAGGGGCCCCTCCCCGTTCCTGGCTATCCACTCCTTAGAGGGCTTTCCTGCCTTGGACAATTCCTGACCCGCTTCTCGGGGCTCTTTCCTGGAACTTCCTCGTGTGAGTACCTTCTTCAGTTTCCTACTATACCAACATTGTTGAAGCCTCCACAGTGTACCCTGAGCCTTGGGCCTCTGCCATTCTTCAGCATTCATCGCTTCAGCATATCCTGAGCTGCAGGGTACTGCCGCTTCTGCTACAAGATCCACATCTGGATTCCTGTACCTCAGACCCTATCTACATCTTCATCTACAGTACAGTCATCCTTGGCGTACCCCGTGCTGCGGGCCACTACCGGATCTGCACTTCTGAGATATCTCTACCAGCCTGCAGGAATCTCCTGGTGTAACCCACTCTGCGGGCCTCTACCAGATCTTCTCATTAGTGGTATCACCCTGAGTACATCCTATTGCTCAAGGACTGTGTTTATTTGCATTACCCGCTCTGCGGGTTATGCCTTATCTTTATCCTTAATAAAGTCTTTCTCACAGCTGTGTCCTACATTGCTGAGACCTTGCCCACTGATGGTGAGGCTCACAGGGCTCCTCCCTGTGGGCAGAGACAAATCTCATCTCAGCCCAGGGTTCACATTCTTATAAAACCATAACACATTCTGTGCCCTCTTGTCCTATCTGTCCAGTAAACTTGCAGACCCAGGATCCGCTGGAGGACTCTTCCAAGGTCTAATTTCTCCATCTCCTCCACTAATACTTCCAGTTTCCATTATCTCAGATGCACTTGAATTCCACACACTAGCCCTAGTGGACTCTGGGGCCAGTGGGAATTTCATACTCCACGAACTCGTAGAACACCTAAGAATCCCTACAGTTTGGACACTCATTCCACTGCAACTGTCATCTATAACACGGCAAGCCATTACCTGCTGAGGTTTCCAATACCACTCAACCTCTTCATCTCCGCACAGGGTCTCTACACTCCGAGATCATTATGCTCCTAGTCCGTTGGTACTTGGACTGCCATGGCTATAGATGCATTCACCCCAAGTCAATTGGAGTACCATTGAACTCTCTCAATGGGGAAAAGCTTGCCATGGAAAATGCTTAGAAGCGGTAACTCCCATGCCTTGCCTGACTATTACCACCTCCATTCCGGATTTACCTTAGCAGAACTGGTCTTATCAGGATGTGTTTTCTAAGAAAGTGGCAGATACTTTACCATCTCACCGATCCTTTGACAGTGCCATCAACTTATTACCAGATTCCAAACCTCCTAGAGGAAGAGTATACCCACTTTCTCTATCCAGAACCAAGGCTATGTCTGCCTGCATTCAATAGACCTTGGCGAAGGGCTTAATTTGGCCTTCTAGGTCTCCTGCCAGAGCCAGATTCTTTTTCATGGGTAAGAAGGATGGATCCCTTCACCCATGTATGGACTACTATGGCTTGAATGAGATAACCATGAATGACCACTATCCACTGCCTTTGATCTCTGAACTCTTTGATAGGCTCCAAGGAGCCAAAATATTCATGAAGCTGGACCTCAGAAGAGCATATAATCTGGTCCAAATACGCCGGGGTGATGAATGGAAAACAGCATTTAATACCCGTGACGTCCATTTTGAATATTTAGTCATGCCCTTTGGTCTTTGCAATGCCCCGACCGTATTTCAAAACATGATGAATGAAATCTTCAGGGGCATGTTGTATGACTGCGTAGTAGTATATTTAGATGACATACTGTTTTTTTCTCAAAATCTCCAGACTCACCAATTGGACGTCACCAGGGTTCTACAGAGACTAAGAGATAACCATCTGTACGCCAAATTAAAGAAATGTTCCTTCCACCAGGAGTCTGTTCCCTTTTGGGATATGTGGTGTCTAGCCAGGGGTTCCAGATGGATCCAAAAACACCAAGAACATTCGGGACTGGCCCCAACCAACTGGTCTTAAAGCTATACACAGATTCCTCGGATTCACCAACTACTAAAGATCATTCATTCATCACTATTCAACCTTGACCGCGCCTTATACTGCCATGGCGTGTAAGGGAGCCAATCCCTCTCAGTGGTCCCCAGAAGCCGTAACCAACTTCCAGGAACTCAAAAAGGCATTTCTTCAGGAGCCATGTCTATACCACCCTGATCCCCGATGACCTTTTGTAGTTGGGACAGATGCTTCAGACGTCGGAGTTGGTGCTATCCTTAGCCAGCATAGTGGCACCCATACCTTGTATCCCTGCTCCTTTTTCTCTCGGCACTTCTCCCATGCTGAGAGAAACTACGGGATAGGAGACAAGGAGCTACTAGCAATCAAATTGGCATTTGAAGAATGGCACCCATGGCTCGAGGGTGCTCAACATCAGATAATGGATTTTATTGACCACAAAAACCTCGAATACTTACATCATGCCTAAGGCTTGAACCACAGGCATGCCCGCTGGCCATTGTTTTTCAATTGATTTGATTTACTTTTGAGGTATAACCCAGCAGACAAGAACACCAGCGCGACGCTCTTTACTGCTCATTTTGCCAGAGGATAACCCTGATACTCTGCATCATATCATTGACCCTGCTAGGGTACTTTTTTCAGCCACACACACTGTTCAAGATGGAAAAACAGTGGTACCCCTGGCACTCAGGAATAAGATCCTCAGATAGGCCCATGACTCACTCCTTGCAGGTCACCCTGGTCAATCCAGAACACTGACCACCTTGCAAAGATATTACTGGTGGCCCTCTATGAAAGAGGATGTACGGGCCTATGTGGAATCATGTCCTACCTGCACAAGACAGAAACCACCCACCGGTCGTCCCTGGGGACCTCTCTAACCTCTGCCCACTCGTAGGGAACCGTGGACACACATAGCCATGGACTTTATTGTCATTCTACCCATGTCCAATGGCAACAACACCATCTGGGTCACTGTAGACTGCTTTTCTAAAATGGCTCATTTTGTGGTTACCATCTGCTCCAGAATTAGCAAAGTTATTCATCCATCATATCTTCCGTCTACATGGCATGCTTAAGCACATCCTCTCTGACAGAGGGGCTCAATTCACAACAAAATTCTGGAGATCTCTCTGCAAAACATTTGATATATCTCTGGATCTTACATCAGCTTACCATCCGCAAGCCAATGGACAGACCGAAAGGAAGAACCTCATGATAAAGCAGTTTCTCCGGGCTTATGTCAATTCCAGACAAAGCGACTGGTCCGAGTTGCTCCCTTGGGCAGAGTTTGCACTGAATTCCCATCCATCAGCTTCCACAGGATCATCACCTTTTCAACTCGTCTATGGATGCCAACCTCTACCTCCTTTACCAATGCCTTCATCAGTACCTTTTCGTGCCACCCAGGCTTCAGCACTAGAATTCCGTCAGCTCTGGGAAGACACTAAAGAGCTTCTCCAGAAAGCTGGACAACTTCTAAAGATCTCCTACCTTAAAATAATCTGAAAGATCCAGGGAAGGCCCTCCCATCATCTGTCTGCCCCACCGCCATGCCTAGCTGATATTTGTGGGGTTCTTCATAGAACAGTGTCACAGGTCTCCCTCAAGGACTGCATGATTTGCTGACAGTTATCTGAAACATACTGCTCAATAGGGATGTGCTTTCATTTCTAAACTGAAATGGTTAAAACATTTACAAAATTGTTGGTTTTTTAAATCATTTTGATTAGTGCTCATTATTTTGAGTTAGTGCATGCCAAGATTAATTTAGTGTGCACTATTTAAGGGGGTTATTTTCTAAAGGTTTATCGCATGCGTTAGGGCCTTATTGCACGCGATAAACCCCTATCACAGGCAAAAAGGGTCTTTTCATGTGCAATAGGATGTAAATGACCTGGAGGGGAGGAGTTGGGATGGGGAGGAGTCAGCCACGGCACCGCTGCCAGCGATAATGTGAGGAACATTCTCACCTGCAGTAGCGTAGCAAATAGCACCACCTTTTATGGTGGCACTATTTGTGTGAAAGGCCGCAGCCAGCTGCACCGCGGCCAGAGAAATTGCACCACCATGGTGCGAACGGCTGTGGCTTCCCTTTTCCCCACCCACTTTTTCACTGGATTCATCATTCCGAAAGGAATGATGAATCCTGCCCTACATTAGTACACACTATTATAACTCACTTAAAGCACACTAACTCAAAATAATGCATACTGAATGAAAAATTTAAAAACCCAATGAAACAAATAAAGGGGAGGGGCAAAAGCAAATTAAAACAAAACAAAAAAGTTTTATCAATGCACACCCCTACTGCTTAGAGCCAGCCACTTGCAATAAAAACAAATTTATTTCATGCATCACATGTCACGTCACACATGTAGCTTTCAGTCCCTGTCCCATAATCACCCCAATAAGATATGTTGGAAATCCCCTGTAGGTCAGCCCAATTTTCCAAGGCTATGTAGAACCTACTTCCCAACAGTGGACTTGCAGATTTAAAAACCCTAATTAAAGGCTGCAGGCATCTCTATATCAAGATATATTGGCAGTTACCGACTGGTCAGTCCATTTTCCAAGTATTGTGTAGTACCTTCTTCCCAACTGTTTCTTTGCGTGTTTGAAATCCCAAACGTATGACTGCAGGCATCTCTGCTTCTGGGTCTGAATGAGCCCTCTACCAGGCCGATACAGTACAGTGCGCTTCTAGTCTCGCAAGGTCCTCCTGCAATTCATCACAATCCACTTGAGATTTAACTACTCTGCATAATTTTGAGTCATCCACAAATTTATTCACCTCACTCGTTGTACCCCTTTCCAGATCATTTATAAATATATTAAAAAGCATCATTCCAAGTTCAGATCCCTGAGGCGCTCCATGCGTTATTTCCTATGCGTTATTTATAACTAAGGGGCATTTGTTTGTTTCTATTATATCTTCTTTCTCCTTCCTGTAAGGCAGGCCAACACCAGTCCTCGAGCGCTGTTAATGATCAGGTTTTCAGCATAACCTTATGAAATTGATTTGCATAAAACTGACCCAGTGTGCACTCAAATCTATCTCCTGCATTCAGTAGGGATATCCTGAAAATCCCACTGATTAGAGGCCTTCACCAACTAGAGTGGTCCATCTCTGCTCTAAGGTATTCATTTAGGTCATCAAATCTAAGACTCTGCACCATTTTGGTAATCCTCCTCTGATCTACTTCTTATTTGTCTATATCCTTTTGGAGATGCAGTCTCCTATATTGGATATTCAGATGAGCTTTCACCAGTGATTTATACAGCAGAAATTTCATCTCCTTTTTTTTCTGCTAGTTATTCTTCTTCATGCACACTAGTATTATTCTGCTTCTTACTGCCACCTCATCTCACTCTTGCTTTGTTTAATTTGCAACATTCAGGTCATCACATGGAGTGAAGGAGCAACTTGGCGGTTAGAGCAGCAGGCTGCAAACTAGGAAAGCCAGGATTTAAATCACACTGCCCTCTCCTTGAGATCTTGGGCAAGTTGTTTCATCCTCCATTGCTTCAGATACAAATTTAGTGGTATATATACTAACCCAGAATAAGTGGTTAATGCATGAAAAATATTTTTATTGTGCAATATAGTGGTGATATTTTCCTTTGAAAAAACATACATATTTAAATAAGCTGATTGCATGCATACGTTTTGAAAATGCATGCAAAACATCTCATAAATACCTAATTTCATGTAAACAAAATAACACAACTTGGCTCAAGAAATGCAAGCTTTGTTATTTTCTGGAAAATTAGTTACAACTCATGAGTTTTAGCTAACTTTCTCTAGAAGCATCAGGATGCTAAAGCATGCCCTGAATGAAATTTAAAGGGTCAGCAGTAGCCCCTCCTCCCACCATGTCACAGGCTCCACACCTAAGGGCCTCGCGATACCCCCCCACAAGCAGTCCAAAAATTGTAAAAAATGTAGATGTTTAAGTCACACAGCAATGCCTCATCCCTCAACCCAAATCTCTCCGCTTTCACTAAAAGTCAATCCAAACCCGTCATGATCGAAACCCCAAAGAAGTCAGACCCCCCCCCCCCCCGACCTCTTACTCACCCTCACCCACCTCCATTGACCATACCTGGTATCCTAGTGGGTCTTTGTTAGTCTAGTTGGACCTGGAGTGGCCAGCTGGCACCATTTTCCAAAATTATGTCAGCTGGTAAAGAGCCTAGGGGGCACTATGAGCCCCCCATAGACTTGCTAATCTACTTAGACTACCAGGTATTTACAAGAGGGAATAAGCTATGGTGGGTAGGGGGGATTTGCTTCTACTGGGGAGTGTTGAGGTAGGGGGCAAGGAGTCACTATGGGCCTCATTTTCCAAGGAGTTACCAGATGTGATAACTCTGTTTCCTGACAGGCCTGTTTCAGTATGATGCAGGGAGGGAGGGAGGGGGGGGGGGAGAGAGGGGGGAGAGAGAGAGAGAGAGAGAGAGAGAGAGAGAGAGAGAGAGAGACTTACCATAGTGCCTCCTCCCTAGACAGGTATTTGTATTCCTATGGGAGGCCCACCTAGTAACTCAAGGTGAGGGTTAAGTATTAGTGTAGGGGGTTAGGGCCCACTTTCACATTCAACATGAGACGTACGAACAGAACAGTGGTCTCTTGTGAAGATTTGCTGGCCTTCAGAGTGAGGAAACTCACTCCAAGATGGGATTTGTGCAATGTTCTCTCCACCTAGCTTGTTGTTACCCACACACAGCCTGCATCATACTGAAACAGGCCTATCAGGAAACACCAAGATAAACTGGGCTAATAGTGCAACTTGCAATAACAGCCTTTCACATAGCTGATATTGCAATTTGTGATACACATGCTCATTAGCATAAGGTATACCCCTTTTTGGTATTGCATGCGATATTGGAAAATGAGGCCCTATGTGACTTAAAAATCTAGTTTTACACTTTTTGGACTGCTGGGCCACCTCTAGAGACAGAACGGGGAGAGGGAGGGATCTCTACAGATTCCTGGGTGAGGACTTTCCATATTTGGAGGGGGTTCTTCAGAGCCACTGCAAGTCATTTAAAAAAAAAAATAGCAGCCTTGGGCTAAGTGGGCAGCCATCCATGAAATTGTTTAACTTTCCTCGTCATATTTTTTCTCAAGGAAAAATATCACTGGGAATCCACCTTGGTATTTTATTATGGAGAGGAAAACTATTGTAGGAATGCTCCTCATCCCATGGTTTTTTTTCTATGGCCTACAGGATCTTACACTCCACAGTAAAAGTGCCATGGTATAGAGATGTGCAATCGTTTATCACGAATTAGGCAATTACAACAAAATTGCCTAATTCGTAGTGGTTCGGGGGCCCCGAAACCCGAAAAGGATTTTCCCTGAACTTCGGGGAAACTTTGTTTTTCGGGTTTGTGTGGGGAGAGGGGCACATTTTTTTTTTTAAATTAAAAACCACCCCAAACATTAAGATTAAGTATAATACAACCACCCTCCCCCCATCCCGATCCCTCCCCAAGACTTACTAACATCCCTGGGGGTCCAGCGGGGTCCCGGGTTCCATTTGTCCCTCCGTGCCCGGTGTGTTACTGCAAGCCGTGCTCAAAATGGTGCCGAATAGCCTCTGAACTACTATGTCACAGGGGCTACCGGCGCCATTGGTCAGCCCCTGTCACATGGCCATCGGCGCCATCTTGTGCTCATACCATGTGACAGGGGCTGACCAATGGCGCCGGTAGCCCCTGTAACATAGTATGGGCAAAGGCTATTGGCGCCATTTTGATTCCTGGCATCCGACGGCACGCGTGCAGGAGATCGCTCCCGGACCCCCGCTGGACCCCCAGGGACTTTTGGCCAGCTTGGGGGGGCCTCCTGACCCCCCCCCCCAAGGCTTGCCAATAATCCCTGGGGGTCCAGCGAGGGTCCGGGAGCGATTTCATTGTCGGCTGCCAGGAATTAAAATGGCGCCGATAGCCTTTGCCCATACTATGTCACAGGGGCTACCGGCGCCATTGGTCAGCCCCTGTCACATGGTATGAGCACAAGATGGTGCCGATGGCCATGTGACAGGGGCTGACCAATGGCACCGGTAGCCCCTGTGACATAGTAGTTCAGAGACTATTCGGCACCATTTTGAGGAGCACGGCTTGCAGTAGCACACCGGGCACGGAGGGACAAATGGAACCCGGGACCCCGCTGGACCCCCAGGGATGTTAGTAAGTCTTGGGGAGGGATCGGGATGGTGGGGGGGGGGGTTGTATGTAATGTTTTAAAATGAATTTAATTGCTTGGGGTGGGTTTTTTTTTAGTTTCATTTCCCGCTTCGTTTTTTGGGCCGGTTTCGGGTTTCCTCATTTCGTTTTTCAAAAAAACTAAACGAGAAAACCCGAATTTTACCACGAAGTATCCGAGTCAAAAAATGACCCGGTAGAAAAAAATGAAGCACATCTCTTGGCTCCCTTAGAGTGTGAGCCCTCCATGGATAGGAAACATCTATAATACCTGAATGTAATCCACTTTGAAGTGCCTGAAAGGCAGAATCTAAACCAAATAAATAAATACAAATAACCCCAAGATATTTTGAGCCATATTAAAATTCAGCTTCTATGGGAATCTAGTTTTCTAGTCAAAAATGGCAAGTTCCAGTAGACCCCTTGTGCATCGGTCTAGAGCTTAACAAGATAGTGCTTAGGAGAATCTAAATGAGTCAGAGTTCTGCTGTGCATCATGATAAGAGCAGAGTCTGAGAACAGTAGTTTTCTCTGACAGGAGGAAATTGAGTGTCAGTCTGGACTAGGCAGAAGCTAATCAGCAAAATAGAAAGGCTACTTCTGAAGACAATCATGAGACTGCAGTAAATGTAACTGCATTCTGGAAGAAGCCACAAGGTCTACAGCCATAAGTCTAAGTACTGCAAGAATTCCCCATCAAGTGTAGTGATTGCAGTAGTGATTCACCCAGATCCAGGTATAAACCTAGTATAAACATATTTATTTATTTATTTATACATTTATAGCCTGCCTATCTACAATGCTAGGTAGGCTTATAAATATCTTCTCACTGGGAAACAGGGAGCAGCAGACCATTAAAATAACCCTAAAAATGTGTTCTTGTTGTGAATAAATCTGAGTAAATAAAGTCAGACCATTTGGAACTGCCCATACTGAGTAGTCTTCCATTTTTAAGAGCATAGAACAGGACTGGGACTCTCATCCATAGAAACAAACTACAACTTTACATTGAGTAACTACCCAAAGTCCACTGCAACACAATTGGCCTAAACCCTGCAGAATCCCATGGCCCTCCCGGTAATCATCAGTGGAGCACTGCTACATTAAAATGTCAGATTGTATTACAGAACATGGGGATCTATACATACATCAGAGCATTTGAAATAAAAAAAAGTAAGTGCAAACAACAGGATTTTCAGTAGTTCATTCAGTAGAAGATCATGATAATGATTCTTAAAAATAACTGCTAAATAAATTTAACATTTTCTAAATGGTATTAAATAAGATTATCAGTATGGGTACAATACTACAGAGTAATGTCACTAGAAATTCACAATTATGCTTTTGCCCATTCTCCATATGATTCACACTGAAAATGCATTTTTGTGGACCTGTTAGAACTGCAGTTTGCAGTATTTCCATGGATTCTAATTAAGTTGGAAAAAAGATGGAATGTAATACGGCTCTGAGAGATATTTAAGCCCGCATGGAATTTAATTTTATTCCATTAATCTAATCAAAATATTAGATCCTAGAGAACATAATCCTCTTTTAAATGACACCAGTTTTGAAATAGATACTGTAATTTTGGAGACAGACTGAATAATTTACTGCTTTGCCTTTCAGCTCCCATGCCAGGACATAATATATGAATCAGAATCATACACTAAAAATTGCAGGCCTGCTTAACTGTAGAGTGCATGCTATGTGCAGAATACTAACTGGGATTTGTGACAGCCACCTTTATGGAAATCTTTTGAGGAAGGAAGTTGTGGACTTTCATTGTGAGTCCTATATGATGAGATAAAATCATAATAGAATGTTCAAAATAATTCAAGGTAGCTTAGTGGTGATAAAATACAAAAAATGAGTCAAAACAAAAGTAGTTTGTATATAGGAAATACAGTGCCAGTGCACCAAAAAAATAGTTAAAATAGAACTATCAAAGTATTTGGTAGAGATGATGCCTTAGACTGGTAAATGTTTAAAAGATTCAAGTTTTTATGAGTTCTAAGTTCTTTTATGCATATCTAGGAAAGATCCTCAATAGTCTATAAAGCTTGCTTCTCTAAATATTCATTCAATTAATGATGAAATAATCTCCATCTAAATACTTTGTTGGTCCTCTTTTATTTTTTTTGAACAGAATGCAGGAAAATTGAAATCAAAACTCCTGTAGAATAATTTTAAAGTATCCAAATCTTGTGACCACTTCTGAGATTTTGAGTATGGATTTTTATTTCATATGCAACTGCTGTTTTCAATTCATACACAGCAGCAGTAAAGGGAGGAATGTGCATCAGGTAGTAGAGTTTATCCCACTGGCTATGGGAAGAAGAAAGAGTAGAATCCATCTTTTTAGAAAGAAAAGGAAAGCTAAATGGACAAAAACTAACAAAAACAGCAACCCAGCATTATAGTGACAGGTCAGTGGTACCCTCAAAAATCTGGGATTGACCCCCAACAATGGAACTCCTAATTAAAGATTGTGCTGAAAACGTAGGGAGCTATATCCAACAAGCACTTAATAACAACAACAACAACACAACATTTTCTTATCACAAGAAGTATTTTTTTTAAGACATGTTCTCTAAAAGCGCCCAGGTTTTAGTAAAATAATGAAACATCGTCAGGATTAAATGAATCTACAATACAAAATGAGGCTATAAATGCAGGGATTTATTTTTTAAATCTTCAAAAACCACACACCTTGGAAACTTAATTTTTAATTTTATAAGAGTATAGGAGACCTCTTTTGTTAAAGATGGATGATTTCTCCTTAACCACTCACTTATTCTGGTGGACTACCAATTTTATTATCCACGTAAGCGATTCAATACCCATTTATTGATATAATCATAGGGCTCCCAACTCTTTCTAATGCCACATATCTTAAAATCAAAGTTATTTATAACTAATGAAGAACAAAAGACACTTATTGTTTCAGTAGATGCAAATTATGTTGCATGTCCTGTCCGCGCTCAGCCCATGCCTGGGCCTGCTCACCTCACTAAGTCCTCCACGGGTCCCGGGTCGTCCTCCCCAGCTGCAGCAGCGAGTATAGCCAGGCTTCGGTATCCTAAGGTGGCTGTCGCTGGGCCTTCCATCTCCAGCCAGGCCTCACGGTGGGGCTCAGCGTCCTCCGTGGAGTCGGCCCCACCCCTAGGCATGCAGATGCGGACCACCCTGTCCCTTAAAGGGCCAGGGGCGGATCCCAGCTCCGCGGTGCGCCCTGATTGAATGTTGTATAAGAGGAAATGCCTGCCTGCACTTCCTTGCCTTGGCAATCGGGATGATCATGCTGTGATATCTAGTTTGTCTCTGCGTTTGCAGTCTTTGTCCAGTCTCGTTCCAGCCTTGTTCCAGTCTTTTTCCAGTCCTGTTCCAGTCTCGTTCCAGACCTGTTCCAGCATTCCTGCGTCCTCCTGTTCCTTCGTCCTCCTGTTCCTTCATCTCTACAGGTAGTACCTTTCGGACTGTCTTTCCGGTACTGACCACTGCCTGTTCTTGATTATGTTGATCGCTGCTTGGATTTGACCTTTGCCTGTTTCCTCGACCACGTCTGCACGCTGCCTGGAACTGAACTCTACCTGACTACTGACCACGTCTGCATGCTGCCTGGAACTCACCCTTGCTTTTGGCTGACTATCCTCGGGCTGACCACTGGAACCTGACCCCTGCTTTGGCTGACTATCCACTGACTAACTGCTGGTATTGAACTCTGATTTGGCTGAATACATTACCATAATTCTGGCCTTGATCCATGCCATACATTAAGAGACTCTCATCTGGCCTTCTCTGGCACCCCGGACTTCTAGCCTGAACATCGACCATGCACCCTTGATCGTGGTGGGCACACCCCTGAACTTTCTTTCAAGGAGATCCTGCGAGGCCCACCTAAGACCAGGTGGCCCGGATAACCAAGGGCTCAACCTGAGTGAACACCGGGTTGCTAGTGGTGAAGCTCCAGCTAGCCTCTGTCTCCTCTTGTGCTCCACCTGGTGGTGGCAGGCGCTCTCTGGGTCCGACCAGGGAGCCTATCAATCCTGCACTAGTTCAAGGGTCCACCTGCCGGTGCAACAGGTTGTCAAGGCCATGGACTCAGCAGAGTCTCCTGCCATACGAACCATCCCGGGTCTGGCTGCAACTATCCAAGAGCAACGACGAGCCATAGAGACTCTAGAATCTTCTGTGGAAGAGCTCCGCTCTCAAATGCAGGATGCAGCAATGGCTAATCCTGTGGGCATAAATTCTACCCTGCTCCTTCTCATTTCAATGGGGATTCACGCCTCTGCAGAGTCTTCCTCAACCTTCATGCAATTTGCCCTTCAGCCGTCCTTGTTTCTGAAGGAATTAACAAAAATCACTTTTATCCTTTCTTGCCTAGAGGGGAAGGCCCTAGCATGGGCTTCTCCACTTTGGGAGTGTTCTGACCCCATCCTCACGCAACTGTCCCAGTTCTTCACCACCTTCAAGTGGACCTTTGAAGATTCTGGTCATCAGGTGGTTGCGGGTCATCACCTTCTCCACCTCCGTCAAGGCTCACGTTCCCTCTCCGAGTTTACAGTGAAGTTCCAGTCACTGGCCACGGAACTAGGATGGAAAGAGGATTGCCTCTTGGCACTCTATCTAGACTCTAGAGGGTCTATCTCCTGCTCTCAAAGATGTGCTCGCTGTCCATGAGATTCCCATGACTCTAGAGGACTTGATTTCTCTCGCTGGGAAAATTAACCATCGCCTCCAGCAATGGCACCATGAAGTGAAAGCATCCTGGCCTCCTGCCCAATGTCCAGCATGTGCCCCAAGCCCTCAGTTGAAGGCTCTACCGGCACCACCTCCTTCTACCGAGGAACCCATGCAAGTCAACCGTGGGTGATTGTCTCCTGAAGAACGTCTTTGGCTCAAGAAGCAGGGCCTCTGTGTTTACTGTGGTGCATCCAGACACTTGAGGCAGTCCTGTCTGGTCCATCCAGAAAACTTCAAGGCCTAAGCCTGGCGGGGGTCCCGAGCTTAGGCGCTACTGTCACCAGCCCCCAACTGTTTCTTCCAGTTTCCCCTTTCCATGGAATCCTGTTCCTTTGCCACAACTACTCTTATCGACACCGGAGCAAGTGGCAGCTTCATCATGGATGACACTTTCAACCTCTTGAAAATCCCCATATCTCCTAGAGGTGCCTCTCCATGTCACATCTATCCAAGGGGAACATCCCTCCAGACGCATCACACATCACACGGTGGCCTTCCACCTCACCTTGGGAACCCTCCACGAGTAAGAAATATCCTTGTACGTCTTGAAACACTCCACATACCCAGTCATACTGGGCCTTCCTTGGTTTCAAACACACGGACCCCAATTTGGCTGGCAATCCCTCCAGCTGGTTTAGTGGGGCCTGCAATGCCAGAAACACTGTTTAAAGCAATTATCCCCAGCAGTGACCGTCCTGAAAGCTACAACCCTCGCCGGCTTTCCGGCGCAGTACTCTGACTTCGAGGACATCTTTTTGAAACAAAAGGCAGATACACTACCTCCTCTCTGAATGTACAATTGTCCTATTGAACTTCTACTGGGCACTTTACCTCCCAAAGGTAGAACCTATCCATTCTTGCTTCCAGAGACCCAGGCGATGTCCAAGTATATCAAGGAGAACCTCGAGAAAGGGTTCATTAGACCCTCTGACACTCCGGCAGGAGCGGGCTTCTTCTTTGTCAAGAAGAAGGATGGAGGACTTCATTCCTGTATCGGTTACAGGGTGCTGAACACCATCACCCACAAGGATCACTACCCATTACCCCTCATCAGCAAGTTGTTTGACCACCTGCAAGGGGCCCAGATCTTCATGAAACTCTATCTACGAGGAACATACAACCTCGTATGCATCCAGCCCGAGGACATATGGAAGACCGCGTACAACATCAGGGATGGCCACTACAAGTACATAGTGATGCCTTTTGACCTTTCCAATGCCCCTGCGGTGTTCCAATGCCTGATGAATGAAATCCTCCAAAATCTACTTTATTCATTCGTAGTGGTGTACCTAGACGACATCTTGATATTCTCAAAAGACCTGAAGTCCCATCGCTCCCATTTCAGAACTGTTCTTCAATGCCTCTGAGAGAATCACCTTTACGCGAAACTAGAGAAATGCATCTTTGAGCAAAATCATCTACCCTTCCTGGGATATATCATTTCCAATCAAGGATTTACAATGGATACTGAAAAGCTTCAAGGGATCCGTGACTGGCCCCAGCTAGTAGGCCTCCGTGCCATACAAAGATTCCTTGGATTCATGAATTACTATAGGAGCTTTATCGCCAACTATTCCACATTAGCTGCTCCACTCACCACAATGACCTAGAAAGGAACCAATCTCCGGGTTTGGAGCCCAAGGCTCAAGCCACATTCTATACATTAAAGGAAGCCTTTTGTTCTGGTCCCTGTTTACGACACCCTGACCCAAACCGCCCATTTGTCGTTGAGGTCGACGCGTCCGCCATCTGAGCTGGGGCGGTTTTGAGTCAGTACTCCTCCAAAGGTACATTGGTACCGTGTTCTTTCTGTTCCCACAAATTTTCATCTGCGGAGCAAAATTACATCATCGGAGACTGCGAACTCCTAGCCGTCAAACTAGCATTTCAGGAATGACGCCCATGGCTAGAAGATGCCCAACACAAATTTAGTATATTCACAGATCACAAGAATCTGGAGCACCTAAAAGAGGCGCAACTCTTAAATCCTAGACAAGCCCGATGGGTATTATTCTTCGAGCAATTCAATTTTGAGCTGCGCTACCGGCCAGCCTCAAAGAATCTCTGCGCAGATGTGCTCTTACCATCCCTCGAGCCAGAGGACACCCCAGACACCCCAAGACACATTATTGATCCGGCCTGTGTATCCCTTGCGGTTACCACCACAGTACCCGCCGGAAAGATGGTCATTCCACATCGACTACAAGAACGTGTACTCTGCTGGGCCCACGACTCAAAGCTAGCTGGACATCTTAGTCGAGCCAAAACTCTGGAAATGTTAAGACACTTCTACTGGTGGCCCAGCACAGTAACAGATTCTTGCAATTACGTTGATTCATGCCCTGTATGTGTACAACAAAAGCCCCCTATGAGTCAGCCATTGGGGCTTCTCCAACCAATTCCTGCACCCACCGAACCCTGGTCCAGCATATCAACTGATTTTATCACCGACCTGCTTCCATCGCAAGATAACACCATCATATGGGTCATCATCGACCACTTCTCTAAGATAGGACTCTTCATTCCCTGTGGAGCCTCCCATCGGCTCCCGAACTCGCCAAACTGTTCCTGAGGCATATCTTCTGTCTGCAAGGCCTGTCTAGAGACATAGCATTGGACTGAGGCCCACAGTTCGCCGCAAAATACTGGCAATCCCTATGCCAGAAATTCGATATCAACTTAAGCTTCACCTCGGCCTACCATCCTCAGGCCAACAGCCAAGCTGAAAGAACTAATTGTACCCTGAAAACCTTCCTAAGGTCCTATGTAAATGACCAAGAAGATAACCATGTTCTGAGTTATCACATAACACATATATTGCTGCCACCATGGCCGCTCTTTTAAACTCCGTTCAGATTCTGATTGCATGACAAAAGGAGTAATCTATGTTGTCAAATGTCTCTGCCCATTTTTATACATAGGAAAGACCACCAGGATGTTAAAAACCAGAATGATTGAACATTGTTCTAACATTCGTTCGCTGTGGATGGACGAGCCCCTGGTATCTCACTGGTCCCACCATGGCCACACCATCTCTGATTTCTCCTTCACGGTGATAGAGGTGGTTCATTCGCCCATCTCGGGGTGGCGATTTCCCCGAGATACTTGGTCGGAGGGAACAGAGATGGATTTTCACCTTGGATACTGTTTCCCCTAAAGGCCTTAATAAAGACATTGAATGGTTTCTTTTTGACTGAGTGAATGGATCCACTGACTGTTAATTATTTTTGACAGCTCTCGCGAGACTGCCCGCGTTCGCACCTTTTCTCTCTCTTTAAATGCCTGTCACCTGTGAGGGTGCTCGTGCTCCGGGTAACACTGTTACAGGTATGTGAACTGTAAGCTAAAGCATTTTAATAGTAGAGTAGCCTTTCTCCACCATTGATTTATTGATTTATGTATATATGCCTTGTATTTTCAGATATAACCATGCCTATGGTCCCTCCCGATGCAGCCTAGCAAAACACGGGACCGTGTCGGGGGACTGTTAAAAGTTATTGTTATGAATCACGGAGTTGCCAATATAAGAATCCTGTCACATTGAATGCATTTGGAATTAAAAAAGTCTTTATTGAAACTATTGGTGGTTATAAGATTTCAATTACCCCAATATTGACTGGGTAAATGTAAATCAGGACTTGCTAGAGACATAAAGTTCCTGGATGTAATAAATGATTGCTTCATGGAGCAATTGGTTCAGGAACCAACAAGAGAGGGAGCTATTTTAGATTTAATTCTTAGTGGAACACAAGATTTGGTGAGAGAAGTAACGGTGGTGGGGCCATTTGGCAACAGTGATCATAACATGATCAAATTTAAACTAATAACTGGAAGGGGGACAATAAGTAAATCTGCAGCTCTAACACTAGATTTTAAAAAGGGAAACTTTGATAAAATGAGAAAAATAGTTAGAAAAAAACTGAAAGGTGCAGCTGCAAAGGTTAAAAGTGTTCAACAGGCATGGACATTGTTTAAAAATTCAATCCTAGAGGCGCAATCCGTATGTATTTCATGCATTAAGAAAGGTGGAAGGAAGGAAAAACGATTACTGTCATGGTTAAAAGGCGAGGTGAAAGAGGCTATTTTAGCCAAAAAAACATCCTTCAAAAACTGGAAGAAGGATCCATCTGAAGAAAATAGGATAAAACATAAGCATTGTCAAGCTAAGTGTAAAACATTGATAAGGCAGGCGAAGAGAGAATTTGAAATGAAATTGGCCACAGAGGCAAAAACTCATAATAAAAACTTTTTAAAATATATCCAAAGCAAGAAACCTGTGAGAGAGTGGGTTGGACCATTAGATGACAGAGGGGTTAAAGGGGCTCTTAGGGAAGATAAGGCCATTGCAGAAAGACTAAATTATTTCTTTGCCTCCATGTTTACAAATGAGGATGTTGGGGAGATACCAGTTCCGGAGATGGTTTTCAGGGGTGATGAGTCAGACGAACTGAACGAAATCACTGTGAACCTGGAAGATGTAGAAGGCCAGATTGACAAACTAAAGAGTAGCAAATCACCTGGACCAGATGGTATGCATCCTAAGGTTCTGAAGGAACTCAAAAATGAAATTTCTGATCTATTAGTTAAAATTTGTAACCTATCATTAAAATCATCCATTGTACCTGAAGACTGGAGGGTGGCCAATGTAACCCCAATATTTAAAAAAGGCTCAAGGGGCGATCCAGGTAACTATAGACCAGTGAGCCTGACTTCAGTGCCGGGAAAAATAGTGGAAACTATTCTCAAGAACAAAATCGTAAAGCATATAGAAAGACATGATTTAATGGAACATAGTCAACATGGATTTACCCAAGGGAAGTCTTGCCTAACAAATCTGCTTCATTTTTTTGAAGGGGTTAATAAACATGTGGATAAAGGTGAACCGGTAGATATAGTGTATTTGGATTTTCAGAAGTGTTTGACAAAGTCCCTCATGAGAGGCTTCTATGAAAACTAAAAAGTCATGGGATAGGAGGCGATGTCCCTTCGTGGATTACAAGCTGGTTAAAAGACAGGAAACAGAGAGTAGGATTAAATGGTCAATTTTCTCAGTGGAAAAGGGTAAACAGTGGAGTGCCACAGGGATCTGTACTTGGACCGGTGCTTTTCAATATATATAAATGATCTGGAAAGGAATACGACGAGTGAAGTTATCAAATTTGCAGATGATACAAAATTATTCAGAGTAGTTAAATCACAAGCAGACTGTGATACATTGCAGGAGGACCTTTCAAGACTTGAAGATTGGGCACCCAAATGGCAGATTAAATTTAATGTGGACAACTGCAAGGTGTTGCATATAGGGAAAAATAACCGTTGCTGTAGTTACACGATGTTAGGTTCCATATTAGGAGCTACCACCCAGGAAAAAGATCTAGGCATCATAGTGGATAATACTTTAAATTTGTCAGCTCAGTGTGCTGCAGCGGTCAAAAAAGCAAATAGAATGTTAGGAATTATTAGGAAGGGAATGGTTAATAGAACGGAAAATGTCATAATGCCTCTATATCGCTCCATGGTGAGACCACACCTTGAATACTGTGTACAATTCTGGTCGCCACATCTCAAAAAAGATATAGTTGCGATGGAGAAGGTACAGAAAAGGGCAACCAAAATGATAAAGGGGATGGAACAGCTTCCTTATGAGGAAAGGCTGAAGAGATTAGGGCTGTTCAGCTTGGAGAAGAGACGGCTGAGGGGGGATATGATAGAGGTCTTTAAGATCATGAGAGGTCTTGAATGAGTAGATGTGACTCGGTTATTTTCACTTTCGAATAATAGAAGGACTAGGGGGCATTCCATGAAGTTAGCAAGTAGCACATTTAAGACTAATTGGAGAAAATTCTTTTTCACTCAACACACAATAAAGCTCTGGAATTTGTTGCCAGAGGATGTGGTTAGTGCAGTTAGTGTAGCTGGGTTCAAAAAAGGTTTGGATAAGTTCTTGGAGGAGAAGTCCATTAATGGCTATTAATCAAGTTTACTTAGGGAATAGCCACTGCTATTAATTGCATCAGTAGTATGGGATCTTCTTAGTGTTTGGGTAATTGCCAGGTTCTTGTGGCCTCTGTTAGAAACAGGATGCTGGGCTTGATGGACCCTTGGTCTGACCCAGCATGGCAATTTCTTATGTTCTTATGTTTCTCTCCACGCTTAGTTACATGGGATTCAAACAAATCATTAACAACCCTACACATAAAGCAGGACACACATTGGACCTAATCTTCTTAAATGAAGGCCTAACTCTATCCTCCATGCCTATATGCTCACCGGTCCCTTGGTCCAATCACAGGATGATCACTACAGTCCTGGAGATCAACAAGTTCTCACCCCAATCTTTCCCTAAAACCACTGTCCAGATCAGGAAACCGTGTAACATGGACAACATCAGTTCCCATCTATCCAAAGAATTAGTCCATCTGGATCATTCAGATGCAGTCATGGCTACCACCTCCTGGTTCAAGATCACTAATAAAGTAGCTGATCAAACCTGCCCCATAACTAGTAAAGTTCTACACCCTAACCCAGATAACAGGAAACCTTGGTTCACACCAGAACTGAAAACTCTCAAGCAAGAACTAAGAAGCAGAGAACACAGATGGTGAAAAATCCTTCTACAACGACTCAGGCTGCTTATAAATTCCTCATGCACTGTTACAGGAACTCTATCCTCCGAACAAAGAGAGACTTCTTCGCTCGGAATATCCATCACTTCATCTTTGACTCTAAAGCACTGTTTTCATACATCTCGGCCCTCACCAAATTGTCTCCACCAACTATTCCGGATGACCAAGCAAAGCTTCAGAACTTGCTATTTACTTTGAGAAAAAAATCACCAATCTGATATCCCCGCTTATCGCTAACAATGGGTCGTCCCCTTCCCCTTACACCGCTACCTTACAACAAAACACAAGTCTCGAATCTTTTGAGCCCACTTCATCCCTAGAGATAGAAACCATGCTCAAGAAGTACAAACCATCCTCTCACACATCGGACTCAATTCCATCAAACTTACTCATCTCCATCCCTAAAACCATTGCTAAGCCCATTGCTGAAATCATAAACTGCTCTCTATCACAAGATCTAGTACCAGACGCTCTAAAGCTTGCCATTCTTAAACCTCTGTTGAAAAATCCTAACTTGTCATCAGCTGATCCTGCTAACTTCCGCCCTATAGCCAACTTACTGTTCATTGCTAAACTCTTGGAAAAAATCATCAACAAGCAACTCTCAGAATACCTCGATGAAAACAAAATCCTAGCCCCGGCTCAGTTTGGTTTCCACAAGTCATCCCTTTTAATCTCACTCTCAGACACCATCCTCCTGAGTCTGGAAAAAAGACAACCTTATCTTCTCGCTCTCCTAGATATATCTGCTGCCTTCGACACAGTAAACCACTCAATTCTCATAGATCGTCTAGCAGACATAAGCATCAAGGGTACTGCACTTAGTTGGTTCAAGTCATTCCATAACAACAGGTTCTTCAAAGTCAAAATCAACAATAAAGAATCCCACCCTGTCAGCTCCACCCTGGGAGTCCCTCAAGGTTCTTCTCTCTCCCCAACTCTTTTCAACATTTACCTTCTCCCGCTCTGCCAGTTACTTGCAAATCTAAATTAACTCACTATATTTATGCTGACGACGTGCAAATACTCATCCTGATTACAAATTCCCTCCCCAAAACCCTCTGTTTCTGGTATAGCTGCCTTCAGTCAATCAACCACCTTCTCACCAGCCTCAACTTAGTCCTTAACACCAATAAGACAGAACTCCTTATCATTTCCCAGGACGACAACAATGTAGTAACCAACAATACTCTTGTTGCAATCCCCCCTGTTGCTGCGCTACAGGAGGTATCTTACCTTCCTCCCGGAGGCCGCTCCAAAGCCAGGGCCTCGCCTGTGTTCCATCCGGGACTTGCTCCAGGGCCCGAGAGGCCTAGCTGTGCCTGTGGCTTGCATGCCAGCATTTGGACTTCCTGTTTGGCGACGCCCTTCCCTAGGGGCCGGCCCGCAGCTCTCCTCCTTATTTATAGGGCCAGCGGTGGGCGGTCCTGGCAAGCTCCTCCCAGGGAGTTGCCTTCTACCTCCAGTATATAAGGACTTCCTTTTCATTTGCAACTGGCCTTCGGATCAGGTCCTACAGTCGTCTGTAACCTTGCTGATCCAGGTCTTCCGTGATCATTTGCTTTGATGGATCCCTGTCCAGTGTCTCTGCCTTGATGTCTGTTCCTGACCTTGCTTTGATGTCTGTTCCTGAAGCTGCCTGATTCCGTTCCTGTTCCAGTTCCGGTTGTTCTGCCCTGTGTCTTCGTCTGGTTCCTGAGCCTTCTGTCCTGTTGGGCCCTGGAGTGGCCAACAGGAGGGATTCGTCCCCCGGGCTCTTGAGCTTCTGTTCCTGCCAGCCGAAGGGGCTTCGGATGTCAGTATCCCAGCATCGGAGTTCCTGTTCGCCTGGATCTTCCCAGCACTCTCCTGTTCCCAGCGTGGTCCGCGACCAGCCTTCCTGGGCTGAGTAGGGCGCGTATGGGACGGGGTGGTCCGTGACCAGTCCAGCTGTGCTGGCTGAGTAGGGCGCCCTAATGGACAGTGCCCGTGTCTTCCTTCCTGCCCTCTTCTACGATGTCTGCTTCAGCCTGTCTACGATGTCTGCTTCAGCCTGTCTATGATGTCTGCTTCAGCCTTTGCCCTCGTCCTGATGTCTTCAACGTCTTGCTTCAGCCTGTTTTGGATGTCTGCTTTAGCCCCCGTCTGACATCTCAGTGTGAAGGACTCTGTCTGCCTTTGCCTCTGTCCGGCCTGCTGCCCATTGCCGTTCCCTGCGGCAGGTCCGAAAGGGCCGGGAACAGTCGGAGGACCGTTCATCAGTCAACTTCCCCGTGTTGGCTACCATGGGCGTGCAGGTCCGGCTGAGGGTCGGACTCCCTGCTTCTGTACCCGCCTGGCTCACCATGCCTGCCCAGCTCACCTCCCACGGTGTGGCTGGGGCTCCTCCCTAGCTTTCGCCATGGCCCAAGGGCTCACCACCAGCTCGAGACGACCGCGCCCGCACGCGCTCGTAACAACTCTTACTTCTCAAATATTTCTCCTCCCAAGTGAGAGGCCTTGGAGTCATCCTGGACAACCATCTAAACCTAAAAAAATTTATTAATAACATCCCAAAGGCTTGCTTTTTCAAATTATAAGTCCTAAAAGGTTGAGACCCCTCTTCCACTTTCAAGACTACCGACAGTTCTTCAATCCATCATCTTCTCAAAAATAGACTACTGCAACTCGCTTCTGCTTGGACTCCCAGCAAACACCATCAAACCCTTGCAGATGTTGCAGAACACTACCGCTAGGATTCTGACCAAGACCAACAAAAGAGAGCACATTACACCCATCCTGCGGAACCTTCATTGGCTACCCATCAAATTCAGAATTCTATACAAAGTCCTCATGATAATACACAAAGCCATGCACAATCTCACTCTGCTTGATCTTAAATATCCCTCTTCGTCTCCGCAAGCCCTCTAGACCTGTTAGATCTGCTTACAGAGGCACTCTTTACGCCCCCCCCCCCCCCAGCCAAATCCTCTTTAAGGAAGCGCGCACTATCTACAGCTGGTCCTCTGCAATGGAATGCTCTCCCCCCGGATCTCCGGCAAGAACCATGCCCGTTAAGCTCAAAACGTGGCTATTCTGTTAAGCTTTTCCCTAATTCAGATGAATTGTCTCTCTCTCACAACTGGACTAGCTTAGTTATTCAATCTTTTCTGACTCTGATCAAGGCATACCCCTTGCTGGCAGGATATGCATCTTTTTATCCCACATGTTATCAAAATTGTCATCATTGTTTGATTTAATGTCTCCACCCATTCCTTCCCTCTTTTAATTTATCTATTTGATTCCTTTTATCCAGTTTCAAATGTTTTGTTCGTTTTTATGGCATCATATACTTGCAGTGTTTATTTATATCTCCTATATTTAACTTACTGGATCCCAGTTCCATGTAACCCTTGTTTGATGTAATGCATTTATTTATGCTATTTACAGTTCTCTGTAAACTGATGTGATATGTAATCTTTGCACATGAATGTCGGTATATAAAAGTTCTAAATAAATAAATGTTCTGGTCATAACAACCAACCCACATCAAAGTTGTTTTTCTTTGTTTCTTTCTTCTTTTTTTTATATCTCTTAAAACATAGAAAGTACCCAAAACAAACAGGTAATCACTTCATTGATTCTAATTACAACCAAGAATCCCGTTTCACAAAAAAATTTTCATAAAAAATGTTTTCACAAAAAATGTAATTAGGAAGGGGTGGTTGTTTGATAAACTTATTTTTAATCAGGAAAAAACCACCATCCCTCCACACCTAATTTATTTATTTAGCACAAAAACAATTTTTATTCTTGAGTATTTTTGTTCTTTTTTATACTTTTTGAAAAAAGTCAATCCTTGCCAAAAATAGAAACAGTTCGCCAACAGAAAACTCCAAAACTGAATGCGCTTCTTCAGACGCTGAGACCTCAATTCACAATAGCGTTTTTTACCCAACAAGGCCGAGTTTCAAATCGATTCTTCATCAGGGGAAACCACTTGACCACCACACATCTCAGCTCTCTCCAGTTGTTTCTTTGTAATCCTGTGCTCGCATTTTAGAAATTTCAAATCTGCTCGCAGCTGCCTATATCTTTCAGGATGAAGCACAAGTTAAGTCCATACCCAGGCTGGTTCCCTTGGCCCCAGTTGCTGGCGAAGAAGAACCTATGCAATTAGGCCACAGCCATCGGACATCCAAAGAGAGAAGAACATGGAAGAAATTAGGGCTGTGCATGTACTGTGGACAAGCTGGCCATGCTATTCAAACATGTCTTATATGTCTGGGAAACTGGCAGACCTAAGTCCTGCGGGAGGACTCTTCTTAGGTCTTACCACTCCTTCTCCTCTGCTCTCTCTTCCTGTATCCTTGATCTGCAGACCCTTAGAGTACCAGACTCTTGCTCTAGTGGACTCAGGGGTAGGAGGCAATTTCATTCTACAACGATTAGTGGAGCACCTGCGGATCCCCACTACCACTATGAAGTCTCCACTACTTCTGCCGTCCATTCATGGAGAGCCCTTACCAGGTGAAGTAACCCAACTCCGTGAACCAGTATGTCTATGGACCGGTGCTTTCCATTTTGAAATGATCTCCTTCTTTGTTTAAGAGAAGGCCATGCACCCTATAGTACTGGGATTACCGTGGCTGCAGCAGAATATGCCTCAATTCAATTGGGCTACACTGGAACTTTCACAATGGGGTCCAGACTGCCATGGTAACTGCCTGATGGCGGTCGCTCCTATACCCTGCATGCCTACCACCCCAGTAATGCTGGGGTTGCCGCCTCAATATGCATCTTTACAAGATGTATTTTCAAAAGATGCTGTGGACGTACTACCGCCTCACAGACCCTATGACTACGCTATTAATCTGAAACCTAACACTGAACCACCCAATGGATGAGTGTTCCCTCTCTCCATGGCAGAGAATAAAGCCATGTGCGAATATATTCAAGAAAACTCCAAAAGGGCTTCATAAGAGCCTCTAAGTCTCTTGCTGGCGCAGGTTTCTTCTTTGTGAGGAAAAAGGACGGAACATTGCGTCCATGTATAGATTACAGGGGTCTCAACGAGAAAACAGTGAAAGATTGTTATCCCCTGCCTCTGATCTCAGAGCTATTCAACAGACTAAAGGGAGCCAAGATCTTCTCCAAGCTTGATCTGAAAGGAGCCTACAACTTATTTCGCATTCAAGCTGGCGATGAGTGGAAAATGGCCTTCAACACCCGAGACAGTCACTTTGAATATTTAGTGATGCCCTTCAGCCTGTGCAACGTCCCAGCTGTCTTTCAAAATTTAATGAACAACATTTTCCGGGATCTCCTCTAAAAGTGTGTCGTTATATATCTAGATGACATCTTGATATTCTCTCAAAACATGACCACTCATCTGGAGGATTTAAAAGAGTACTGTAAAGACTCCGTGAGAACCATCTCTACGCCAAGCTATCCAAATGTGAATTCCACAAAAAATCAGTGCCTTTCTTGGGCTACATTGTTTCCAACCAAGGTTTTCAAATGGATCCACAGAAGCTGGAGAGCATCACCGGTCTAAAAGCTCTCAGACGTTTCTTAGGTTTCACCAGCTATTACAGGACTTTCATCAAGAACTACTCCTCACTTACAGTGCCGCTTACAGCTAAGACAAAGAAAGGTGCCAATGTTGCAAATTGGTCTCCAGAGGCAATAGCTGCTTTCCAGAAATTAAAAGATGCCTTTTCGAGTAAGCTGTGCCTCCAAAATCCGGATCCTACCAAGCCCTTCATTGTTGAGGTCGATGCCTCAGACATTGGCGTAGGGGCCATACTAAGCCAGGCTGGTGATTCGAGGGTTCCACAACCATACTCATTCTTCTCCTGTCGCTTCTATCCAGCAGAGAAAATTTATGGAATAGGAGATAAAGAGCTCCTGGCTATAAAGATGGTATTCGAAGAATGGTGCCCTTGGCTCAAAGGAGCACAACATCAAGTCACTTTATTTATAGACCATAAGAATCGGGAGTACCTCTGCCACACACAGCACCTAAATCATAGACAAGTGAGATGCTCTCTGTTTTTCAAAAGATTCAACTTTGTGCTAAAATACTGCCCTGGAGATAAGAATAACAGAGTAGATGCCTTGTTTCGCTCATTCCTCTCAGAGGACATTCCAGGGGAACCACAACACATCATTGACCCAGAAAGAGTTATTTTGGAAGCTACTCACTCAGTACCTGCAGGAAAGACCATCGTACCCAAGAACCTGAGAAATAAGTTGTTAGCATGGGCTCACAACTCCAAGCTGGCAGGACACCCTGGTCAATGCAGAACTCTGTCTAAACTACAAAAGTTTTACTGGTGGCCCTCCATTAAGGAAGACACATTCTACTACATTGCTTCCTGCGCAAATTGTACCAAACAGAAGACGCCACCCAGTCATCCTTGGGGTAGTCTCCAACCATTACCAGTACCAGATGAGCCATGGACACACATTGCCATAGATTTCATGGTAGACTTAACACTCTCAGGAGGAAACAATATGATTTGGGTAACTGTAGATCGGTTCTCAAAGATGGCTCACTTTGTGGCTCTCCCTGGCTTACCCACCACCATGGAGCTCGCCAATCTCTTCATCACGCACATCTTCAACCTCCACGGCATGCCTAAGCACATAGTCTCCGAACGAGGAGCCCAATTCACAGCTGTTCTGAAAGGCACTATGCAAGAAGTTTGATATTTATCTCAACTTCACCTCAGCATACCATCCACAATCTAACAGGGCAAACAGAGAGAATGAACAGGACACTCAAGCAGTTCATTCATGCCTACGTGAACACTCACCAGAATGACTGGAGTGAACTGTTGCCCTGGGCTGAATTTGCCATCAATTCTCATCCAGCAACATCCACTGGATCAACACCATTCGAAGTGGTTTACGGACGACTACCACTGCCACACTGCCATTTCCATTATCAGTGTTGTCCCCGGCAGCTCAATCTACTGCCAAAGATATTCAACAACTTTGGATTCAGAAAAAAGAGATGCTTTTTAAAGCAGGACTTCAAGCTAAAAAAGGAATCGATGCTCACCATTGCAAGGCTCCAGAGTTCCAGCCTGGTGACAAAGTCTGGCTATCCACTAAGCACTTGAGACTTAAATTACCTTCAGCTCGCTTCGCTCCTTGCTTCATTGGACCATTTCCCATTCTCTGACAACTAGGCAATCTCACCTATAGTCTGAAGCTACCATCTACATTGAAGATCCACAATGCATTCCACGTCTTACTATTGAAGCCATTGATCCTTAGTGAGTTCTCCAAAAAACACCAGAAGCTACACCTATAGATGCAGAAGAAGACATCGAATACAAAGTAGACGCTATTCTCCATGTGAGAAAAAGAGGCAGAGAATGGGAATACCTCTTATCATGGGAAGCCTATGGCTAATATACTGGATAAAGAGATGCTACAAGACTTCCATAGATTACATCCTCAGAAACCAAGACCTGGTAGGAAACAGAGTGGATGCTCTTTGAAGGGGGGTACTGTTGCGTCTGTCGGTGCTAGACGGCTTTGCCCCGTTTGCCTCACCTTATTCACGGCTCCTCCCGCTTACCTAGGAAAGATGGCTACTGCTGTGTCTACAAGCCGACCTCTCCAGCATCCCCGGAACAGCTATGGGCAGCCTCCCACCATGTTCCTCCCATGTACCTACTAGGGTGCGCGCTCATCACCCACGTCTTTATTCCAACCTTGGCATGAACCTTGCTAGCTCATTGAATTAGCAAGGACTCAAATCCATTCCTGTCTACGCTACTCTGCCGCTTCCATGCTGCCGCTGGAAGCTCTCTCTCTCTCTGCCCTTCAGGGTAACTGCTAACATGGGTACCTGCTCTTCGGGGGCCCTCTGCTTTATTTCAGGTGCCTTACAGGGAACAAGTACTCGCTCCTCGAGGGCCTCCTCTCCCTGCCTTGGTGTCTGTACTTTCTTCTACAACCTGGTAGAATTGCATACTTACAGCAAACATCTAGTGAATACTCTAACTCTCAGTCTATCTCATCCACAGTACTTCCTTGCTAGGAAACCTGCTTCAGAACTTTCCAATACCAACAGGGTGGGAAGGGCTCCCTCTGCCGAGTCCCCTGAGACTACAACTACCAGACTGCCTCACTACTGCCACCTCTGGTGGTACTCTTAAAGCTGTATAATAAAAAACTAACTGTGTTTGTACGTTCTAAGTCTAGCCTAGTACTGTGGCTCCTCACGGGGCTCCTCTTCATGGGCATGGTCATCTGCCACAGTATCCAAGGATCCACCCAAACACTGCTCAACCATAACAGGTCTTTGACTATTGGGGGGTCAGGGGGAGGGGGCTGAGGATATTGAGGAGTTAGGGTGGAGGGGCTAAAGAGATCAGGCATCAAGGGAGAAGGGAATAATCTTTGGCCATTAGGGGTCAGGGTGGAAGAGATTGGTCTTTGGCTATTAGCTAGTCATAGGGTAGGGGTATTGGCTATTGGCTATCCAGAGGTTCAGGGGAGGGGTGATTGGTGTTTGGCTATCAGGAGTCAGAGGGAGGGGGAATTGGTCTTTGGTTTTCAGGGGGGTCAGGGGCAAGAGGGATTGGTATTTGGATATCAGGGAGTCATGTTGGAGGGTGGAGAAAGACTAAAGATATCAGGGGACTGGGGAGGGGGGTTTGAAGATGGATATCAGGGGGCCGAGTGAGGTGGGCCATCACCGCTACTACTGCATGCTTATTGTCAACATTATTTTTCTTTTCGTGGAGTTGGGGCCGCCTCAACTGGAGGCGCTGGGTTGAAACATCGCTCAGCAATGACTCCACTATCATGGTAACACCCCCCCACACACACACACACACACACAATAGTGGGACGTATCCAGTAAAGATACAGCAATTTGATGAATCTAGGGGAAAGATTGTTTCACACAACTCTGACTGGTTTGAAATCTCATCTGTGCCCCACAAGGTTCAACTCTTTCAGCATCACTTTCCAATATATACGTGTTTCCATTATGTCAATTCCTGTCCAGTCTTGGTATAAACTTTAAAATGTATGCAGTTTTTCATTCCCTATAATTTCTCCTGTTCTAATATATTATCTTTTATAACACTTTGCATAAATACAGTTAAAATGTGGTTATCCCATAATAATCTCAAGTAAAACACATCCACAACTGAAATTTTGTTACTTTCAGTGATAACCAACCCAATACACTCTCCTCCAAAATCACTTACTATTAATGGTCATTGTATTCTGATTGTGCATAAGGCTTGAAACTTTGGGGTAATACTAAATTCTGAACTCACAATGAAACATCATATAGCATCCATTGTTAAAACCTCTTTCTATAAAATATACCTGCTTAAATGAATAAAATCTTTATTATATACTAATGACTTCTGTGTAGTATTACAGGCCCTGATTCTAAATAATCTAGTTACTGCAGCTCATTATATCTAGGTTTACAGGGATCCACAATGTGACCATTACAAATGATTCAAAACTCAGCCTCTCACATCTTAACAAACTCAAGTCACTGAGAACATGTATCTCCCACCCTCTTCTCTTTATGTTAGCTGTGGATCACATTCACAGTGATTCTTCTATTTGGTTATACACTTCTCTCTGTATATACAAACCTACTAGGAAATTATGATCTGCAGATAAAAATTTACCGGATGTTCCTGCTTTAAAAATTGTAAGACTTGATATCACCAGGAATCAAGCATTTTCAATTGCTGGCCCCAACCTATGAAATGCATCACTGGATTTAATGCATATGTCCAACAAATTAAAATAATTTAAGAGAAATTTAAAAACTTTCTATTTAAAAATGCATTCAGTTTTTGAATAACATTTAAGGAACCCCTTTATCTCCAAGAATGATGCAGGTTTACTATACCAGGAACTCCTTTCTTTTTTAATACTAGTTGACAATTTCATGATGTCTCTGACACAATCTTAGATAGAATGCAGAAATAATAAGTTGTATATTTACTTGGTATGTTTGTTTTAATATTTGTGATGTAAAAATGTATTTAATTTCTAAGACTTCCAAATAAATAAATAGATAAATAAGTATCTTGTAGCTGTGAAAAGAGTTTTATATTCTGATCTAAAAGAGATGCTTTTAAGCTTGCAACAGCTTCAGATATGCTTCCAAGTCTAAAAACTCGGGATCTTCCACATTTCAGCTGTAAAGATGAATACTGCTGCTGTTGTAGAACTAAATCCCCAGAAAAAGAAATATTATTTGAGCTATGGTCTTCTGTCAAACCACCACCTAAATCACCCAAAGTATCCTTAATTTCTTCAGAATTGCTGCTGATCTACCGCACTGAGCATATAGTACTTCAGCTTCTCTAGTGGGTCTTGCTCTTGTAAGAGCTACGCCACCAAAATCATCAGTTTGCACTGGACCCACATAAAAGCCACTAAACACATCTTCCACAGCAAAAATGAACTAGAATAATCTACCTTAGTGTCACATTTAACTCTGGATGTCTCTCCAGCAAAACTTCCTTGGCAGGCATCTCCAAGGAAGTAGTCCCAGAAACAAATTGTCCCCTGCATAAATGACATGGGGGTCCATTGGTTGGGCAAGACTTAGGCTTCGGGATTTGCAGGGAACAAACTGTCCATAGGAGAGTGAGGAAAAACGCCAGTTAGACAGGATTCCTATTACTTACAGCTAAACGTGCACCATCTTGGATACCCAGGATATCTCTTTTTAATGTGACTAAAAGTATTGGTATTATGGAATGATTTTTGGAATTTCAGCTGCATTTTAGGATGACAATTTTCAGAAAGCCAATTACTATGGGCAAAATGCTTTTTCTCATGTTAATAACTTGAAAATCATTCTCAATATTTTTAAGGTTACCTTATAATTGCAGTTTATAATAGTGTGCCAAAAGCAGCAAAAGATAAAATTGAAAACAAATAATTAATGAAAACATTCTAGAGACGTAATAAAAATAGGTTTGGCCCATCTCTTACAGAACTCATTCAATTCTGATATTGATAAACTCTATTTAATAATATAACTATGGATATGGGTTTTAGGGGTCATTTACCAGATGGATCGCACACGATAAGGGACGTTTCACACGCGAAAAGTCACTCTGCGAAGACACCGCAGACAACGAAAAGGTAAGGGCCTATTCAAGTCCTATTCCGCGCCTAATAGCTACACCTTCTATGGTGGTGTTATTGGGTGCGAAATCGGCAGCGATCGCACTGCGGCGGTGCGATTGCTGCCGGCTAGCACAGGACCGTCCCCCGTTTCGGCCCCCCATCCCTCATTACCTAGAGTATCGCAGTATCGCAATATTGCAGTATCCTGCAATACTTTAGAAAATGAGGCCCTTAGTGAGCAAAGCTATGTCAACAATTACAAAAGTTTAAAGAGTCATCAAATCTGTTCACAGGGACTGATTTTAAAAGGGTAATGTGCGTAAAAAATAGGGGTTACACATGTGGCCAGGCCCTATTCACACTGCGTGCATTTTACATAGGGCCCAGCCATGTGCGTAACCCCTGTTATGTGCTGAAGTGCTGAGCCCAAAAAAGGGGTGGGCTGGTAGGCGGGCCAGGACAGTACCATTAGCCACTGTCCTGGGGAAGCACATGCTGGCAGCCAGCAGGCATGCAGAGTTTACTGCTGTAAAGATACTAAATAAAAAAATTTCTAATAGGTAGTGGGTGGGGGTCATGGAGAATAGGGGAAAAGGTAGGAAGGTTAGATAGGAGTATAAGGAAGTTCCCTCCCAGTCCACTCCAATTAAGGAACGGACTGGGAGGGATATGGGGAAGTCCTACTTGCATCGCTGTGCATTGGTTTTGAAATTCCCACCCCTTGTGTGCACAAGTCATGGGCCACCTGCATATGCACGGGTGGATGGTAAAATCAGACACACATTTGCACATAGATATAGTATTATATAACATGCATACTATGGCACGAGCATGTTGTAAAATCAGTGCATCAATGTCCATGTGCCAGGAACCGTGCACATAGGTGTTAAAATCAACTACTTAACATTTTGTAAGCCTTTATTTAAAAATCTGCTTCCATTTTGAAAAAAGTATTCCATATTTTTCTGATTTTATTCAAATTTCAGTGTAACTTTCTCCAAAGCCATTGCTTTAAATCTGATGAATTTCCCTAGTAGGTTAACTTGAACCACCGAGTGCATATTTTTGTGCGTTCCAAAACTCTAAATGCTTGCACAATCAGTAAAAATTATCACATGAAGTTGAAACTTACTGATTTTTAATCATTTCTGCTGACCTTTAATTTCTGATAATTTGATACTCCCTTCCCCTTTGGTTTAGCTACAAAATAGAAACACCCTAGAACCACCAAGTTCACATGTTATGCATGTGTACTTGTACTGCACATATTTCCTGTATGATTCTGTCTTTCAGTGTCTGCTTGTGGTATCCCATGGCTTAGAGCCTCTGCTACATACACAGATCACTTTTTGATAGTCATTGTGTTTGTGAGTCATTTTGAGCCACTTATCAAGTACCACACACATGTTTCATGTATGTTAGCTTATACTGTAATATTTACTGTATTAGGCTAACAAACAGTGTCAACCTGTGGTATCTCATGGCATAGAACCTCTGCTACATATACAGATCAGTTTTTTTATTGTCAATAAATTTTTGAGCTACTTATCAAGAAGCATATGCAAGTATTTATGCCTGATTTTATATACATGAGCTTGACTGTACTTTTTTTAATATTATGCCAACAGCTAGGGTCAGGCTGTGGTATGTAATGGCTTAGAACCTCTGCTACATGTACAGATCACTTTTTTTGGCTGTCATTTTTTTTCTTAGCTACTTTGAGCCACTTTATTAACCACTGAATTCACATTTTTTTGCCCATTTTCATGCATTTGAGTTGCTACTATACTATTTATTATTATGCTGACAGCCAGTGTCAGCCTTTGGTATCTCATGGCTTAGAATGTCTGCTATATCTACAGATCAATTTTCTTTTATTCATTGTGTTTTTGAGCCATTTCAAGCCACTTATCAAGTACCACATGCAGATTTCATGCATGTGAGCTTGTACTAGCCATTTGCTATATTATGCTGCCATCCAGTGTCAATCTGTGGCATCTCATGG
The DNA here is from genome assembly GCF_901001135.1 of Rhinatrema bivittatum. Classification (NCBI taxonomy): domain Eukaryota; kingdom Metazoa; phylum Chordata; class Amphibia; order Gymnophiona; family Rhinatrematidae; genus Rhinatrema; species Rhinatrema bivittatum. The sequence goes on from NC_042616.1 coordinate 746,352,102, forward strand.
CTTAGATTCTCTACCACTTACAGATTACATTTTAATGACTGTTGTTCTTGCTTGGAGCCACTTATCTTTTTCCTTTATTTCTTCTAATTGATCCCTAGCACAGAGGAATTTCTGAGTATATCTAACTTTCTGACAAGAGGCAGAGAGTTGACAATTTTGCTCTTTTTTCAGAGATTTGGAAAGGTTTATTAGCAGCATAAAAATGTGCTACAAAACTGGTGAACAATTCCTTTTCTTTTTTATTATTTATTTATTCATTTATGGTACAGTAGATAGACAGCTGTTCTCGAAGAAATCTAGGTGCCAAATTTTGCAGTTCAAGGCTCCTATGCAAGGTACCTACAGCCAGAAATAGAAATAGAGTACAGATAGAAGTCAAAATCCCTCAGGGGAAAGATGGAAACTTTCACTGGTGATGTGCCACCAGCTGTTCTAGAGTATGACCATATGTGGTGCAAATCTGAATAGGGTGGGGGGGGGGGGTAAAATTTTCAGATATAGAAATTAATCATATAATATTATTATTAGTGATGATATGCAAGGTCTTGAGTTCACTTTCACAGGGGAGTGTCTGCAGTAGAAGACTCAAAGGCAGATATAGCAATAATGTATTTTCCAGGTAAATACAGCCAGAAATAGGAACAGGTAGAAGTCAAAATGTATCAGAAGATGAATAAAGATGAGTAGAAAGAGGGAAACATTCACTGGTGCATTTGCCACCAGCTGTTCTAGAGTGTGACCATATGGGGAGCAAATCTGAATAGGGTAGGGTAAAATTTTCAGATATAGAAGTTCATTATATAATATTTTTAGTGATGACATGCAAGGTCCTGAGTTTACTTTCCCAGGGGTGTGTATACAGTAAAGGATTCAAATGCAGATATAACAATAATGTATTTAACAGTTAAGTACAGCCAGAAATAGAAATACAAGTAGGCCCAATTTGAATTATATTGTAGATAAGCACAATACTGAGTCATAAATGATGGAACTACAACCTGCGGCAATCAGGTACATGAATTGTGTGAGCTTTCACATTTCTCAGCCTGCAGCTGTTCTAGTGAAACTGAACTTTGATGTGAACAATGTCATTAAATACCTGTACAAATAGCTGATAAAATGTGAAAGACATTTTAATTTGTATTGTAAGTAAACCTTAAGTTTTATTTCAATTAAAGAGCCTAAAATGACATTGCATATTTTCATATATATTAGGGATGTGCAATCATTTTGGTTCAGAGGACCTGAAAAATAATCAGAATTTTTCAGCAATTTCGTAAAAATTCATTTTTTCGGGCTAGCGCTCACTAACCAGAAAATCACCGAAAAAAAAAAGCCCAAACCGCGGGAAAATGAAATTTACCAGATGTACATCTACATGATGGTTCTAGATGTTTGCCATACCCAGCAGTTTGACTTTTGTTTTTAATGATTTTGTTGGTTTTGCATCTAGTTTTATATTCACTTGAAAAATATTTACTATCAGCAAACCAAAACACTACAATGAGTTTTTTATTGAAATTGTTGACACTAACAGTAAAGAAACCACTGTTGTTACAGACTATACTGTCAAAACTTTGAAATATTTTGATGAAATACTTAATTCTTGTGTATACTATTTATAAAAAATCCATTTTTACACAAATGTTTGTTTTTATTTCAATTAGAAAGCCTAAAATCTAGGTGCATGAAAATATGCACTCGGTGGTTCTAGGGTATTTATCATATCCAGTACATTTTTAGATTTTATTGTACACATAAAGTCAATATTTTGAGTTTTGTTTTTATTAATGTTGTTGTCTTTTGCATCTAGTTTTATGTTTTATGTTTAATTTATGTTAAGATTTACTATCAACAAGCCAAAACACTACAATGTGTTATTATGGAAAATCATATGATACTAACACTAAAGAAACAACTGTTGTCAAAGACCGTATTATTAAAACATAGAAATAAGTTGACTAAAAAGGTTAACATTTGACTGTACTTATTATAGAGCATCAATTCTATAAGACTGTTATTGTCTTCTTTCAGATATGTAATGCTTAAAACATATATACATGAAAACATATGCACTGTGGTTCTAGGGTGTTTCCACAACCAATGCATTTTAATATTTTACTGTACATGTAGTCAATATTTTGAGATGTTTTTAAGATTTTTGTTTTTTGCATCCAGTATTATTTTGTATTTTCCATTTATGTTTATATTTACTATGAACAAGCCAAAATTCTAGATTGTGTTTTATTGAAAATTGTATGTTACTAACAGTAAAGAAAGCACTGTCATTACAGACTAGGGGTGTGCATCCGTTTTCCACGTATTTGTAATCCGCAACTTATTTCGTCCTATCTGTTAAATACGTGGGGAGGCGAAACGCATCGCGACTCCCCACGTATTTAGCAGATTTCTGTTTTATTCGGCCACCTAAATAAAAATGTAAACCCCCCCACCCTCCTGACCCCCCCAAGACTTACCAAAACTCCCTGGTGGTCCAGCGGAGAATCCAGAAGCCATCTCTGCATTCTCACACCCTCGTTTGCCGGTTTCATCATGGCGCCGATAGCCTGTGTCACAGGGGCTACCGGTGCCATTGGTCAGCCCCTGTCACATGGTCACCGGCGCCATCTTGTGCTACTACCATGTGACAGGGGCTGATCAATGGCACCGGTAGCCCCTGTGACATAGTATGGGCAAAGGCTATTGATGCCATTTTGAGTCCTGGCATCGGGCGGCCGGCGTGCAGGAGGTCGCTCCGGGACCCCCATTGGACCCCCAGGGACTTTTGGCCAGCTTGGGGGGCCTCCTGACCCACACAAGACTTGCCAAAAGTCCAGCGGGGGTCCGGGAGCGACCTCCTGCACGCCGGCCATCCGATGCCAATACTCAAAATGGCGCCGATTGCCTTTGCGTCTCAAAATGGTGCCAATACTCAAAATGGCGCCGATCACCTTTGCCCTCACCTCCTGCATGCCGGACGGCCGGCATGCAGGAGGTCGCTCCTGGACCCCCGCTGGACTTTTGGCAAGTCTTGTGGGGTTCATGAGGCCCCCCCAAGCTGGCCAAAAGTCCCTGTGGGTCCAACGGGGGTCCCGGAGCGACCTCCTGCAAGCCGGCCGTCTGATGCCAGGACTCAAAATGGTGCAGATAGCCTTTGCCCATACTATGTCACAGGGGCTACCGGTGCCATTGGTCAGCCCCTGTCACATGGTAGGAGCAGAAGATGGCACCAGTGACCATGTGACAGGGGCTGAACAATGGCACCGGTAGCCCCTGTGACACAGGCTATAGGTGCCATGATGAAACCGGCAAACGAGGGTGTGAGAATGCAGAGATGGCGTCTGGACTCCCCACTGGACCACCAGGGAGTTTTGGTAAGTCTTGGCGGGGTCAGGAGGGTGGGGGGTTGTAGTTAATTTTAATTTTAGCTGGGACACGAATTTAACTCGCCGTATTAATGCATCTGGGTGCCATACGGCCGAATGTAATGCATTTGCGCCCCGACGAATCCGAATCACGAATGCAACGAAAACCTTTTGGCTGCACATCCCTATTACAGACTATATGATCAAAACTTAGAAATAATTTGACAAAATGGTAAATTTGTGTATGTTCTTATTACAGAACATCAATTTTTACACAAATATTATGGGTTTTTTCTTTCAATTAAAGAGCTTAAAACATAGGTACCTCAAAACATGCATGATGGTTATTCTAGGGTACAGATAATGTTGGTGGGTCTAGTGTTAAACAAATATCACAAAATTCTGCTGACTAGCTCCTTTCATTTTTAGAGATGTGCATTTGGATGGTCTGAATTGGGAAAATTAAATGAATGAACATAAAAAAAATAAGAACATATGATATGCTATACTGAGTCAGACCAAGGATCCATCAAGCCCAGCATCTGTTTCTACTAGGGATGTGAATCGTTTTTTGATGATTTAAAATATCGTCCGATATATTTTAAATCGTCAAAAATTGTTAGAGGCGATATTTAATAGGAATTCCCCCGATTTATCGTCAAAAATCGTAAATCGGGGGAAGGGGGAGGGGAAGGGGGAGGGCAGGAAAACCGGCACACTAAAACAACCCTAAACCCACCCCAACCCTTTAAAATAAATCCCCCACCCTCCCGAACCCCCCCTCAAATGCCTTAAATTTCCTGGGGTCCAGTGGGGGGGGAGGGGGTTCCCCGTGTGATCTTTTACTCTCGGGCCTCCGGTGCGTTGTAGAAATGGTGCCGGCGCTACCTTTGCCCTGACAGGGCAAAGGTTTGTGCTGGCGCCATTTTGTTTTTTGTCCCCCGACGTCAGGAGCGTAGAAGATCGCTCCCGGACCCCTGCTGGACCCCCAGGGACTTTTGGCCAGCTTGGGGGGGGCCTCCTGGACCCCCGCTGGACTTTTGGCAAGTCTTGTGGGGGTCAGGAGGCCCCCCCAAGCTGGCCAAAAGTCCCTGGGGGTCCAGCGGGGGTCTGGGAGTGATCTCCTACGCTCCAGATGTCGTTTTGCCATACAAAATGGCGCCGGCCATTTTGTACGGCAAAATGACCATTAAATTGAAAATAACGCTTACCGTTAACCACAGGATTACCTACATCACAAAACGAAAGGTTTCCGATACTCACGTCTGATCAGAAGTGACGAAACACGTCGTCACCCGCTGAAATGTGAACTACCAGCATATCCAAAAACTTTATATAGAGGAAACAATAGCCATTTCGACAATCAATTCAATTATCAATTCAATTATCTTTTAACAACCGTAGCCGATTATCACAAATGTTACAGGGGCAGTACTAAATTACATCTGTTAATAAAATGCAATTTAATGGTAATCCTCTGTTTATATTGTTGCAGAATATGTTGGTTTACATTATTTACTTCCACTGTTTAATTTGTTCTCTGTAAAGCCTGTTGCAGTTTTAGTTATTTGTGAACCGAGATGATGTTCCCAACGTATCCCGGTATATAAAAACACCTAAATAAATAAATAAATAAATAAATGTTCTCTTGAGATCGTAGGTCGGCGGTTCCATAATAGATGTGTAAACATGTGAAGTTTTAAAGGCATCATAATAGTTAAAGGGAACGCCGCGCTACACAGATGTTTGAAAAATGTGTTCAGTAAACAGAAGGGAACGCTGTGTTGGATGAACTTTAAAGGACGTTTTGAGTCATATATATGACAAGTTTTCTCTCTTTAGGTAGGTATGGCCTTTTAATAAATTAGATCTGAGTTTTTACTCAGGCGTTCAGTATAGGGTTAGGAGAAAAATTGTGTGATTTGATCATAAATAGATTTATTATACTTTATGGTTTAAAAAATAGGGGAAGGGAAATGACGTATTGTAATTTGTAAGGTTTTGGGAATAGGGTTAAATTAGTTTTTATTTCTGGGTACTTATAAAACTTGCTTTCAATTTAGTGTAATTTATTGATAGCTGTTTACACGTGTTTTTCAGTGTATCAGCATATTTAAAATATATGAATAACATCAGTCCCTGAGGAAGCCCCTAACGATAGGGGTGAAACGAAGAGATCTTGTATCATCTTTTGTCGGACATACGAACGAACAAATGATCCTGGTCACGAAAATATGTGACATATGTAATTATTAATTGATTAATCTATGAGCCTTTGTGAAATTAATTTACAATAAGAATTTATGCTAATGTTTGAAATTTGTATCTCAAAAAAACATATTTTTTAACTTGTGGGTATGAATGTGTGAGTGTGCTAGCTTAGTTTTATTGTCTATGTAGGTTTACATGTGTGATATTTTTGAATAAATTTTGTATGTTTTATATATACAGTTTGGCTCTCTTATATTTGTGTGAATTCATGACAAGATTATAGAGCGTTGTACATTGATTACCCTGTGTATAAATATACCGTATTTATGCAGGGGGTGGCAGGAAATTTGTATAATTAAATAGATTGTATCAAAATAATACTTATCTTGTGATAATTTCCTGCAAAGAAGAAGCCTGTTTTAGCATAGAACATTAAAGATGAACAACATAGAAATGCAATAGTTGCCATAAATGGAAATGCCCAAGTTCACCGGTAGAAATGCACAAGTTCAAGCAATGCCATCAATAGCAGTGCCCGACATGGGTCCATGTTTTGGAAACTAATCCTTCTTCATGGGGCCAAAAACATGCATCTAAAAATGAGAAAAAGACTGCAAAAAAAACTAAAATTAAAAAATAAAACCAAATAGAATTATTACAACAGGAAACTGGAAAACTTACTCACATGGCATTCGTTTCCAGCTTTGTAAACTGGAACTCATCAAGACTCTCATCATTAAATCAGAATGGATGTCAATCAAACATGACATCAGAAATACATACCCCGAGAAGGAACCAATATTAAAAAAATAAATAAATCTTCATTCCTGACCATATTGATCTATAGCAGAGAATACCATTCTACAGCAATATTTAAACCATGAGGTTGAATGCTATTTAAGCGAAAGATCCATTGTTGTTCTCTAAGGTTTAATAAATATAGAGGATCTCCCCCTCTCTGATTAGGTATTATCTGATCAAAAATCCACCACTTGACCAGACAATTAACTTCTGCCTACACATGTATCCTGTGAGAAAGAGACACAAAAACCTAGAGCCACTTTCTTCTAGCTCATAATTTAGAAACAAAGGCAGGAAACTGATAGGGAGGGGTACATCCCTGTCTTCTGATTTTGACACTGTTGATCACCACCTACTTCTTGATTCTCTGTCATTGTTTGGATTTTGGGACTATGTCATGTCTTGGTTTTCTTCTTACCTCTCCTAACACACTTTTAGCATTTCCTTTGGTGGTTCCTCCTCTACTACCATTTCACTATCAAATGCTGTGCCTCATCCCTCTTCTCACTATATACTAATTCCCTTTGTGCTCTGATTTTCTCTCATGGCTATTAATACCATTTTTATGCTGATGTCTCCCAGATCTACTTTTGTACATCAGAAATTTCAACAGAAAGCCAGTCCTGGATCTCAGCCTGCTTGTATAACATTGCTGCCTCGATGACTCGCTACCATCTTAAACTCAATATGGACAAGACAGAGTTCATTATCTTTCCCCCAAAGTCTACTTCCCCTCTTCCTCCTTTCTCTATTTCTGTTGATTACATGGTCATCATCTCAGACCCATCAGCCTGTAACCATGGAGACCTCTTCAACTCCATTCTCTCCTTCTCTATGCATATCCAAAACTGCTAAAAAGTGTCATTTCTTTCTTTAGAACACTGCCAAAATACATCCTTTCCTTTATGAATACATTATCAGAACTCTTATTTACTATCTCATCTCCTCCCACTTAGAGTATTGCAACCTACTCCTCATAGCTCTCCTGTTGAACGGGATCATAAAAATGTTAAAACCCTGAACTTACCCTGCCTGGTTTCCTTCTCCAGAGATAGCCAGTGATGAGACAGACTTTCAGTTTCATAACATAACATATATTAAGTAGCTTATAGATCTTATAAAAGCTGGTAGGCTTTGTTCATTTCATTGCAAGCATACACAAATCAAGATAGTGGAACAATAAGGAATCAGATTGTGTTTCCTTACGAGAGTAAAGGAGCCCAATTTTACAGAATATACTGTTCTATGAGCAATGACAATTACTCATCATTTTAAATTTGCATTACCTTTTTATACACTGCTAAACATGGCTCGACCCTCTCCCCCCTTGCTCATTCCCTACGTCAGCTGGTAATTTTCCTTCATGCCCCTCTCACATTCTGCTTACGTTAGTACTTCCTTTGTTTACCTTTATTGGCAACTTCCTTATCTCACATTTGCCCTGCAGTTTCATACCATTGCCTTGGGCTGAGATTTACATTTTTCTCTCTTCAGGCCTTATTATTCCAGTTACTTGTGAAGTAGTATTCTCTTAAAGGAGCAATTAACAAATAACCTAAATCGCTTAATTCCCCTCTTGATGATTGCGGACAATCATCACACTCAGGGCCATGCGACTATCTTAGGTTGTCAGAGGGCATACTCTGATCTTACCCGTCATTGTCAACATGACTCATCCTGAGGAGGTCTCTTTCCAGGGAAGCTGGTGAATCCAGGGAAGCATAGAGGTTCTGTGTCATACTTGACCTCAGAATGTTGACTGTATTCAAAGTGATAAGAGACGTTGTTTAGGCCCATAAAACAATAAACAGGTAGGAAAACATATTCACACTGCTATCATACCTATAAAAAAAAACAGAGCAAACCACATGAAACCACTGCAATTTCTCCTAGGGATGTGAGCCAGTTTACCATTTGTTCCCACCAAGTAGACCAAATCCATTACTAATTCAAAAATTATCAATGGAAACACAACCTTGTCCTTTTACAATAACAAATACTTCACATTGGGATAATAACAAATAATCAATTGTACATATGGCAGTGATAATTCATTAATGGGTAGATTTTATAAATCTGTGCCTGCACATACTTTTGTTCGTGCACCAGGCGCAAACAAAATTACGTGGGATTTTAATAGATATGCGCGTAGCTGCGTGTATCCATTAAAATCTGGGGTCGGCGCATGCAAGGATGCCCAAAATAGGCAGCCTGTACGTGCCGAGCCGCGCAGCCTGCCTCCGGTCCCTCCGAGGCCGCTTCAAAATCAGAGCGGCCTCGGAGTGAACTTTCCTTCCACCCCCCCACACCTTCCCCTCCCATCACCTACCTAACCCACCCCCCCCAGCACTATCTAAACCCCCCTACCTTTGTTGCACAAGTTACGCCTGCTTGAGGCAGGCGTAACTTGCGCGTGCTGGGCCGGCCGCCGGTGTGCCATGGTCCGGTCCAGGCACTGAAGTCAGGCTCACTGGTCTAAAGTTACCCGGATTGCCCCTGGAGCCTTTTTTAAATATTGGGGTTACATTGGCCACCCTCCAGTCTTCAGGTACAATGGGTGATTTTAATGATAGGTTACAAATTTTAACTAATAGATCAGAAATTTCATTTTTTATTTCCTTCAGTACCTTAGGATGCATACCATCCATTCCAGGTGATTTGCTACTCTTTAGTTTGTCAATCTGGCCTACTACATCTTCCAGGTTCACAGTGATTTTGTTCAGCTCGTCTGACTCATCACCCCTGAAAACCATCTCTGGAACTGGTATCTCCCCAACATCCTCGTTAGTAAACACAGAAGGAAAGAATTCATTTAGTCTTTCTGCAATGGCCTTTTCTTCCCTAAGAGGGAGGTTTGTTAGAATTTAAGGAAATCTAATAACTATTGCAATTCTCTCTTCAATCAGGAATAATTAGCATTTGGAATTACAGACAAATTCAGATAATGAAACAAGTGCTCAGTATGCTTTGTGTCCTTATACAAAATAATGTATTTTTAGGGCTTCTAATCCACCTGTGCACTCCCTGGACAGGAAATGAAGAAAGACAGTAAAATAAAAGCAAGAAATAAGGGAGAAAGAATTATGTATCCCTCTTGATCCTTCTTGAACCTTGAATGTGATCAGACTAGCTTCCAATGATAATTATAGGAGAGCTGACTCAGGAAGTAAATGCATATATGTATTAAAAGTTATGGGACTGGAAAATGCTAGACTTATCATCAATTTGGAAATCTAAATAATGGCATCTCCAAATAGGTACATAACCAGGTACTGGCTCGGTAGATAAAAATATTTTTGTTATGACAATTAGTTATCACATGTCAAATAAGGGTACATTGACTTATAAAACAAAGGAAACAGCATGTAGGTAATGCATAGCACAAAACAAACACAAAGAGAAAATCAGGCATGAAGTATAAATATTTCAGTTCATATAATGAAGGGTGCAAGATGACTTATGTGGTAAAGGATGGAAAGGATGGAATGATTTCTGAAATCAATAACATATGACATGTACAGTTCTCCCAGTATGGTGTATATTTTTCTTTTGACATTGAAGCATAGCCTCTTAATTCATTAGTTAGATGTGTATGTTACTGATCAAAAACCTAATATGAGAGCAATACAAATTCAAATTAATCAGTGAGAAGATTCTTTCATGGCTATAACTTCCTGCTATTACTAATCTGCATAATGTTCCCACTTTATTATAAGGTAATTTGCAATAGTCTAAACCACAAACAACTCAGGTGCTCAGACATTACACAGAAATATAAATTTCACTGAACTGCCACACAAATTCATTCATTGCACAAAAGACAAACAACAATTAACACATATTTGAGCTAAAAAAAAATAGACCAAAAAGGTTTGGAAAGTGTTTGGAGTGTATGGATCAATCCAGAATAAAACAAAAGTCAGAATTTAAATAGATCTGTTTAAAAAGAAAAAGAAATCAAACTGGGAAAAATGTCAGCTTCAAGCATTACATTTCCCATGGCAGGAAGGCTGTCAATCTGGAAAATATAAAATTTGGCATACGACAAAATTAAGGTAATGGTTAAAGTGAAATTTTAAACTACTTTCTTGTTTCTATTATTATGCCTCTAGGAGGCACCACCTGGAGAAACAACAAATCACTGTTAGCGCATACTAGTAATTTAGTTATAAAAATCAATTTGGATTTGCAATAAAGGATCTAGGGGGTGCTTTAGATGTTCCGGTGTGATGGCCAAACCTTTGGATGCTTTGTACCAACCCCCACCAGTGATACCATGCCAAGGAATGCTTGCAATTTTTTCAGTGTCCCTCTGTATTTTCAAAACAGCCTCAATTCTCTTTCTTTTTTTTTCCCATAATTAACATTACCATGTCACAACTCCATCAGATTCACTTACACACACCTTCAAACAACTTCTAATAATAACGCTCTATTTAAACAAATAAAACTCTTTCCAAAAAAGGAAGAGCCTATGCAACCCCACATACCCTGCACTGGCAAGACACAGATTTTTATTCACTGTAAACAAAATTAAACATTCTTGCCAAACCAAGGTTATTAGTATTCTTAATATCTCCAAATTCTTCACCAGTGTGTTTCCAAACCAAAAGATTAATTCATTGAGTGGAGGGTTTTTTTTTTTTCTCCTGCACAACATTTTCTTGCATCCTCACTTTCGCTCCCCCCCCCCCCCCCCCTTTCTCTCTGCTGCTAACACCTTAACTGCCAGTGTCCTTTCAAGTTTTAAACTTTACAAGTAATTAACTCCCTTAGGGATTCTGAAGCAATATATATTTTTCTTATAATAAATTAATGCTCATAGCCTTTTTGAAATATAATTATTATATGAAAATAGCTTCAGATGAGCACATTTTGCAAAACATGTCTCACAATTCTATACTGTAGCACAGGAAGCAGGAATACCAATAGATAATATCCAAAATAAAGGCAAATAGTAAAAAAAAAAAAAAAAAGCTTTCTTTTTCAGTCCAGTCACCTGGGAAGACATTTTCATTTACTAAAGAGACTACTGTGAATATTTCACCCAAAGAAAGAAATCATAGGGGCGGATTTTAAAACAATACGCGTGCCGGTACTTTTGTACGCGCCACCGGCGCGAACAAAAGTACACCAGATTTTATAAGATACGCGCGTATCTTATAAAATCCGCGGTCGGCGCACGCAAGGGGGTGCACATTTGTGCAACCTGCGCGTGCCAAGCCCAGCGCGGCCTGCCTGTTCCCTCCGATGCCGCTCCGATTTCGGAGCGGCCTCGGAGGGAACTTTTCTTTGCCCTCCCTTCCCCTACCTAACCCCCCCCCCCCAGCCCTATCTAAACCCCCCCTTACCTTTGTCAGCAGCCCCGCTCTGTCCTCCGGGCCCGGGAGCATGGTCTGGAGGCCTCGACCATGCCCCCGGGCCGGCGCCAAGCCGCGTCATTTCGGGAACGCCCCCGGACATGCCCCCTCCCTCCCCGTTTCGAAAGCCCCGGGACTTACGCGCGTCCCGGGGCTTTACCCGCGCCAGCAGCCTATGCAAAATAGGTGCGCCAGCGCGTGTAAATCCTGCCGGATTTACGCGCGCAGGGGTTTTAAAATCCGCCCCATAATCTGTTCCAACCTCGGGATTTTTACTATATTACAGCAGAAAAGTAGAGACAGAGGCTGAGAAACTACAGTCTTAAAACAAAACTAGCTATTATGGGCAACATACAAATTTTGTTGCAAACTATAAAAACAGATGGTAAATGTAAGGTTCCCTGTACTATAGCCTAACCAAGGGTTAAATTCTGATTCTTTGCTCTCATAAGGAGGAGGGGAGAAACTCTGGGAAGAAAAACTGCTGGATGCTTAGTAATGCTTTTAACTTCATGTGGAAACAATTCACAAACTAATGCTAGGGGACTGGGGAATCCTGTACCTTGTGACATAATACATTTAAATTTAGAATGTTTTAGAAAAGACAAATTATCAACTTTAAGCTACTATAAATGCAAATAAAAATACTCACATATGTAAAGAAAAATACTCACATAGACCACGTAACTCACGTGATGCCTAACCGTGCCTGTGGCTCTGTTAGGTCTTAACTTATACCCCTGTTTTGATGGCGAGTGCTATGTTTTCAATTTTTTTGCTTACCTCAATCTCATCATGATGATATTGTATCTCATCAGATCATGTTGGGGTTTCTAAGAAATAATAATTACCTGACTTTTTCAAAGAGTTCAAAGTATCATTACTCGAAGCCCATAGCTCTCGGGGAGTTCAAATCATTAGGCTGGTACCATAGAAAACTCTCAGCACTTATATCTAATCTTGATTGAGAAAAGCAAAGAAAAGTAAAAGAAAAGTACAGAAAGGAAAAGCTAGAAATCCGCAGCATACCTTGGAAGCGAAACCGGAGGGAGCTCAGTCTGTCCGTGCCCGAGAAACAGCCATGCTTGAATTCAGTTGCTGTGCCTTGTAGTACCCGCATTCTCGACCAAATGTTGAACGGGATCGTAAAAATATTAAAACCATGAACTTACCCTGCCTGGTTTCCCTCTCCAGAGATAGCCAGTGATGGGACAGACTTTCAGTTTCATAACATACAATTTATTAAGTAGCTTAGAGATCTTATAGAAGCTGGCAGGCTTTGTTCATTTCATTGAAAGCATACACAAATCAAGATAGCGGAACAATAAGGAATCAGATTGTGTTTCCTTACGAGAGTAAAGGAGCCCAATTTTACAGAATATACTGTTCTATGAGCAATGCCAATTACTCATCATTTTAAATTTACATTACCTTTTTATACACTGCTAAACATGGCTCGACACCCCCCCCCCCCCCCCCCCCCCTTGCTCATTCCCTACATCAGCTGGTAATTTTCCTTCATGCGCCTCTCACATTCTACTTACGATAGTACTTCCTTTGTTAACCTTTATTGGCACCTTCCTTATCTCACATTTGCTCTGCAGTCTCACACTATTGCCTAGGGCTGACAACTACATTTTTCTCTCTTCAGGCCTTCTTATTCCAGTTACTTGTTAACATGAAGTAGTATTTTCTTAAAGCAGCAATTAACAAATAACCTAAATCTCTTCTCTCCTGGCATGCCATCATTCTCCACTGTAATCTGTTCTAAATTCAGCTGCCAGAGTTGCTATGCTCACATAGCCCTGCTTCTAAAGACATTGCATACACTCCCTATTCACTCCCCTTACAATTTAAGCTCCTTTGTCTCACCTACAAATGTCTTTACTCTGCAGCACAACACTACCTCTTCTCACTTATCTCTCTCTATACCCCTCCTCGTGCACTCTACTTATCAGATAAGTCATTCCTATCTGTTCCCTTCTCCTCTACTACCAATTTAAGACTCTGTGCTTTATTCCTTGCTGCATCGTGTGCTTGTAATAGTCTTCCTGAACTGGTGCATCACTTACCATGTCTAAATCCCATCTAAAGATTCACCTTTTTGAAACTGCTTTTAAAACTTATGCCTGATTGTCTGCTTTTAATCTTGTTAACTAACTTTATTTTCTTTTTAACTGTTGTCTTGCTTTATGAAATACCTCAAGTCTCTTGTTATGTACGTTTGTCTTATATTGTAAGCTCTATTGAGCAGGGACTATCTTTTTTGTATGTTTGTAAAGCACTGCATATATCATGTAGCACTAAAGAAATGTTAAATAGTAGTACTAGTAGTTATAGTCAGAATGAGTTAGTAAGATTTATTTACTTTTAACTGCTCCAGATATTAAAAATTATATTTTAGCAGGGTATGATATGCCAATATTTTAAGCACAGCATTAGAGGATGTCCAAACAAGTGATTTTAGATTTAAAAAAAGTAATGAAAGTTATGTGAACATTTTGCTGAACAGACCATGATTACAATTAAGGCTTGATATGGACAGCTTTGTCTTACAATCAGATATGAAGTGAACACTAGATAATTGAAACAACTTGCTGACATTGTAGAGTGTTCCTCTGATTGTAATAAGGCTCATCAGATATCTGGAAGACCAATAATTCAGATGTCTATGAACTAGCTAACCAATGAAAAGGCCTAACAGCAGACATCAGCCACTTATAATCCATATACAGGTGGTGACAAGTTAAACTCTGCGTATGCTGACTGTATACAAAATCATCAGTACAGAAGTCTAAATCAAGAAGAATGCAATGGACAACAGGAAATGCTGGGATCAAACAAAATCTCAGAGTCCTTGCAGCACAGCAGCAGATCCTGCTAGAGATTTACATTTGGCCAGACTTATGAAGCTGCTAAACTTCAGGGGATATAGGGTAATAACTTTAATTAGCTCTGTTAATGAATTTTGGATGCATTCCTATTTTAAGTGATAGTCCAGAGCTGATTATTAGAAACGATGGGGTCACATAGCCCAGGATTTGTACATGCTTACAGAACCTGTTAAGTGTGGAGGTCCACTAAAGATGTCCAGTTAAGGATTAGCCTATTTTTACATTGCAATTATAAATAATTAGCCTGGAGATTAATTTAGGGCAATAGGAATCCAAAATTTAAAGATTAGGTTTATGAATTCATTTCCTACATATAGTCAACTTTAAATTTAAAAAGATATGCTTTCAAAAATTGTCTAGAAAGGAAAGCAAATTAATGGGCAACTGTTGGAGAAACTAATGATAAAAGAAAACCTCTTCCAACAAATTCATGAGATAGGAGATGACACTCTTTGTACCTACAAAGTAAGAGAAAGAATATACAAGTTATTATCCTCACAGAATAGCATTTAAACTTTGTGTCTTTTGTTCAGAGAGAGAGGAAGTGAACCTTCTGCTATGTTCCATGCATTACTAGCTGAATTTACTTGTGCTGCAACAATTACACAAGAAAAACTATTAAAATGATACTTCTGTAATAAAATGTGGATACTTTCTTATCTATAGGGCAGCTTCTGCTCTTCTCTGTGCTACAATGGTCTCACATACTCACAGTGCCAGAAAAAGAGATACTACTGCTGATTTTAAATTTTCTTTCCTCTTGGGGAGGATCATAATAGGAAACAGTATAGAGAATGCAGTTGCAACAGTGCTAATGATTTTTTTTTTTTTTTACTCTGGATACTAGACTAAATCCTGCCCACTGCAATAATATAGTGACATTCTCACTACAGTGGCTGAGAGGTAATAAATGAAATGGGAGGGTTCACCCTAAGAGGAAAACAAAAAAGGGGAGATCAGAAATGGAATTCTACTTCTAACTGAGTTTCCTTTAAAATGTAGGAGGTGTCCAGGACCCACCCAGCATGTCCCTAGGGGTAGAGGGGGAAGGAAGAACCCAAATTACCAAAGCAAAATTTAAATGTAATCAGATGAAAACCCTTACTGGGTCATTTATCATTTCACATTAGGGCCTTAACACTCATACCCTAACACATGTGTTAGTATATGCTAGTATGCAAATTTCATATTTGCTATGAAAGTGGGAGGAGTTTGAGTGGAGTTTATGGTAATGAGCAGCTCCTAACATGGAATGTGATAGAATAACACACTGTTAAATGGGTTTTAATGCCAGAAATAAATACACCTTTTTTTCTGTGCATTGTGCCCACGTTAGAGTGAAAAGGTTTTTATCACACATGCTGTTCAGGACAAATAAGCTAGGTATAGATAGTACAATGTATAAATCAATACATGCACAATCATTTTTTGATGATTAGGAAATTTGTATGATATTTCCTAAATCGTCATGGTTTGGGAAACTGAATAAATGATTGCATTTTTCCTGAATTTTCATAAAAAAAAAACATTTTTCGGCTTAGTGTGCGCTAACAAAAATAACAAAAAATAATAAAAATTAATGGGAGTTAGCGTGCGCTAACAAAAAAACGTTAATTTTTGTTACTTTTTGTTATTTTTGTTAGCGAGCGCTAACCCCGTTAGTGTGCACTAAACCGAAAAAACAATTTTTTTACAAAAACAAAAATGCAGATCCACAGGAAAATGAGATTTTCCCTTAGCCACATGAACCCAAAGCAAAAACGATCGGGCACCAGATACACATCTCTGCAAATCAAATCCTCTTGTACCTTTATCGATTCAAACGACAGAAAACTTTCAGTGATGACTGTGTATATAAAACTGCCCCCTCCCAAACCCCACACTGCCTAACCACTCCCATTTTTTTTTATCACAGCTGCTATTTCTGCTACATTTTATGATTTAAGTATTATACTACTTCTTAATTATTTATTATCTTATAACTATATATTTGTATGTATTTTGATTTTATTAATGTTATTGTATTTTTATCACTTTTATTGTATTGTAAACTGTAGTGAAGCTTTTACAGATACTACGGTATATAAAATACTAATAAACTAGAAAACTAGACTAGCATTTTGATAACTCTAGGAGTCAAAGTATTCAACACATTTAAAATAAAAAGAAATGGTGAATTTTATTTTCAATGTTGTATTTACAATGAATATCTTAATAACAAAACATGGTAACACATATTCATATAACTGTCAACTAAAAATAGCTCTTTTCTTATTTTTCTTAGCTCAAGGAACTAGCAGAACCTGTTCTGAATATAAACCAAGATAACTCTCAGATAAGTGTTCTATTAGTTCTCTACTTTAACAGTGGACCATTCAAGAGGAAAATTTTAAATCAATAGTTGTTTAAAGAGATTCTTTGTATAAACACTTTTTCAGGAGTTGTTACTGGAAACAGATGATGAATTTTACTGTGAAAAGATTTCTAGAAGACTTTGCAGCTAAGTATATTTTATTCAAATATTGTGTTTGTCTTTCTCCTGCTGTCTCCTTTTCTTTTTTCTGTCACTCCCTGAATTAGTTTCATTAATTCCTTTCTCTATTTCTATCTCACTCTCTCTGTTTGTGGTGTTCTAGGGGTGTGCATTCGTTTGCAACGCATTGGCAATCTGCAATGTATATGCCATATTCGATGTATTCGTGGGGGTCACGAAACATATGGCAAAACCCCACGAATACAACGTATCACTAACGAATAAGCCCCACACTCCTGACCCCCCCCAAGACTTGCCAAAAGTCCCTGGTGGTCCAGATGGGGTCCTGGAGTGATCTCCTGCACTCGGGCCATTGGCTGCCGGTATTCAAAATGGCACCAATAGCCTTCGCCCTTACTATGTCACAGGGACTACTAGTGCCATTGGTCGCCGACAGCCCGAGTGCAGGAGATCGCTCCAGGACTCCTGCTCAACCACCAGGGACTTTTGGCAAGTCTTGGGGGGGGGGGGGGGGGTTCAGGAGAGTGGGGGGGTTATAGTTAATTAAATTTAAAGGGTTGGGATGGGGGTTTTTTTGGGAAACAAATACCTATGTAACAAATGAATGGATCGGGGTCCCCCAAGAATGGATGCAACGGATTTGGATCTGGATGAATACGAATACTGAATGGGACGAATCTGTCCCTGCTGCACATCCCTATGGTGTTCTCTGTTGCCTTTTCTGTTTGTGAGTGTCCTTTCCTTTTCTTTCTTTACTCTTTCCAAGAATAAATGGCTGTTGGTCTAGCTAGCCTCTTATTTTTTAGCGTGGTGATATCAGTGTGCACTCTTTGGGGTAGACTTTCACATGTACACCCGATTTTATAACATGCGCGCTCAGGCACGTGCATGTTATAAAATTGGGGGTTGGCGTGTGTAAGGGGGTGCACAATTATACACCTTGCGCGTGCCGAGCCTGTGCTGAGCCACTCTGCCTTCTCCCATTCCCTCCCAGGCTGCTGCAAAATCGGAGCAACCTCGGAGGGAACTTCCCTACCCCCCCCCCCCACCTTCCCTTCCCTTCCCCTACCTCCCCCGCCCTTCCCCCCTACATTTTTCTTTTTTTTCCTTTTGTTTTAGAACTTACTTCAGCCCTGGGGCTGAAGTGAATTGCGCATGTTGGCCGACTGCCGGCGCGCAATTCCCGGCACAGCGGCAAATGGCCGCTGTGCCAGGAGACTCTTACCCTGCCCCACCCCTTTTTGCAAGCCCCGGGACTTACATGTGTCCTGTGCCTTTACGCACGTCACTGGGCCTTTTGAAAATAGGCCCGGCACACGTAACCTTTTGAAAATCCGGCCCTTTGTGTAATTTGAGTGCAACACTCAGAGTGCACTGGTATCCTCTCTCTGTGTCTGGGAGCTGTTTGCATTCACTGCTTGATTAGCAGAGAGGCACAGGTAAGTTTGGCTCAGGAACATTTCTTATCCAAATGTGCTGATCTTCCCCTATGCTTTTCTTTGAATAAATGAAAAAGAGGATTCCTAACTATGCAAACATGATAAAGTCTTCTAGTCAGGGAAATTAAAGTGTATACTATGTGTTGACTTGCCCATTTGGTGTTAGCTAATACTAGCTATGGCACTGATTCAATCACACATACAATTTCCTTATACTCTGTGGGGTAGATTTTCATACAGGGCGCCCTCGCGTACTTTTGTAGGCGCATCAGGCGCAAACAAAAGTACGCTGGATTTTAGTAGATACGCGCGGAGCCGCGTGTATCTGCTAAAATCCTGGATCGGCGCGTGCAAGGCTACCGATTTCGTGTAGCCGGCGCGCGCCGAGCCGCACAGCCTACCTCCATTCCCTCCGAGGCCGCTCCGATTTCGGAGCGGCCTCGGAGGGAATTCGCTAACGCCCTCCCCTCACCTTCCCCTCCCTTCCTCTACCTAACCCACCCCCCCGGCCCTGTCTAAACCCCCCCTACCTTTGTTGGGGGATTTACGCCTCCCAGAGGGAGAAGTAAATCCCTGCGCACCAGCAGGCCGCTGGCGCGCCTAGACGCGACCTGGGGGTGGTTCCGGAGGGCGCGGCCATGCCCCCGGACCGCCCCGAGCCGAAACCACGGCCCCGGGTCCGCCCCCGAAATGCCGCGACACGCCCCGAAAATGCCGCGCCGATCGGCCCCGCCCCCGACATGCCCCCGAAACGCCCCCCTCGGAAAACCCCGGGACTTACGCGAGTCCCGGGGCTCTGCGCGCGCCGGCAGGCCTATGTAAAATAGGCGCACCGGCGCACAAGCCCTGCTTGCGTAAATCCGGGCGGATTTACGCGAGCAGGGCTCTTAAAATCCACCCCTGTGTGTTTAAACTGTCCGAAATCCTCATGAATGAAAGTCTTACCACACCCCAAATCATCCAGTACTTTGGTGGACACTCTATCTAGTTTGACTTGGATTATAAAGTCCTTTGCATGAGGAGTGTCTTTGAAGTTGCAGCTTTGGAGCTTTGACGGTGCGACACTGTTCATGCTCCCTGTCATCATTTTCATTCTGGGGCCTTAGCCCCATCTCTGGTTCTCTTTCATGATGCCCTGCACATTCCATGTTTTACACCAGGGACTTCCCTCCTCCATATGGTTCTCTGCTAAACAGAACAAGCAAATCTGTGAAGCAGGTTGCCGCCCCACAATGCACCTCCCTTCCAAGGGCTCCCCCTCATTGACATGTCAATCTGGGCTCTTTATTAAACCTGTTCTCTGTTCAAAGGGCACAGAAAGCAAAAGCATTCAACCCCTCCCCCCCATTCTGGGGCAGTTCCAGCCTCTCCATGGTTCCCTTTTTCTTTCATCTTGATGATCACCCATGTTTAGGAGATATGCTTTTCCCCCTTGTATTTCACCTTCTCATGTTAGCTGCCCAATGTCCATAATTCTGCTTCCCTCTTATCGACAGTTCCTTGCCAAGTGATCTTTCCAACCACAATTAAAGGATATGGAAGGGATTGTGGCCTGGGTTCTGGGTCCAGAAGAAGAACTAGTTGTCTTGGATGAATACTGCTGGGGAGCATAATTCTCTGTGCTTCACCAGGAGGGCTGCACTGGTTGCCTTTCTAGCTTCCTTTGACTGTTGGGCATTAATTGCACCTGATGGAAGGCTTCTGCCACTTCTAGGGCTTGTTCCAACGTGATGCCTGTATGACAGCAGACCTAGTTCAGCATGGAATGGTCAAGCCCATCCAGGAACTGCTTCAGAAGTACCTGTTGAGCTACTTCTAGTCTGGTCTTTGCTTCCAGCTACAACCATTTCTAGCCAGCATCTCTTAAGCAGTGAAAGACATTTTGGGGGCACCCCACCAGAATTTCTGCTCGTATGTTTCTGAGGTATACCTAGCTCTCGCCAGGATAGCACCCTTGACCTCTACATAGGTGGCCCTCCCATCCAGGTTGGCTGTTTGGAAAGCTGCTTGACCCCTGCCCATGAACAAGTTCACCAGGCATGTTGTCCATCTTGATTCAGGCCAAGCTGATAGCTGGGCAGTCATTTAAAAGTTTTTTAGGATAATCTCAGGGTCTCTGCCAGTCTTCATTTTAAACAGGATGTGAGGAGTTGTGATTGCCTGTGGTATCCTGTCCAGAGCAGGCTGTACAGTGTTTGATATCTTAAGAAATGCTAGCCTTGGTACATCACTTGAAGTGCCTGCTGCTGGTCAATCTGGGCTTGCAGGGTGTTTTGCAACTATTGCTGGCTTATGGTAAGGATTTGTATCACCTGTTCCACCTTCCTTACTTACTGGGCTGTCTTCTACTTCCATATCTCTCCAGGGATAGGAAAGCACAGCCATAACAAGCAAAGCCTGCTGGTCTATCCGGCCCTTACTCACTCCTTGACACCTGATTACACAGGTGGGATAAACCCCACTGGTCTCTTGTATAAAAGCTGGGGAAATTGGACTGGGAGGCCCAGGAAAGAAAACCTTCTTCAGAGGTTGTTTTTGATTTTTTATTTTTTTTTGTGGTTGCAGGCCTCTGCCTGTACTTTAAACCTCTGTGCTCTTCCCTTCTAGCAGCACATTCTTCTTTCCAACCTATTTCTTTAGGCAGGGTACATAAAATCAGCTTTTCACTTTCCTCAGGAGGCTATGGGTTTTCTCTCTTTGCCAGGCTTAGAGAAAAAAATCCATCTTCTGACACCATATGTGGTAGCTCGAGCAATGAATGGCTTCATAACAGCCAGAGAAATAGCAGGTAGGCTCTGGATGTTGCTTAAGTGCACTTTGTTTACAGTGGGATTAACTTCAAACAAGCTGGCCATGCCTTCACTTTAGGTAGCAAAAAACAATATCCCTTACTTTACTTCAGGTATGTCACAAACCTTTACTCCTGGGGCCTCCCCAAGCTCTCTCTGCTTTGCCAACTTATCCTCTGGCTAAAGGGAACTTTTCTTGCTCAGAATCCCCTGCAGTATTGATCCTTAGGGCCAGCTACCTGTGACTGTTCTGTTAAGGTGGTTTGAGAGTGTTTCTTAATGTCTCCCTAACTATCAGCTTTACTTAATTTTTACAGTTTTTAGTAAACAACCCAGCTTTAAGATTAGGAGTGCTTATTTAAAGAAGAGATGGGCTCTTCCTTTGCTTTCTCATACAGTTCATTTAATGTATTTGGGATTTTACTAGAGATAAGAATAATAATATCCAAGAACAATATTCCTTACAGGAAGTTAAAAGATATTCTAGCCCACTTGTAGCTCATAGGTAAGAAATTATTTTTTTTCAAAATTGATATCTCTCACATTTCCAGAATTTTTTAGTCTTTCTCACTTTTTCTAACAATTTTCATCATTCTAGTACCTGCCTTCTTTGTAGAGAGTTATGGAAATAAGCTTTTAAGAATTTTTGAGCAATTTTACAAATCCTTAAAGAGTCCAGATTAAGAAGCTAGCTGGGAACTCAGGTGTATGAATCCACATGCCACATTACTGAAGATTCCCACACATATTTCATGGAATGGTGGAGGGGGGGTATAGCTGATTTACATAGACACTGACAGAAATCTGCAGTCCTGCCCTGCTCTGATCATGGCTTGCACTATTTTGATCCTTCCCTTCTATTAGCTGCACAGAAAATAGCTGTGAATTCCTGTAACAGACTGCCCATCTGATGGCTATCTCCTCACCTCCCCTGATGTCCTTATCTCTCTAGGGACTTCCTGCTGGCTCATGACTGTTATGCGCCCCACCCACAGCCGCCCCCACGCAGAGCTGCTCACCTTCATGGTCCCCCGGTGGGTCCTGGAACGACCTCCCTCCAGTAGATGCCAGTCCTGCCAGGCCCTGGCGTCCCGTGGCACCGGTTGCCGGGCCTCCCACTGCACACCGGGCCTCACACCAAGGTTCGGCATCCTCGGCCATCTTGGCCACGCCCATACATGCGCGTGTGCGGACTGCCTGGACTCATGTAGGGCCAAGGGAGGGTGCTAGCTCCGTGGCGCACCCTGATTGATCCCCCGATATAAGGAAGTTCCTGTTTCACTTCCTTGCCTTGGCAATCGGGATGGTTTGCTTTGAGATTGCCTCTGCGCTTCTACATGTGCTTGCTTGTCCTAGTCTCGTTCCAGGATCCTTCTGTTTCAGTTCTGTTCCTGACTCATCCCTGCATCCTAGTTCATGTTCCTGCTTGTTCCTGTGTTCGTCTGTATGTCTACCCAGGTAGTACCCTCAGACTGTCTTACTGGTACTGACCTCAGACTGTTCCTGACCTGCCTGCCGCCTGCCTCAAAGACCACAGCCTATTTCTGACCTGCCTGCCAAATGCACCACATCTACCGGTTAATCTTTGTCCACATGTTTATTCACTCCTTTAAAAAACTGTTCTGAGACTTGTGAGGCAGAACTTCCCTTGGGTAAATCCATGCTGTCTGTGTCCCATTAAACCATGTCTATCTCAATGTGTTGTGATTATATTTTTTTTTTAAAAGTTTCAATAATTTTTCCAGGCACTGAAGTCAGGCTCAGCAGTATATAGTTTTCAGCATCACCCCTGGAGCCCTTTATAGATATAATGTCAGGAACAAAGTGAGAAGGAGATGTTGGCAGGGTTGGCAGCTTTGTTGAGGACAGCAATAAAAAGGCTGTACTGCATTTACATTGAAAAGAGACTTTTTCAAGTCCAAAATGGTAGAAAATGAAGGCAACACAATGAAGAAGAAATTGGAATTTGGAGAGCAGGTGCTACCACTACCTGTTCCTTTTCCTCTTGTTTTGGGTACAGGGTAAGCAAGCCAGGACTGACATTAGCAGGGCAAATATAGCAGAAGTGGAAATCCCAACATCAGTAGAACATTTCTCCTTGGTTACTGCTTCTGAGGCAGTGAAGGCAATATTTTCAACAACTGATTCAGAGTAGAAATATTGTCTTAGATTCTCTGAATCAGAAAACATTGAACAGGTAGTAGCTGAAGAGAATTTGGGAAGTTATTTAGTAGCATCTTTATGTCTAATGAGAAGATGGGGAGAGGGAAAAACAGAGATGACAATGATGATGGAGATCAACCACCAGTAAGAGCAGGCAGCACAGGTAGAGAGTATGAGTGATGACCCTGGCATTTCATCTGAGGGTCCACCCTCTAATTCAACTTTAGTGCGAGCATCATCCTTCATGGATCTAGAGGAGGAATTACAGAAAACAATGCCTGATCTTGACACACTTTAAAGTCAAGGAGGATACACAATGTTTTCAGTCTATTCACTGTAGGAAGGATGTCAGTTGAAGGAAGCAAAAGGAGCATCTGACAAAAACTGGTAATCCGCATTACCTGCAGAAGCAGCACCCACTTACATTGGCATCATAGGAGGGTGGCAGAGTTACAATCCAAATAAAAGCCACTCCAAATAAAAGCCTGAGGAAAGGCTTTGATCTAATAATGAATTGGCTCCATGATCAGAAACTGAAGGCCAAGCCTGTTAAACTGGAAGCTATTTGGATTCCCCTTCATTGATGCACTCTCATTACCTTCAACCTATTATGCATGGTACTCCAATTATTCTTAAAGATGTGGTCTCTTCTTTTGGAGTGCTGATTGATTCAAAATTATATCTCTTTCCTTAACATCTCTACCATTATTCAGAAATCATTTTACTTTCTCCATTATATTCGCCAACTCCACCCATTACTAGACTTTTAAGATTTTATATTTCTTACATATGCATTTGTTATTTCCAGACTGGAATATTGTAACCCACTACTTCTGGGTTTATCATAGTATCAATTTATTTATTTATTTTATTTTTAGATTTTTATATACCGGTGTTCCTGTATTAAAATACAGATCACATCGGTTTACATTGAAACATAAAATTTAAACAACTCCAAGTTCTTCAAAACACAGCACAAGATTATTCATGGCTTAGATAGGTCAGACTATGTCACCCCAATTGTACATTCTCTCTATTGTTTACATATATTATGTCCAATCAATTTCTAAATTTTCTGTCTAATTTTCTGTATTTTTCATTCCGGGTTTCCTCTTTATTTCACTAAACTTCTGATCCTATATTCTCCTTCTCACACTTTGCATTCTTCTCAGAAATGTTTCCTCTACCTTCTCCCTATCCCATACCCCCCCCCCACCCCCACCCCCCCCCCCCACACACACACACCATCATTAGATTGAAAGTTATAAGGGAATGTTCTTTATCTTATCAAGCATCTTTTCTTTGGAAATTGCTACTTATGGACATTCAAGCTGAAGTAGATTACTTGAAACCTGAGAAGAAATAAAATCTTGACTATTCATATAAGCTTTTGAATGTTAATACCTTGCAGAAGACTTTGTTTTAGATTAGAATCACTGATTGTATTATTGTATTGTATTCAGCTATTTACTCTTTTGCTTAGAAATGATTCACTGTGCAGATTGCAATCATAGTTTTTTGTATTTTATTATGAATGGTTTAATTTGTTTAACCATTTTGTTAATTCATTTTACAAGTCATATATAAATTTTATTAAATAATAATAATAATAATAATAATAATAATAATAATATGCAATACTATTAAATTTAAGTGTGAAGTCTTGTATTTGATACAGTGATTTATGAAGCATGGTTATTCAAATTCTTGCATAAAGTGATCCTATAAATGAACATTATGTGCAAATATTGAGTATTTAATTTTAAAATCTTTCAAGTCTTTTTTCTCATTTTTTGTGTGCAATACATTATTCTAATCACTCATCTGCTATAAAATAAATTATTTATAAGTATTGGCAGGTATTGACAACACAAAAAACTTTTTCTGAGCCACCTTTAAGAAAGGCAGGAATTTAAAACATCACCTTCCTTCATTTTCTTCATCACAGATTAGTTTTGTTAATATTGGGGAACAACTACCTTGTGGCAAATATTTCATTTTGCTCTCATGTTTTGGAGATTCTCAATTTACTCATCCTTCTTTGAACATTGGTCAGAAATCACCAGGATGGTATAATTATAACACTTATCAAATAATAAATGCAGTCATATATCCATGCAATATGATTTATATTGGACAGACAAAATGACAGATTTGCTTTCAAATTGTGGAACATTGGCATTGTTTTTGCACTTTAAAACCACAAGTATCCTTGATTGAATATTGGACAATAGAAAGCATTTGGTAGATGATTAGACTTTTTTTTGTTCTATGTGAAGTAACATTGAAGAGAGGAGAGACCTATTACATGTATTGATCCAGTGATAAAAACGCTTCATTTTTACCTGAAATACTTTAAACCCCAGTGCTTTAAATAAAGTTATTGAATACAGCATCTTGCTATAAGATTTTTCATAAGTTTTCACTGTTGCGTTTCGGCCAGTGGATGGAGCCATGGGTCGCCTCTCACTTCCTGCTTCTCCTCTCTCTCGTGGCCCGGAGGCCGCCGACACATTCCTCACACGGCTGGAGCCGTGCTATTGCACCTCATGCAGCCTTGTAGTCGCTGACTATGCTCCCATGCAACCCGGAGCCAACCTTACCTCCATTCCCTTGAGGGAAGAGAGCCCTCAGCCACGACCTTGCCTACACCGTGGAACCGCTCCTCAGCATGTCTTCAGCAGCAGGATGCCGCCACTCCTATGTTGGGGCCTGCCCAAGGCCCATCTTAATCCTGCTCCAGCTCATGCATGGCAGTGGCAGGGACACTGCTGTCCATGGTCCTGCACTTCCTGTTCCTTCTTCAAGGGGCAAGGCTGCACCTCTCTCTCCTTCTTAAAGGGACAGTGCAGGTGTGGCCTCCTTGGGCTCCTCCCTGGGCATTCCTGGTCAAGCCCTATAAAAGGGCTTCTGAGGCATTTCATCCTTACCTTGGCAAGGAGTCAGTCCATTCTGGCCTTCATATGGAGCCAGTCCTCCTGGGAGCTTCTCCTCCATGGACTTCACTGCACCTTGCTCCTGCCTGGCATCCGAGTTCCTGATGTTCGAGTTCCTGATGTATGAGTTCCTGTTGTCCTCATCCTGATGTCCTAGTCTAGATGTCCCAAGTCCTGAGTACCCGTGTTTCCGGAGGTTCCTTGTTTTTACATGATCTGAGATTCCAGTTCCAAGTTCCTGTTTTAAAGACTGTTTCCTGTTCCAACTCTGGAGGATCCAAAGGGTAACTTGTCCTGACCTTTGACTATGTCCAGAGCTTGTCCGCTCCTCTCATGGTCCTCGACCAGCCTATGGGCTTTGTAGGGTGCCTGAAGGACCTTAATCGCTATGTCTCATCCCCTGTGTTCCAAGCTCCACATCTTGTCTTCAGAGTTCCAAGCTCCACATCTTGTGTTCAGTGTTCCAAGCTCCATGTCTTGTCCTATATTCTGCACAACACAGATTCCACAAACATTATAGCACTGAAACACTACTACTGGCACTGTCAGTCAATATTTTAAGAGGCTTTGACAGTGGAACACATTACATCCTTCTTTTATTAGACCTTTCCTCAGCATTCGACACAGTGAATCATGAAATATTGATTAAAAGACTTGAAGAAATAGGGCTGCATAGTAACACACTAGCCTTGTTTAAGTCATATTTAAATAACATATTTTTTCAGGTACAAATCAAAAACATAATATCAGAAAAAGTAAATTTACAAACAGGAGTACCACAAGGATCAGCATTGTCCGCAACACTCTTTAATATTTACCACCTCCCATTATGCCATCTGCTAGCAGGCCTTGGAATCATACACTATATATATGAAGATGACATACAGCTAATCTTACCCATTGATGACACAATTGAAAAAACAATCAAATTAGCCAATATGTATCTAGACATAATCAAACAGCAATTAAACCAAATGGAGCTAGTGATAAACATTGATATAACTGAATTCCTGCACTTGGAACGAAGAAACATAAACCCAACACAATCACCAATAACGATTAAGAATAACCAAAGAGTAGAATTAGCAGAAATAGTACATAACCTTAGTGTTATAATAGACTCTGAACTAAAACTGAAACAACACATATCACTGAAAATAAAAGAGGGATATGCTAAACTAATGGTAATCAGGAAGTTAAAACCTTTATTATCACTATCAAATTTCCGAACAGTTTTACAAGCACTTATTTTTGCGAGCACTCACTATTGCAATGCCCTGTTCCTAGGACTACCACACGTGACCACACAATCTCTTCAAATATTGCAAAATTCAGCCGGAAGAAAATTGACAGGTAAAAGAAAAAGAGATCACATTACTGGAACATTTGCAGAACTACTTTGGCTACCTATTGAACAAAGATTACAATATAAAGCGCTATGCACAATAGACAAACTAATTCATGACAAAAAAGTGGAATGGCTGAACACAGCATTACGTGTACATGTTCCACACAGAAACCTAAGATCAGCTAATAAAGCACTACTGACTATCCCCTCTGTTAAGTCTGCTAGACTCTCACAAGTAAGGGAGTGAGCACTATATTTGGCAGGGCCCACATTATAGAATTCAATGCCTCTGGAGATAAGACTGCAGAAAAACTTCAAACTTTTCAGAATAAGCCTAAAAACCTGGCTCTTTAAACAGGCTTTTCATAAAGAGAATGGTGAAAGCAAATAAGATCGTAACCTGGCACTGAATATGTAGTTTTTAATTTACTTTTTTCCCACCTTTAAATACACCTAAGATTGTTTTCTTTCTTTCTTTCTTTATTTATTTATTTAAAGATTGTTTATATACCGCGGCACGTGTGGCACATCACCTCGGTTTACAAGCAACATTAATTCAGCAAAGGGCTTTACAATAAAACTTATTAACTAGTGGCATTAAACAAGAAGTGATTTTCACCAATAACTAGGAGCATAAAAAACGTTAAGAGGGTAATAATGTTGTATAAGATAGAAAATAATAGAGATGTGAATCGTGTGATCGTTCGTCTTAACGATCG
The DNA here is from genome assembly GCF_901001135.1 of Rhinatrema bivittatum. NCBI lineage: Eukaryota > Metazoa > Chordata > Amphibia > Gymnophiona > Rhinatrematidae > Rhinatrema > Rhinatrema bivittatum. The sequence goes on from NC_042616.1 coordinate 746,380,621, forward strand.
ATTTTGGCTGGGGGGGGAGGGAATCGGATCATCGCGGTTTTGTTTTTTTTTTAATTGTGTAAATCATAAATCGGGGGAGGGCGGGAAAACTGGCACAATAAAACAACCCTAAAACCCACCCCGACCCTTTAAAATAAATCCCCCACCCTCCCGAACCCCCCAAAAATGTTTTAAATTACCTGGGGTCCAGTGGGAGGGTCCCGGTGTGATCTTCCACTCTCGGGCCATGGCTGCATTAATAGAAATGGCGCCGGCGCTATCTTTGCCTTGTCATATGATAGGGCAAAGGTAAGCGCCGGCGCCATTTTGGTTCCTGTCCTCCGACGTCACGAGCGCAGGAGATCGCTCCCGGACCCCCGCTGGACCCCCAGGGACTTTTGGCCAGCTTGGGGGGGCCTCCTGACCCCCACAAGACTTGCCAAAAGTCCAGCGGGGGTCCGGGAGCGATCTCCTGCGCTCGTGACGTCGGGGGACAGGAGCCAAAATGGCACCGGCGCTACCTTTGCCCTGTCATATGACAGGACAAAGGTAGCGCCGGCGCCATTTCTATTAACGCACCCGTGGTCCGAGAGTGGAAGATCACACCGGGACCCCCCCACTGGACCTTAGGTAATTTAAGACATTTTGGGGGGGTTCGGGAGGGTGGGGGATTTATTTTAAAGGGTCGGGGTGGGTTTTAGGGTTGTTTTAGTGTGCCGGTTTTCCCGCCCTCCCCCTTCCCCTCCCCCTTCCCCCGATTTACGATTTTTGACGATAAATCGGGGGAATTCCTATTGTATCACGCCTCTAACGATTTTTGATGATTTAAAATATATCGGACGATATTTTAAATCGTCAAAAAACGATTCACATCCCTAGAAAATAACAATGGAGAAGAGATAAGAAGAGGGGCTAACAATTAGTAAGAGACAATATATACCTAGGAGGGAGAATTTCGGGTAGAGGGTGGGTAGGGAAGGAGTGGGAGACTGTGGGTAGTGGTAAATGCGACGTCAGCGGGTTGAAATTGTCACAATCAGTTCATGGTAGGTTTAATGTGTCCCAATCAGTTCTTTATATATGAACTGCAATAGAAACTTCAATCTAACAAAAGCAATACTCAACAAATAGTTTTATATTGAAAGAACCCTGTTATCGCACATTGTTGGCACATTTATAATGTTTCAGCTATTTGAAACTAATTTCTTTTACTTTATGTGCCTTTTTGTAAACCGTTGTGATGGTTAAATTACTGAATGATGGTATAGAAAAGATTTTAAATAAATAAAATAAAAATAAATGACATTAATACCCGAAATAATGCCATAATGCATGTGATATTTATCGCAAAGCATGGTACCAATGAAACATTTTCAAAGTTATTCAAACGGGTGGATTGGGGAGTGGTTTGGGTAGGATCAATGAAAATGAGGGGCATTATCACACTGACATCCTGAAATAACGACTCCTTTTTTCTGGCATTAAGCTGTGTGATATGCCCGAAATGGCTGAAATGTAATTTTAGATAAATATTACAAATTTCCTTTCACTAATTTTGGGTAGGGCAGAGGGGAGAAGAGTGGAGTATAGAGACAGAGAAAGAGAGAGCCTCTGGGGTGGCACACATAGTAGTAAACTATTTATACTGCTATAGGACAGCCAAATCGATGTGAGGATTTGGTGGTGGTCTAGGGTTTTGGGGCCAGGTTTATATGTAGAGTGAGATGTATGAACAGCATAGTAGACCTCAGTGAATATTGAGGTCTACTATGCTGTTTGGATTGCAGAAAGTCATACTAAGATGGGATTACTTCAATGTTCTCTTGCCCTAGCTTGATAGTACTCTGGTAGAGAGTACATCAAGCTAGGGTGAGAGAACATTGTAGAACTCTCATCTTTGGTGACTTTCCTAACTCCTAACCATGTCAAATCTTCACCAAGGTCTACTATGCTGTTCATATTTGATAAACCTAGGAGTTATCCAGTTATAACTTATCCAGCTAAGTTACAATGCATGTGAAACAGCATGTCTTTGCCACTGAATATACACATATAACTGAGCACTTAGTTATGGAAGTCAAACTGGCTAAGTTTAGACCTATTCTATGCCACATCTAGCTTAGCCGTACAACTTATGTGGTTAAGTCTGAATACTTGCAATTAGCTGCATAAGTTGTACGGCTAACTCGCTCTGCCCCAATCAGCCCACTGCCTACCCACAACTTATGTGGCTATCTTTTTAGCCATATAAGACCTACATTCATCAGGGTCATTGTTATGGTAATTTTTGAGATAGCACACATGGTGGTATTTTACTGCATCGTATAGGTATTTTAAGACAATGGGGTAGATTTTATAAACTTACGCGCGCGCGTAGTTTTGTTCGCGCACCAGGCGCGAACAATAGTACGCCGGATTTTATAAGATATGCACGTAGCCGCTCGTATCTTATAAAATCCGGGGTCGGTGCGCGCAAGAGGGTGCACATTTGTGCACCTTGCGCGCGCCGAGCCCTACGCGTGCTGCCCTTTCCCTCTGAGGCCACTCAGAAATCGGAGCGGACTCGGAGGGAACTTTCTTTCCATCCCCCTGCACCTTCCCCTCCCTCCCCTACCTAACCCACCCCCCCCGGCCCTATCTAAACTGCCCCCCTACCGTTGTCGGCAGAGTTACGCCTGCCCGAAGCAGCTGGTGCGCCCGAAGCAGCTGGTGCGCCATCACCCGGCCCCCGGGCCAGCATCACATCCCCAACATGCCTCCCACTCTGCTCCAAAATTCGCACCGCCCACCCAACACGCCCCCTTTGTAAAGCCCTGGGACTTACGCGCATCCCAGGGCTTGCGCGCGCCACCGAGCTTATACAAAATAGGCTCGGCGAGCGCAAGGGGCTTTTTTAAGGGTTACGCGCATAACTTATGAGTGTAACCCTTTTAAAATCCGGCCCAATGTGTATTAAATTTATTACACCTATAATATTTCAGTAGTAACTTGGGGTGAAGTTTTGGTGGTAGACTAGGTTTCGGGGCAGTTTTACATGCACAGTCAGAGGTACGAACAGCACAGTAGACATCAGTGAAGATTTGATGTGATCTGCAGTGATGACAGGTACACAAAGATGAGATTGGTGCATTATACTCTCGATCTAGCTTGATAGCAGCTAGGTAGAAAGTGCATCAAACTAGATTGAAAGTACATTCTACAAATTGCATCATTGTGTACCTGTCATCACTTCAAATCACAACAAATCTTCACTGATGTGTACTTTGCTGTTCATATCTCTGACTGTGCATGTAAAACTTCCTCCCAAACCCTAGGCCACCACCAAAACTGAACCCCAAGTTACTAGTTGCTCCTCTTAAAATGGTATAAAAAGTTGACTAATATGTACACCTTCCTAGAGGTACTCTCTCTCTCTTGGAATTTGTGATACAAATTGCAAATCCTGCTGTTAGGTATAATGCCAGAAAAAAGGTGCTGCTATTTCTGGCATTATATTGTATGTTATGCTATTGCTTGCAATGTTAAACACCCCTCATTTTCATAAACTCGTACCTTTTGACTTAATTATTAAAATTTGCAAACGCATCACGACATATGTTATTTATTGCATGTGTTCTGGCATTATCATGATAAGATCCTAATGCGATTTGATAAATTACCCTGTTAAGGACTTATACAGCTAAGTGGCAGCTGCTGAATGTGGGCGCAAATTCAGCAGCAGCTACTTAACCGCATATATCTGGCTTATCTAGCTAAATAGCACTGAATGTGCTTTGAATATCAGGCCCATAGTTTTGAACGTGTGATCATGTTGGCGGAGTACTTAAATAGGGCAGCCATGATGCTACATTTGGCATGCGTGGAAGTCGTAAAGATGTTTAGTGTCATGCTTGAAGAATTTACTGGATAGAAATGTGATAAAATTGTGTGATGAGCTGTTGGGAGTACATCAGAATTTATGTTGCATTTGCCATGAGTTTGTATTTAGATGAAGATTTAAAATATTTTTAACTGATCAAAATGCACTAGTAATGGTTTTTCATGCTTCATTAATTGGTAACATGAACTACAATTTACAGCATTTGTGAATAATTTCTGTAGGTCAATGTTTCATTGTGAGCACTCTTTTGAATTTTATTCATTATGATCCATGGAAACAGATCACATGATAAAGCTGTAACATTGCTTTTTTTGTATAATTTCAATTTATAATACAAAGAATAAAAACTGCACAGAAAATATCATGAGAACTAAAACATTACAAGTTAAATAGAAGAAAACAAAGAAAAAAATGTAATAAAAATACAAGCATATTGCTCTCATTATAATGTTCAACAAAATATGAGAAGGGGGATAGGGAATATTAAGAGCAGATAAGAACAATAAAAAAAGAAGAAAAGGCAATAACACAGTACATTAACCCAGTCCACTTATAACAAATAATAGATGCTTACATACAAAGCACTAAGAGGATACTGGCTCGCTTCTAGACCTTCCATCTATAAATAACCTGAGCTGCTCTGGGAGAAAAAAACACTAAAGAATCTAATTTAATTTCACAACACATTTGCAGAGATATCTAAGACGGAAGAAGGCATCTAATGCAAGAACTTCCTGGCACATTCTTAAAAAACCCTTCCTTCTTTCCTGTTTAGCTTTAGCTAAGTCTGGATAGATCCGAACAATTTTGCCCAAGAAATTTTCATTCCTATGTAGGAAATACTTTTTTATAATGAGCTTAGATCTTGATCACATATGACGGAAAGAATTAAAGTGGATCTCTCAATAATTTCACAAGCAGATTGTTCCAGAAAAGCAGTGAGATTCCCAGAAGCTACAGGACTTGAAGAAACAGCTGCCTACCCTGATCTTGATTTAAAAGGGAAAAAATAAACCTTATTGAAAGAAGGGATTTGCTCAGATGGAATCCACAAAATATCAATCAAGTATTTCCATAATGTAAATCTTGGAATTTTGCCCATAACTCTTGGAAAATTAGTCAGTCTCAGATTTATATGCCAAAGTTAGTTTTCCACATTTTCTACTCTCCTAGTAAGAAAAGCCATTCATGAATAATAGTAGTATTATCTTCCTGACATCATGAATTTCTCTTTCCAGGTCTTCAGTTTTTTCTTAATGATGTGAGAACTCCTCTCCTGTCCAAGACCATTCTCTGTGAGACAGTCTGATTGAGAAAAACTGTTCCAAACTGGCGTTAAATTCCATAGGGCTTCAAGAGTTACCACCGGAGGTTTAACAATAGGAAAATTATAAGAAATGGATGACTCACCCACAGCAGAAATAGAGTCTGTGCTAGGGGCAGAATCCAATTGTCCAATATTAAGTCCAGCTTGGGGCTTCATACAAGAAGCAGGCACCTTGAATGATGTCATCAGCACGCACCCAAGGCTGGTTGACGGATTCCAGAACTAATACTGGTGGCGATGATCAAGCATTTGGCAGGCTAAGGGATATCTCCCTGAGTGATAGTGAGACTCCACTCCCTGCTGCAACAGTGAGGCCCTGTGCCCATCTTGTTTGGACAAGGGAGAAGCAAACACAACAATTGAACGCTGGTCTGTAGGTATAGAGGTCATGGTAGGAAACACTCTCACCTTCCATTTCCTCTTGAATTGAATTTCTGCTCAGCCAAGCCAAATAAAGGAAACAAAAGAGTCTAGTATTTGGAGTCACATTAAGCAATGTGTAACCATTTTGCTACACAACCTTCCAGATAAAAACATGGCAGTTTTTTTAATTGTGGATATATAGTCCAGTTGATGAATCCACAATACAGAAAAACAAAGGCCCACTTATTGGGGTAAAGAATGAGGAATGATAGGGGTGAAGACATTTTTGAAAAACTTAATTGAGATTTTTTTTAAAGTAGTAGTCAGAATGAAACATTCACATCTTTATTAAAACTACTTTGTAGCATTTGAAATTTTTTATGTGCTTTAAGGTATGTAATTATTATATAAATCACCATTTTTTATCTTAGACAATAATCACAACATTGTAGAATGTATATGAACTAAAGATGTGATTTGGCCGAACCTTTTGGTTGGGCCTTCGTTATTGGCCCGCTACGGGAAATTTCATTTTCCTGCGGTTTGGGCTGATTTTTTTTCGGTGCCCCGAAACAAATTTTCCCAAAATTTTGGGAAAATCTGTTTCGCACATCCCTATAATCTCCCCACCTTCCCGACCCCCCCCCCCCCCAAGTCTTACTGAAAGTCCCTGGTGGGGGCCAACCATTGCTCCTACCATGTGACAGGGGCCAACCAATGGCACCAGTAGCCCCTGTCACATGGTAAGGGCAAAGGGCCACCGGCACCATTTTGATTACTGGCAGCCGATGCCCCGAGAGGGGGAGATCACTCCTGGGACCCCTGCTGGACCACCAGAGACATTCAGTAAGTCCTGGAGGGGTCAGGAGGGTGGGGGTTTGTAATTAATTTAATTTGAAGGGTTGGGGTGGGCTTGTGGTTTTTTTTTAAGTGTGCCCCTTCTCTCCCCTAAGAAAATGATAGGAAAACCACATGAAATGTTGTGGGTTTTCCTTTCATTTCATTGGGCCCCTGTAGTGCAACAAAAAAGGAAATAAATACATACATAATATGAACGCACCATATTTTTCACTCAAATTTTTTTAATTCAATTTTTTTTTAATCTTTATGGAAAATATATTCAAAAGTACATGTAAAAATTAATTGTTTAATGAGCAGCCCTTTTTTTCATTGAATATTCTTTACTTTGGTGGATTATATCCATATCTTTGTTTGTTGTTACCTTACATGAATCAGTTCCTTTATAATGCTTATGCAGCAATACATTTTTCATGCTGTAAGTGCATATAACATTTTTCTGAGGACACTTGCTATTAAACCTATAGTAAATAAAAGTATCCTTTTATTTGTGATGTATTTTTGGTTAGTTTTTTTATATAATTTTTTAACAGTTGAATCATTGAAAGATTATTTCAACTTTACCCAGAGTGCCATCTAATGGTCCTGTTATTTCAGATGGAACAAATCTACATTTGCAACTTAAGAAATGTAACTCTATAATATTTCTCTTATATTATAATTGTTATGTTTCAGAGATCAATCATCCAGTTTCATTGCAATTTATAAACCAAAACTTGAATCTGCATTCAGAATGATTTTTAGTGCATCATTTCTGTCAAGTTTATAGCAATTTTTCAATTGTATTAAAATATTTGGTTCTGTGTTAAATAACATTATATTTATATACTAAAGATCAAAACTTACCATGGATAAGAAACTTGAATGCATTGTCTAAGAATTAACCTAGCAGTGGTGAAACATTTTAGAACTGAACTAAAGCTTGGATGGAAATTGTTTTTTTACAGAAACATAGTAATTGACAGAAGATAAAGACCAAAATAGCACATCCAGTCTACACAATAATAATTTGTCCACATGGAACCCAATACCCATCCTCTCTTCCCTCCTGTGTCTCTTGTGCTACAAACAAGTTACCCCATGCCTTCTAAGAAGGCCAATTCAGTCATAGATCTGCTGTTGTAGGCTTTGATTGCTGATAGGGATGTACATTTAATTGAAACAAATGAATGCAATGCAACATATGAGACCATTTTTGTTTCATTAATGGACCCTGGAAATGAATGGAGGGTACCCACAGATTTAAACAAAAAATGTTGTTTCATTCATTTATATTTCCTACTGAAACCTATGGACCACAGAAAAGTACTGCAGTGAGTCTGGCAAATCTAGCAACCATGATTAAACTTTACACTGTCTGAAATGTGGAAAATATAATAAATTTAAATTTGCTCTAAATTCTACCCTGTGCACAAATAATACAATAATATATATATAAATCAATCTTTCAAGCACATAAAATATGCTTAACCATCATTTATGGGGCTGAAACATTGGATAGCTCATGAAGCAACTGTAGTGTTATCACACTCACTGTTATATAATCATTTGTCCAATATCCTTATTTTTATGTATATTTTTTGAATTATGCATTTAAAAACACAAAGAACATTGTTACTTATCTTGGTAATATTCTAATGTTTAATAGTATTCCAATGTTGCCAACACTGTCATGCTCTGACCCAACGACTCTCTAAGTTCAAATCATATAGGGGCGGATTTTAAAAGCCCTGCTCGCGTAAATCCACCCGGATTTATGCGAGAAGGGCCTTGCGCGCCGGCGCGCCTATTTTCCATAGGCCTGCTGGCGTGCGCAGAGCCCCGGGACTCGCGTAAGTCCCGGGGTTTTTTGTCGGGGGCGTGTCGGGGGCGGGGCCGATCGACGCGGCGTTTTGGGGGCGGGACCTGGCTTTTTGAGGGCGGGTTGCGTCTCGGCGCATGGATTTACTTCTCCCTCTGGGAGGCGTAAATCCGTGGACAAAGGTAGGGGAGGGGTTTAGATAGGGCCGGGGGGTGGGTTAGGTAGAGGAAGGGAGGGGAAGGTGAGGGGAGGGCGAAAGAGAGTTCCCTCCGAGGCCGCTCTGATTTCGGAGCGGCCTCGGAGGGAATGGAGGCAGGCTGCGCGGCTCGGCGCGCGCCGGCTGCCCAAAATCGGCAGCCTTGCGCGCGCCGATCCTGGATTTTAGAAGATACGCGCGGCTACGCGCGTATCTACTAAAATCCAGCGTACTTTTGTTTGCGACTGGTGCGCCAACAAAAGTACGCGAACGCACATTTTTTTAAAATCTACCCCATAGTATCTGGATACTCGCTGACCTTCATTAAACGCTCACTTCTATTCCAAAAAGACGTAGTAATAGGGAGGCCTTACTCAATAAGTGTGAACAATATTGAATACACCATTTAAGTTCAGTACAACCTATGGGATTATAAGATAAATTGAGTGGTACATGTTGACTTGAAGATGTTGTGTGAATTTATATTCTGCTTTGTAGGTGGAGTGAGCATCTATACATGATTGAGATTTTAGATTATTTTTTTTATAACAAAAGTATTGATAAAGCTTTGGAATTTGAACCCTCACATGCACTCATCTGGTCAATTGCAGAAGGACCAATTAATCTCAAGAAGAGCAGATATGTTAGCCACTCTGACCTGAGCAAGCTGGATGAGGTCAGATGCTGCTGAACCTGGAAGAAAGGCTATGAGGAAAACTATCCCCTGAAGAAGGGTGACTTCTGAAACCTGGACCATGAAGGGTGCTTTGGTGCCTCATAATGATGAGCAAGTAACAGCAAGTAATAGTTACTACATGTTTTGGGAATTAAAGTGAGCTTTTAATGAAGGTCAACAAGTATACAGTTATTAATTATATGATTTGAACGTAGAGCATCATTGGATCACTGCATGACAGTATTGGCAACATTGGACTACTATTAAACATTGGAACATTACCAAGATAAGTCAAAATTGTTTTTATATTTGTAAATGAAGAATTCAAGAAATATACACAAAAATAAGTATACTGGACCAATGATACTTATTTATTTATTTATTTAACTCTTTTCTATACCGAATTTCATGATCTCGATCATATCACATCGGTTTACAAAGAACACGGGGTAGGAACATTAATGTAAACAATAAAAGAAAAACCAAAGTTACAATAAACAGGGTCATGTGAACTTGGGAGCTGATGTAGCTAGAGGCTACGGCTAAAGGAAGAGAAATTGTCAAAAATTTAACAAAGGTGTATTAAAAATGCCTTGAGCCATGTATGGCGAGTTCTGTCTTGTCTTATTGGTGTTTATCAATAAATTAGCTGAAATGAGAAAGTCTGATGGCAGGGGATGGGGGTAGGAAAGGGAGGGAGGGGCAGGGATGGGAACGGGGGCAGGGAGGAGGGAGGGGGGAGGTTAGAAGGGGGGGTGACTGAGTTATGGGAATGCTTGTTGAAACAGCCAAGTCTTGAGATTTTTCCTGAATGTCAAACGGCAGGGTTCCATTCTGAGATCCGGAGGAATGACATTCCAGATGGCTGGTCCCACTGTCGAGAAAGCTCGTTCTCTGGTGGCTGTATGAAGGGTGGTTTTGGTTGTGGGAGTGAACAGAGTTCCTCTGTAAGCTTCTCTAATGGGTCTTGTAGCTGTGTGGAGTCTCAGTGGGATCTGAAGGTCGAGAGGGAGCTGATTGTGAATGGATTTGTGGATGATGGTAAGGGCCTTGTGCAGGATTCGGTACTTTATAGGGAGCCAATGCAGGTTCCTGAGGATGGGAGTGATGTGTTCTCTACGGTTGGTGTTTGCCAGGATTCTGGCTGCCGCATTCTGGAGTATCTGAAGTGGTTTGGTGGTAGAGGCGGGGAGACCCAGTAGGAGGGCATTGCAGTAGTCTATTTTGGCAAAAAGTGTGGCTTGGAGGAGTGGGCTCGGCCACACTACAGTTGCTTCATCAGCTTCGCAATGTTTCAGCCCCTTTAATGATTATCAAGCATATTTTGAGCACAGGAAATATTGATTTATAAATATTCTTCAGTTAAAAGTGCATAGGGTGGAATATAGAGCAAGTTTGATCTCTTGAAATCAACCATTGCCTGTGTGATAGCATTTAGTCTGGAGCCGAGGCTGGAGAAGTCAGGCCCAGATTAAGGTATGGAAAAATTGACAACTGCCAAGGGCAGCAAATTTTGAAGCTGCTAATAATCCAGGCCAAATCAGAGACTGCATCTGCTTGCTTTAAGGCCATATGCCAGCAAAACTTCAAATGGGTGCCACCATGGTACTTTATTTATTTTATTTATTTATTTATTTATTTATTTATTTATTTATTTAGAGTCTCTTCTATACCGATAGCCATTTGCACATCGTATCGGTTTACATACAACTAATAACTTTTGGGCATGGCCCTTACAAAGAACAGTCGAAAGACAAGTAACAAAATAAATATGAGTGATAAAAATGTGTTAGGAACCAGGACAATATATGGATATCTTAGGGAGCTACAGTAACAAAAACTATATATAATGCTGAGGAGCACAGTGTATACAGCAACTATAGTACAAGATACAAAGAGAAATGGGTTAATAAAGACAGCGTTCTTAAGGCATTCTTAGTGAAAGAAAGGGTTTTGGGAAGAAGGAGATCAGTTGAGGGGGGAGGGAGAGTCAGATGCATAACAGGTCAACTACTCGGTTGCCTGTTGTTAAGTATTTTTCGTGGGGAGGGAGGCGAAAGGTGGTAGGCTTGACGGAACAACCATGTTTTTAGTTTTTTTTAAATTTAGGAGTAGAGGTCTCAGTGCGTAGATCAGGGGGTAGGGAATTCCATAGGGTAGGGCCGACAAGGGAAAATGCTCTGCTCATAGTAGAGGAGAGTTTGATTGATTTGATTGATGGTGTACGGAGGGTTCCTTGGAGGGCAGGGCGGGTAGGTCTAGTGGAAGTGCAAGGGAGGAAAGGGGGGTTGATCTAATTGAGGTTTGCATTTGTCAGACTTTTATGGATGAGGGAGAGAGCTTTGTAAAGTATTCGTGATGGTATTGGGAGCCAATGAAGTTCGATAAGTGTAGTTGTAATGTGGTCCCTTTTATTAGAGTTTGCTAGAATACGTGCAACAGCGTTCTGTAATAGTTGTAATGGTTTGGTATGCGTTGAAGGGAGGCCAAGGAGGAGAGCGTTACAGTAGTCTATTTTAGAAAAAATAATAGACTGAAGAACTGTACGAAAATCAGAGAAGTGTAGTAACGGTCTGAGTTTTTTTTATCATTTGTAGCTTAAAATAGCAGTCTTTTATGATAGAGTTAATGAAGGGTTTGAAAGTGAGCTGGTTATCAATGAGGACACCTAGGTTGCGAGTGTGTGAGGAGAAAGATGTAGAAGCATGTGAGAGGGGGATAGCTGGAAGAGGCTGCTTGTTAGAAATGATTAAGAGTTCAGTTTTGTTAGGATTGAGAGCACGGTGCATGTCTGTGAGGAGTTGGTTAATGGAGGAAAGGCAGGATTCCCGGTTTTATAGGGCGGTTTGGAGGGAGTCAGAGAAGGGGAAGAGAATTTGCACATCAGCTGCGTGTATGAAGTGCTTGATGCGAAGATTGGTGAGCAGGGTGGTGAGGGGAAGCATGTAAATGTTAAAGAGGGTAGAGGAGAGAGAGGAGCCCTGGGGGATACCCTGAGGAAGACTGATAGGTTCAGATTCAGTGTTATCAACTAGGACAGTGAAGAAGCGATTTTGCAGATAGGATTGTATCCAAGAGAGTGCGTTTCCAGAAATCCCAATACTTTTGAGGATATTGAGGAGGATAGAGTGATTGACAGTGTCAAACGCAGTGGAGATGTCTAGCATAGCAATCAGATAAGAGGAGCCCAAATCGGTTCCTTTGATAAGTGTGTCAGTAAGGGAGAGTAGCAGGGTTTCAGTACTTAGATGCTTCCTGAAACCGTATTGAGTTGAGGGAAGAATGTTGTGTTGTTCGAGGTGAAGAGAAAGGCGAGAGTTGACTAGTTTTTCAAGCATTTTAGCTAGGAGAGGTAGGTTAGAAATGGGTCTGTAATTACTTTGCCTATAGGGACCAAAATCTTAAATCTGGCCTTGGGAGAAGTAGAGGAGCAATCAATATGATGTATTTGTTTAACCAGCCTATAGCTGGCATCTGGATCAAATGATGCTGGCATCCTCTCACAGAAAGGTATGAGCATGTGCAAAAAACTCTATTTTATCTGTTGAAGGGAAATCTTCTCTTTTAGAAAGTCTCTTAGAGTCAAAGAAAAGCTTTAAAAAAAAGGAGAAGACTTTTGGCATTGGCAAAGGGCTCTTTGTTCTCTTCATTGTTTCAATCACATTGATGTCACTGTGAAAAAGAAACAAAGGCACTGTTGTCTGTCTTTTCAACAGGGCAAGAAAGTGTACTGGACACACAGAAGCCGTGAACAGCTGTAATTTTTTCTACCTTTCTGATTGCACAGTGCACTGCACTGCTTGTCTGCAGACTAATTACAGTGAAGAAAAGTAAAGTCTTTCCAGTTTTCTCAGCTTATTCTCTTTCTGACAGGTCTGTGTGTGTGTGTATGTGTGGAAAAAGAGTCCATAAGCAGTACATGCACAAATGTGAGTATGGTGTGAATTAGAGAGAGATACTACACCTTGAGGGGCTTGCTGTTAATAGAACTATTTTTGGTTCATTTTGGCTCTCTCATGATGCCTTGGGGATTTTTATGCCTCTGTGCTGTTTGTGATTCAATGCGTTCTATACATTGGAGTTTGTATGCCTCTATGCTATTTGTAATATCCTGTATTCTACAACGTCAGGGTTTTGACGCCTCCATACTGTTTGTGATACTCATATTCTACACTTTAGGGATTTTGATGCCTCTATGTGTTTGCCATACCCCATTCTTTACACCTTGGGGGATTTAATACATCCTTATTATTTGCAATACTCCTCATTCAATGCCTTTGGGATTTTGATGCCTCTATGCTGTTTTGTGATTTACTACATTTTTCACATTGGAGGTTTTGATGTCTCCATGCTTTTGCAATTCCCTACATTGTAAGAGTTGTGGAGTTTTGATGCCATGCTATCTTTCTATCTCATTCTGTATGCTGCTGTCTTGACTCCTAATCCACACCTACTATTATTTTCAGAGGCAGCTTTTAGTGAACACCATCCTGAGCCTTGTCTCTTTTTTCTCTGTTTTAAAGTTTGTGTGTATGAAGAAGGAGTCAGCACATATACACAGTTTTGGAGAGATATTTTATCACCCTTAGGAGTAGATTTTAAAAGATTGCGCGTGGGCGTACATGTGCGCACGCTACCCGGTGCGTGCACATGTACACCCGATTTTATAACTGGCTTCTGGACCAGGTCCCAGTGTTGTGCCTGGGCCTGGGCTTGTGTCCATGTCGAGGCCCCAGAATTGTGCTCATACTTCTGGACTGGGCTTAAGCCCTGGCTTTAGTCTAGGCCAAGGTCCCAGCACTGGGCCTAGGCTCGGGCCTTGATCTAGACTGAGGCCCAAGGGTCGGGACCCAGTATCTGTGTCAGGTCGCGTTGTCAGGTCTGGGTCTAGGTAAAGACCCTGGAATCAGAATATGACTTCCAGACTGGGCTCCAACCTAGGCCTCAGCCTTGGTGTTGGGACCAGGCCTTCAAATATGGGCCTTGCATAGGGCCTAGATTGAAGTTGCAGTGACCTACCAAAGCCTAGGTTTAAGCAAGGCTCAGGCTTTTGCCTGGGCCTAGACCTCATCATCGGATCCACCCATTTTTTTTAGTTAGGAGTGATGAGTAGTGTGGATGGGAGCCCTTATGAAGCCCCATTTTGTTTCCATTTTTTTGAAATTATTTGTTTAATATATATTTTGGGTTTTTTTTAAACTTATTATAGTCAAAAGCAGCTTCTTTCAAAAATTGGAAAAAGTCTATATGAAGAAAATAGGAAAAGGTATTAGTTTTGGCAAGTTAGATGGAAAATATTGATAAGGCAGACAAAAAATGAATTAATAAAAAAGCAGACCATAGGGGCAAAAATCACAAAATAAAAACTTTAAAAAATATATGTAAAGTAGGAAGCCTATGAGGGAGTGAGCTAAACTGTTAGATGATCCCAGAATTAAAGATACACTAAGGGGTAGATTTTCAAAAAGCGCGATTTGGCGTACTTTTGTTGGCGCATCAGGCGCAAACAAAAGTACGCTGGATTTTAGTAGAGACGCGCGTAGCCGCTAAAATCCTGGATCGGCGCGCGCAAGGCTCCGGTTCCGTATAGCCGGCGCGCGCTGAGCTGCGCAGCCTACCTCCGTTCCCTCCGAGGCCGCTCCGAAATCGGAGCGGCCTCGGAGGGAACTTTCTTTTGCCCTCCCCTCACCTTCCCCTCCCTTCCCCTACCTAACCCACCCCCCCCCCGGCCCTGTCTAAACCCCCCCCTTACCTTTGTCGGGGGATTTTCGCCTCCCGGAGGGAGACGTAAATCCCCGCGCGCCAGCAGGCCGCTAGTGCGCCGAGACGCAACCTGGGGGCGGGTCCTGAGGGCGCAGCCATGCCCCTGGACCACCCCGGGCCATAACCACGCCCCGGACCCGCCCCCAAAACGCTACGTCCCGGCCCGAAAACGCCGCGCGGATCGGGCCCGCCCCCGACACGCCCCCGACACGCCCCCCTCGGAAAACCCCGGGACTTATGCGATTCCCGGGGCTCTGCGCGCGCCGGTAGGCCTATGTAAAATAGGTGCACCGGCGCACAGGGCCCTGCTCACGTAAATCCAGGCGGATTTACGCGAGCAGGGCTCTTAAAATCCGCCCTTTAGGGAAGACAGGGCTATATGGAAAGACAAAATGAATTATTTGCGTTGGTGTTTACTGAAGAAGATTTTGGGAATATACCCATGTGTAAACAGTATTTAATGATAATGATATTGAAGAAATTAAACAAATTATGATGAACATGGAAGACTGAATAGGGCAGACTAATAAACTAAAGAGTGGCAAAACACTTAGACCAGATGGTTTATACTCCAGAATTTTTAAAGAACTAAAAAATGAAATTGCAGATCTATTTTTAATATCTTGTAACTTATCGTTCAAGTCATCTATTGGTCTTGAAGACTGGAGGGTATCCAATGTAATGCCAAACTTTAAAAACGACTCCAGTGATCTAGAAGATTGTAGATCAGTTAGTCTGACTTCAGTGCAAGGAAAAATCATAGAAACTATTCTAAAAAACAAAATCATAGAACATATGGATAGACATAGCTTAATGGGACAAAGCAAGCATGGATTAACCCAAGGGAAGTCTTGCCTGACAAATTTGCTATATTTTGTAGAAGGGGGTAATAAACATGTTGATAAAAATGAACCAGTAGATGTAGTGTATATTTTCAGAAGCCATTTGACAAAGTCCCCCGTGAGAGATTCCTAAGAAAATTAAAAAGTCATGGGATAAGAGGTAATGTCTTTTTGTGATTGCAAATTGGCTAAAAGATCGGAAGCAGAAAGAAGGATTAAATGATCAGTTTTCTAGATGATGAAATGTAAACAGTGAAGTGCCTCAGGGATCTGGTACTTGGACTACTGCTTTTCTATATATTTATAAATGATCTTGAAAGGGGAATGATGAGTGAGGTGACCAAATTTGCAGATAATACCAAATTACAAGCAGATTGTGATAAATTGCAGGAGGACCTTGCAATCCTGGAAGAATTGGCAACCAAATGGTAGATGAAATTTAATGTGGACAAGTATAAAGTGATGCACATAGGGAAAAGTAACCCACATATTAGTTATAAAATATTAAGTTCCATATTAGGAGTAACCATCCAGGAGAAAGATCTGGGCATTAAAGTGGGAAATACATTGAAATAATTGGCTCAGTATGGAGCAGCACTTAAAAAATCAAACAGAATGTTAATAATTATTAGGTAAGTAACGGTGAATAAAACAGAGAATGTCTTAGTACCTCTGAATCATTCCATAGTGGACCATACCTTTAGTACTATTTGCAAATCTGGTTGCCACATCTCAAAAAAGATATAGTTGCACTGAAAAAGATTCTGAGAAGGGCAACCAAAATTATATAGGGGATGGAATAGCTCTCATATGAGGAAAGGCTAAAGAGGCTAGGGCTGTTCAGCTTGGAGGAAAGACAGCTGAGGGGGAATATGATAGAGCTCTATAAAATCATGAAAGAACTGGAAAGGGTACATGTGAATTGGTTATTTACTATTTCAGATAATATAAGGACTAGGAGGCACTACATGAAGTTAGCAAGTAGTACATTTAAAACAAATTAAGGAAAATTATGTTTTCACTCAATGCACTATTAAGCTCTGGAATTCATTGCCAGAAATATGATCAACACCATTAGCTATCACATGAAGCCCTGTGCCCTGATTCTGTCTGCTAGGAAACCTTTCCACCAACAGAGGTCTCCAGCAAGCTCTACTCCCAGCTAATTGAACCACCTTTTCACTGTCTACCTGAATCAGCAGGTCCTGAACTACTTAAGCCAGCCTTGTCATTAATTAGTTGCCTCTTCATGGAGTTATCCTTGGCTCTCTGACTTGATTGTTCTTGTCTTATTCCTTGCCTTGTGGCCTCTGGGCCAGCTCTTACCTTGAACCTTGCCTAGCAGCTTATGGGCCTCTTGTATTGCTGCCTTCAGATTTCAGTGTTCTCTGTTCTGTGTTGTCTTTGTCTGGTCCTTGTCCCATCCTCTCCTTGTCTAGTCCTAACTTTGTTTGGTCCTGCCATGTCCTGACCAGCACAGTATCCTGCTCAGCCTGTATTTGAATCCAGTTCTCAGTTCCAGCCTATGTCTGTCCAGTCTGTCCAGCCTTGTCCATCCTGCTCCAGTATCCAGTCCTCAGCTACCAGCCTGTCTCTGCTACAATGTCCAAACTGTGCCTGACATCAGTTCCTGCCTGTGCCTGTCCTGCCTTGTCCAACCTCTCCAGCCACATCCAGCCTGTCCTGCCTTATTCTGACTCACCTTCAGCATGATGTTCTGCCACCAAAGTCAAGTCCCACTGGTCCCCAGAACTCAAGGGCTCAACCTGTGGGGGAGGGGCCTGGCTAGACAGAAGATAAACCCAAGCATTGCACTGATGTACTGCTCTGCTCCTGAGGGTGTGTTCCCTAAACTGAGCCAGCATGGCATTAGATCAGCTGGGTTTAAAAAAGGTTTGGACAAGTTCCTGGAGGAGAAATCCATAAACTGCTAATCATCAAATTGATTTAGGTAATAGCTTCTGTTTATTTTTGGCATTAGTAGCATGGGAATTATTTACTGTTTGGGTATTTGTATCCTGGATTGGCCACTGTTGGAAAAAGGATACTGGGCTGGATGGACCGTCAGTCAGACCCAGTATGGCAACTTCTTATGTGCTTATGTTCCTAGGAAGTTTGCAAAATATGATGATGCATGTAAATTAAAAAATAAAAATTAGAAATGTTGAGAGAAGCATTATTGAATTGTGCTGGATCTTTTATTAATATGAATGTGTTAGACCACAGGAATTTGACTTTAACTGGAAATGATTTGTTTTATTTAGATTGAAATATACCCCTTCAAACTAAAGTGATGTGAAGAAAAAGGAGACGTGGTCAGGATTCAGTGGGCATTCATATGCTTTTGAGATAATTAAATGTATATTAAACTTATAAATCCTTCAAAATCCTTACTCTAACTTACCTCAACATTGCCCTCACCCTATATGAGCCCTCTTCTCCAATATAGTCATTGTCACAAGCCCACTTGGTGATCACACCCTGAGAACTAAAAGCCTTGCCATCACTAAAAAACCAGAACCTTCACAGGCTCTGTCTCAATCCTTTGGAACAACCCTCCTTCCCCTAGTCTGGCCTGAACTTCTTATCTTTCAGTAAATCATGGCTGTCTGAGGCAGCTTTTGACCTCTGCCATTAACATTTGTAAACACATCAGCCAAACCTCTATAGTCTATTGCTCATACAACTGACATCTGTAATTCTTTAGACTTGCTGAAAACCCTCTGCTTCCTTCACAGGACATTTTAATTAAACATAATCTGTTAGCAAGTCACTGACTCCAATCTGATCTAGTTTCTTACCTCCCTCCTACTGGGATATACTGTAACCCCTTCTTCTAAAATGAATTTGTATTCATTTTTACCTGCTTGATCTGACTCCTTGTACCTGATTATTCTTAACTAATTGTATCTCACTTTGAATGCTCTTTGTGAAAAACCTTTCATAAATAAAGAATGATGCTGATGATATTGCATGTGACAGCAGAAACAAAATTCATAGCTTAATAGCTGGTATGGCCCCCCTGATTTGGTGTTTAGAGCCAAATTAATGCAGGGGGCTCATTCAGTCCCAGCAACAGTCCTGGTTCACTGGCATCCGTCCTTTTACCCTGGCATGAATTCTTTGTGTGGGCCCGAGGCATTGCAGGGGAAAAGTAAAGTGTCCTCCTCAAATTCTTTCTGTTACTGTCAGGTGAACTCACAGATTGCTGAATTCTTCTTTCAATCTTCAACCTCCAAGTAACAAGGAAACCCCTTGGTATATGTTTTTTTGTGCGGTAGCTATTGATAGACCAACCACTCTTTGGCTGGCCTATTTCAATAGTTCCCGTGTTTTATTGTTTTATTTCTCATAAATTTCAATAACTTCCATATTTTGCTATATTACCCACTTAGCGATATCTAAATCATTGTGCTTATATTTCCCGATATCCACGGTCTGAACCTCCATTCACTTATGCAAATCCTTAATTAGGTACTTATCTCATCTTTTAAACGCAAATTGCTGCCGCTGTTAATGGGTTAACACTTTGTTCCGGTTACAAACGCTGAGACGTCATGTCCTGATGAATGGGATAAAGACTCTTGCTTACATGCCTTTTATATGCCCCTAAAGAAGCTTAAGGGTGAAACACTGGCCGTGTTGGGCGATTATATGTTAAAGCTAAATTTATTAAGAGTCTATTTTCTACCGATGGAGGACTATTTTTATGAATAAGAAAAAATTCTAACAAAAAAATTATTTTAAATTATTTTTTAATAAATTAAAATAAAGAAGGTGAATGATTGAGAAGACCGGTTGGTGTCTTGGTTTAAGTCACACAACGTCAGGCTTGCTGACACCTTCTATAGCTATGACTACTAAACTGAATTTAGTTCCACCTCAATATTGATAGAATTTAGTTATGGTGGATACTGCTGACTCTCTTTGTTATTAGATTTCAATTACCCCAATATTGACTGGGTAAATGTAACATCAGGACTTGCTAGAGACATAAAGTTCCTGGATGTAATAAATGATTGCTTCATGAGCAATTGGTTCAGAAGCCAACAAAAGAGGGAGCTATTTTACAATTAATTCTTAGTGGAATGCAAGATTTGGTGAGAGAAGTAACGGTGGTGGGGCCACTTGGCAACAGTGATCATAACATGATCAAATTTAAACTAATAACTGGAAGGGGGACAATAAGTAAATCTGCAGCTCTAACGCTAAATTTTAAAAAGGGAAACTTTGATAAAATGAGAAAAATAGTTAGAAAAAAACTGAAAGGTGCAGCTGCAAAGGTTAAAAGTGTTCAACAGACATGGATATTGTTTAAAAATACAATCCTAGAGGCACAGTCCATATGTATTCCACGCATTAAGAAAGGTGGAAGGAAGGAAAAAAGATTACCGTCATGGTTAAAAGGTGAGGTGAAAGAGGCTATTTTAGCCAAAAAAACATCCTTCAAAAACTGGAAGAAGGATCCATCTGAAGAAAATAGGATAAAACATAAGCATTGTCAAGCTAAGTGTAAAACATTGATAAGACAGGCGAAGAGATAATTTGAAATGAAATTGGCCATAGAGGCAAAAACTCATAATAAAAACTTTTTAAAATATATCCAAAGCAAGAAACCTGTGAGGGAGTCGGTTGGACCATTAGATGACAGAGGGGTTAAAGGGGCTCTTAGGGAAGATAAGGCCATTGCAGAAAGTCTAAATGCATTCTTTGCCTCTGTGTTTACAAATGAGGATGTTGGGGAGATACCAGTTCCGGAGATGGTTTTCAGGGGTGATGAGTCAGACGAACTGAACGAAATCACTGTGAACCTGGAAGATGTAGTAGGCCAGATTGACAAACTAAAGAGTAGCAAATCACCTGGATTGGATGGTATGCATCCTAGGGTTCTGAAGGAACTCAAAAATGAAATTTCTGATCTATTAGTTAAAATGTGTAACCTATCATTAAAATCATCCATTGTACCTGAAGACTGGAGGGTGGCCAATGTAACCCCAATATTTAAAAAAGGCTCCAGGGGCGATCCGGGTAACTATAGACCAGTGAGCCTGACTTCAGTGCCGGGAAAAATAGTGGAAACTATTCTCAAGAACAAAATTGTAAAGCATATAGAAAGACATGATTTAATGGAACATAGTCAACATGGATTTACCCAAGGGAAGTCTTGCCTAACAAATCTGCTTCATTTTTTTGAAGGGGTTAATAAACATGTGGATAAAGGTGAACCGGTAGATGTAGTGTATTTGGATTTTCAGAAGGCGTTTGACAAAGTCCCTCATGAGAGGCTTCTACGTAAACTAAAAAGTCATGGGATAGGAGGCGATGTCCTTTCGTGGTTTACAAGCTGGTTAAAAGACAGGAAACAGAGAGTAGGATTAAATGGTCAATTTTCTCAGTGGAAAGGGTAAACAGTGGAGTGCCTCAGGGATCTGTACTTGGACCGGTGCTTTTCAATATATATAAATGATCTGGAAAGGAATACGACGAGTAGGGATGTGAATCATTTTAGGACGATTAAAATTATCGTCCGATAATTTTAATATCGTCTTAAACCGTTATGGAACACAATACAATAGAGATTCTAACGATTTATCGTTATAAATCGTTAGAATCATGAGCCGGCACACTAAAACCCCCTAAAACCCACCCCGACCCTTTAAATTAAATCCCCCACCCTCCCAAACCCCCCCCAAATGACTTAAATAACCTGCGGGTCCAGCGGCGGTCCGGAACGGCAGTGGTCCGGAACGGGCTCCTGCTACTGAATCTTGTTGTCTTCGGCCGGCGCCATTTTCCAAAATGGCGCCGAAAAATGGCGGCGGCCATAGACGAACACGATTGGACGGCAGGAGGTCCTTCCGGACCCCCGTGGACTTTTGGCAAGTCTTGTGGGGGTCAGGAGGCCCCCCCCAAGCTGGCCAAAAGTTCCTGGAGGTCCAGCGGGGGTCAGGGAGCGATTTCCCGCCGCGAATCGTTTTCGTACGGAAAATGGCGCCGGCAGGAGATCGACTGCAGGAGGTCGTTCAGCGAGGGTTCCGGCGCCTCGCTGAACGACCTCCTGCAGTCGATCTCCTGCCGGCGCCATTTTCCGTACGAAAACGATTTGCGGCGGGAAATCGCTCCCTGACCCCCGCTGGACCTCCAGGAACTTTTGGCCAGCTTGGGGGGGGGCCTCCTGACCCCCACAAGACTTGCCAAAAGTCCAGCGGGGGTCCGGAAGGACCTCCTGCCGTCCAATCGTGTTCGTCTATGGCCTCCGCCATTTTTCAGCGCCATTTTGGAAAATGGCGCCGGCCGAAGACAACAAGATTCAGTAGCAGGAGCCCGTTCCGGACCGCTGCCGTTCCGGACCGCCGCTGGACCCGCAGGTTATTTAAGTCATTTGGGGGGGGGGGTTCGGGAGGGTGGGGGATTTAATTTAAAGGGTCGGGGGTGGGTTTTAGGGGGTTTTAATGTGCCGGTTTTGCGATTTTACGTTTTTTCGATTTTTTACGATTTTTCACGATTTTTCACGATATTTTACCCCCCCAAACGGCAACAATACGATTCCCTCCCCCTCCCAGCCGAAATCGATCGTTAAGACGATCGAGGACACGATTCACATCTCTAACGACGAGTGAGGTTATCAAATTTGCAGATGATACAAAATTATTTAGAGTACTTAAATCACAAGCAGACTGTGATACATTGCAGGAGGACCTTGCAAGACTTGAAGATTGGGCATCCAAATGGCAGATTAAATTTAATGTGAACAAGTACAAGGTGTTGCATATAGGGAAAAATAACCGTTGCTGTAGTTACACAATGTTGGGTTCCATATTAGGAGCTACCACCCAGGAAAAAGATCTAGGCATCATAGTGGATAATACTTTAAAATCGTAAGCTCAGTGTGCTGCAGCAGTCAAAAAAGCAAATAGAATGTTAGGAATTATTAGGACGGGAATGGTTAATAGAACGGAAAATGTCATAATGCCTCTATATCGCTCCATGGTGAGATCACACCTTGAATACTGTGTACAATTCTGGTTGCCGCATCTCAAAAAAGATATAGTTGCGATGGAGAAGGTACAGAGAAGGGCAACCAAAATGATAAAGGGGATGGAACAGCTCCCCTATGAGGAAAGGCTGAAGAGATTAGG
The DNA here is from genome assembly GCF_901001135.1 of Rhinatrema bivittatum. Taxonomy (NCBI): domain Eukaryota; kingdom Metazoa; phylum Chordata; class Amphibia; order Gymnophiona; family Rhinatrematidae; genus Rhinatrema; species Rhinatrema bivittatum. The sequence continues at coordinate 746,403,445 of NC_042616.1, forward strand.
GCTGTTCAGCTTGGAGAAGAGACGGCTGAGGGGGGATATGATAGAGTTCTTTAAGATCATGAGAGGTCTTGAACGAGTAGATGTGACTCGATTATTTTCACTTTCGAATAATAGAAGGACTAGGGGGCATTCCATGAAGTTAGCAAGTAGCACATTTAAGACTAATCGGAGAAAATTCTTTTTCACTCAACGCACAATAAAACTCTGGAATTTGTTGCCAGAGGATGTGGTTAGTGCAGTCAGTGTAGCTGGGTTCAAAAAAGGTTTGGATAAGTACTTGGAGGAGAAGTCCATTAATGGCTATTAATCAATTTTACTTAGGGAATAGCCACTGCTATTAATTGCATCAGTAGCATGGGATCTTCTTAGTGTTTGGGTAATTGCCAGGTTCTTGTGGCCTGGTTTTGGCCTCTGTTGGAAACAGGATGCTGGGCTTGATGGACCTTGGTCTGACCCAACATGGCAATTTCTTATGTTCCACCAGATTTTAAAAGACCAGCGAGAGCTCATTAGACGCCAATGGAAACACCACACTCTAGGGGCGAACCCATTCTAGGGAAGCCCTTTCCTACTCAAAGAAAAGGGAACTCCCCCCAGGGCCAGCCTGTCTTGCCTCTGTCATAACCACAGGGACCAGACTACCTCCACACTGCCAGCCTGTCTTGCCCCTATCAGCTTTCTGCCACTCTACCTTGCTGCCATACACCAGATGACTCACTCAACTCCTTGTGGTGTTCTTTCCACTATCATGGTTCCTCAGTGTGTTGGTGCTGGTCTTTATGCTTGCTATGTTCCCCCTTCATTGTGCTATAAGATGTTGATGCCATTTGTCTTGCTGCTTTGCCTGTCATGCTGCCTTTGCAGGTTCATGCATCTCTTATCGGTGCCCTCTTTTGAAGCTGTGGTGTGTTTCTGACACTCTTGCTGCTGTTTTACACCTCTGGTACCCCTTTGCCCCTTTAAAGTGCCGTAGGCTATTCTTGCCACTTTAGTGCCACTTTGCCACAGTCTAGATACCTTGGAGCTCTTTTCTCGTTCTGATGATTGCTCCCCAAAAGTTTCATCAGAATTGATAAGAAAACTCCAATTCTGCAGCCAAAAATAGGCTGCAAATACTTCCCCCATTGACTTTAATGGGAATCGGAAAATGAATAAAACGTTATCAACGGATTGGGTCCCCCACTGAACGAATGCAATGTATTTGGGACCCGACAAATACGAATACTGAATCGGACGAATCCGTCCCTTCTGCACATCCCTACTATGCGAGTGCCGCTCAGGATGACAAGGCACTAGGATACCCTTTACTTCCAAGTGGTAGAAGCCAAGTCCCTCCCTATTAGGGTCTTGTGTCTCTCCTCTGTCTCTGGTGAGTAACTTCAAAAGCAATAAAACTGTCCTGCTCAGCTCATTTTGCTGGGCAGAAATGGAAAGAATTCCTCCCAAACAAAAGGAACGAAACTCTTCTCAAAACAGAAAACATCTTCAGAGCCAAGACACTGCTGTCCCTTCTTGTGTGGGTGACAGAGAACCAGAGCCCTTCTCCCTGACCCCTTCCAGGCAGGGGAAAAATCCTCCCAGAGGCAGCAACAGAGTCTCTCCATCAAAAATAAACTCTGCAACAATCTCTCTCTCTTCTCTCTGAGACAAGCCCTTCCAGACTGGTTGTGTGCTAGACAGGGATTTATAGTACCTCTTCCCCTCTCCCACATATGAGTCAAGGAGTCAAACTGCACACCCCTCACTCTTCAAAACTAGCTTAAAACTTCCAAACAGATTTCCCATTCTGCCTTCTTTTATACAGACTGGTTGACTAATCCAAGAAGACTCCCTAGAAGTGCTTGTCCTGATGGTCTACCCTTCTTCTTTCCTTCTACGTCCTAATTTATGGCTTAAACTAAGGACCTCTAGTGGAGATCCAGGGAGTTTCTACATTAGCATAGAAAAGACTGATGAGAGTCACCCATTCATAAGATAATACTAGAGCCTAAAAACTCACATAGTAATGATGGCAGAAAAGAACCAGATGGGCCATTCAGTCTTTCCAGCAAGCTTATGGTAATATGTGCTGTGCTGTGCAGGTTACCCCCATGTTTCTCTTTTACTATGTGATGATCTTCCTTGAAAATTCAGACAGTACAGCTTGACGTGCTTTGCTTATGGACTTGGCAGTTGAAGCACAACTGTGCTTTTCCCCTTATGTCTGTGTGTCAGTATCCCAGACCATAAAAGTCAAGGCCCAAGTTGGTTGTTGTCTAAATCCAATTCCTCTCCCCCAACCCTGCTGTCAAAGCAGAGAGCAATGTTACAGTTACATCAAAAACATCAGGGCTTATTATTTAAGGTTTGTAACACCTTAAGCCAGTGATTTTCAACCTTTTTTGAGCCGCGGCACACTTTTTACACTTAAAAAATCCCGGGGCACACCACCAACCAAAATGGCACAAAATGACACTAAGACAGTACATATTATACATATGTTTAAAAATATAGATTCTAAATGTATCTATACTCATTCAGTGTGAAACCTGGGCCTGTTTCGATGAACACAAAAGGGATATCCTGGCAGGAATGGTGGAAAGACACACACGAAGCTCTTCCTCAACAGTTCTCAGTCTCTCCCTGTTTTTAGTTTTTATGGCAGTCAAGCTTGAGAAGCCCAGCTCACATAGATATGTGGTTGAAAATGGGAGCAATGTCAAAATAGCTTTGTTGGCCAGAATGGGGAACTCCTTGGCAACAGATAACCAAAAACTGTCTAAAGGAAGATCAGCAAACTTTAGCTTTAAACCGCGATCTTGCTTCAGTTCAATGAGTTCCTCTTGCTCCTTTAAAGTCATGTCCTTTCCAGCAACGGATAATGAACTGTATGGGTCCCTAACCCAGTCAAGGCATTCTGTGAAGGCTGAAGAGAAATAAAACGACAATTTCTCCTCAAGAGTTTTCAAATGTCTGCCAATCACCTCTCACATTGCAGCAGTGTTGCCATCATGCAGTTTCTCGGTGAGCGGGAACATCTGAAGGTTGCTACCCTGAACATGTTGTTGCCAGAGCTGCACCTTTAAACGGAATCTGTTCATTTTATCAGTGCTTGTAAGCAGGTTTTCATTTCAGCCTTGCATCCGTGTGTTCAGTTCATTCATATATTGAAATATATCAGCCAGGTATGCCAGCTTTGTACACCACTCATCACTTGCAAGCAGCTTTGAAAAATCGGACCTCTCGTTTGTCAGAAATATTTTAAGTTCCTCTCGCAACTCATACACACGGGCCAGCACTTTGCCGCGTGACAGCCACCGGACCTCCGTGTGGAGCAATAAGATTTTATGTTCCGCTTCCATTTCTGTACACAAAGACGCAAATAAGCGACATCGCAAAGGTCGCATCTTCACAAAGTTCACTATGCGCACAACATCATCCAACACAGGAACTAGATCTGCTGGTAAGGTCTTTGCAACGAGGGCCTCACGGTGCAAGAAACAGTGGGTAACAAGAACATCTGGGTTTCTTTCTTTAACCCTACTTACAAAGCCTTTGATGTGCCCGACCATGGCTGCGGCTCCATCAGTGCAGACACCTGTGCAGTTTTCCCATGTAAGCCCACTTTTATCAAGATATTCCGATGTGACCTGGAATATTACCTCTCCTGTTGATTTTTCTGGCAGTGCCTTGCAAAATAGGAAGTTTTATCTAATGGCTTCTCCATCCACAAAACGCACATTGGCCAACAGCTGACAATGTCCACTGATATCCATCGACTCATCAAGTTGCAAGGCAAATTTCTTACTGATGCGCACCTTTTCCAAAACAACTGTTTCAATGTCAGCAGACATGTCATCAATCCGTCTGGAAATTGTGTTATCAGAGAGAGGCACTTTAGCTATCTCTTTGGCTGCGTCAGGGCCAAGCATCTCATTTACAATAGCTTTATAAGCTGGTAGTATTAATGTTTCTGCCACAGTGTGAGACTTTTTTGATTTAGCTATGAGTTCAGCAACAAGGTAGCTAGCTTTGAGGGCTCTCTCATTTACCTGTGTGCTTTTTCTCAAAAAAGTTGCTTCTTTCTCATTGTTTGTACGTAAGCGTACAAAATACTCCATCGGCTTGTTTTGAACGGAAGAGTGTTTCGTTTGGAGATGGCGTTTAAGCTTGCTTGGCACCATGGCGCTATTGGATAGCTTCTCACCACACACCAAGCACAGTGGTGTTGGTGCTGTCGCATCCCCAGTGAAAGTAAATCCAAATGAAAGATAGCTTTCACTGTATTGCCTTGAGCTCACCGTCTTGTCTTTTTTCTTTTGTCGACCTCTCATACTAGGGCCTTCATCTAGGTCAGAATTGTGTCCAGGGTCCTGTTCGGCATTTGCCTTTTCCATTCTCAAATACTTCTCCATCACTGCTGAGATAGTGTGCGCAGCCACACACTAAAATAGAAGAGTATTACATTATCTGCCACACTTAAAGGACCTCTGCCAAGCATATACTGCAATATAAAGGGGTACAATGAGAAATACTATGGTCATGAGGCCAGAGTACAAGTACCAGCTCGGTGATGTCATTAAGTCGCGCGAGCGTTCAAAGCTCGCGCATGTGTTATTGTACACGGCTCCTACACTGTAGGAAGCGTGACTGCGCATCGTAGGGCAGGGGTCAGGAACCTTTTTGGCTGAGAGAGCCATAAACGCCACATATTTTAAAATGTAATTCCATGAGAGCCATATAATATGTTTAAAACTAAATATAAGTAAATGTGTGCATTTTATGTAAGATCACACTTTTAAAGTACAATAAGTCTCTGAAAATATTACACCAGGCCTTAAGACACCAATACATCTCCTATTAGGAAAACGGACCAAGTCAGGCTGCTATAGAGTCCTACACAGAAACTACACGCCAGCAGAAAACCTCACCTGAATCACGTGCTGTCCCTCACTTAACATAGAATAAAGAGACCAAAACGCATAACAAGAAGCATACAGAAAAAAATGAATTGGAAACTGCAGCAAGCCAGAGTCTCTGTATGCAGTGTAACAAAGGAAAAAAGAAACATCACCCATCCTTATAAAACAAATCAAGAAATATAAAATCATCAGCAGTAAAACTGTACTAACAAAAAGAACATATTTCGAAACAGCTAATGAGTGGAATATCCAATAATTAAAAACACATATAAAACATTTCCAGATACCAACAAAATATTTCAAAATAGCAGACACAAAGACCCAGTAATGAAAAATAATAAGGATACAAAAATTTTTTTGCTCTGCATACCTGGGAACGTTTGATATCCAGGTGTCCTGAGATTGTTCTGAATTAGCAGGAGGTGGGGTGGTTTGCTTGGAACTTTCTCCTCTCTCAGTCACATACCAGCGCTCTCTCTCACACTGGCTCTCAATGACACACCTATACACACATGCTCTCAGTACTCACATATACACATGTTTTTTCTCACTCACTTATATAGGCTCTTAATTACACATTTACACACATGCTGTCTATCTTTTCACGCTTACACACACACACAGGCTTTCAATCACATAAATACATGCTGTCTTTTTCTCTCACACACAGACTCTCATTCACATGCTTACAAACATGTCCTCTCTTTCTCTCATTTACACAAAGGCTCTCAATCACATACTCACATGCTCCATCACCTAAACCAGCTCTCAATCACACACAGACACACATGGTCTCTCTCTCTCATTTAAACACAGGCTCTCAATCACATACTCACATGCTCCATCACCTAAACCAGCTCTCAATCACACACAGACACACATGATCTCTCTCTTACTTATACACACAGGCTCTTAATCATACATACACATGATTTCTCTCACACACAAAGGATCTCAATCATACACACATACTCTTTCACACAAACAGGTTTTCAATCACAAACTTACACATACAGGTTCCCAATGGTAAACTTACATTCATGCTCTCTCTCTCTCTCACAGGCAGGCTCTCAATCACAGACATACTCTCTTTCACATGTACAGGCTCTTAATCATTCACATACATGCAATCTCTCACTCTCACACACATACACACACACACACCCACACAGAGGCCCCCCCGCGGCCCGGAAGAGGAAGTGAAGAGTATCGGGTGCCTGCGCGGCAAGAAGAGGCCACGCTAGTGCGCTCGGCATCGGCCCGAAGAAAAGAAGACTGCAGCGCGACTCAGAGGAAAATGAAGAGGTTCAACCGCGGCCGATGGGACTCCGCCTCCGCAAGGGCTGTAAGTAAGAGGTGAGCGTTGGGAGGAGGCTGCTGCTGCTGCTCGCGAGTTTCCGGGGTGGGGGAGAGAGAGAGTGAATGAGCGAGTTCACTCTCTCTCTCCCCCACCCCGGAAACTCGCGAGCAGCAGCAGCCTCCTCCCAACGCTCACCTCTTCATTTTCAGCCCTTGCGGAGGCGGAATCTCATCGGCCGCGGTTGAACCTCTTCATTTTCCTCCGAGCCGCACTGCAGTCTTCTTTTCTTCGGGCCGATGCCGAGCGCACTAGCGTGGCCTCTTCTTGCCGCGCAGGCACCCGATACTCTTCACTTCCTCTTCCGGGCCGGGAGGGGGGGCGAAGAGAGCACGCCGGTGCCGCTGACTCCAGCTGTCCTGCCGCGTTCCGCCCGGGCTGACAGCATTTTAAGCCCGGGCGGAGGAGGACCGGGGAGCAGCTGGGTCAGTGGGAAAGTGTGGCGACTGTCTGCGAGCCAGATGCAGCCCTCAAAAGAGCCATGGGTTCCCGACCCCTGTCGTAGGGGAACAAAACACAGGGGGCACTATAGTTTGGGGAACTTTCCCCGCGGCACACCCGACCATGTGTCGCGGCACACTAGTGTACCGCGGCACACTGGTTGAAAATCACTGCCTTAAGCTAATATATTTTTAAATTTAATGTACAAGAGTTATAAAGAGCTCAAGACTGTTCCCACCTGACGCAGTCTTAAACAACTAATGGCTTAGCATGCATGCTAACTGTTTACTGAAAATTGTCTATGGCTTTGTGCAGAAAGAATTCCACATGTACTTTTACACACATTGCAAAGAAGAATTCTAGGTGGTGAGGGTAGGCTGGGAAAACTATTCAAGTGCAATATTTAAAAGCATGCACTTAAATGTACAATTATTCATTTATACCTCCTACTGGTGCATAAGTCTGCTTTGAAAATTAAGGTTAAAATCTGCTTCTACTTCCTCCATGGGCGTCTCTGAGAATGTAACAAAAATGCTGTCTATGTGCATGCTGTCTATTTGCATGGTCAGAATAAAGAGAAGGACTCGCCTTCAGTTTCCCTTATGATTTTTTCAAGGGTATGTGTGGACATGCACTACCATTGTGCACATAACATTAGTAAGTGAGCCATTTTTATCATAGATCTGACACTATTAGAGACATGGGCATAGACTTTCTCCGTCATTTGCAACCTTCCACTACCAGCATCCACTTCCACTCCCTCTTCCACCCCTTGCCAGCATCAACTCCCCTCGCTTCATCCATCACAAACTCCATCTATTTCCCCCTGCCTCTTGCACCTACAGCCCCTGCATTTATTCCCCCTTGTTCCTTGCATTGAACTCTCCACAAGTTTTCTATCAACTGAGTGGTGGCAACAGCTCCTCTTGTGCCTGAAGACTCTTTGAGATATAGTGTGCTGGTACAGCAAGCCTAACCAATCTGCAGCCACGGGATGGGCTCCATTGCTTCTTAATTGACCCAGGTCCTGTTCAAGATGCTCCGTTGCATATGTAGCCATGAACATACACACTTCAGTGAGAATATCGCTCATCATATAAGTCTACCTGCCTGCTCAACCTTTTCTACACAGCATTAGACTTCAACAATTAAAACAATAACTACTTCTACTCTAAGAATTCTTTTAAAGGTAATTTTATAGCAAAACTATCTGCCTTAAGAATTTGGAGTGAGATCTCCTGATTTTATGTTATGTAAGAAAACACATTAGGGATGTGAATCGTTTTTCAACGATTAAAATTATCGTCCGATAATGTTAATATCATCTTAAATCGTTATAGAACACAATACAATAGAAATTCTAACGATTTATCGTTAAAAATCGTTAAATCGTGTTAGTGAGCACTAATTCCCGTTAGTGCGCACTAACAGAAAATGATACAAATTGACACTTTCCAGGTCACTGAAGGTCAGTTAGGAATGAATATGTATTCCTATTGGCTGGCTGCCCTCTTATCTATTGATGTTACCAAGGTTCACACTGAGGTGATGGTTGGGGGGATGGGAAATGGAACTGGAAACTCACGAACACCAACAGAAAATGATACAAATTGTTGACACATCCCAGGTCAGTAAAGGTCAGTTAGGAATGAATATGTATTCCTATTGGCTGGCTGTGCTCTTACCTATTGATGTTACCAAGGTTCCCACTGAGGTAATGGTTAGGGGGATGTGAAATGGAAACAGTTGGAAGCTTGACAAAAAAAGTAACGTGATGATCATCACTCATGTACTAGAACTTGTTTGTTTATTATGTTAGCAGGCATGTAAAATGCTAGTGCATGTTGAATTTGCCAATCACTGTGCATTTTAGAAAGGTGGTCCTGGCTGGAACTACACAGTTCAATTATATGTGGTAATTGATTGTTGGTAAGTGTATTTTTTAAGTAGCCACAATGGCCACCAGATCACGGATCATGGAGAGCTGCATCCCTGCTCCCAGCCAGTCTGGGGCTGCCTGTCCCAGTCATCCATGGAAGGCTGCAGCCCTGCTCCCAGCCAGTCTGGGGCTGCCTGTCCCTGTAATCCATGCAGTGCTGCATCCCTGCTCCCAGCCAGTCTGGGGCTGCCTGTCCCTGTAATCCATGCAGAGCTGCTTCCTTGCTCCCATCCAGTCTGGGGCTGCCTGTCCCAGTCATCCATGCAGAGCTGTATCCCTGCTCCCAGCCAGTCTGGGGCTGTCTGTCCCTGTAATCCATGCAGAGCTGCATCCCTGCTCCCAGCCAGTCTGGGGCTGCCTGTCCCAGTAATCCATGCAGAGCTGCATCCCTGCTCCCAGCCAGTCTGGGGCTGCCTGTCCCTGTAATCCATGCAGAGCTGCATCCCTACTCCTAGCCAGTCTGGGGCTGCCTCTCCCAGTAATCCATGCAGAGCTGCTTCCCTGCTCCCATCCAGTCTGGGGCTGCCTGTCCCAGTCATCCATGCAGAGCTGTATCCCTGCTCCCAGCCAGTCTGGGGCTGCCTGTCCCTGTAATCCATGCAGAGCTGCATCCCTGCTCCCAGCCAGTCTGGGGCTGCCTGTCCCAGTAATCCATGCAGAGCTGCATCCCTGCTCCCAGCCAGACTGGGGCTGCCTGTCCCTGTAATCCATGCAGAGCTGCATCCCTGCTCCCAGCCAGTCTGGGGCTGCCTGTCCCAGTAATCCATGCAGAGCTGCTTCCCTGCTCCCATCCAGTCTGGGGCTGCCTGTCCCAGTAATCCATGCAGAGCTGTATCCCTGCTCCCAGCCAGTCTGGGGCTGTCTGTCCCTGTAATCCATGCAGAGCTGCATCCCTGCTCCCAGCCAGTCTGGGGCTGCCTGTCCCAGTAATCCATGCAGAGCTGCATCCCTGCTCCCAGCCAGTCTGGAGATCACAACACTCCTGGTATTGATAGGGATAGGGCACTGTGTGCAGGAAGATCACAACACCCCTGGTATCAGGGTTAGTGCACTGTGTGCAGGAAGATCACAACACTCCTGGTATTAATAGGGATAGGGCACTGTGTGCAGGAAGATCACAACACCCCTGGTGCCAAGGTTAGGTCACTGTGTGCAGGAAGATCACAACACTCCTGGTATTAATAGGGATAGGGCACTGTGTGTACATGAAGATCACAACACCCCTGGTGCCAGGGTTAGGGCACTGTGTGCAGGAAGATCACAACACCACTGGTATCAGGGTTAGGGCACTGTGTGCAGGAAGATCACAACACCCCTGGTATCAGGGTTAGGGCACTGTGTGCAGGAAGATCACAACACTCCTGGTATTAATAGGGATAGGGCACTGTGTGTACATGGAGATCACAACACCCCTGGTGCCAGGGTTAGGGTACTGTGTGCAGGAAGATCACAACACCCCTGGTATCAGGGTTAGGGCACAAGTTCTAGTCACATTGACTGATCACATTACTTTTTTTGTCAAGCTACCAACTGTTTCTGTCAACTCATATCTCTTTATATTCAATTTGGTAATGTAACCAATTTTTATTACACTTGTATTATTACATTTGATTTTCACTTGTATCTATGCAATGTTGAGCACTGACACAACTTATTATATGTAGTTTATTGTGTGATTATTTTCCCCCAGGCTTATTAGTGCCTTACTGATTTATATGTACCTAGCTATGTCTAGTATTTGTTTTACTGACTCCATGGGGGGGTGTCAGAAAATATCTTAATATTTTGTGCTTTATTGATAATTACTTATATTTAGTGAAGTCAGTAATCAATTAGCCATAAAGAAACATGTTAGCATTTAATACCCATAAGCCTTTACTTTTAAAAGCCATGACATTGGTCATGGCTGTGCTGAAAAAGCTTCAGCACATAGCTTTCACCTTTCCCCTACTTAAAACCTCAAGATTTCACCTTTGTCCCACTTTCAGACTTTGAGAGTACAGTTGTTTACCACTTTCCCTTATCTCAAGTAAGAAAGCACCTGCATTTTATGACATTGAGCATCCTAACGCAGGTGTCATGATTGACCACCCTAAAAACAGATGGCCAGCCAATTAAGTGTGACAGAAGGGAGTGAAAAAGATTTTCTCTTAGAACTACAAAAGAAATCCAATTAAAAATCAAAAATGGGCGAAGCTATAAACAGAATAAAATATAGATGTGTTGAGGGAAGTGTAACAGCGACCCTGGATCAAAGGGTCTTAAGTGTATAAAACAGTGGCAGTTTGAGGGAGAGGGAGAGGTGCTACTTAGACTTTCTTCGCACGTGATTGAGAGAGACACAGAGCGGGGTGCTTCAGATAAATTGGTAAATATAATTTTTATTCAAGTATATGAGAACCTTTAAATTGCTATTGTTTCTACATTGGCAGATGTATTAGAAATGTATTAATTTCTAAAAAGATGATGTTAATAGACATTTATCTGATATTAATAATTTCAATTACTTTTTTTTTAATGGCTCTTACATTGATTGTAGGATATACTCTGGTAAAGTTAAGATTTGAACATAAAAGTGATTCTTAGTCATTTAGAGATATTTATTCATGCCTTTCTGTATCTGTGAAATAAAGAAAATATTTTTACAATAAACTGACTGGTTTATTTATGCATGATGTGCTGCAAGAATTAAAGGTTAATAAAAAATTTCTGTGGTAGATTCGAACACACCTCTGAAAGTAAACTTTTTTGTCTCAAGGCAGAAAGGGTAGGGAAATAGAAGTGGAAGTGGGATATTTTATCAAGGCAGGATTCCCTGGTTTTAAATTCTGCTAAGGGTAAAAGCCTCAATACTTCCATTCAAAATTTACCACATGGCGCCCAACGTGGTTTAAATCTCCTGTAGAATTAAATATTATTTTCCAGTCATGTAATTTTGCCTTTTGCAGCAGTTTTTATAATTGGTTGCAATGGCTGACCCTTATAGAATTAGAGCTTCTCAAGAAGCAACGTTCCGTAAGTGGGTTGAAGCCAATCATATCAGGGAAGATCAGTCCTTTGTCCTGCATTTACAAGTGGCCAGTGACTCGTCACCGTGCTTTCATGTTGACATTTGTCGTTTAAAAGCTCTTACTGCACAGGGCAGACACCAGGGGCTAAATAGAAGAGCGGAAGAGGATTTTGTTCCTTTTGCTCTCCCTGATTGTCAGATGTCTTTTTCACTTGGTAAATGCTTATTTGTAGAGAATCCGGTAATTCCGGTTTCTGAAAAAAGAGGGGGCTTGGCGTTCACTGAACCGCGTCCGCCTCTTGATGCTATTTTGTCCTTTGATGCCCCGCCTGTGGATCAAATTCCGGCAGGGAAAAAGGATGCGTTTTACAATGCCCTATTGCACTGCTTTCAAACGCTCAGAGATCATTACGGACAAACCTCGTTTTCTTTGGGGACGCCTGGAGAATTCGGGGCCCGTAGTGAGATTGATCGAAAAGCAGATAGAGTAAGGCGGGCTTTGGGGACGCTTCCAGCTGATGTTAATCTGATACCTCTATTCGTATTGATCTTAGTAATCGTTTAAGTGCATTGGCCCCGGCAGATCGACATGAGCAGTTCCCATTCATTATCCAGCAAGTCTTCGAGGCGGCTGGTCGTCCATTAATCCCTTCTAAGCCTCTTAAACAGGCTCAGCTAGGGTCTGACAGACCCAGGGAAAGGGGCAGAGAGATCCAGCGCACTCAGCCTGAGAAAACTTCAAGACGGGTGAGTTTTCATTTTAGGAATCCTTCTTCCCAGGATAGAAATCAGAGGGACTATAGGGGGTTTGGGAATTCTAGGCAGGATTATACACCCCCCCCTCCACGAAATCCCTCTAATACTGGGTGGGTTCCCCGCTATCCTGTGAGGGATAATCGTGGACCCCTCCTGCCCGCTTTCCAGCTCCTGAGAAACCTCCAGCGGTGTCCGGAGCTGTAACTAAGGCAGACCGCCCTCCCCCTTCTTCTCACAAAAAGCCTGTGAAGCGAGCCACTTTCCATGGCAATGCTGGCTCCGCGTCTAAACCCCCTGTGGATCCAGAATAAGGAGCAGGGTGATCTATTTGTGGGCATGATGGACTCAGGTACTACAATTAATATCCTGACTAGAGAATGGGATACAATTCAATATTTAAATGAAAATGTCACAATTACTATGTTTGCAGGGAAGCATTCTCAAGCTCCCTTAGCGACTGTAGAAATCTTTTCCCCTTACTTCAAAGGGTCCCGTACCATAAACGTGGCATGTTTATTTGATGAGGAGGATCCTTTTGCAATTTATTTCACACAGGCTGCTGTGCCTGTTTTGCCTTCTATGATGTTGGAGGACCCCCTTTATGGCTTTGAGGCTGTAAAAGCTTCAATTTCTCCTCAGCTCAAATCCATCATTGGAGAGGCTGAGCTGCAGAATTTGTTTACTGAATGGCTTAAGTTAGGGCTCGTTCAGCTCTATCATACCCACACTGGTTTAGTGCAGACCCCTAAGCCGATAGAGATAGTTTTAAATAAGCCTTTCAGTCCTCAAAAACAGTATCCTGTCCATAAGAAATTCTACAATGATTTAAATATTATTATTTCTCAGAAACTTACTCAGGGTGTTTTAATTGAGGAATATTCTGAATTTAATTCACCCCTCCTTCCTGTGCCCAAACCAAATGGGAGTACTCGTATGGTCATTGACTATAGGGTACTTAACGCCTCTTCTGAGACAGTTGCGGCTCAGACTTTGAATCCTGCATCTACAATTGATAATTTGCCACGACCTAGGTGGAAAGCCACCTTGGATTTAGCTAATGGGTTTTGGAGTATTCCGATTAGCACTTCCCCTGTCACTGCATTCACATTCAGGGGTAAGCAGTATTAGTATACCAGGCTCCCTCAGGGTTTTAAAAATTCCCCTGTTTTATTTTCTGCTGCCGTTGAGGAACTCCTTCAGCGACATAACATTGATAATGCTGTTCCTTATGTTGATGATATATATCTGGCTTCTGATCAGCTGGATGTGCTTTGGGATTCTGTAGTTAAACTAATACAGGTACTGGGTGAGGAAGGCTTTGTAGTTAATTTTGCCAAAGCCAGAATTGGTTTTGAGGAAGTTAAGTTTCTGGGATTTTTAATCGGGGTGGCAGGTGCTAGCCTTGCCCCCACCCTCCAAGAAAAGATTATATCCTTCCCGGTGCCTAAGACATCTCGCCAATTGCAAGTAATCATGGGGACACTTAATTTTGCACGTAAAACTGTGCCTAGTTTTGCCTCATTAGCAGCCCCCTTGTATGATTTGCTTAAAGGAGATGCCGTTGTGGCACGTGATTGGACTGCTGTTCATTCTGAATGTTTGAGAGCGCTGCAAGAGGCTGTCAAAGTTTCAGCCCCTTTGGCGCACCGTAAATCATCTAAAGATTTAGATGTCACGTTGCAGGTTTCTGACTCTCATTTCTTGGCTACAATCAGTAACCATGCTGAATCTCAGCCCATATGTTATATTACACATACTTTCTCTCAGCCTGAGAGGAAATTTAATGTTGTGGAGCGTACACTGACGGCTGTCAGATATTGCCTGTCTAAAGTCTCTGCTCTTGCTCAGGGTAAGATTATTCATTGTTATACTGGGATTCCCCAGTTACAGGCTGTCACTCGCCATTCCCTCCCAGAGAGTAGGGCTCTCTCCACACGCTGGGTGCAATGGCGTGCTGATCAATATAGAGACGATGTGCAATTCCATTATCAGAATGGTTTGGCTGATTCTGACATTATTTTAACTTGTGAGGATCTTTGCTTAACTACTGAGACGGATAGGCTCCTTCCTCCTATTTATCGGAAGGTTCAATTGGTAATTTTTACTGATGGTTCTGCCACACCCTCGGGTGACTATCTTACTGCATTTTTTGCTGGTGCGGCTAATGTTATTTTAACTCCTAATAAAAGGGGTCAGTGGAAAGTCTTTGCCACACATACATGGCGATTAGGTGATATGAGTTCACAGCAGGCGGAGCTGATTGCCTTTCAAAAGGCTTTGACACATATTGAGCAGACGCCCAATTTGGATCCTGAAAGATCCGTTATGGTTTGTTCTGATTCTACATATGTGGTGTCTGGGTTTAATTCACATATGAAAGTGTGGGAAAACAGTGACTTTTTAGATGTTACAGGCAAGCCTATTGCACACAGAGCTCACTGGAGATTAATTTTTTCTATTTCACAGAAACTTACTGTGCAGGTGCTTGTCTTGCATGTGCCTGCTCACCAGACCGTGGGCTGGTACTCTCGTTACAATTCTTTGGCAGATGAAGCAGCTAAATTGGCTGCCTCTCAGCAAGAGATAACTGTAAGGGCACGTCTTGCTAGGCATGGCTCCTTACATTTGAATGCGGCTACTTTGTGCCAGCATTCAGATGGGGTTTTGACTAGAAGTCAGGCAAAGAAAATGGTCAGTGACTGTTTGGATTGTCAGCGCACAAATCCCAAACGGACTGGACACCCTTATGTTGAAGGGACACTTCCACGGGGAATTAGACCAGGGCAGGTGGTCTATATGGATCATGTTGGTCCCCTTACTTCTTCCCGTGGTTACAGACATATTTTGGTTGTACTTGATTCCTTTACTGGCTTTGTGTTTCTATTTGCACAGAAACGCATTACTGCTTTTGTAACTGTTAACCGTCTGGCTATTGTATTTGGTATTTTGCCTTTTCAGTTTCTTTGCACAGACGGCGGTCCAGCCTTTAAAAATGCTGAGGTTGAGACCTTTTGTGCTGATCATAGCGTTACTCATCGATTCTCCTACCCACATCGTCCAGAATCTAATGGAATGGTTGAAAGGATTAATGGTGAGGTTAAGCGTAGTCTGCAAATTTTTGCCTTGCAATCTAACCCCAGTAATTGGTACCTTCATCTTCCGGAGATCCAAATCCGGATTAATAGTACCATAACTGCCAATCATGAAGCTCCCGCTATGTCTCTCTTTGGGTTCTCTATGCTTGAAAATATGGCCTCCTCAGAAGCTATGGTTACTTCTGACAAGGCCTCTCGGAGTCCAAATCCTTTTCAGATTGGTTCCGTAGTTTTGAGCAAAACGCATGTTCGTGGCTCTTTAGAACCATACTGGTCTAATCCCTTTATTGTTACAGAACTTCTAGGTGACTCGGGACTGTTGCTTTCTGACTCTGAGGATCCAAAGAATAGGAAAGTTGTGTCCATTAGAGATGTCAAGTTGGTATCCGAGACATTGGGGTTTTCCGGTACCAGAGCCTCGGTTCAACCCCCAGCCTCTGCTGCATCCGCAGTTTCCGCTGATGCCAATGGGTCAGGAGGATCTACCGCTGCCCAGCGCTCCCACTGCTCCAGCAATTGATGTCATTCTCAGCGGTGACATGGCTGTGCCTACCCCGGAGCAGGAAGATCAGGTCGTTCTCAGTGTAGCTTGTCCCGCATCTGAGCGTCCTCCATGTTTCACTCGCTTTCAGCAGAAGCTTTTGCTTGCATGCTGTATGGTTTGTTCCCCAATCAGTACCTTTTTGCATGCTGTGTTTCTTTTTTACAGACCTTATTGTAAGTATGTTATTGCTTGCTGGGTGCTTTTAATTATTGCATCTCCTATCTCACTATTTTATCTCTTATCTAATACCCAGCTGCATTCCACCTTTTCTCCCGCAGCTTCACAGGAGCTCCGTTATTCACACTCACATGTCAGTAAGCGCTCACCTTCTGAGCCTTTGTCTCTTCTGGCAGTGCCTTTGCCTTCTGGTGTTATTCTTGTTCCATACCATGGCTGGCTGGTGCAAGATCCTGTTTTATTGCATATTGATGTTCCTTTCAGGTTTTACACTCACCAGGTTTGGCAAGGCATCTCTCCGGAGTCCCTGCCTGCGGGTCTAGAGTCCAGACTTGTTGCTCTGTTTCTGCAGCTGGAGCGTTCCTCCCTGCAGCTTTCTTCCATCACTTCGGAATCTCCTCTTGATGGCTTCCGTGCAGAGTTCTGTTCGATTAGATATCAGAACTTGTTCCTGGGTTTCAGAGCAGTGAGTGTCAATCTTACTGGGATCCTTGAAACTCCATCCTGGAAACTGCAGCACTGCTCTCAACCACATATTGGTGCTTCTGAACAGTTCCAGCGGCTGTTTGCCCTTCGTCCTTGTTTTCATAATGGATCTTGTGCCTGCATCAATCCCCTTTCGAAGGTGCCTCTGGAGGACTCCTTGTCTGGCTCTAATTATGAATTTTCAGGTTTGATTAAAGGTCTCATTTTCTCCTGGATGGACATCTTTCCTGAGGTAACTCTTTCTTACGCTAATTATTCCACATGGGGGGGAGAGGATACAGGATTCCCCCTTCCAATGATTAAGGACTCTCTGTCTTATGTTTGTAGACTACCTTATGAAATTCTGTTTTTAAATAGTACACATTATCATGTCTTTTGTGATGAATTGCCTGTCTCTTTTACACATTGGCGTGGAATTTCTTTTTATAATTTATCTTTGTGGAATAATGCGTGTGGGAATAATCCATTCTTTTGTACCCGTTCCTCGTCCACCCAGACAAATTGCTTTTGTTGCCCTAGTTGGCAATATCAGGTTAATCTTTGTAATAAAAGGTTTTCTAATAGGGTATGGGGACCCTTCTTTACTCAGGAGGCTAATTTTTTTCAAAATGCACCTGTGCTAGGCCGGTCTTTGACCGCTGCCTGTATCAGGGGTTTAGCTGAGGGGTTAAATGACACTGAGGTTACTTCTGTGTTAGATTTAATTGTACAGACAAAATGGCTGAATGACTCATTTCCCTTGCCCGCTTGGGTGATGAGAACAGCCAACAGAAAGCGCAGGAATGCTTTGAAACAGGAGGTTCAAAATACATTCCTTAATCTTAATGATAGAATTAAAACTGCTATAAAAGGTATTCAATCCAATGAATATCAGCTAAGAGCGGGTATTTTTCAATTAAGGGATTACTTAGCTCAAACCTTACAGTTAGGGATTGATGCCATATCCACAACTGATGAGAAAATACAGGTTCTAGCAAGAATAGAACAGCTTACTCACTTTATTGATGGTCTTACTTCCCCAAAACCCAAATGGGGAGACCTTCAATTGGGAAAAATATTAGAGGAAATAAACCTCACAGCTGAGCAAATTCAGTATGCCCATGTTGAGGCTTCACAAGTTATTTTGCAGGTCAGCAAACATGAAATGGGAAAAGAACCATGGGCAACCTTAGGTTCAACCCTAGTACAAGGGGTCAGACGTATCTTTCTCCCAATCACTACTCAGGTCTATAAACGTTGCTGGGAAATCCAGAACTTTGGTCAGTTCTTGGAAAGCTCAAATGGAAGCAATACCTGGATTAAAACAATTAAAATCTTTGAACCAACCCACTTGTGTATTAATAATGCTGGTTATCACTGGATCATAGCACAAGGTTGTCACAAAGTTCCTGTAACTGTGTGTAATTCCCTGGTGCAGGTCTCTAATACTTGCCTCACACTAGAGGGAGAAGCTGATTGTCCTCTAGAACCGAATCCCGGTCCTCTAGTAGAAGTTTTTTTGAAATTACCCAATGGATCTTATATCCTTCGGTCAAACAAAGCACAGTGTGGGTTTCAACCGGGAATATTGTATTTAGTTACTGCACTATCTGTCATTAAGTGTGGACCGTGGGAATTTTTTCCTACACTTAGTGCCCGGTTAACTGAAACAATAAAGTACATGGAATTTAAACCAGTACAATTCACTGAGTTAAAAATGTTATTGACTCATGTTTTAAATGTAAATGTATTATTAAGAAATTTGTCTTCACTTTGGTTAATGTCAGAGGATGAGTTTTTACAGCATCTGAGAATGATAGAACTAACAGCTAGTGAATGGGAGCTGATCCTAGACGAGCTACTGAAGCCAGAGGTATTTTCAAATGCCCTGGGTCGTGCTTTTTCTGGATTAGTGGGTGGAATAGCTAAAACAGCTGTTGGTGTAGTTAAAACCATAATGGAAGGGGCAGGTGGACTCCTTCATGACTTAGGGATCAATTTATTCCCATTAATCTTGGGAATCGTAGTAATAATTGGTGTTCTTTTCTTCTGTCTTAAGAGAAATTAGAACGAAGAGCAGCGAACCAGAAATGGCAGGTGTAAACTCAAAGATACATATTCCAGCTAATCCTAGGAAGAATGCGATGATTGTCTGCCTGGGACCTGATCTCATAAATGAGTATGCTGATTATGGAAGCTGGATGTATTCAGAAAACAATCCTGATACATGTGCACCTTATTATCTGCATAAAAACTGTGATATTTTATTTAAGTTCCCACAATATTCCTATTGCTGGACTTGGCCAAGAAGACTGGCATCTGTTCGTGAAGCACTACGAAGAACCTTGAGTGCTCACATTTGTCAGTGTGCTCTCTGGGAACTTGTGCCCTGCTACTTCAATATCTACTCTTTGGCAGAATATCAATTAGGATATGGACATGGCCTATCAAATGCCAATCCTGTTGCTTCAGATGGAAATTCAAGAGCCTCCAGCCCGGGGTTAAGCTCGAATTGGTTTCCAGTACCTAGTCCACCGTCTTTTGCGACGGATGAAGAATTAGATCCAATGCACCTTGCTCCGGCTAATTCTCTAACAGATGAAGGACAAGACTTTATGCTTTGGCTGAATGCAGCTCTCTCCTCTGAGGATGATCAATCAGTCATTCTCCAACATCAGCAACCAAATCCTACTCAAGATTCTGCTCCGACTAGACCAGCAGTGGAAGGCGAGCAAACAGATTCCAATATCTATAATTAGTCAGACTGACTTCACAGATATCTGAAACGTCTGATCCGGCTGATCTACTGAGAACTGTGAATAACTGTCTATTATTGACTGGACTGGTATGTGTCTTATTCAAAATGCACCTTGCCATTTCAGGATCGTTGCTCGTCAATTGGTAAGTATAATAGGCATTTAATGCCCACAGATCCCTACACATGATGGAATCAGTGATGTCACATCACAGATTTCTGACCCATAGAGATTATTTTAATTA
Source organism: Rhinatrema bivittatum (assembly GCF_901001135.1). Classification (NCBI taxonomy): domain Eukaryota; kingdom Metazoa; phylum Chordata; class Amphibia; order Gymnophiona; family Rhinatrematidae; genus Rhinatrema; species Rhinatrema bivittatum. The sequence goes on from NC_042616.1 coordinate 746,423,130, forward strand.
TGAACCCTCATCTTATTTGACTGGATGAGTAGCTTCAAATTTAAAATTTACATTCCCTGGGTATGAATGTTCTCTATTTCCCATAAGGAAATATTGTGAAATTCTTTATATCTGGTTATTATTAGAAACAAACTCAGATTTGTCAACTCATATCTCTTTATATTCAATTTGGTAATGTAACCAATTTTTATTACACTTGTATTATTACATTTGATTTTCACTTGTATCTATGCAATGTTGAGCACTGACACAACTTATTATATGTAGTTTATTGTGTGATTATTTTCCCCCAGGCTTATTAGTGCCTTACTGATTTATATGTACCTAGCTATGTCTAGTATTTGTTTTACTGACTCCATGGGGGGGTGTCAGAAAATATCTTAATATTTTGTGCTTTATTGATAATTACTTATATTTAGTGAAGTCAGTAATCAATTAGCCATAAAGAAACATGTTAGCATTTAATACCCATAAGCCTTTACTTTTAAAAGCCATGACATTGGTCATGGCTGTGCTGAAAAAGCTTCAGCACATAGCTTTCACCTTTCCCCTACTTAAAACCTCAAGATTTCACCTTTGTCCCACTTTCAGACTTTGAGAGTACAGTTGTTTACCACTTTCCCTTATCTCAAGTAAGAAAGCACCTGCATTTTATGACATTGAGCATCCTAACGCAGGTGTCATGATTGACCACCCTAAAAACAGATGGCCAGCCAATTAAGTGTGACAGAAGGGAGTGAAAAAGATTTTCTCTTAGAACTACAAAAGAAATCCAATTAAAAATCAAAAATGGGCGAAGCTATAAACAGAATAAAATATAGATGTGTTGAGGGAAGTGTAACAGCGACCCTGGATCAAAGGGTCTTAAGTGTATAAAACAGTGGCAGTTTGAGGGAGAGGGAGAGGTGCTACTTAGACTTTCTTCGCACGTGATTGAGAGAGACACAGAGCGGGGTGCTTCAGATAAATTGGTAAATATAATTTTTATTCAAGTATATGAGAACCTTTAAATTGCTATTGTTTCTACATTGGCAGATGTATTAGAAATGTATTAATTTCTAAAAAGATGATGTTAATAGACATTTATCTGATATTAATAATTTCAATTACTTTTTTTTTAATGGCTCTTACATTGATTGTAGGATATACTCTGGTAAAGTTAAGATTTGAACATAAAAGTGATTCTTAGTCATTTAGAGATATTTATTCATGCCTTTCTGTATCTGTGAAATAAAGAAAATATTTTTACAATAAACTGACTGGTTTATTTATGCATGATGTGCTGCAAGAATTAAAGGTTAATAAAAAATTTCTGTGGTAGATTCGAACACACCTCTGAAAGTAAACTTTTTTGTCTCAAGGCAGAAAGGGTAGGGAAATAGAAGTGGAAGTGGGATATTTTATCAAGGCAGGATTCCCTGGTTTTAAATTCTGCTAAGGGTAAAAGCCTCAATACTTCCATTCAAAATTTACCACATTTCCCATCCCCCATATACTGTCAGTGGGAACCTTGGTAACATGAATAAATAAGAGGGCAGCCAATAGGAATACATATTCATTCCTAAACTGACCTTAACTGACCTGAAAAGTGTCAAATTGTATCAATTTCTGTTAGTGCGCACTAACTCCCGTTAGTGCGCACTAATCGGAAAAAACGATTTTTAACGATTTTTCAACGAAATAATCGTGCCAAACACAATTTTCTTCTCCTGCCACACGATTTCAATCATTAAGACGATATGGCACACGATTCACATCCCTAAAACACATCATTTTATATTGAGTCAGAATTTATTTCTGGGTAATCTAGCTTTTACTCCGTAGTATTTTATGGAAAGGGGAATGATGTCAACTTGAATCCCAGGAAAGCAAACACAGCTCTAACAGTAGAATATATAGGGAGAGGAGGGAGGGGGTTGGAATAATTCTCTCACCAGCAGAGTACACAGTACCTCATGCAAGATTACATCATTAGGAAGGAGACATCAGGAGGTGCCCTTGCAGCCCAAAGGTAATCCAACTCATACACTGAATTGTTTTCTAGCAGCCCCCCAATCTCAAACAAATACTCACCAGCAATCACAAATTGCACAATAATGACACCAACTCAGGAATCAGACCCTGCCAAAAATCCAGATGCCAACTCTGTCCATATATTAACACAGATAACACCATCATAGGACCCAACAACATCAACTACAACATCCGAGGCTCATTCACCTGCTCTTCTTCTAATGTAATAAATCCCATTACTTGCCAGCAATGTCCCTCTGCTGTCTACATAGGACAAACATGTCAATCCCTAAGAAAAAGAATATATGACCATAAGTCTGACATTGGAAATTACAACATCCAGAAACCAATAGGAAAATTCTCTATCTGACCTTATGGTTGCCTACAAAGGAACTTCAAAGGCACACTCCAGCATGAAATTGATGAATTGGAATTCATCAAAAACATTAACACCATCACTCTAGATCTGAACAGAAACAATGGCTTTATGACTCACTACAACTGTCTATTGACTTAACTACTATCAGATCATTGCTGCTATTAACACTTTCCCCCACACCATACCCTGCCTAATTCATTGCCTTCTTTTTGTTCTCTATATATTTTACCCATTTCCTGCATCACTTCATGCATCTGAAGATGTGAACTCTGTTCTCAAAAGCTCTTGCTTTAATAAATTGGTTAGTCTATAAGGTGCCACCTGACTCCTCTCATTATAGCACAGAGATATGTCTGAATCATATATCAACAAAGACAGATACAGTGTGTGTCCAGTTAGAATACACTTAACAGCCACATAGTCACTGGAGTTAACTTTAACAACACTAAGGCGAATATATAGTCCCCAAACGGCATGAGTATTTTCTTTTACTTCTTCTATTAAGCAGGATTCATCTAATTTTTGTTTTGACCTGAAGTCTAACACTCTTGAAATGCATGCCTTTGTTATTGATTCTGTTTATGAGATTGATGAAAAATCTCTTATAACAAGCTGAATGGGGGAAAATATTCCATTATGGGAGGTTAATGCAGAATGTAATTGTAAATTCTGTCAGTGGCCAGCAGTTTGATTAAATATAATGAAGATGATTTATCAATTTAGGGAAAATTGGCTCTGTGATAAATTACTCAGCATTCCTTTATTTATGTCTTATTTCAGCAGAAAATTAGAGTCACAAATAGGATACATCATCCAAAGGCATCACATCTCATAGTGTCATGCAGGCAATGCATTTGCATATAATTCAGTTTATGTGCTACCTGTTTATGTTTTGTGCTATAATCAAGATGTCTTTGGATCAATAATTCTCTGTTTTGTGGAAACACCCCACATTTCAACCGAAAATGAAAATCAATCATTATTTTAATACATTTCATTAAAAGTAATATTCATCAATTCAAACTATTGAGAAGCACAGTTAGAAGTACAGTGGTTTCTCATTAAGTTGCAATTCAAGGTATATAGGATGTTTTTAATTAAACTGTAATGGATCTTGCAAATATTGTACATAACACTGAGATCCAAGAAACACTGAATATTTCAACGTATTCAATGCTTGCATAAAAATGCATTATTTGCCTGGTTTAGAGAATCCCCCCAGAAAATTCTCATTACAGTTAAGAACATAATATTTTTGTTTAATTGATGAAAACCTCTTGATATGACACATTATGGATGGAGAGAAAGCCTGCACCTCTTCAACAATTAGACCCCATGGAGCTTTCTCCACACTCACCCTGAGGTTCCTCAAGAAGGCCTACCTGCTGTTATGCTTTCCTTTCCTTCCACTTGCTCCATGGAGACATGGGGAGACATTTCTGCTACAAGAAGCCCCATGCTTGGCAGACACTGGACATTTTGTTTTCTGTAGTGCTCAACATTAAAGGTATGAAATTATGCTGTGAATGCATACATATCATTGCAATCTTTGGATCTGAAAAGTAATAAAAGTCTGTTTGCCCTGCTTCTCTCCATTCCTTCCCTCCCTGCTGGAGAAGGCTGTCTGAGAGGCATTAAATCAGCCCCTTGGTCCGCAGTCTCCCAGGGCATGAGTAATTATAACAACCCCTTTGAAAGCCCTTTGGGGTGCTGAAGGGACAACATTTTATTATGATTCAAATTCTTTTCATGATGAAAAGTTAATTCAGAGGAAATTGTAGACTATAGCTTACCAGGATCTCAGCCAGCAAAGGATTTACTGCAATCCATTTTATAACCTGTGCCAGATTATACACCTGCAGTAGATTTGCCAACTTCTCAACTTTTTCAGTAAACACAACTTGGCCGTTGTGATACATGCTGCTTTAATCACCAGCTGGATTTACTACTGTGATTCTCACTCTATGGAATCTCACAACATAATCTCAAATGCCTCCAAATGGTAGGAGCTAATTCATCATACCTCATAAGGCCTATCTTAAGACAGCTGTACTGGCTCTCAGTCAAAAAAAGGAGCCAGCTGAAAACTCTGCTTTGTCTTCAGGTGCATGAACAATATGGCTCATGATGATTTATTCCATCTTCTTTTCTCCTTCACCCCCAAAGAGAACTTCATACCTCTCAGACGGCCCTGCTATGCTCTTCCCCTCTTACTTCTGCCAGATTTATCTGCAGTAGGTTTTGTGAATTCAGTTGCTTTCCATCTAAACTAAGGAACAAGATAACACCATCCTTATGCAAAGAGACTTCATACCTCACCTTCAGGAAGATAACCAAGGCCTGGCTATTCAGCCAGATATTCCCCTATATTTAGGACCTTCATCTTCAGTTTTTAATTAATTTTGCCTGGGAATTTCAATGTTAAAACAACAAAATAAAATAATCACTGGAAAATGACTTTGCCACTGATTTTTCTCCTGTGTGCTATATTAAAGTCATTTTTCCCTCTAACCTTTTTGTTATAATCAAAAATGAAACAATGTGCATGCATTTATCATTGATGGACTCTCTACCTGGGTAACAACAAGCTAGGTGGAGAGAACATTGCACAAATCTCATCTTGGAGTGAGTTTCCTCACTCCGTAGGTCATCAAATCTTCACAAGAGACCACTGTTCTGTTCGTACGTCTCACGTTGAATGTGAAAGTGGCCCCTAACCCCCTACACTAATACTTAAACCTGCAGGAGGTCGTTCCGGACCCCCGCTGGACTTTTGGCAAGTCTTGTGGGGGTCAGGAGGCCCCCCCAAGCTGGCCAAAAGTCCCTGGGGGTCCAGCGGGGGTCCGGGAGCGATCTCCTACGCTCCTGATGTTGGTGGACAAAAAAACAAAATGGCGCCGGCGCTACCTTTGACTGACAGGTAAAAGGTAGCGCCGGCGCCATTTCTACAACGCACGGAGGTCCGAGAGTTAAAGATCACACCGGGACCCTTCCTCTGGACCCCAGGTAATTTAAGGCATTTTGGGGGGGTTCGGGAGGGTGGGGGATTTATTTTAAAGGGTTGGGGTGGGTTTTAGGGTTGTTTTAGTGTGCCGGTTTTCCCGCCTTCCCCTTCCCCTCCCCCCCCCACTGGACCCCAGGTAATTTAAGGCATTTTGGGGGGGTTCGGGAGGGTGGGGGATTTATTTTAAAGGGTCGGGGTGGGTTTTAGGGATGTTTTAGTGTGCCGGTTTTCGATTTACACGATTTACACGATATTTAAAAAACCCAAACTGCGACGATCTGATTCCCTCCCCCTCCCAGCCAAAATCGATCGTTAAGACGATCGATCACACGATTCACATCTCTAGTATAGAGAAGGGCTACCAAAATGATAAGGGGAATGGAACAGCTCCCCTATGAGGAAAGACTAAAGAGGTTAGGACATTTCAGCTTGGAGAAGAGACGGCTGAGGGGGGATATGATAGAGGTGTTTAAAATCATGAGAGGTCTAGAACGGGTAGATGTGAATCGGTTATTTACTCTTTCGGATAATAGAAAGACTAGGGGGCACTTCATGAAGATAGCATGTGGCACATTTAAAACTAAGTGGAGAAAGTTCTTTTTTACTCAATGCACAATTAAATTCTGGAATTTGTTGCCAGAGGATGTGGTTAGTGCAGTTAGTATAGCTGTGTTTAAAAAAAGGATTGGATAAGTTCTTGGAGGAGAAGTCCATTACCCGCTATTAGTTAAGTTGACTAAGAAAATAGCCACTGCTATTACTAGCAACAGTAACATGGAATATACTTTGTTTTTGGGTTCTTGCCAGGTTCTTATGGCCTAGATTGGCCCAGGATGCTGAGCTTGATGGACCCTTGGTCTGACCCAGTATGGCATGTTCTTATGTTCTTAGAATTCAGCTATGCCAAAGAACAATTCAAAAACTAGCTGTTACTAGAACTCCCAGTAGTACGACTTGGTTTTGGTAAAGGTTTGTAGAGGGAATTAGTAGCTGTTCTTAAACTTAGGGATGTACTTTCATTCAATTTGTCTTCAGAGGTTTGTGCACATAATTTCTCTACAGCAATAAAATTCAGTTTATGAACATAAACCAGCATTTGCACAAATAACTTCTGAAAACAAATTGAAATGAATAGGACTTTCAAAATGAAAGTCTGAAAAAATGGTCAAAATGAAATTTAATCAATCTGAATATTTTATGGTTGTATCTACTTAGCCCTGTGAAGACAGGGGGCTGTTGCAGGAAGCTTGAGATCCTTTAGTCAAATTCTTTATTAGTAGAAAATCCAAGGTTTTATCTGGGGAGATATACAGGACTGTGTCTTTAATTATGCAGCATTATTTTCCTCAGCAATCTCACTGTAGAGGCTTTAGCAAGGTGTCTGAAAAGTAGCAGCACATTCAGCCTTTCTCAGGGAATATGATGACTGGCAGGCTTCATGCCGGCCCAGCCATTGTAATATGGTGCCAGGCTTGCATCAGCAAGCCTGGCATGTTCGGCTCCGGAGGGGAGAGGGGGGAGTGGAGGCTGCTGGTGGCCGACCAGTAGGGATTTACAGCAGGGATGGATTTGTCCCATTCGGTATTCATATTCGTCGGGACCCAAATCCGTTGCATCCGTTCTCGGGGGACCCCGATCCGTTCATTAGTTATGTATGTATTCGTTTCCCAAAAATAACCCCATCCCAACCCTTTAAATTTAATTAACTACAACCCCCACCCTCCTGACCCCTCCAAGACTTGCCAAACATCCCTGGTGGTCCAGCGGGAGTCCTGGAGCAATCTCCTGCAGTCAGGCTGTCAGCTGCCGGTATTCAAAATGGCGCCGATAGCCTTTGCCCTTACTATGTCACAGGGGCTACTGGTGCCATTGGTCGGCCCCTGTCACATGGTAGGCACAATGGATGGCCCACAATGGCACCGGCCATCCATTGCTCCTACCATGTGACAGGGACTGACCAATGGCACCGGTAGCCCCTGTGACATAGTAAGGGCAAAGGGCCGTTGGCACCATTTTGATTACTGGCAGCTGACGGCCCTTTCCCCTTACTATGTCTCAGGGGCTACCGGTGCCATTGGTCGGCCCCTATGACATAGTAAGGGCAAAGGGCCATTGGCGCCATTTTGATTACTGGCAGCTGACGGCCCAAGTGCAGGAGATCGCTCCCGGACCCCCGCTGGACCACCAGGGACTTTTGGCAAGTCTTGGGGGTCAGGAGTGTGGGGGGTTGTAGTTAATTAAATTTAAAGGGTTGGGATGGGGGTTTTTTTTGTTTTTGCAACTTTAATGGAAAACAAATACTGAATGTAACTAATGGACGAATTGGGTTTCCCCCTATGAAAACGGATGCAATGGATTTGGGTCCCAGTGCAACGAATACCGAATAGCAACATATCTTTTCCTTCTGCACATCCCTAGTTAGGTAGGGGAAGGGAGGGGAAGGTGTGGGGGGTGCGGGGTGTGGAAGGAAAGTTCCCTCTGAGGCTGCTCCAATTTTGGAGTGGCCTTGGAGGGAACAGGGAAAGCCAGCAGGGCTCCCCAAGGGCTCAGCATGGAAAGCATATATGTATTATTTCTGTCAGAGATTTTAGTCTCTCTTGCATCTTTTGCTGAAAGGAGTCCAAAAATTTCAACATCTCTGCTTCCATTCCATCTTGTACAATGAAGCCCTCTAACTTTTCCTCCAGAATGTTTGCAATAGAGATGACCCAGTCCTTCTGTGGCATCCCTGAAGGGCTTCAGGGGTTCAGCTGGAGCTCAGATCTTCTGGGACATCCTTGAAGGGCTTCAGGAGTTCCATCAGCTGTCTCATTACTACCCAATAATGATGCACAGAGACAGATCATGAAGGGATGCCTACTCCTACTGGTACACTAACCTCTGCAGTATCATATATAAAGAATTCAAGTAGGTGACAACAGCTTCAATCAGATGCTTGTGAGACATTCTGAATTAGTCCTGCTTCTAAACAATAAGTTCACTGCCCTGCTATTTTCCTGCACCTCTCTATCTGGTTCTTCAGGAATAGATTTCCATGATCCTTAGGCTCCTATCCAAAAGCATCCTTCACTGCCCAGTCCAGCAAGTCTGCAATGCAGTGGATATCCTGAAAGATTGCATCTTCTATTGTTTTATCATATTTACCTCACTATCTGTCACAAAGAAACCTTCTTGAAAACTTGTGCCTTTCTGGTTTAGCTGCCAATCCATTATCATTTTCTTTATGACTGATAGGATATTGCCCTCTGGCAAGTTTAGTTTATATTTTATTAGTATTTTATTATACAAGCAGTCCCTTTTCATTATATATTTTTTTTTAGTTTTAGATTTTATATATTTTTTTATTTTTGTTTTGCTTATATTTGTCATTTTATGGTATTATTTTAATTTAATTTTTTTCATGTTTATAGTCTCTGTATTATTTTATATTTTAATTAATTTGTATTGTTTACTTTTTTATGTCCCAAGGGTATGGATTGCAGTCCATTTCAAAAAGCACAAAAGTATCTAAACCCCAAGGGTGAGGACTGCAAGCCCCACCCAGACCTCACCCCTGGCCCACCCACTTTGCAGTCCCCAGCGCTTTGGCACATATTGGGGGTTATGCACGTGGCCAGGCCTGTTCCAAAACATGCACAGTGTGTGCACGGCCCAGCCATGCACATATCCCCTGAATTTTATTTGCGCACTGCTTTTAAAATCTGGCCTTTTATAAATTGGTTAGTCTATAAGGTATCACCTGCCTCTTGTCATTCATAATAATGTGTGCTTTCTACATTAGAAAGAGTGGCATTATAATTGCTGAGTTAATGCATAAACATTTAGATATCCTATGTCTTTCTGAAACTTGGCATCTAGAGTCTGACATTGATCTTTTAAATTTGTTGTGTTCACTAAGTTACACTTTTTTCTTTTTGCTCAGGGTGATATAAAGTGTGGAGGGGTTGTAATTATTTTTAAGGATTCCTTGCCATTAAAAATAATTAATATGGAGATTGCTAATGCATGTGAGATTTTAGTGATAAAACTATATAATTGCATTTTATGTATGCTTTACTGTCCCCCGGAGATTATTGCCAAGGATTGACATTTTTTATTGACTTTGTTTCTTTTCTTCTTCTTCAGTCGGATAACATTTTATTAATAAGCGATTTAAATATTCATGTCAATAGTAAACCAATGGGGTGTTTAATATTTTTCAAGATCTGATAGCAGCTCTCAAATTATCTCAACTGATTGCTGAACCAACTCATAGAGCAGGATACATACCAGATGAGTTGTTAATCTCAGATCTTGGTTTTAATAGGATGTATATTAAAATATTGCTGTTTTATCAGTTCTAGGATCAGACCATTATTTTATAACGTTTGCTTTTATGTTACCAGATATTTTAATTAATAGAACAGGGATAAAAGAGCAGAAAGTGAGCTATACTGCAATTGATTTAATGGAATTTAAAAAAGAATTGTCAGCAGGGTAGGAGAACATTAATATGGATTTTGCTGAGGTTTAACTTCATTATTTCTGGTCCATTTAGGTTTAGTAACAGAAAAAGGTTTCCCCTTTTAGAGCAAAAACAAGGGTTTTCCAGTTTCAAAGATTCCCCTGGTTGTATGGAGTTTATAAGTTAGAAGCATTGTATTCACAGAGCAGAATGAAAATGGCAAAGAACGTGATCATCAGAATCCAGGATTGGTTGTGAATAAACTCACTTGGATTATAAACCTGTTTTTGAGAAAGTTAGGAAAGAATATTTTACCTCTTGCCTTCAGTCTTCTTTAAATCACCCTCGCAATCTTTTTGTTTTAATAATTTACATTCTAATAGTATTCCTATCAATTTCAACTCTTCAAGGGCACGACTTTGAAGATTTTAGTTAAAGAAAATGGCTGATTTCAATCAAGTAGCTGTGCAGCAGTTACAAGGTTCGCCCTTGCAGGATTTTGCCTCAGACAGAGTTCAGGATAACATTAATGGTGCACAGATGTGGAATACGTTTACTGCAGTTTCTAAGTGTAAATTGAGGGAGAATTATCAAAATAGAAAAAATATGTCTCTGTATTGGATCCTTGCCCTTTTTCAGTTTGATATATATGGCAAGAGATTTATTTTTTGATCTATTTTTGAAGTTAATTGATCTTTCTCTTTCAGAAAGTACTGTTCTAAAGGAATTAAAAAGAACAATTGTGTGGCAAGCAATGAAAAAAAGGGAACCTGCCAATAGGTTATAGACCAATTTAAAATATATCAGTGCTGGGGAAAGTTTTAGATAAAGTAGTATCGGACCAAGTAAATTAATTTTTGACAGATAACATTTTACATCGAATCAATGTAGATTTTACCAAAATAATAGTGCTGAAATAGGAGTGGGGCTATGAGGCAATCAATTTAGAAGTTTTGGCTGCCTTTGACAGAGTGAGTCATTCAATTGTAATTTATGGAATGAGGAGCTTTGGAATTTGGGGGAAGCAATCACCTGGTTTAGGTCCTTTCTTACAGAAAGTGAGCAGAAGGTAAAAATAGTAGATACATATTCGGATTTAAACTCCAAGAGGCCCCAGGGCTTGATTTTCTCTCTGACTGTATTTAATATCTATTTGCGTCTTCTCTGTTCGATTAGAGGCCCTTATGATATACTGCAACTTTTAAAATGTATGCAGACGCCATTTAGTTGCTGTTTCTAATTTCAAAAGATTATCATTTGGGGATGGAAAAGGCACAGAGTTGTTTGCAAGATATAAATAGTTGGATGTGTTATAATAAATTAAAATTTCATCCAGCTAAAACAGAAGCAATATGGTTCTCTAAGGCAACCCTCAGCCCAGCTCCCTATAGTTATCATTGAATGGTTTTAAAATTTATTTTAAGGAATGTGTGGGTTTTATTTTGATGGTGTGAGGGAATATATAAGAAAATCCCTCACAACACCTTAAAGGACCTGCCACCGCTATCTGGCTCAGTCTTCTATAAGACCCAAGCCAGCAAGGAATTCTGGGCCCAGGGAGGATCTCAGATTGCCTAACAGGGCACATAAGAGTATAAAGGCAGGATTCTAGCTTAGGCCAGAACTATAGACCTGTGAATGTTTTGTTAACCCAACAGACTGTTGAGGTAAGCAACCATTGTGCTGTATTTTTTAGAGATGTACTGGGAAAAAAATTATATTTTGTTTTTTATTTTTGTTATTAAGGTGTTTTTTTCCCACCAATTTCAACTTGTTTAATGTATATTTCATTTTCTTTAGTTTTCAAAAATGAAATATACATTTAAAAAAAAAAGAAAAAAAGGAATTAAAAATGAAATGAGGACTCAGCTCACTACCACCCATCCCTCCCACCAAGAAAAATGCCAGGGCAAGGATCCCCCCTGGCTCCTACTTACCTAGTCTGGGAGATGATCCACTGATAATGCCTATGCCCAAGCCAAAGTCTCAGCCTTACCAAGGTCTAGGCCATGGGAGGTTGCCATGACCTTGGCCTAGTTTTTTCACAAAGGTCTGACTTGGAGGCCTGGTCCTGATGCCTGGGTTTTGACCTAGGCCTGGGTGCAGGGCCAATTCCAGGGCTCAGTACAGAGACTGTATTCTGACAACAGGGCCTCAGTTTAGCCCAGGCCAAGACCCAGGGGCCAAAGACCAGGCCATGTAAGTCATCCTTTTCTTTCTTCTTTTATTCCTTCATTTCTTCTTTAAATGATGTCGTCTACTGGGGATGTTCTGGAGTAACTTAACTCCTGTGCCTTCTTTCTCAGTAGAGAGTGCTATTTTGGAGCATGGCAGTTTAAATGAACTGCTGTATACCAAAATGTCACCCTCTATTTAGGAGAAAAGTGCCAGAGTTAAGTTAATCTGGCACATCCCCAGCGAATGAAGTCATTTAAAGAAGGAAAAAATAAATATGAAGATGACCTATGTGACCTGGCCTCTGGCTTCTGGGCCTGGTCCTAAAACCTAATGTCAGGAACCAGCCTCTGCGTCATGGCTTTGGCCTAGGCTGAGACTCAGCTATCTGGACTCTGCCTCCGGGATGGGCCTTGGCATCAGGACTTGGCCTAGACCAAGGCCCCAGCATTGGTATAGTCAACCTCTGGATTAGGCACTGGCATCAGCCTGGGTCTGGGGCAAGGCCTTGACAATGGGACTTGGCAATAGCCTAGGTTAAAGCTCATGCCTCAGGATGCAAACTCTAGGTAGGGTCCTATTAAGAACATAAGAAATTACCATGCGGGGTTAGACGAAGGGTCCATCAAGCCCAGCATCCTATTTCCAACAAAGGCCAAAACCAGGCCACAAGAACCTGGCAATTACCCAAACATTCTATTTTCTTTTTTGACTGCTGCAGCACACTGAGCCGACAATATTTCTTTGCTATTTGAGTCGATATTTTTAGCTTCAACTAGCTTCAATAACATGATTCTATTAGGGGATTTTAATCTTGCTTTTAATTGTGTGCATACTGATCCTCAAGTTCAGTTATGTTTAGATATATTATCTGCTTTGGGTTGGTATCAGGCCATTTATTCATCTACACATTGTTTAGGTAACACAATTGATATGGTTTTTATTCATAAGAACGCTACTTTTTCTTTAATTGACTCTCCAGTCATTAAATCAGTTCCTTGGACTGATCATTATTTGATCTGTTTTGCAGTACATTGCTTGATAGATCATAATAGCTTACAAGAACCTTGTAAAGGTTTCGAAAAAAGATCAGTTGTTGATATCTCTAAATGGAAGGAAGTTTTTGTTCCATTTCCGGACATTTTAGAACAAGAAGATTTTAATTTGTATTTTGATAAATGGTTCTCACATCTCAGTTCCTCTATTGATAGTGTAGCGCCATTGAAGTTTTATTCTCATGCCGATCATAGTAAAATAGTTCATCGTCCTTGGAACAATGAATCTCTGAGGTTGTCTAGGCAGCAATTACGAAAAAATGAATGCAAATGGTTGAAATGTTCTTCACATGATAATGCTAGTTTGTACTGATCTTCTTTGTCACAATATCAACGTGAAACGTTAGCAGCTAAGAAGGAGTATTATTCTAAAAAAATCCATGAGATAGGTAATAATTCTAGAGAATTATTCTCGTTTGTTCATAGATTAACTGAAAAGAAAAAAAATGACTTTAACACGGCCTCCCCCACACTTTCAGCTGACGCTTTTGCTAGCTATTTTTCAACCAAATTGGATAATATCCTTCTTATCTTTAAGGACACAGGATCTTTGCAATTGAACATGTCTGTTAATGCTTCGTATTCTAGTATGAATTCACCTAGTACTATGCCTTCTAGTCTTTCTCCTTTATGGATAGAATTTGATTTGGTTGCATCTACAGAACTTTCTAATTTAATTGTAAATCTGAATAACACCATGTGTCCTGCATTGCATATTTCTATGGTCACCTTTAGAGAGATTTTTGACATTCTTAAAATTTCTATCACCAATGTTGTAAATCATTCACTTAAATCTGGTATAATGCCTGCTTTGTTAAAATCTGCAGTTGTTAAACCATTGCTTAAAAAAATTTCTTTAGATACTAGTGAGTTAGCCAATTATAGGCCCATCTCTTCACTTCCTCTCCTCTCTAAAGTAATTGAAGGAATTGTTTTAAAACAATTCACAAATCACTTAGAGAAGCATGAGATTTTGAGTCCACATCAATTTGGCTTTCAACGTGGTTTAAGTACAGAATTACTTCTCATTTCTTTAATTGATTCCATCAAATGTAGTCTTGATAGTGGACAACATTTTATATTGGTTTCATTGGATATTACATCTGCTTTTGATTCGATTGATCATCAAATCTTATTACTCCGTCTTCGTGAATGTGGAATTGATGGGTCAGTTTTGGCATGGTTTGAGAGTTATTTGTCTAATCGCTCTCAAATCATTAAATTTAATAATTCTTTTTCTGAGCTTCTACAAGTAAAGACCAGGGTTCCGCCCTTTCCGTGATGCTGTTTAATGTTTATCTTGCTCCCATAGCTAAACTTTTGGCCATCATTACTGATGGTTACAAAATTTATGCTGACGACATTCAATTCTATATTAAAGTACAAAAGTCCTGGTCTGAAACAGTTGAGTTGCTTTCTTATTGTATGAATTCCATTGCTCGTTGGTTAAAACATAACAAGCTTTTATTAAATACAAGCAAAACATCTATGATGTTGATTCATCGACCTCATTCTCAACCTATTTCTGATACCATTTCTTTTGAGAATTTTTCTTTCTCTCTTTCCAAACCAATTAAGAGTTTGGGTTTTTTCATAGATCCAACTTTGTCATTTAAGGCTCAGATTAGTTTTGTAATTAAAGTAGGTTTCTTTAAATTAAGACTGTTAGCTGGATTATGACATTTACTGTATGAATCTGATTTTTTGATGGTTGTACGGGCAATCATTTTTCCACACATCGACTATTGTAATAGTCTCTATATCGGTTTGCCAAAGACTTCAATTCATTCACTTCAACTTTTGCTCAATTCAGCAGCGAGGCTAGAGTCCTTCTCTAAGCATTCTGATCAAATTACTCCAGTTCTATCTAAACTTCAGTGGCTGCCTGTGATAGAACGAATATTGTTCAAAATAGGTATGACAGTCTTTAAACTTCGTGCTTTACCCTCTGAAGTCTGGTTTAATGCTTTACTTTGAATCCATAAGCCAGCTAGAACACTTAGATCCTCTCAACTTAATCTGCTTGAGGTCCCTTCTGTGAGATTAGCCCATCTATATAGTACAAGGGAAACTGCCTTTTCTATAGCGGCACCTAATTACTGGAATATGATTCCGTTTGATCTCAGATCTATTGAAGATGTGAAGAAATTTAAAATGTCTTTCAAGGAATTCCTTCTCAATCATGCATTTAACTGCTAATGTAAGTTACCTGATTAATGCAATGTTCTTGGTTATTAATACTGGATGAGACTTTGGTTTTCTTTTTTTTTTTTTTGTTAGTTATTATGAAATTATTTTTGTGTGTATTTGTATTTCGTTTGTTTTGCTTTTATTATGTATGTATATTTTGTATATCGCCTAGGACTAACAGTGTTAGGCGATTAATACATTTTATAAATGAAATGAAATGTAATTAAATATGATGCCTAGATCTTTTTCCTGTGTGGTAGCTCCTAATATGGAACCTAACATCGTGAAACTACAGCAAAGGTTATTTTTCCCTATATGCAACACCTTGCACTTGTCCACATTAAATTTTATCTGCCATTTGGATGGCAAATCTTCCAGTCTTGCAAGGACCTCCTGTAATGTATCACAGTCTGCTTGTGATTTAACTACTCTGAATAATTTTGTATCATCCGCAAATTTTATAACCTCACTCGTCGTATTCCTTTCCAGATCATTTATAAATATATTGAAAAGCACCGGTCCAAATACAGATCCCTGAGGCACTCCACTGTTTACCCTTTTCCACTGAGAAAATTGACCATTTAATCCTACTCTCTGTTTCCTGACTTTTAACCAGTTTGTAATCCACGAAAGGACATCGCCTCCTATCCCATGACTTTTTAGTTTTCGTAGAAGCCTCTCATGAGGGACTTTGTCAAATGCCTTCTGAAAATATAAATACACTATATCTACCGGTTCACCTTTATTCACATGTTTATTAACCCATCCAAAAAAATGAAGCAGATTTGTTAGGCAAGACTTCCCTTGCGTAAATCCATGTTGACTGTGTCCCATTAAATCATGTCTTTCTATATGCTCTACGATTTTGATCTTGAGAATAGTTTCCACTATTTTTCCCGGCACTGAAGTCAGGCTCACTGGTCTATAGTTACCCATATCACCCCTGGAGCCTTTTTCAAATATTGGATTACATTGGCCACCCTCCAGTCTTCAGATACAATGGATGATTTTAATGATAGGTTACAAATTTTAACTAATAGATCAGAAATTTCATTTTTGAGTTCCTTCAGAACCCTAGGATGCATACCATCCGGTCCAGGTGATTTGCTAATCTTTAGTTTGTCAATCTGGCCTACTACATCTTCCAGGTTCACAGTGATTTTGTTCAGTTCGTCTGACTCATCACCCCTGAAAACCATCTCCAGAACTGGTATCTCCCCAACATCCTCATTAGTAAACATGGAGGCAAAGAATTCATTTAGTCTTTCTGCAATGGCCTTATCTTCTCTAAAAGCCCCTTTAACCCCTCTGTCATCTAATGGTCCAACCGACTTCCTCACAGGTTTCTTGGTTTGGATATATTTTAAAAAGTTTTTATTATGAGTTTTTGCCTCTATGGCCAACTTCATTTCAAATTCTCTTTTCGCTTGTCTTATCAATGTTTTACACTTACCTTGACAATGCTTGTTTTATCCTATTTTCTTCAGATGGATCCTTCTTCCAATTTTTGAAGGATTTCTTTTGGCTAAAATAGCCTCTTTCACCTCACCTTTTAACCATGACGGTAATCGTTTTGCCTTCCTTCCACCTTTCTTAATGCGCGGAATACATATGGACTGCGCCTCTAGGATTGTATTTTTAAACAATGTCCAAGCCTGTTGAACACTTTTAACCTTTGCAGCTGCACCTTTCAGTTTTTTCTCATTTTATCAAAGTTTCCCTTTTTAAAATTTAGTGTTAGAGCTGCAGATTTACTTATTGTCCCCCTTCCAGTTATTAGTTTAAATTTGATCATGTTATGATCATGTTATGATCAAATTGTTATGTCCTAGATCAAATTGTCAGATCTAGGACTGGGCACAGGCTGGCCCCACCTGAAGAAGCTAGAGAACTAAATAGATAGTAAGAGCTGGATAGGCCAGAAAGGTTTTTTTGTTTGTTTGTTTTATTTATTTAAAAATCTTATTTGCCACTAACTTCCATAAATAACTGTGGTCAGTGTAGCTTATAGGTGATCTCCATAAAATCACTTAAAGCATAATATTAAATCAATCAAGATACACATATGCAATAATCACCATATTACATGAAGTTTGTCAATATCCATATGTCTCCTGAAAAAGCATGGGTTTGATGCATTTTCTAAACATTTTAGCATCTATCTTCCTTACTTTTAATGGTAAGGCATTGCACATGGTCAGGGCTATATAAGAATAAGCAAAGCTTACCTTTTGCAGAAGGTATTCTCAAAAAGCACCGTGTTTTGAAACAAAGTGACTTTGATGGCTGGTACCATTTCAGTTTCATTTGCTTCACACAAGGAATATGTCCATACAGCAACTTATGAGTTGTTGTCAATGTCCGAAATTTTAACCTTGATCAGACTGGTAACTGATGAAGATCGTGCATTGCCATGCTTATGTGCTATGCTAACCTCAATAATAAATGTTCCACTGCATGCTGAATCAGCTGCAGTATGTGTAACAGTTTCTTAGGTAATCCAGTACAAATAATACAATAGTTAAAATATCCCAAAAAAATGTTTCACGCACAGTATGAAACATATCGACTGGTATAAGATATTTCAATAGTTTAAGTATTTGCAGCTTATAAAAAACCATCTTTGCCAAATGCTAAGAAAGAACTACATATACTATAGTCAAAATAGCCATCTTCAAGAGGGCAGGACTCACCCCAAAAGCCTACTGATTATGAATTCAGTGATGAGTTCTATGGTTATGCCCAGAAGGGAAGATTGCAGGAGAGATAGCCAAAGCAGTTTTACTGGAACAATTCCTTGATAGCCTAGAACTCCCAATGCAGAAGTGAGTGTACCAACACCAGAACCTTATGTAATGGTGCTGGAGATGGCAGAGGCCTATTACAAAGCCCAGTCTATGCCTGAATCATCATGATCTCAGGAGAGACCACTCATCCGAGGGAGAGGATACTGGAATTCTAAAGGCAGAAGGCCTCAATAGCCAGGGTAGTTGGACTGGCCAGACTTTTCGCGTCAACTTCAAATCCCAGCAGGACTGTTGTGGAGGAAAGTGACATTTTGCATGAGACTGCCCCCAAAGGGAAGATGAGTAAATAGACATTAATGCTGTGGCCCCACACTTGTTGCTATTTCATGGATGTTCTCAGTAGGGATGTGCAGAGGGACGCAATACGTTGCATTCGGGATTCGGATTTGTTGGGGAGCAGATACGTTGCATTTGGCCGTATGGTGCCCCAATGCATTAATACGGCGATTTCTATTCGTGTCCCAGCTAAAATTAAAATTAACTACAACCCCCCACCCTCCTGACCCCCCCCCCCCCCCCAAGACTTACCAAAACTCCCTGGTGGTCCATCCCCTGCACTCTCACACCCTCAGTGCCGGTTTCATCATGGCACCGATAGCCTTTGACCTACTATGTCACAGGGGCTACCGGTGCCATTGGTCAGCCCCTGGCACATGGTCATCGGCGCCATCTTGTGCTCCTACCATGTGACAGGGGCTGACCAATGGCACCAGTAGCCACTGTGACATAGGCTATCGGCGACATTTTGATTACTGGCAGCCGATGGCCCGAGGGCAGGAGATCGCTCCGGGTCCCCCGTTGGAACCCAGGGACTTTTGGCCAGCTTAGGGGGGCCTCCTGACCCCCACAAGACTTGCCATTTTGAATACTGGCAGCTGATCGCCTTTGCCCTCACTATATATCTAGGACTGGGCACAGTGACATAGTGAGGGCAAAGGCGATCGGCGCCATTTTGAGTACTGGCATCCAATGGCCGGAGTGCAGGATGTCACTCCTGGACCCCCACTGGACTTTTGGCACTCCAGGCAGGGGCGCCATTCTTCAAGGGCGACCTTGATCACTAGCAGCTCCTTATCTCCTATGGAGTAATTTCTCTCCGCCGGGGAGAACTGGCGCGAGAGGAAGGCACACGGGCGAAGTTTGTGATTATCGGACATTTGACTCAAGACTGCGCCTATGCCTTCCGATGAGGCGTTCACTTCAACGATGAACGGGCGCTGTGGGTCTAGATGCCGAAGGCATGGTTGCTGCAGGAACGCCTCCTTAAGGCGACGAAAGGCGGCTTCCAACACAGGAGGCCACTTCTTGGGATCCGAGCCTTTCCGGGTCAGGGCGGTCATCGGAGCGACTATGGAGGCATAGTGGAGAATGAATGACCGATAATAATTTGTGAATCCCAGGAATCATTGGAGTTCCTTCAATCCAGATGGCTGGGGCCATTCCCAAATGGCTTTCAGCTTTTGAGGATCCATACGGAACCCTTCACTAGAGATGATGTATCCCAGGAAGGGAAGGGACTACTTCTCAAAGAGGCACTTTTCTAATTTTGCATATAACTGGTGTTCTCGGAGCCGTTGCAATACCTGGATGACGTGCTGACGGTGCGTGGTCAGGGAATCTGAGAATACTAAAATGTCATCCAGGTATACCACCACGCATTTGAATAGGAGATCACGGAAGATCTCATTCATGGTGTTCTGGAACACCGCAGGAGCGTTACAGAGCCTGAACGGCATTACTAGATACATCATAGTGGCCATCCCGGGTATTGAAGGCCGTCTTCCACTCATCACCTTCCTTGATTCAGATGAGGTTGTAGGCCCCTCGGAGGTCCAATTTGGAAAAGATCCTTGCCCCTTGGAGCCGGTCAAAGAGCTCTGAGATGAGGGGTAAGGGGTAGCGATCCTTAACTGTAATAGCATTTAATCCCCGTCCTTCTTTGCGACAAAGAAGAAACCAGCCCCGGCAGGGGATTTAGACTTCCAAATGAAGCCCCTCTCCAGGTTCTCTTTGATCTATTCGCTCATGGCCTGTGTCTCAGCAGGTAAGAGGGTGTATGTGCGGCCCCAAGGAGGCTCCGTACCAGGAAGGAGATTGATGGCGCAATCAAAGGAACAATGGGGTGGAAGTATCTCGGCCTTCTGTTTCGAGAACATATCTGCGTATGTGCCATAGGGGGCCGGCAGGCTGGTGGTAGCCACAGGACAGGAGACAAGAACCATGGATTGGAGGCAGTTGCCGTGACACTTCGGCCCCCAGCGAGACAACTGCAAAGTCTTCCAGTTAAACTGAGGTTTGTGTTCCTGCAATCAGGGAAGGCCCAGGACAATCGGGTGTATGGAGCATTCCAGAACATACAATGGCATGCGCTCCTGGTGGAGGATTCCAACCCTCAGTGGGACAGGAACCGTGGTGTGTCACGCGCTCCGGGAGAGGTATCCCTTGAATGGAGGAGATGACTAAGGGCACTGGAAGGCGAACTTGTGGTAACTCCAAATGCTCTGACAGACTTTTCATGATGAAGTTACCCCCAGCGCCGGAGTCCACCAAGGCCAAAGTGTGGAACTCGCCGCCGGCAAAGGTTAACGCAACTGGTAGCGTTAGTGGAGGTACTGGAGAAGCTTGGCCCAGGATGACACCTCCTTTCGGTCCTAGGCCCGAGCATTTCCCGGCCGAGTCGGGCAAACCGCTATCTGATGGTCCGCTGCTCCGCAGTAAAAACAGAGTCCTTCCCTTATCCACCTCTGGCGTTCCTGTGTGGAGACTCTTCCGCGACCCAACTCCATGGGTTCCTCAGCGGACGTTCCAGGAACTTCAGAAGCATTCTTGGAAGGCGGCGAGGCCCTCCTCGCTGCCTTGACTACTGGAAGGCGAAGCCTCAACTGGCGATCTACTCGGTTGGCCACTTCTACCAGGCCGTCGAGGTCTTCCGGAAGTTCTTTCGCCGCTAGCTCGTTCTGAAGGCGGGAGGCCAGTCCTTCCAGAAAGATCCCGTGGAGGCAATTGTCTCTCCAATAGAGATGTGAATCATGTGCCCGATCATCTTAACGATCGGGTTCGGCTGGAGGGAGAAAAAAATCTGATCGCTGGAGATGTGAATCGGAGTCGGTTCCGATTCACATCATTAATTTTTTTTTAGTGAGACCCGACCCTTTAAAATTGACCCCTTACCTTCCCCCACCCTCCCGAGCCCTCCAAAAAT
Organism: Rhinatrema bivittatum; assembly: GCF_901001135.1. Classification (NCBI taxonomy): domain Eukaryota; kingdom Metazoa; phylum Chordata; class Amphibia; order Gymnophiona; family Rhinatrematidae; genus Rhinatrema; species Rhinatrema bivittatum. The sequence continues at coordinate 746,444,399 of NC_042616.1, forward strand.
TTTTTACGAGTACCTGGTGGTCCAGTGGGGGCACGGGGACCGATCTCCCGCTCTCGGGCCATCGGCGCCATTTTGGCTGCCAATCAAAAATGGCGCTGATGGCCCGATTAAAAAAAAACCCACCCGACCCTTTAAAGATGACCCCTTGGCTTCTCCCACCCTCCTGATCCCCCCAATACATTATAAAATTACCTGGTGGTCTAGTGGTGGTCCCGGGAGCGATTTCCCGTTCTCGGGCCATCGGCTGCCACTCATAAAGATGGCGCCATTGGCCCTTTGCCCTTACCATGTGACAGAGTATCCGTGCCATTGGCTTGCCCCTGTCACATGGTAGGAGCACTGGCTGGCCAGCACCATCTTTAGTGTCTTACATTTAACTTGTCAATTTTATCCTATTTTCTTCTGATGGATCCTTCTTCCAATTTTTGAATAAAGATCTTTTGGCTAAAAGGGCCTTTTTCACCTCACCTTTTCCCATTGCTGGTAATCATTGTGCCTTTCTTCTACCTTTCTTAATTCATGGAATACATCTGGACTGTGCTTCTAGGATGGTATTTAAACAATGTCCATGCCTGTTGCACATTTTGTACCTTTGTAGTTGCACCCTTCAGTTATTTCCAAACTATTTTTCTCAATTATCAAAGTTTCCCTTTTGAAAGTTTAACACTAGAGCTATGGATTTATTTACTGTCCCCCTTCCAGTTATGAATTCAAATTTGGTCATATTCTGATTGTCAAGCGGCCCCAGCACCATTATCTCTCTCACCAAATCCTGCACTGATAATTAGATCTAAAATTGTTCCCGCTCTCATTGGTTCCTGAAACAAATGCATACCATACAATAAGGGAGACACTAGTTTACGAATCAGCTAAAATATACTTGCTAGTGTTATACAAACCAAACATTCAATTTGTTGCTTCAATTTAGTAACTTGAAAAATACATAATCTGTAGAGTAAATAAATTTGCAAAATATCTCTGTTCTCAATTTTTATTCTATTTTTTCATCTTTTGTATTTTGTATTTTTTATAAATGTATGTTTATATACATAAGAGAGGAAAAGACCACAGCACTAGTTCTGACCTTGCTATGTCTCAAGTAAATACCAGTTGGCACAATCAGGGGTCTGAAAACCTCTCTCTTTATTTATCTTTCTTCTTATAAATCAAAGAATTCTGTCCAATAAAAAAGCATGATCATTATCTTCTTTCTCCTTTAAAATATCCTTTTAAATATTTTTGCAAAACTATATCCTTCCACATCACAAATTATTGTTACTCAAGTTACTTAGCAACAGATTGCCCGATGGAAGATTAATGCATGAGTATTGCACTTATCTTAACATCTTGAATATTCACATGAAACAAGAGATTTCACCTCCATAAGCTCTCATGACTTCTCAAAAGCACCTGAAATTGGCTGCTAGAAAATCACCATTTTTCATGCTCTGACAACTTCTCAAAAAGTGCCAAAATTGGCTGCTGAGGACCCTGATATTGCCACCGTTTCATCAATGCTGCGTCAGGGTGTTATAACCTGAAAAATCACTACATTAGATGTCAGAATGACATTATCAAGATAAATCAATACTTATTTGTTCATTACTTACTATGATTTCTTCATTGCAACAATCTTACAACAGTGTTTGTCAGGCTAAATTAAACATGGCAAAGAGCTGAGCATTTAAAGATTGCATTGATGTTTGACTTGACCAATCAAAATAGATTTGCATGTATACATGCTTACATTTTTTTCTATACATATATAAACTATTTAAAAAATAATAATTGTGATAGATTGTCTTTGTACTTATTCAATTTGATGTTCCTTTTGATTCATTATCTTCTTATAATTGTTTCATTCATGAACCATGCAATTTTAAAATAAACGATTCCACACAATAAAATGCCCTAGTAATCATCCAATTTGATATGTATTCTGTTCAATATTGAGTGATAATTGTTACAAAACAATTAAAACAAACTGTTCCACTCAATCTTACAATTCAAACCCTTTGGTTCTTCCAATTTTAACCTAAAGATCCATTGTTGCTCTCTGAAATATAGTGCCCTCTCTCGATTTCCTCTTTCATTCTTTTTCACCAAATCAATTACAAACCATCTTAATCCTGGCCCTACAATCCTTCAACTATAAGATCTGACATAGGGCAGGAAGAGAAAACATCAATGCAGATTTTCTGTCTAGTGAGGTGCTGCCTAGAACTGGCAGGAGCTCAACCTAGTAAGGCTGAGCTGAGAGGGAGTGCATGTGAGGGAGTATATTAGACACACTCCCTTAGAATACTTTACAAGACAGACCACAGCTATTTGGCCCCACCCCCTTAAGACCCAAGCCAGCAAGGGACTCTGGGCCCAGGGAAGATCTCTGCAGCCTAGCATAAGAAGTCAGGGCTCAGAAGGGTTGAGGAGGCCCCAGAGAGAAGGCAGAAAGCTAGCTTCTACCAGAACTACATACCTGTGAATGTTTTGTTAACTCAAGGCACTGCAGAGTTAAGTGGCCTCCTCAACCCTTCTGAGCCCTTCTAAGGGAGTGTGTCTAATATACTCCCTCCTTATAGTCTGTGTTTCATTTCTTATAGTAAGATATTATTCTAGTAAGTTAATTTGCTGTTTGGTTGCTGCTTTAAAGTTAAGAAACCCTCCCCCCCCAAAAAAAAAAAAAAAAAAAAAGCACTCCAGCTTTTAATCTGTTAAAATCTCTTTCTCTTTTGGAGTTAGCTGGCACAAATAATCTGTTCAAATCTTAATAATTGGGGCATAAAGACTGTTTTTTAAAACAATTGACCAAAAAGGACAGACAACCTCCCAGAAGTGACGTAATCTAACTGGATTGGGTGTGTCTCAGACCTTGGGGGAGGTAAACTTAGAGCAGGAGAGACATTGTGGTCCAGTGCACAGGCTAGAGTATATTATTGGTCTGGTTCTTTGCTAATTCGTTTGCATTAAGATTCAGTATACATGCATTTCTCTTATTGTAGAGCTATCTTTATAATCTGTTTAATATTGGCACATAAGTACTGAGAGATCATTTAATTGATAAAGGACTATTAATGTTCCAGGAAGTGCCCTGCTTTACCCAGCTTGTCCCAGGTTAAACTGTTTGACTGGGTAACCAAGGAATTGGATCAAGGAAGAGCGCTCGATGTCATATACTTGGATTTCAGCAAAGCTTTTGATACGGTTCCGCACAGGAGACTGCTGAATAAAACAAGAAGCTTAGGAGTGAGTGCCGAGGTGGTGGCCTGGATTGCAAATTGGTTGACGGACAGAAGACAATGTGTGATGGTAAATGGAACTTTCTCTGAAGAGAGAGCCGTTTTAAGTGGTGTACCGCAAGGATTGGTGTTGGGACCGGTCCTGTTCAATATCTTTGTGAGCGACATTGCGGACGGGATAGAAGGTAAGGTTTGTCTTTTTGCGGATGACACTAAGATCTGCAACAGAGTGGACACGCCGGAAGGAGTGGAGAGAATGAGACGGGATCTAAAGAAACTGGAAGAGTGGTCGAAGACATGGCAGCTGAGATTCAATGCCAAGAAGTGCAAAGTCATGCATATGGGGAGTGGAAATCCGAATGAACTGTATTTGATGGGGGGGAAAGGCTGATGTGCACGGAGCAGGAGAGGGACCTTTGGGTGATAGTGTCTAATGATATGAAGTCTGTGAAACAATGCGACAAGGCGATAGCAAAAGCCAGAAGAATGCTGGGATGCATAGAGAGAGGTATATCGAGTAAGAAAAGGGAAGTGATTATTCCCTTGTACAGGTCCTTGGTGAGGCCTCAACTGGAGTACTGTGTTCAGTTCTGGAGACCGTATCTACAAAGAGACAAAGACAAGATGGAAGCGGTACAGAGAAAGGGCGACCAGGAAGGTGGAGGATCTTCATCGGATGACATACGAGGAGAGATTGAAGAATCTAAATATGTACACCCTGGAGGAAAGGAGGAGCAGGGGTGATATGATTCAGACTTTCAGATACTTAAAAAACTTTAATGATCCAAAGACAACGACAAACCTTTTCCGTCGGAAAAAAATCAGCAGAACCAGAGGTCACGAGCTGAGGCTCCAGGGAGGAAGACTAAGAACCAATGTCAGGAAGTATTTCTTCATGGAAAGGGTGGTGGATGCCTGGAATGCCCTTCCGGAGGAAGTGGTGAAGCCTAAAACTGTGAAGGACTTCAAAGGGGCGTGGGATAAACACTGTGGATCCATCAAGTCTAGTGGGCGTAAATAAAGAGGAGGCAGCAAAACACTACACGGAGCAGCAGTAGCCACAGAGGCATTCACGGAGCGAGATGCCAGTGGCCAGTAGTTGGGGTTCCACCTTCAGGCAGCAAAACACTGCACGGAGCGGCAGTAGCCACAGAGGCATTCACGGAGCGAGATGCCAGTGGCCAGTAGTTGGGGTTCCACCTTCAGGCAGCAAAACACTGCACGGAGCGGCAGTAGCCACAGAGGCATTCACGGAGCGGGATGCCAGTGGCCAGTGGTTGGTGTTCCGCCTTCACGGAGGGCTGCCATCTCAAAAAAAAACCCAAAAAAACCAATAACAAGAAACAAACAAACAAAGCAGGGGTGGGTAAGAGTATGGGGCAGGGGTGTGGCCTGCTTGTTGTGGCGGTTGCTACCCCTGATTGAGCTGGATGTTCACTGGGATGCGGATACGGCGCTGCTCTCTGCATGGTGCAGGGGTGGAAGGGAGTTGGGGCCGGAGGGTGCTGGAAGCCAATAGTGGTGGGTGGGAGGGAGAAAAAGGGTGGGGAAAAAAAAATAAATGGATGAACTGCGTGGCTTGCTGGGCAGACTGGATGGGCCGTTTGGTCTTCTTCTGCCGTCATTTCTATGTTTCTATGTTTCTATATTGTATTTCTGTTTATCTGTAAATAAACTGTCTGTGCACTCCTGAGGAACCACAGATGGAAACAACATTAAAGCCACAAATTAACAATATATTGAGGGCAGGGTTTTTTAAACTAAGGTCTCTAAGGCATGTACAATATATTTTGCTCCAAGATGATTTTCTGAAACTTGTACAAGCTTTTATATTGACAACTTTGGACTATTGCAATTCTCTTTATATGGGTTTTTCTAAAATTCGATTTAAGTCTCTTCAAGCATTACAAAATTCTGCTTCTAGACTAGTAATGGGGGGCTTTCCTTGGTAATGTTACTCTAGTATTAAGAATATTACATCAGCTTCCTAGTTACCAATGAATTAAGTGTAAAATTGTGTTACTATTTAAGTCTATAAATAGGTTGGCTCCTTTCTATTTAAACAATTTATTTTCATGTCATGTACATTAGTTTGGGATTCAGTCTACCAATAAGGGCTTCCTTGTGGTGCCCTCATTGTTATGGCTGCTGGCCACGGCGGGCCGCGACCGGGACCAGGTGTCATGGCTGCCAGTGGCGGCAGTCCGCAACCAGGGCCAAAGACTCACCCGAGGCATCGGGCCGCCTCCGGGTATCCAACAGAGGCAGGCAGGCCTCTTTTCTGATGCTTTCGCGGCTGCTACTGCTGCTGGGCCTGGCTGCTTGTGTTCCCTCTCGGCCAGGCTGACTCCTCCCCCTCTGGTCTCCCTAGAGCCGCACGCGGGGCAGAGACCTTGTATTTAAAGGGGCCATGATAGGAAATTGTTGTGGCTCCTCCCTGTGAACTCTACCTTCTGGGTTGCTATTTAAGGCAAGGGCTGCTCCTCAGATCTTGCCTTGGCTTCCTGGCTTGTAGTTGGTGGTTCTGGTGCTCCGAATTCCTGTCTTCTCAGTTCCTGGTTCTGCTTCGCTCCCAGTTGGTTGGATTTCTTCAGGCTTTGACCCTTGGACTGGCTTCTGACCATTCTTCAGGCTTTGACCCTTGGACCGGCTGCCGACCATTCTTCAGGTTTTGACCCTTGGACCGGCTTCCAACCATTCTTCGAGCTTCGGCTCCTGGACTGACTTTCAACCTGCTGGAGGCACCAGCTATCTGGACTATATGACCTGTAGGAGGTGCCTGCATCCAGATCTCTTCTCTGTCTTCAAGGGTCCACCTGAGTCCAGCCTCACCTTGCAATGGTAAGGACCCAAGAGGGGTTACCCTCTTGGGTAGTGTCAACTCTACCTCGGACCAAGGGTCCACCCTCAGAATCATAACAGTAAGCCAAGGCCATGGACCTGGCAGAGGCTTCAGCCCTGCAAGCCATTCCCGGCTTGGCCCAGAAGATAATGGAACAACAGAGGATGTAGGAATCCATGGCAGCATCTATGGACCAACTCAACGCCCATCTAGATGTGGTGGTCGCAACCCACGCAAGTCCTCCACCAGCACAAATACCGCCAGCAATACATGGCTATCCTCGGCCGGTAATTCCACTGCCAGCTCCCCCACATTATGCCAGGGGAACCTCATTTATGCTTGGGATTTCTCGACAAATGCAGCATGCATTTCCGTCTTCAAGCTACCCTCTTTCCGGATGACATAACTAAGATGACGTACATATTGTCCTTACTGGAGAGCAAGGCTCTGGCTTGGGCTTCCCCGCTGTGGCAGCGTTTGGATCCGGTATTACAAGATTTCCCATGATTCCTGGAACTATTTTGGACAGTGTTTGAAGAACCCGTAAAACAAGTAGCCACTGGTTCTGACCTTCTTTATCTCCGTCAAGGAGGACGTTCACTCTCGGACTACACTATTGAATTTATAACCCTAGCAACTTAACTCCATTGGGAGGAAAGTATTCTCCAGACTATATACCTAGAAGGAGTGTCAGCTAGGATTAAGGATGAGCTGGCAGCTCGGGAACTTCCATCCTCCATAAATTCTCTCATTGAACTAGCCACCAGAATTGACCATCGTCAACAGGAAAGGGCTCGTGAAGGCCTGGGTTCGAGAAGTCGCATGGCAATTCCTATTGCTTCACATTCATCCTCTTTGGCCTCTCGAGATTCCTCCACCACAGAGGGGATCACTGAAGAACCCATGCAATTGGGTAGAGGCCCTCTCTCACTGGAAACGTCAAAGACGCCATAAGGCTGGCCTTTGTCTATATTGTGGAGGGTCGGGTCATCGCATTGCGGGCTGTCCTATACATCCGGGAAACTACAAAGCCTAGGTTCCACGGGGGGAGTAACCCTAGGCATCACTTCACCAGCTCCCCCACTCACCTTGCCTGTTACCCTTGTCATCGGAGGACGTAAATTTACCACACTGGCTTTAATAGATTCTGGGGCCAATGGAGACTTTATCTTGCAAGAAATGGTGGAACAACTTCATATTCCCACAGTTACTTGCCTGAGGCCGTTGATTATCTCCTCTATCTACGGAGAACCCTTTCCTGGAAGAATAGCACACCACACGGTACCTCTGGTTGTCACATTGCACCCAACCATACAGAACAAATCACTTTCTATGTCCTCCAGAAAGCTATTCAACCAGTTGTTCTTGATATTCCCTGGCTGCAATGCCACAATCTGCAGTTTGATTGGACATCATTGAAACTCGCTCATTGGAGCCCAGCATGCCACGAAACCTGCCTAAAAGGAATTACTCCCTCTAGTAGTTTCATATGTACCTCTCTCTTGGAGAATTTGCCCTTTCAGTATAAACAATTTGCGGATGTTTTCTCCAAAAAGGTTGCAGATACCTTGCCTCTGCATCGAGATTTTTGACAGTGCAATTAACTTGCTTCCTGGATCCACACCACCTCGGGGTAGAGTCTATCCCTTATCCTCTTCTGAGACTCGTGCCATGTCCGAATATATCCAGGACAATCTTCAGAAGGGGTTTATTCAAAGATCCACATCCCCTGCCGGGGCTGGGGTTTTTTTTGTCGGGAAAAATGATGGAACTTTCCGTTCTTGTATCGACTACCAAGGACTGAATGCTATTACTGTTAAGGATCTCTATCCATTGCCCCTTATTTCTGAACTATTTGATTGCCTACAGGGAGCCCGAGTATTCTCCAAATTGGATCTTTGAGGAGCATATAACCTAGTCAGGATTCATGAGGGTGATGAGTGGAAGATGGCTTTTAACACCAGAGACAGTCATTACGAATATCTGCCATTCAGACTAACCATTCAGACTAACCAGACTAACTAACGTTTTTCAGCACTTTGTTAATGAAATATTTAGAGACTTGCTCTATGTCTATGTGGTAGTCTACCTAGACGACATTTTGATTTTTTCCTGCGATTTACAGATGCATCATCAACATGTTATGCAAATATTGCAATGTCTGAGAAAGCATTGACTCTATGCCAAACTAGAGAAATGTATTTTTGAAAAAGAATCATTACCTTTTTTGGGGTATATCATCTCTAAGCAAGGTTTTCAAAAGGATCCTAGTAAATTGAAATGCATCCAAGAATGGCCTCAGCCTAGTGGTCTACGTGCACTCCAGCGATTCCTTGGATTCACAAACTACTATCATAGTTTTATCCAGAACATTTCCAAGCTGGCTGCACCCCTTACTGCACTCACTCATAAGGGGTCAAATAACAAGGCCTGGCCTTTAGAGGCCGAAGAAGCCTTTCAGGCTCTCAAAGAATCCTTTCTACTACAACCTTGCCTCTGACATCCTGATCCCAGATGTCTGTTTACAGTGGAGGTTGATGCCTCCGCTGAAGGGGCAGGAGCTGTCCTGAGTCAGATTGACGTATCAGGGACGTCTCACCCATGCTCCTACTTCTCTAAAAAAGTTTCTTCAGCTGAACGCATCTATTCCATTGGCGACAAAGAACTTCTAGCTATCAAGCTCGCATTCAAGGAGTGGTGACAGTGGTTGGAAGGAGCACAACACCGTATCACTGTTTTCATGGACCATAAGAACTTGGTATACCTCCAAAAAGCTCAATGCTTGAATCCGTGTCAGGCTCACTGGGTGCTTTTTTTCACATGTTTTGATTTCGAACTGCGATATCGACCAGCTAACAAGAACATCAAGGCTGATGCGTTGTCTCAATCTTTCTCCAATCAGGACATTGAGGAGCCAATTCAAAACATTATTGACCCAGCTCGCATCATCCTCTCTGCAACCTTCACGGTCCCACCTGGCAAGACTTTGGTGCCCAAGAGGCTTCGTAATAAAGTATTAAAATGGGGACACGACTCCCAATTCGCTGGACATCCGGGACGTATGCGGATGCAAGCCCTTATCCAATAACATTATTGGTGGCCCGAGTTGTGCGAGGACATTCAAGCTTATGTAGATTTGTGTCCAAGTCCTACAGAGAAGGCTTTGGGGCAATTACAAATGCTTCCAACTCTTATGAGACCATGGACTCACATCTCCATGGATTTTATTGTGGATCTTCCATCCTCTGAAGGACATACTGTGATATGGGTAGTAGTGGACTGATTTTCGAAAATGGCTCACTTCTTTCCGCTACCCTCCCTCCCGTATGCTCCCCATATGGCCCAGCTATTCATGTTACATATCTTCCGCCTTCACGGAATACATCAGCACATCACATCTGACCATGGTTCACAATTCACGGCCTGATATTGGCGAAGCCTATGAACCAAGTTTCGCATTGCTCTGGACTTCACCACAGCATTCCACTCTCAGGCAAACGGTCAGGCGGAACGTACTAATCGTACTTTGAAACAATTTTTATGCATGCATGTTAATACTCGTCAGGACGACTGGGCCGCACTGCTTTTGGGGGCAGAGTTCTCCCACAATTTTCATGTGGGTACCTCGACTGGGGCTTCACCATTTCAAATTGTCTTCGGGCAACAACCCAGGGCGCCTTTGCCTCTACCTCTGCTGGTTTCATCCCTGGCAGCCCAGCTTACAGCCCTGCAACTGAAGAGACTCTGGGTTCATACCCAACAGATGCTATGCAAAGCAGCTAGTACCGCAAAAATATTTGCAGACAGACATTGACGACCGGCTCCTCGGTTTCTTCCAGGGGAGAAGATGTGGCTCAGCACCAGATATATCCACTTAAGAGTTCCTTCAATGAGATTGGCCCCTCGCTATATTGGCCCTTTTCCGGTGATATGGAAATTGGGTTGTGACCTATCAACTACGTCTGCCTGCCAAACTGCGAATACACAATTCCTTTCATGTGTCACTGTTGAAGCCATTGGTCCTCACTTGGCCCTCTTGGAAGGCTCCCGCAGCTCTACAACTGAGGGCCGAAGAAGAGATTATATACCAGGTTCGCGAGGTTCTTGATGTCCAGAGAAGAGGACGCAAATGGGAGTCTCTCCTAGCCTGGGTAGGTTTTGGGCCAGAAGAGAATTCCTGGGAACCTGCTAATAACATTCTGGGTAAGACTCTTCTCCAGAACTTTCACTCTGAACACCCAGGAAAACCCAAATGTTCTAGAGGGAGGCCTAAAGGAGGGGGTACTGTTATGGCCACCAGCCGCGGTGGGCCACAACCGGGACCAGGTGTCATGGCTGCTGGTCGCAGCAGTCCGCGACCAGGGCCAAAGACTCACCTGAGACATCGGGCTGCCTCCAGGGATCCAACAGAGGCAGGCAGGCCTCTTTTCTGATGCTTTCGCGGCTGCTGCCGCTGCTGGGCACAGCCGCTTGTGTTCCCTCTCGGCCGGGCTGACTCCTCCCCCTCTGGTCTCCCTAGAGCCATGCACGTGGCAGAGACCTTGTATTTAAAGGGGCCACAACAGGAAATTGTCGTGGCTCCTCGCTGTGAACTCCACCTTCTGGGTTGCTATTTAAGGCAAGGTCTGCTCCTCAGACATTGCCTTGACTTCTTGGCTTGTAGTTGGTGGTTCTGGTGCTCCAAATTCCTGTCTTCTCAGTTCCTGGTTCTGCTTCACTCCCAGTTGGTTGCATTTCTTCAGGCTTTGACCCTTGGACCGGCTTCCGGCCATTCTTCAGGCTTTGGCCCTTGGACCGGCTTCCGACCATTCTTCAGACTTTGACCCTTGGACCGTCTGCCGACCATTCTTCAGGCTTTGATCCTTGGACCGGCTTCCGACCATTCTTTGAGCTTCGGCTCCTGGACTGACTTTCAACCTGCTGGAGACGCCAGCTATCTGGACTATATGACCTGCAGGAGGCGCCTGCATCCAGATCTCTTCTCTGTCTTCAAGGGTCCACCTGAGTCCAGCCTCACCTTCCGATAGTAGGGACCCAAGAGGGGTCCCTACCGTCTTGGGTAGTGTCAACTCTACCTCGGACCAAAGGTCCACCCTCAGAATCATAACACTCATTTAGGTTGGTTCTTTTAACTGATACCCAGCACCAATCATAGGCCTTATGGAATGCCCAACCATTAGAACTTAGGGGTCTTTTACTAAGCATTTTCCCCATAGACACAAAATGGGAGAAAATCTTTAGTAAATGCCCCCTTAGATAGGTATCAGATTTATTAATGTTCCAAAAACAACTGAAGTGATATTTTTTAAGGAAGCGTTTGCTTGATTTTATGCATTATTTTATATATACACATATTTATACACATATTTTATTGTGTTGTATTTTTGGTAAATGTTTTATGTATATTTCATGATTTTATGACATTTTTTCTGTAATCCACTTTGGGTAGAATAGAAGTATTTTAAATAAATAAATAAGACATTTGATGAGCAATTGCCCAATCTGGAAACATTTGGTCAATAGCTACAGAAGTAACTAAATGATTGAGTAAGAGATAGCCTTCTCCAGCAGAACTGCAAACACTTATGGCACAGGTTTCATAGAAATGGAAGACCTGAAGAGAGAAATGACTTGCTAAACTAAATAGAGAGCAGCAGATTTAAAGATTTAAAGCTTGAGTTGTCTTACAGGGCAAAGTGGCAGGTACACTACTTGTATAGGCAAGCCACCGCAGAGAACATATAACTAGATTCAATAAGTGTCTTGCAGATTAAAATGATGGTGTTTGGAATAGCAAAGCAATATGGCAGAATAAGTCATTCACAGGTGCTGGTCCACAGTGATCTGTATGGACCAAAATTAGCAACTCCTTCTGGAAACAGATACCTCCTGATCTCCAGGATTACTCAAAGTACACTGTTTACCTCTTCAGGCACCAAATTGACAAAAGCAAAGAAACTCAAGGATTGGATTACATGGTATTAATAAGATGAAAAGTTCTAGAGTAAATTTAGAACCACACCGTACCCTATCATCACAATGCAACTGAGTGGAAAAGCCTATAGAGATGACAAGAAGGTTGCAGGTTACAAAATATATCTGCAGGACACACTGAAACCATGGGCATCCATCAGAAAAACCTCACATGAATCACCTGAGGGCTTTTGGCTGCATTCTTGAGACAGAAGCACTTTAATGTTACTGGCAGAGCCAGAGAATACAGACTTCTATTTCCCTGAAATAGACCTGGTGATAATAATCTGGAATGTGACTTTAATGAGGCACCTTTGCTCTGTGAGTAAATGTGAAGCCATGGAACAACCTAATATTGCCTTTTGTACCGATCAAGTCATAGAACAATCTGATAATGCCTCCAGCACCAACTGGGTCACAGCTACAGAACCAAATGTCACTGTGGATCTGTACACATATGAAACAGCAGAGCAAGCAGCTGAGAGATCGAACGAGAAAGTTTTATGTCAGCATAGCAAACCAGTTAAGGTGAATGAAGAGATGTCAGGCAGTCCAAAGAGTGTGCATCATTTGAAATGAAGATTATTGTCTTCCCTGCCTATAGTGTTGTTCACACTACCCAAAAACCTGTACAGAATCAAAAGGATTTTTTTTTTTATTCAACTTGCCTTTACCTTATTCCTTTTGGATTTATGTGAAAGCCTCTCCATGTGCCATCTGTCTCGATTAGGCTTGCATGACTGATGAGGATAGATAGGGATGCCTGCACTGCTATCAAAGAGCCTTCAATGTGATTCAACACTTGTTAATTTAAAAATATAATGTGAAACTAAACATGATTAGGTACAAAACCTAGGCATAAACCCAAACCTCAAGCCCTCTGGGGGCCAGGAGCATGTAGAGCAACTGAGTGAAATCTACTCTGCGTTATCACAAACAAAAAAAAAGAACAGAACACACACAAAAATAAATAATTACCTACAGAGATCAAAATATTCTCTCTTCTCTATATATCCTGAATGAAAATGTTTATATAGGCTTTTATATAAATCTTACTGCCATGCAGAAGAATATGCCCTAGTGCTTCTATAATGCCACGTGCAGTCCCTGTTGGGGGAGAGGGAAAGGGGTGAGTTGCCTCACTTCCACCTATCATGTGCAGCAATGCAGCACAGATAAGAGGCCATCAGCCACTTCCCTAAACAGTAATGTGATTCCACCATAGCTATCCACTTATTACCATGATATCGACTTCACTCAGACCCAATCCTTGCAATTATATCTGCCCTCAGAAAACCTCATGCATCCCAGCAACATGGCTGCCTCCATAAATCTTATGAATCTTGACAACATGACCAATTTGACTAGGGCACATTAGGGGTGTGCATTCGTATTGAACATAAATGTAAAACGCTACTTTTTTTTTTTTTTACTTAAAAAGTGATGAGACATAAACGATCGGATTTCCAACTTATTCAACATAGCTATGTTGAATAAGTTGGAAATTGCGATTGTTGATCCAAAATAAAAATTTAAACCCCTCACCTTCCTTAATCCCCCCCCCAAAGACTTACCACAACTCCCTGGTGATCCAGCGAGGAGTGAGGACGCCATTTCTGAAATTCTTTGCGAGGAGCACGTGATGTCGGCGCCACGTCGGAGTGATGCAGCGTCACGTGATTCCCCGCGGGTTCGCGCCGGAACGCTCATTCGGCCCAAAAGGAACTTTTGGGCCGAACGAGGGTGCCGGAGGGAACTCGCGGGGAATCACGTGACGCCGCGTCACTCTGACGTGGCGCCAACATCACGTGATTCCCCGCGGGGTCGCTTCCGGGATCCTCGTTCGGCCCAAAAGGAACTTTTGGCCAGCTTGGGGGTGTCAGGAGGCTCCCCCAAGCTGGCCAAAAGTTCCTTTTGGGCCGAACGAGGGTGCCGGAGGGAACTCGCGGGGAATCACGTGACGCCGCGTCACTCCGACGTGGCGCCAACATCACTCCGACGTGGCGCCGACGTCACGTGCTCCTTGCAAAGTTGGTCAGAAATGGCGTCCTGACCCCGCTGGACCACCAGGGAGTTGTGGTAAGTCTTGGGGGGGGGGATTAAGGAGGGTGAGGCGTTTAAATTTTTATTTGCACATATGGACATATACTCAACTCATTGAATTCTGTTTATGTCCATATTGACCGCAAATGGGACCCCCTTTGGACATATGGACATATGAACTTAAACCTTTGCTCTGCACATCCCTAGGGCACATACACCAAGTCATTATGGTAGGCGGCCCAAAACTCACTGCCCCGCAGACTGAAAGGGGTGTTCACAAGTGGAGCATGAAAGAAGCAGGTCTTCGCTATGCAAAGCACAATGTGAAGGGCAGCCATTGGAATCTCTCCCACTAAAAACTGCATGCCATTTAGGAAATTCACAGGACAATTAAATCAATGGCTGCTCACAACAGCCCTTCACTGCACTCTTCCAGCCTTAAGGACCACATGCAAAGAATTGCTCTATTAGCCTAACCCTGAGCATAGAGCCTTGGAATGCCAGTTTTTTTTTTTTTTTTTTAATTATCTGTAAGGTACATGATTGGCAGTCTGTAAGCTGTAGGTCCCCCTCAGCACGCAGTTAGGTGACTGCTTCCCTGTCCTCCCCATGCAGCACCACGTGGAGTGTCTACTTAAAGAAAAAACTAAAATTGCATGATCAGGCACTTGTGATGGAGTTTATGTTCCTTGTGGGAGAAGATGGATGAGGCCTGAAACTACAGTTCCAAGGAAGCCTACAGGCAGAGCCTAGCTCTAGTGATTGACAGATGGAGAGATGGGAGGGCTGTGGGGGTGAAGTCCAAAGTGAGAGAGGCTAGGAATTTCCAGCACACAGATAAAATTAGGTGTGCTGACTGAGAAAGAGTGAGCGAGTAATCTGCCTTCTGACATTAGAGAAGAGTTTGCAGAGATAAGGGGACTACAAACCACAAGCTTACCTGCTTTATGTTAAACACTGGATTTATAACAAAGATTTAAGAACCAAGAGGACATCAAACAATGAGTATTTCCTGCTTTATGTGGAATGCTGGATTTATAACAAAGTTTCAGAGCCAAGAGAACTACATAAGAACTTAAGAAATTGCCATGCTGGGTCAGACCAAGAGTCCATCAAGCCCAGCATACTGTTTCCAAGAGAGGCCAAATCAGGCCACAAGAACCTGGTAATTACCCAAACACTAAGAAGATCCCATGCTACTGATGCAATTAATAGTAAACTTGATTAATAGCCATTAATGGACTTCTCCTCCAAGAACTTATCCAAACCTTTTTTGAACCCAGCTACACTAACTACACTAACCACATCATCTGGTAACAAATTCCAGAGGTTTATTGTGCATTGAGTGAAAAATAATTTTCTCCGATTAGTCTTAAATGTGCTACTTGCTAACTTCATGGAATGCCCCCTAGTCCTTCTATTATTCGAAAGTGTAAATAACCGAGTCACATCTACTCATTCAAGATCTCTCATGATCTTAAAGATCTCTATCATATCCCCCCTCAGCCATCTTTCCTCCAAGATGAACAGCCCTAAACTCTTCAGCCTTTCCTCATAGGGGAGCTGTTCCATCCCCTTTATCATTTTGGTTGCCCTTCTCTGTACCTTCTCCATCGCAACTGTGACTTTGCTAGAAATTCATTTGGGCAATTAAAGGGTTGAGATTTTTATCACAATTTTTTGTTTAGGAGGGGCAAATAAAGACTGTTCAGACTTTTATGACTAAATATAATCTAGATCATAAACATTTTTAAGTGTACTTATAGACTAAACATTATATTAATTCATAAAAAATAAATGTTTGGCAACAAGACAACAGAGTATGATCGGTCTGACTTTTCTGATCTTACGCAGCATACTATTTCCTCTCAATATCGTACCTTCAGAAGAATGTTAAAACCCCATAATTACATCAAATTATTAGTTTCTTGGGAGCGAGAACTGGATATTGCTTTTACTGAAGAGCAGTATGCACAACTTTTCAAAATGTGGCTCTGAGCAAAATACAGTAAAAGGTTTTGATTCAATACTATTTTCTCAACAGGTACTATTTGCTATGAAAATTTCCAATACAAACAAGTGTCTTAAGTGCCAAATTGCTGTGGGAACCTGAGACATACATTTTTGAAGAGTTCAAAACTCAGTTTTTTGGGGGAAAGTGTTTCGCTATATACAGCTACTCATGGGGGTGCTATTGCCTATCAATGTTAAGGTACTTCTCATTGTTGAATTTCATGAAACAACTCCAGTGGGACGCTTTGTTAAATTGTGGGTACAAAAGATTCTACTATCGGCAAAACAATATATTTTGCAATGTTGGATTTCTGATATTCCACAACGATAACACTATGGAGGAATACAATTCATAAGATGTGTATCTATGAAAAATACATAGAGAACATGTATTTCTTTCAGAAAAAGAAAGACATTTTGCATATTTTGGAACCACATTTGCAGTGTTTGCCTCATAGAACACAGAGCAATTTTGAATGACTTTTAGTTATTCTTATTGACAAGAGACAATGTTAGCTTTGTATAGCTGTTAGTATATCTTTGGTCATGAGAGAGGTGGGGTGGGGAGGGAGGGAGATGTTAATAGAAGAATTGTTACTGGTTCTCTCTTTTTCAGTTTGTTTGAGGCTGGGCACCAAAAACATTCCATCAGAGCTCCAGCAATTTGTTGTATTTTATTCTGAATATTAATAAAACAGATTTGAACAAATAAAATTAATGGGCATCACAAAATGAATGGAACACCATTTTTTCTTTTGTGCGTCAACAAAATAAATGGAAGAGGTCCCATGAATGAAAATAATCCTACATGTTTCATTTATTTAGTTCCCCATTGATTTCTATGGAACTTCAAAGTTTAGGGCTACAGAAATTAATGGGGAACGGTGGAAAGTAAAAATAGCAACAAGCCCTTTCCCTGTGAGCTCACTGCCTTGCAAGAATCTGGGAAGTACATGTTGTAAAAAAAAAACAAACCACAGAGACAACATATCACAGTGAAGCATTTTTCTAATTCAGCCTATCACTGCTCTCTGAATCCAGTGACACTGATCCTGAAGCATGAGCATGCACAGGGATAACTATGCATTTCTTTCTGTAGGAAGGTTGCAGTGGAGTGGAAGTCTCACGATATTTCTTTTTTAAGCTGTATCATTTTTAATTTCAAAATTAATTATTGTGAACTGCGTAAGAATGTGCCCCTCTTGCCATGGCACAATTGACACAACCTCATGTCTATAACCCCAAGGTTTGTGCCACTGGTGGGTGAATGAGTCTTTGCATGGGCCAGGCTATAACAAGGTCCAAGAGTGTGTATCTACAGTTGGATCCTAAAAGTAGGCAGGGGTGAAGTTGTAACTGAAGACAGACTCAGGCAGGACTGAAGACTGTGGCAGAAGATGAAGCAAGGCAGAGACTGAAGACTATGGTTGAAGAAAAAGCAAAGCTGAAGCTGGAGACTGTGACAGAAGGCAAAGCAAAGCTGGAACAGAAGACTGTGGCGGAAGAAGGAGCAAGGCTGAGGCTAAAAACTGTGGCAGAAGGTGAAGTTAGGCTGAAGGCTGTGTCTGAAGGTGGGCTTGGACAGAAGGCTTAGAAGACAAAGCAGGTTTGGATGACGGCAAGGTAGGTTTGAACACAAACCTGCCAGGCTTGAGACCTGTTTGCTGAGGCAGAGAAGGCACATCATGAGATCCCTTTTATAGAGCAAAGAGTTGTGACATTATCCAAGGGTGCCATGGGCTTTTTCTGCTGCATGCCCATTAAAAGAGCTGGCTTCAGGCTCACCTATGGAGGCAATCTCAGCAGTATCCTGCTATGGCAAGGCGCACCAGCCTTGAGGAAGTTCAACAGCTCAAGTGACAAATAAGAATAAATCCAAGAAAATACTTACTTAAGGCAAGAATTATTCACTCAAGAAAAATATTACATATATAGTATATAAGGATACTGATCTATAGACAACATTAAGGAAGAGATAATAAGAAAAGCAAACTAAGAAAAAGCCTTCTCCTTTATAAAGATGAATACCAGGATTTATGGAACAGTATTACCTAGAAAACATAGAAACAGAAATGATAGCAGAAGAAGACCAAATGACCCATCCAGTCTGCTCAGCAAGCTTTCACACTTTTTTTTTTCTCTCATCTGTAACTTATCTGTTACTCTTGGCCCCTAGTAACCTTTTGGTTCTATTTCCCTTCCACCCCCTGCCATTAATGTAGAGAACAGTGTTGGAACTGCATCAAAGTGAAATATCTAACCTAATTAGTTAGGGGTAGTAACCATCGCAATAAGCAAGCTACACCCAAGCTCATTTGCTTACTCAGACTATGTAATTCAGTCCTTGTTGGTTGTTGTCTGTATATAGATCCACTTTTCTTCATTCCTCCCTGCCATTGAAGCAGAGAGCTATGCTGGATATGCATTGAAAGTGAATTATCAGACTTTCTCCCCTGCCGTTGAAGCAGAGAGCTATGCTGGATATGCTTGAAGTATCAGTCTTTCTCCCCTGCCATTGAAGCAGTTGGAATTATTTCATTCCCATTGGAACTGATTTATTCAACCAAAAATTATCAAGATGAGTTGGATTATAAAAGAGATAGCTAGCACAGATTGAAATTTGCAGGGGAATTTTAACAAAAACAAGGCCCAAAGGTTTAAAACCTGTTTTGTTTTATTTTTAATCTAAAACCAGTTTTCTATGTAATAGCATCTCTGTAACTATATCAGGAAAAATTGAGATCTTTTTTACAAGAAATTGAGACTCCTTAACCCCAAAAAAAAAAGCCTCAAAGCTCATAGCTTATTATCATAAACCACTAAGAGAGTAGCTTTCTCTTTAATAACATAATTTGAATTTTCTAAGAAACCATTTTTATCATAAAACAGATAATACTTTTTTGAAACAGTTGGAATTACTTCTTTGAAGACCTTCAAGAAAGCTAAATAGAACTTCTTGAGCATCTCCAATGGAGGAACCATAGGAGAACTTGAATAGTTCAAAATAAGCTTATTGGCTGCTGCCAGTAATTTTAGACTTTGCAGTACTGGTTCCACCATCTGTTCCAATCAAAAAAGAAAGACAGGCAGAAACACTTTGCTTCTGTATTTTCTCTCTCTTGGGGGAGGATGGTCTGGTGTAGGTGGGAGAGAGTAGGGAGAGTTGCAGCAATGCTGCTATTTTTTTCTTTATCTGCCTGAGGAGTGAACACTAGTCCGGTGAAGTGGGCAGTGCACAGTACTTCACAGAGACTAAAGTATACCAGATATCCAATGTTTTGTGGAGTCTGTTTCAACAATCTCAGTACTACTGCATAGCATCACACATGTGAAATAGTTATACACACACACACACACACACAATCACATAAGCATGGTATAGTCAGTGGGTTTACAGTCAGTTACGGTGCTACTGATAAATAAATACTCATTTTAATATCCAGATGCCATGAAAAGTTCCATCATGTCAGGGAAAGGAAATGTTGGCAAGGCGGGCAGCAATAAAAAAGAAGTGGGATTTCTTCAACCATAGAATGGCAGAAGACAACTTTACCATAAGAAATTGAAATATGGAAAGCATGCACCAGTGCAGACTGCTGAGCCTGTTCTCTACTTTTTATTTTGGAACAGAGGCAAAGATGGAAAAGTTAATCAAGACAAGAAAAGCAGCAGAGAAAGCAGAAGAGCAACACTCAAAACCAGCAGTGGACTCTTCTCTGCTCACTTTCACAGATGCTATGAAGGAAATTTTTTCATGAATTGATTCAGATGAAGAAGCTTTTCTTGGATTGCCTGACTCAAGAGACATTGAAGAGATATTAGAAGAATGACATTTGGGAAGAGTAGCAGTCTCTTAACATCTAGAATATTGAAGGAGGAGATAGTAGCGATGTACAGCAGGGACGGATTCGTCCGATTCGGTATTTGTATTCATCGGGACCCAAATCCATTGCATCTATTTTCGGGGAACCTCGATTCATCCATTAGTTACATATGGTATTCGTTTCCCATTAAAGTTGAAAAAAACCCCTTTCCAACCCTTTAAATTTAATTAACTACAACCCCCCACCCTCCTGACACCTCCAAGACTTGCCAAAAGTCCTTGGTGGTCCAGCAGGGATCCTGGAGCAATCTCCTGCACTCGGGCCATTGGCTGCCGGTATTCAAAATGGTGCCAATAGCCTTTGCCCTTACTATGTCACAGGGGCAACTGGTGCCATTGGTCGGCCCCTGTCACATGGTAGGAGCAATGGACGGCCAGCACCATCTTGTGCTCCTACCATGTGACAGGGCCGACCAATGGCACCGGTAGTCCCTGTGACATAGTAAGGGCAAAGGCTATCGATGCCATTTTGAATACCGGCAGCCGACGGCCCGAGTGCAGGAGATCGCTCCAGGACCCCCACTGGACCACCAGGGACTTTTGGAAGTCT
Source organism: Rhinatrema bivittatum (assembly GCF_901001135.1). Taxonomy (NCBI): domain Eukaryota; kingdom Metazoa; phylum Chordata; class Amphibia; order Gymnophiona; family Rhinatrematidae; genus Rhinatrema; species Rhinatrema bivittatum. The sequence goes on from NC_042616.1 coordinate 746,464,939, forward strand.
TGGGGGTGGGGTCAGGAGGGTGGGAATTTTATTTGTTAATGATACGTTGCACTCATGGGGGTTTGCCATACGTTTCAGAACCCCATGAATGCAACAAATAGGGACCTATACATTGCGGATTCCGCATACGTTCAAAACGAATGCACATCCCTAGGAGATAGAGCAAAGTGAGGATGGTGATAAAGAGCAGGTAGCATAGGTAGAGAGCATGACTGATGCCCCTGGCATTGTTCCTCAAGGTCCACCCTCTATCTCAACTCCTTTGCCTGAATCCATCCCCAAGGCTGTAGAGAAGGAATTGTGGAAGAAATCCATCATCTGGAGGCACTTCAAAGTAATGGAGGACCTGCAATTTGTGCAGTGTCTTCATTGCACAAGGGGCATCGGCCGAGGGAAGAAAGTGAGGTATCTCACAAAATCTGATATATAGTATCACCTGCAGAAGCATCACCCAATAGCACTGGCTTGTACTAGCCGGGGGACCCCATTTTCCAATCAGAGGAAGGTGGTTGAAAAGGGGAAGAATGTTTCCCAAGCTGATCACATGCCCTTGGTCATTTCCAGCAGCCAGGTGGCGGGACAGCAGGCCCCTGCATTGCATTAGAAGTGGCAATCCACCATGGAGGAAATCTAATTGTATTTGTTCACACTGTCCCAGGGTGAAAGGCAGGCAGCATCAAAAGCTGTAACACAGAATTTCAAGAAAATAATTGCTCTTGTCAGTTAGCTCCTGCAGGTAGTGGAGAACATGGGTTTTAAAAGTTTGGTGCTGATGTTAGTTCCAAATTAGAAAGTCCCCTTCAGGACCACATTTAGTAGAATGGTCATCCCAGCCTGTACAACCAGTGCCATAGACACATCCAGGAACTGCTGGCTAAAGCAGAGGGATGCAGTGTTCATTTCACCAGTGACATCTGGACTGCCATGAACACTACACAATCTTACCTCTCCTTGACAACACACTGGTGGGACCTGACTGAGTCAGGGGTATGCAACAGTTTTTTGCAGGGACCAAACATCAGGGTGCAAGTGGACTTTGCAGTCAATGGATAAAATGAGACCCATACCGCAGCCAGTATTCTATCAGCCATAAAAGAGTTGCTGAAGGGTTGGCAGCAGACTAGAGATCAAAATGTTTAAACATCAGTTTCTTTGTCACAGACCATCACACAAATATAGTAAAGACAATAGATGATGGAGTTTGCCAGGGCATCTATTGTTTTGCATACTTGCTGCACCTAGTAGTAAAGGATACCCTGGGCCTGGTTTGCAAAAACTTCAGGAATGCATTCCTGCAGGAAATGATAAGAGAAGTGCAGGAAAATAGAAGTGCACTTCCATAGAATTATGAAGGCAGGGGGCTTCTCCAAGAAAAGCAGGAAGTATTGGGGATGCCTCACAAGCATCTAATTCAAAATGATGGTACCCATTGGAATTTCAAAAGACAAAAAGAGGCAGTAATATCACAACAATATTAAAATGGAAAAACAGAGCAGTAAACAAGTAAATTAATATCTCTCAAAAAGGATAACTAAAAATCTAAAACTTTTCTACTTTACAGGCCTTTATTACATACTATTAAAAACAAACAAACACTAAGAGCAAATTCGAAAAAGCCCAACATATCCATGTTTCGGCTAAAATCTGCTTCAGGGACTGCATGTTTCTTCTGTACTGTCAAAAGAAGAGCAGTAAAAGTCAATGACTACGATAGCCCAAAGGTACCTGAGCCAATGCTCAAAAATGCATCTGTAGCAGCAATGAAAGCAGAAGCATGTTTTTTGGAAGTAGTAGTGGTGGATGCTAATTATTATATTTATTTTTTTTGCTATCTCTAACTATTTATTTATTTATTTAAAAGTATTTACTGTATATACCATCTTAACAATGCAGATTGACCAAAACGGTTTACAATTAATAGTAATAAAAATAAATAAACAACAACTATATATCATAGTCCTTTGCAAAATAATTAACTAGAAATAAAAATAAAATAAAGTTGTAGAAAAATACAATCAAATCGTAATAAAAAATAAAAAATTCATACATAAGTTGAGCTTAAAATAAAATGCCTATAAATAATTATTAAATAAAAACAAGAACAGATAGAAACACAGAGGAGCAAAAGATTCCTAAGATAAAAATTTAGAAAAAGTTTCATTCTCTATTTTTGCCTTTGGCTTGCTGCCTAATGATCTGTATTACCAAAAGCCTCTTTAAAGAGGTATGTTTTTAGTGCTTTCTTGAAATCATTTCTATTTGCTATTTGTCTTAGGGCATTTGGTAAAGAGTTCCATAAAATGGGACCTGCTACAGAAAAGGCTTTTTGTCTTGTAACATTCAATCTAGCCAGCCGTACAGGTGGTATCTCTAACAGGTTCTTATGTGGTAGATCTGAGTTCTCTTGGTGGTTTATATACTCGTAGAGTTGTACACAGCCAGATAGAATCAGAGCTATTTAATAAAGCATGTATTATCATCATTATTTTATACAAAATTCTATATTTAATAGGTAGCCAGTGCAAATTATACAAAATGGGGGTAATATGTTGTTTCATTGCAGTAACGGTAAGGACCCTTGCAGCTGAATTATGAATTAATTGTAATGGTTTGATAACTGATTCAGGTAAACCAAGATATAGGCGTTACAGTAGTCTAAACCCAAGAAAATTAGTGATTGAAGTACAGATTGAAAATCATGAAAAAATAATAATGGTCATAACCGTTTTAACTAATGTAATTTAAAAAAATGAGTTTTTGACTGTTTTTGAAATGTGTTGAGATAGAGATAAATTTGAGTCCAACAGAATCCCTAAATTTCACGCTAATTTATTAATTGGAATGTTTTCATTTCCTATAGTAATATGTGATGGTGGAGCATTACTTGGATTCTCAATAACACTGAGAAATAGCAATTCAGTTTTTTTCGCATTTAATTTTAAGCGGCTATGAGAAAGCCACTTTTCTATTGTGTTTATGTAAATTTGAACTAAAGAAAGAATCTCTGACCATTATGATTTGTATGGGACAAATAGTTGAATATCATCCGCATAGATTTTAAATTGAACGTCTAGTGCAGATAATATTTGACAGAGTGGTAATAGATATATATTGAACAATATAGGGGATAAGGATGATCCTTGTGGAACTCCTGTAGTCTGAGGGTAGGGTTGTGATGAGCAAGAACTAATATTTATTTGACAAAAACAGTTTGTGAGATAGCTTTTGAACCAATTTGAAACTGTAGATTGAATTCCAATAGATTGAAGACTTGATAATAATATTTTATGATCAAGCATATCAAACACTGGAGAAATATCTAAAAGCACTAAAATAAAATCTGTGTTCGAATCAAAACTTCTCACGTATGTATCAAATGAAGATAGAAGGAGAGTTTCAGTAGAGTGGCCTTTTCTAAATCCATGTTGGTTTGGGTGTAAAATATCATATTCTGTAAGGAATTCATTTAACTAGGAGTACATTTATTCTTATGCACTGTATTGCTTAATAATAAAGAATGCATGGTACCTTCTTAAAGAATTCCAATAAAACACATCAGGGAATTCTACAGCATCAAAGCAGTGGGTAGTTTGATGTTCATATCAACCTCAGTGAGAGACACCTGCAGACCTTTAGATGCTAGTCTGGGGTTCTCTGTGAATTTATGGATGATTTTTCTGTTTGTTCTTGGCAGGATGACTGCTCCTGTTTTCTTCAACTTTTTCCATTTGTAGAATATCCATCAAACTGTGGATAAATAGAGCTGCAAATGTTTAGAAATGATTTTGCAACCCTGTCCATACAGATGAGCTTAAATTATTGTTTTTTTGTAGATCCTCTGAAATGTTTTTTAAGCATGGTATGATGAGTTCCCACTAAGTTCTATGGTGAAGACCAAATGCCCAACCCTTTGGATCTTTATAAAGGAAAACATGTCCAGAATGAATCATGCAGATTTACTCTGCAAGGTGATTTTCTTCTTACCCAATTATTTAAGCACCACATACATACACTTATTCTGAGTTAGTCTTATTATTCCTACTTTATGCATTATTATGTCTCAAGAAACTTGGAATTCCTTTGTAAGGATAGTGGACTCTTGTGCTGTGGCATGGTTGATGCGGCCTAGTAGGCAAACCTATTTGGCCCATACCAAGAGCTGGCGAACACACCCTGGGCTAGGACAAGGCTAGACTTTCACCTATACTAAACCTGTTTCGAAAAGGTTGAGCCCTTGGGTTCCAGGGGCTGGCAGGAATTAGTGAGAGTACCATAGGATGTACAGGATAAGAGAGACCAAGGGTGGGCCAAGGTTAGAACAGGTGGCAAGCAAAGCATAGATGAGATCCATGGCAGAGGTCAGTGGCAAGTGGTGAGCAAGAGAATAGTCTAGGTCCATGGTAGAGGACAGTGGCAGGAAACAGACAAGGGCATAGTCTGGGTCTGTAGCAAGGTCAATACCAGGTAGACAGGTGAGGAGCTGGGACAAAGTAAGGCTGGAGGTAGGTCAGAGCAGGATGGACTGGATGGTACAGAGTAGACTGGATGAGGCAAGGCAGGGTGGATAAGTCAGAACAGGCTGCATGAGGCAAGGCAGGCTGGGCAAGGCAAGGCAAGATCAAGAATGCTGGAACAAGGCAGGATCAGAAATGCTGGAACAAAGCAGGATCAGAAATGCTGGAACAAAGCAGGATCTAGAATGCTGGAGCCACACATAGTGCTAGAAGCAGGAAGACCTGTTGCTGAAGCACAGTGAAACAGTGCAGATGGGCCTTAAGTGATGGAGTCACTTACATCATTCATGAGTGCTGTGAGAGGTCTTTCCCTCCATGGGGCCTTTACAGTGCATGCCTATGGAAGGACATTTTGACTCAAGGGGACAGGTGTCAGCAGCATCTTTGGGTGAGTGTGGGCGGTTGCTGTTCCTTCCCGCAACTGACCAATATTACATATTTAATTTATACTCTTTATATTGCATAGGAAAAAACTAGATTCAATTAATTAAGGGTATCAGATAAGAATTTCTAATTATAGAGGTCCATATTCAGCCACTGTGTAGCTTGGCTAGGTAGACAGATAAACTTATCCGGTTAACTTAACTCATATATTCAGTGGTATGACCACACCGCTGGATCTATCAGTGGATCATAGTTATTCAGATAAGTAATCCAGCTGACTAAATAAATGGAATTAGTCAGATAACTCCTCCCAGTTATGCCCCCAGAAAGCCTCAAACTTATCTGGTTAAATTGTAGCCAACTAACTTATTATCCAGCTATAATTTATCTGGATAAGTGCCAAATCTTAATTTAATCTGATAACGTTTGAGTTATCAGACTAAATGCTTTAGATTATGAACCTCCTGTTTATTATACTTGGGGATCACAGACTTTTTCTAAGCAGTATATATGTTACTATACAATTTAAGCTATCTATTTTGTAAATTATTTGTAAATTGATACTTGTTTATTGCTTCTGTGTTACAGTATATTAACAGAGTAAATTGTTTCATGTTGGTATATCACCCCTAACACTTGGTTTAATCCTTTAATTAACTGAATCTTTAGTAGGATAAAAGGTGATTTTACAATTATTCTCTTTGGATTCAACTAGATACTATGCTTGTTTAGAAAACATACTGCTGACATTCTTAATTTCCAGCTCATTATCAGTTTTTGCACAGCCCAGCATGTCCGAAACTACTGAATATTTTGTAAGTAGGCTTCTCTATGCTCAGACAAGAACATAATTATAAATTCTTACAATGTAAAGGGCTCTCTAATTACCATATCCCTGGAGTACCTTTAACAGGGTTTGTTTAATAAATCAGGTTTATATCCCATTATAAAAGTCACAATACCATGCCATGTTATAATCCAAGCTATAGTTCATCTTCAAGGTTCAGTTTTTTGCTTTAAAATTTAGTTGTCAATTGCCAGGACATAAATTAAGATTAGGCAGCAATGTATCTTTTGCTGGATGCCGATTGTTTTGAAAATGTGATTAAACCCTTCAAAATATTAATGTGGCATAATAATTTATTATAAAATATTGTTTTCAATTCTAATAAGCCATTTTTTACATATATTTTCTAAGTTTCATTTATTTACGTTTATTGTAAAGGTAGTTTTTGTTTTATTTTGAAGATGTTCACTGTTTGTAACTTTTAAAGAAAAGAATATATAAATAATATTGGAATGCATTGGATAAGATGGACTGTGAAAAGTTGAGGTAGCATGCATTTCAGCAATAGTTTTTGGGTAATACTTCATTAGAATAGGTTCATAATTGTTCTATTTGTTTGGGATGCCTATATTTAATTCTCTGATGACTGATGGTTCAGAAGCAGCTCAATTCCCTGAGAACATTTTAGTTAAATGTCACCTGGTTAATTATTTTTCATGTTGGTATTTTCATTCACTTTAAACTGTTGGTCTGGTTCTTTAAGTGTTATTGTTATTGATGTTTGGGTGGCTCATCAGGCACATCCTCCGAATGAAAAGACCATTACAGAGCGTCTGCTCTGGTGTTTCTATCTCCAGGGCAGAACTTCAACACAAAATCGAAATGATTAAAAAATAAGGACCATCTGGCCTGTCTGTAATTCAGACATTGTGCGTGGCAGAGATACTCTAGATTTTTATGATCCGCGAATACGGTTATTTGATGTTGAGCGCCTTCGAGCCAAGGCCACCATTCCTCGAATGCAAGCTTTATTGCCAAGAGCTCTTTATTGCCGATCCCATAGTTTTTCTCACCTGGAGAAAATCTTCGTGAGAAGAAGGAACAGGGACGTAAGGCTTTTGAGTCTCCTGTTTGGCTCAACACAGCCCCTACACCCACATCTGAAGCATCAACTTCGACGATAAAGGGCTTGTTGGGGTCTGGATGCCACACGCACGGTTCTGTGGAGAAGGCAATCTTCAATTTCTCGAACACAGAAATAGCCTCCACTGACCATTTTGAATCGTTGGCACCCTTGCGAGCCATCGCAGTCAAGGGTATGGTTAAAGAAGACTAGTTCTTTATAAAGCTTCAATAATAGTTAGTGAACCCCAGGATTCTCCTTAAAGCCTTCAGGCTGGTAGGTTGGGACCAATTCTTGATACTTTCAAGTTTGTGAGGGTCCATTTGGAAGCCTTCTTTCGACACTATGTAGCCTAGAAAAGGCACTGAGTCTTTGTGAAATTCACACTTAGAGAGTTTGGCATACAGCCGGTGTTCGCGAAGACGGTGGAGCTCTCAGTGACGTCCCCAGCAGCTCAAACTACTGCTGATGATATACATAATCTGTGGGTTCAGACAAAGGACAACTAATCAAAGCGAGCGACCGTGCTAAAAAGTACTACGATGCGCACCATTCGCAAGCTCCAGTCTTCAAGCCAGGAGATAAGGTCTGGTTGTCAACCAAGCACCTCAGACTTAAACTACCCTTCTCTCGGTTTGCTCCTCGCTATGTGGGACCATTCCCTTCAACATATTGGCAAAGTTACCTACTGTCTGAAGCTACCACCTGGTCTCAACATCCATAATGCTTTCCACGTTTCACTTCTGAAACTGCTCATACTCAGTGAATTTTCTTCCAAATCTCAGGATTCACGTGTCATCAATGCAGAAGACGACTTAGAGTTCAAAGTCGAAGAGATTTTGGATGACATCTGCAATGTGGATGTCCAAATCCTGGGAGAAGATTAATATGTCGTCCAGGTAGACCACAACATTCTTCTATAGCAGATCCCGCAAGATGTTGTTTATTATATTTTGGAAAATGGTGGGTGCATTGCACAACTCAAACGGCATTACTAGATACTCGAAGTGGCTGTCTCGCATGTTGAAGGCCGTTTATCATTCATCGCCACTCCGAATGTGAATGAGGTTGTAGGCCCCCTTCAGGTCGAGCTTTGAAAATATCTTGGCCCCTTGCAGCCGGTCAAACAGCTCTAAGATTAATGGCAAGGAGTAACGGTCTTTGATCGTGATTTCGTTTAGACCTCGGTAATCACTACATGGATGTATGGTACCGTCCTTCTTCCCCACAAAGAAAAAGCCTGTGCCGGCTGGCGACTTTGATGGTCTGATAAAGCCCTTCTAGAGATTTTCTTCAATGTATTCCGACATTGCTTTATTCTCAATGGCTGAGAGAGGGTACACCCATCCTTTCGGTGGCTCAGCATTGGGCTTCAGTCTTATGGCACAGTCATAGGACCTATGTGGAGGAAGAATATCAGCCGCTTCTTTGGAAAATACATCCCTGAAGGATGCATATTGGGGCGGCAGTCCTGGCATCACTGGAGTCGCAGGCATGCAAATGATAGGTGAGATTTCCTTAAGGCACCTCCTGTGACATTCTGGGCCCCAGTGGGAGAGATCCAAGGATGCCCAGTCAAATTGGGGTTGTGCACTTGCAACCAGGGTAATCCCAGGATGATAGGGTGCATGGCCCTTTCCAGTACAAAGAAGGAGAGAAATTCCGTATGGAGAGCTCCGGTGCGGAGAGTAACTCGTATGGTTTCGCAAGTCACGTCGCCAGGTAAGGACTCTCCATGAATGGAGGATAACAGTAGTGGATCTTTCAACTTGATGAGGGGAATCCTCAAGTATTCCATTAGACGTCTGAGAATGAAGTTGCCTCCTGCCCCTGAATCCACCAGGGCAGGAGTCTGAACCGTGACTGGTCCGTAGGTCAAGGAGACTGGAAGAGAGAGTGGAGGAGAGGGTGTAGTGAGGCCTAAGAACAGTCCTCCTGCAGGACTTAGGCCCGTCTGTTTTCTGGATGAATGGAGCTGCTACCAAATTCTACTTCTGCCAGGAAGTCACCGCTAGCCGGTCCGGGGACGCTGGAGGAGAACGGCAAGATGACGCCACGGCAGCCAAACTTCCATCAACCAAAGAGGGAGTCATAAAAGAGGTGGAGACGTCGGGCAGCAATGGTCGCAACAATCTCCGATACCATAGTTCTTCTCTGCAGGAGAAAAGTGTTGCAATAAAGAGGAACAGGGATGTAAGGCTTTAGAATCTCCAGTTTGGCTTAACACAGCCCCTACTCCAACATCTGACGCATTAACCTCCACGATGAAGGGTCTATTGGGGTCCGGCTGATGCAGACATAGCTCAGTGGAAAAGGCAGTCTTTAATTTCTTGAATGCAGAAATGGCCTCTGCTGACCATTTAGAAGTGTTGGCCCCTTTTTGTGTCATTGCAGTTAAGGGCACTGTCATAGAAGAGCAGTTCTTTATAAAGCTTCTATAGAAATTTGTGAAACCCAAAAATTGTCTCAGGGCCTTCAGACTGGTAGGTTGATACCACTTCATGATACTCTCTAATTTTTGGGGATCCATCCATAAGCCTTGTTTCAAGACAATATAGCCAAGAAAAGGCACAGACTCTTTGTGGAATTCATACTTTGACAATTTGGTGTAGAAGCGATGTTCTCGAAGTCCAAGTAATACTTGTTTGACATCTACTAGATGAGTAGACATATCCTGTGAGAATATCAAGATGTCATCTAGGTAAACAACGATACTTTTGTACAGGAGGTCCAGCAGAATGTTGTCATCATGTTCTGAAACACAGCGGGAGCGTTGCACAGGCCGAAGGGCATTACCATATATTCGAAATGGCCATCTCGACTGTTGAAAGCTGTTTTCCACTCGTCGCTGTCACGGATGCGAACCAAGTTATAGGCTCCCTTTAGGTCAAGTTTTGAGAATATCTTGCCTCCTTGAAGTCGATCAAACAGCTCTGAGATCAGAGGTAAGGGGTATCGGTCTTTAATCGTGATCTTGTTCAGACATCGATAGTCGATACAAGGACGCAGAGTGCCGTCCTTCTTCCCCACGAAGAAGAAGCCTGTGCCCACAGCAGACTTAGATGGTCTAATGAAACCTTTTTGCAGGTTTTCCTCAATGGACTCGGACATGGCCTTGTTCTCTACCACTGACAGCGGGTAGACACTTCCCTTAGGAGGTTCAGCATTAGGTTTCAGTCGTATTGCGCAGTCATAAGATCTATGTGGTGAAAGGATGTCAGCAGCTTCTTTGGAGAAAACATCATGAAATGATGCATACTGAGGTGGCAGTCCTGGCATCACTGGAGTTGCAGGCATGCAGAGAATAGGAGAGACCTCCTTTAGGCATTTTCCATGACATTCTGGGCCCCAATGGGAGAGTTCCAACATAGCCCAGTTGAATTGTGACATGTGTAGCTGCAACCAGGGAAACCCCAGAACGATAGGGTGCATGGCCTTCTCTAACACAAATTAGGAAATTGACTCTGTATGGAGGGCTCCGGTGCAGAGGGAAACCGGTTCAGTACAACAGGTAACATCACCCGGTAATGGCTCTCCATGTATAGATGATAAGAGTAGTGGAGTCTTTAAAGGGGTGAGGGTAATCCTCATATGTTCCACTAATCATCATAGAATAAAATTACCTCCTGCCCCTGAGTCTACCAGGGCAAGGGTCTGGAATTCCAAAGGTCTGCAGATCAGAGAGACAGGGAGAGAGAGTGGAGGAGAGAGCATAGTAAGGACTAAGAAATGTCCTCTTGCAGGACTTAGGCCCGTCCGTTTCCCAGACATATGGAGCATGTTTGGACTGCATGACCAACTTGTCCACAGTACATGCACAAACCTTTCCTCTTCCGAAGTCTTCTCTCTTTGGATGTCAGGTGACTGTGACCAAGTTGCATCGGTTCTTCATCACTGCCAACAGGCGATACAGGAACCATCCTGAGTGCAGGCTTAGCACGAACTTCTTTCTGAACAGGTCCTTTACCAGACTTGAGTTCTTGCACCTTATCACAAAGCCGGTGATCAATTCTAGTAGCTAAGGTCACTAGCTCATCCAGTGAGTCAGGTGTCTCACGAGCGGCCAGCTCATCCTTCAAGCGAGAATCCAAACCTCTGAAGAAGAGAGTTTTCAGGCATCTAGGTTCCCAAAGTAACTCAGTTGCAAGAGTCTTGAACTCTATAGCAAAATCAGCCAGTGGTTGGTTGCCTTGCTTCAGGTCCACCAAAGCAGAACCATCAACAGTGTGTCGGGCAGGATCATCAAAAACGGATTTGAACAAGTCCATAAATCTGTCAATATCCTGGAGTATAGGGTTTTTGCGTTCCCACAGCAAGGAAGCCCAAGACAAGGCCCTTCCATCAAGATAAGATAGAATTTAAGTAGTCTTGGCATAGGCTGTAGGGAAGTGAGAAGGTTGTAATGTAAAATGCATACAACACTGGTTTAAGAAGACTCTAGTTCTCTGAATCTCCCCAGAGAAATGTATTGGAGCAGCAAGAGGCACAGTAGTCTTTACAGTTACTTCAGGTAACTGACCTTCATTACTGGAAGTAGAGCCTTGATTCTTCTGTGCGTGCAGCTGATGAAAAGCAGTAGTGAGTTTTTCCAATGCGTCTTGTTGTTCAGCAATGCGCAGGGCCAGGCCTGGAATGGCCTGCAAGGCATTGAACTGAGCCGGATCCATGGAGTTACAATCTGTTATGGTTATTGATGTTTGGGTGGATCCTTGGACACTGTGGCAGCTGACCACGCCCATGGGGGGCAGTCCCATAAGGGACCACAGTGTCAGGCTAGACTCTGGACACACAATCACAGATTTGAATCTTTTATTAAACAGTTTTGGAAACCACCAGAGGTGGCAGTAGTGAGTAGTAGATGTTGAGCCAGGCTGGGCAGGTCTCCCACAGTACACTGGAACAGTGAATCCTCTGCTAGTCTGTGCTGTAGTGGAAAGAGACTGAAAGTTATGAGTACACAGTAAGAAGCATTCAGAGTCCCAGGTAGAATTAAGAGAAGCTCCGGGACAGGGAGAGCAGGACCTCGAGGAGCGAGTACCTGATCCCTTAGAGCAGAGAGACTCAGTTGTATTGTACTCACGAGGCAGTAACAGAGATTCTGCTAGACGAGGGGTCTGGCACCGGAACAGAGGGCAAGCCCTCGAGGAGCGAGTACCTGGTTCCAGTGAAGCAGTACTGTGGAATAGATGGTTGTTGTACTCACAGATGGAAACTGTTAGTGAAGTCTTCCAAGTAGAAGAGTTTGAAGATGCAGGCAGTGACTCAGGGAACATGGGCCCTCGAGGAGCGAGTACCAGTATCCTGATAGCATCTGAAAGAAGCAGAAGAGGCCCCCGAGGAGCGGGTACCCCATTAGAAACCCCGAAGGGTGTAAGAGTTCCAGATAACGCTGAAGTGGCAAAGCAGCTTCGGTACAGAGAGTGAATCCCATCTGTAGAGTTACCTTTGCTAACTCGATGAAGTAGCAAATATTGTAGGCTTAAATATCCGGGCAGCATGATATCATATCAGGGGGATGAACCTGAGGTTCGCGCCAACGTGGAAATAAAGATGAGGGTGGCGCCCGCACGCCCGCCCTAAGGTACTTTGGAGGAGCATGGCAGGAGGCAGCACCAAAGCTGGTCCGGGGATACTGGAGAGGATGGCAACCAGACACTGCAGCAGCCAGGAGGAGCCACAAGTAGTGAGAGGTAGGCGGGGCGAAGCCGTTGAAAACCGACGGTCACAACATTAAGAACATAAGTTTAAAATAAAAAAAAAAAGAAAGAAATTGCCATGCTGGGTCAGACCAAGGGCCCATCAAGCCCAGCATCATGTTTCCAACAGAGGCCAAACCAGGCCACAAGAACCTGGCAATTGTTATGAATACGCTGCCCGTGGGGTTCCCCCCCCCGCGAGCAAGCTGACTCACCGTGTTTCTTCGCCGAGGCGGCAGGAAGCCGCCCTCGGCCTGCCCATGCGGCCCGGAGGCCTCCTGCATCTGTCTTCCACCTCCGCGGCCGGAGCCGCGGCTGTCTTCGGGGCTGGGATGCCCCCGACGCGATCTTCATCTTCGCGGCTGGAGGCCGCAAAAGCCCCGGGCTGGAGTGGTGGCTGGAACCGCCCCCGGGGCCTCCAGCAGCGGCTGGAGCCGCTGCTTACGCTGGAGCCTGCGTTCAGGCTCTCCCCTGCCTTTGCTGCAGCGTCTGACGCTGCCGACGTGCAGACGCTGTACAGGCCACTGTCCAGGGTCCTGCACAGCCCTGCTCTGCTCCTGCCTAGGCACGTGGCCGCGTCTCTTCACATTATTTAAAGGGCCAGACACAGGAAGTGTCTGGGCCCCACCTAATGACTGTTTCCTGGTTCCAGCCCTATAAAGGGGCTGCTCCGTCAGTTCTTCGTGGCCTTGCATCATCGTTGGTCTTCACCCTGGAGGCTCCTGCCTGCCAGGGTCCATGTAAGGTCTTCTTCGTGGAGCTCCTCATCTTGATGTCTCGTTCCTTGTTCCATGTCTTCGCCTGAGGTCCATGTCCAGGTTTCTTCAGCCTTCGTCCTGGTGTTCCTGTCTTCTTGGATGTTTTTCCCTTCACTCCACCTCGTCCTCGCTCTGGAGCCTTCTGGTCCGGTAGTCTGGGGGTCCCTCAGATGTAGTTCCTGGGTGGACTAGGCTGCCGGTGGACGGTTGTCCTGTGCTCCTGAGCCGTGAAGCTTGCTGTGTGTTCCTGTGCTGTCCCGCTCCCGTCGTGGTCCGTGACCAGCCTTGGGGCTGTGTAGGGCGCATAACGGACAGGGTGGTCCGCGACTCAGTCCCGCAGGTGGCCTGAGTAGGGCGCCCTGAGAGACAGTGCCAATGTCCTTGCCTTGTGTCTTGCCTTGATGCCATGTGTCTTCGTCTGCCTTATCCAGCCATGTGTCTTGCCTCGGATGCCGTTCGCATCGTCCCAGCCATGTATCCTCGCCTTGGATGCCATCTCCATCAACCTCGTCAAGTGTCTCGTCTGCGATGCCGTCCGCATCGATCCTGGTGTCTTGTATCCACAGACCTGGTGTTACATCTTCTGCCAAGTGTCTTTGTGCCATGTGATGCCGTTGCATCAACTCCAGTGTTTCCATGTCAAGGACCGTCTGCCCTCAACCTCAGGGCAGGCCTGCTGCTCCATGCTGCTCGCAGCAGGTCCGAGAGGGCCTGGAATGGTCGGAGGACCATTCACCTTCCAACATCCTCAGATGTATGGCCATGGGAGCTTGCCGGCCTGGCAGAGTGTAGAGTGTTCAGCCATGCGGAGCCACCGTCAACCCTTGGTTCGGCCCGGGATGGCCTAGGTCGGGCTGAGGCCCATGGGCACACTAAATCCTCCGTTACATAACAGAATGCAAGGCCTTTCGAGGCCGAAACATAACAGCAATTACCCAAACACTAAGAAGATCCCATGCTACTGATGCAAGTAATAGAAGAGGCTATTCCCTAAGTAAACTTGATTAATAGCCATTAATGGACTTCTCCTCCAAGAACTTATCCAAACCTTTTTTGAACCCAGCTACACTAACTACACTAACCACATCATCTGGTAACAAATTCCAGAGGTTTATTGTGCATTGAGTGAAAAATAATTTTCTCTGATTAGTCTTAAATGTGCTACTTGCTAACTTCATGGAATGCCCCCTAGTCCTTCTATTATTCGAAAGTGTAAATAACCGAGTCACATCTACTTGTTCAAGACCTCTCATGATCTTAAAGACCTCTATCATATCCCTCCTCAGCCATCTCTTCTCCAAGCTCAACAGCCCTAACCTCTTCAGCTTTTCCTCAAAGGGGAGCTGTTCCATCCCCTTTATCATTTTGGTTGATCTTCTCTGTACCTTCTCCATCACAACTATATCTTTTTTGAGATGCAGCGACCAGAATTGTACACAGTATTCAAGGAGAGGTCTCACCATGGAGCGATATAGAGGTATTATGACATTTTCCGTTTTATTAACCATTCCCTTCCTAATAATTCCTAACATTCTGTTTGCTTTTTTGACTGCCACAGCACACTGAGCTGACAATTTTAAAGTATTATCCATTATGATGCCTAGATATTTTTCCTGGGTAATGAAATGCTTAAAACTGATATTGCATTTATACAGGAAACAAAATCAACAGAACAGGAACACAATAAATTAAGTCATAATTGGTTTGGGCAAGTTTTTTTCTGCTTCATTTGGACTTTGTAGAATGGGGAGTGGCTGTTTTGTTACATCATTCAATTCCCTTTCAGATGAAAAATGCAATCAGGATTTGAGGATTGTTTTTTTAATTTTTGAAGGTCTTTTATTTGGGAAATTGTTATTATTTTCTGTTATTATTTAGGAGAGTTGTGGGTGGATCCTTGGGCCAGTGGCAGATGACCATGCCCCTGGGGAAGATCCCGAGAGGGACCACCGGTCAGGCTCAGAGTTAGGAGACAGACACACACACTAGTTCATTATTAGACAGTATACTGAACCACCAAAGGTGGCAGTAGTGAGCTGGAATGCCCGGCTGGGCTGTAGTCCCTCAGATACTGGAACAGCGATCCCTGGAGGCTGAGCTGTAGAGAAACTGAGATATAGTGAGTAGGCACGGTATGCAGAGTTCATGGACAGAACCTGATGGTAACACTCACACAATGTCTCATAGAAGCCCAGGAGCTGGAATGAAGTAGGCCCTCGAGGAGCGAGTACCGGGTTCCAGGGAAAGCTCTGAGAGAGCGATGCTATCTCACAGATGCGGTAGGCAGCGATGACTTCCAGGCAGAAGTGAATTCCGAAGAAGTCCAGGAACGAGGGCCTCGAGATGCGAGTACCGGTTCCAGACTGCAACCTACAAAGTAAGAGAGAACGAGGCCCCCGAGGAGCGGGTACCCCTGGTTAGTCTGAGGAGGCAGAGTAGTGTAGATCGATTGAATCCTTATCCTTGCTAACTCGAGTTGTTAGCAATTCAGAGACCTTTAAATATCTGAAGCGGATGACGTCATCTCAGGGGGACACCCCTGAGGTTCGCGCCACTTCTGGTACTTGAGGCTGGGCCGCTCCGCGCACGCGCCCCTAGGCATCTGGTCAACATGGCGGATTGCAGCTTCTGGCCTGTCTGGGGACGCCAGATGAGGATGGCCGAAATACACCGCGACAACCAGCCTTCCATCAACTCTGGAGGGAGTCGCCAATGCGGTAAGGTGGGCGGAGTGGAGATGTCGCGCAGCGATGGTCGCAACAGAAATCTATAGTTTTGGGTGATGTATATGCCCCAAATTTTTATATACCTGATTTTTTTGTGAAATTGATTAATCTCCTTGCATGATATTCTTATTTACCAGTTATATTGGGAGGAGATTTTAATATTATCTTTGATCCCACAAGAAATAGGTCTCCCATGAAATCTTTGATACCTTTATCTCAGAACACAGAGATTACATATCTTTGTAATTCTTTGAATTTATTAGATGTCTGGAGAAGTTTATACTCCACGGAAAAAGATTATACACATTTATCAGGGGTATATAAATCTCAATCTTGATTAGATTATATTTTTATTTCTACTTCGAGTTTTTGACAAATGATGGGATCAGAGATTGGTCCTTTGGAGATATCGGATTACGTCCTAGGATAATTTTGCTCCTGAATCTCAATTTCATTCATGGAAATTTACCACATATTTATATGAGATTACAAAGTTTTAGGAATATTTACAGGGTAAATGGAAATATTTTGATAATCTTAATGAGCAGCATGAGTCTGACCCATTATTATTTTGGGAGATGGATAAAGCTGTTCTCGGGGGGGGGGGGGGGGGAATAACTGTATATACTATATGCAAAAAGCAACTAATGGCCAACGTGGTTTTTACACTGGAATGTCAATTGCAAAGGGACAAGCAATTAATAAATGGGAGGGTACTGGAAGCCAATAGCAACAGGTGGGAGAGAAGCCAATAGTACTGGAAGCCAATAGTAACAGGTGGGAGAGAGAAAAAAGGAAATAAAAAAAATGGATAAAGTGCGTAGCTTGCTGGGCAGACTGGATGGGCCGTTTGGTCTTCTTCTGCCGTCATTTCTATGTTTCTATGTTTCTATGGAATCTGACAGAGAAGAATAAAACACATTAGATAGCAACACAGGTGAAGGTGAATATTCTTATTCACCAGAGAACTAAAAGGGGTCTTTTATATTATAAGCATAGATTCTTTTTACAAATCTGGATGCATGATGGCAAATTAATTGAGAGATAAGACAGTTAATACTTATATCAGTGCTTTGTGAGATAAATTTGGGACCTTAGTAAATTCCACTAAAACGATTAGAGATGTAATCTCTCAGTTTTATAAAGACCTATATTCAACTGAAAAGGAAGATATACTTGCTTTATATACATATTTGGAATCCTCATTATTACCTAAATTGACATCTGAACAATTGTTTTAAATTCTCTTATAAGCTCTCAAGAAATATGGGGTGCTATTAAACAGTCCAAGCTCTTTAAATCTCCTGGCCCAGATGGTTTATTGGGAAAATTTTACAAACTACAGATAGATGAAGTCTATAAACTCTTCAAAAGTTACTGAGATTGTTAAATGTTGAAGAAATGCCCTATGGGGCAAACAAAGCAACTATTATAGTCCTTCCTAAGCCTGGATGAGATCCTCCATGCCCTAGGCATATTGTCCCATTTCCTTCTTAAATTATGACATCAAGCTTTTCACCAAAATAATGATGGATCATGAGCCACCATTTTTAGATTCTTTGGTGACGACTGAACATGTGGGATTTGTTAAAGGGAGAGTTCTAATGAGAATGTTAGAACAAATTTAGCAACTATTGCCTAGTTTTTGAACCAGAACTTAGACTCCTTATCAGTTTTGATGCCAAGAAGGCCTTCGACATAGTGGAGTGGATGTTTATGTTTGAATCCATGAAATCATATGGATTTGAAGGACCTTTTATGAAATTTTTAACCACCTTATACAAGAATCCAAAGGCCAGAATTTTGGTCAATGGGATCTATCTACTGAGTTTATCTTATGTAGAGGAACTAGACAAGGATTCCCTTTGTATCCACTTTTATTTAACTAACTTTAGACCCTTTATTACAGATGATTATTAAAAATCCCTGAATACAAGGTACTAGTATTGGATCTCAACAATTTAAACTATCAGCATTTACAAGCTACTTATTAATATATGTATTAGAACCTAAAACGTCTTTGCAAGAATTGTTTGCACTATGGAAATATAGCAGGGTTTAAGATATAGCAGGGTTTAAGATATAGCATGGTTTAAGATATTTAAGGTCTCTTAAAAACATCTTTGTTTAGGCTTGCTCTTTTTTTTAGTTCAAATATCTTTATTGATTTTTTTAATAACAAAGAGAAAGAAAATGGAGTTTGCAAGAACTTATATCTCAGTGAGAAATAATACAATATCATAATATACATTTTACATAGGTAACAGTAACACTATTATAAGAGGAAGAATCCAAAATAGAGAATACATAAATTAAAGACAAAAATTACTGTGTGGGGAAATAAGATAATCTTTATGGGTTATAATCACATTTGAAAATAATGGTCTACCGACCTAAACATTGCTACCCATTGTGACATGCTTCAGAAGGCGTTAGAGGCAAAGAAGTTGATGCTGGCAAGCATACAGTCCCTGGTCGGTAGTTTAAACTTCTCATGTTGAGTGATTCCTTTGCAGAGGGTATTTGTCAGAAGATTGTCCCGGGCTACATGGGCACTAATAGGCCACATCATTTTATCTGTGTGTCTGTGGACATAAAGAAGGATTTGTCCATATGGGTCAATTTCTTGAGAGAATTCAATAGGGTATCATTGTGGCAAGATCCTCCAGGGTCTAACCATGACATTGACATTTATTCAGATGTATATCACTTACCAAAACGTTTTAATTGTAAATCTGCACAAGTGATATATGTGATTATGTGCCCCTGTATATTGTTCTATATAGCACAAACTAAAAGAATCATCAAAGTGAGAATATTGGAACATCTCAGTAACATCCGAATAAAAAAAGATAAAGCACCATTGGTTAACCATTGGTATAGGAAGGGACATAAAATAGAAGAGATGCGGTTTTGTGACTGTACCAATTGACTCTGAAGAGAGGTGGAAATATCTCAAGGGTTTTAACACAAAAGGAACAGCGATTTATATATAGATGGGGAACAGTGGAACCGAGGGGGTTAAACCAAGAGATAGAGTGGAACATCTTTATATGAGTGTAGAATTTGGTTAATGGATGTAGTTGTGTATAATTGGTATGAGTGGACATTGCGTTCTCGAAGAGGCTTCTGTAATTGCTTTGAGGATACTGGATGACGTGACAATGTGTATATTTTTTTAAAAATGGCGGGCTACCTTAATTCATATATGGCTGTGAGGTAGTAGGATTGAAGATGCTGGATAGCATGAAGAAAAAATTTTTTGAAAAGTGATGAGGTAATATTGGTTGATACATAGCTGTATGATTAAGGAGATTCAAGCAGTGGGCTTAAAAACGTTAGTTGACGCAATGACGTGTGCACATTTAAAGAGTGGTAGGGAGACATTGGTTTATGCGCAGCCGCGGCGTTTCTTGCCGTTAGAAGGAGAGGTAAGCTGATATTTGTATTGTAGAGGGTGTTGGTTTGTGGTAAAATTTCTGAAATGAAATATGGTTTGTGGTAAACTTTTGGAACGGAATGACAAAGAGGTATTTGAATTTCTGTTTACATTCCTTATAGACAGCAGTTAAGTGAAGAAATTTTGGAAGCAGTGAAATTGTTGGAGTGCTTCAAATTATATGTGTGGCAAGCAATATGAAGTAATCTCAGGATAGTAGACTGATATAATGGGAAGTGTATATAATATAGTTTGGTAATGAATAGGTAGTAAATGGTACTCTACTTTTGAATTTGTATAGTGGAGAAGCGGTAAAGCGATTAAGGAAACAGAGATGGCTTTAAAACAATGAGGAATTGAAAATATAAAAAACTGTTCAGTGAGAGGAATACAGGTGAGTGTGATGACGGTGGAAACAATGACTAGGGTAGTTGTTTTTTAATTAAATTTATTTAAGTCTTTTTGAGTGAGGTTAAAATTAATGGATAATAATTAAATATGGGATGCATACATGAAGTTAAGTGGTGGATATAAAAATAGGGAGTTTTTGAATGTAATGATTTTTTATTTAAGGTTCCCTAACGATTTTGGATTGGTAGCGATAGCCTGTTTTGGTGTTGTACACCTCAGAGAATACTATTCAGGAGTGTTTGAATGTGAACATAAGGCTAAATCCCCTGAAGAAACCAACGGGTGAAACAGGAGCTTCCTGTCGGGACAGCAGCTGAATTAAGACTAAGAAGGGACAGGCATTGAAAAGGTTCTTGGCAAAATAACAAGAAATATTGATGTGTTTAGGGGACAATAATTGAACTGAGGATATAGGGAATAAAATAAGAAATTCTTTAAAGTAATATGTTTACATTGTAATTAAATTAAAGTGAAATGTTTACATTGTAATTGGGGTTTATTGCAATATTTGTGTAACATTTATGTGTTTGATGTTAACTTTTAAAGGATTGTGTATAACATGGTGTTTAGTTGAATGAATGGATGAATGAGTGTATGCAAACGTAGGGTATGTTTTATGTATGTTTTTTTAATGAATACATGGAATAAAATATGTAATATATTTAAGATGTGAATACTGGTATATTGTTTGTGAATTTATTCAGATGTGTCAGGTGGTTGGGGATTCGGAGTTTATTGTCTGGGGTCATGGTGCACCCAACCCTAGCCTGCTGCTTGGAGGGACACAGGTCTGATGAGGAATATATCATTTCTTGATTTATTTCCCATACTGGTGGCATTGGTAGTGTGGGGGGGTAAAACTGGCCAACAAACAAATACTTTTCTGGTGTGATAACTGGACGGTAGTTGAGGTTACCAACAGGCACCCTGTGAAATGCCCATAGATGGTGGAGTTATGTAGGCAAATAGTTTTGTTGTGTTAGCATTTCAACATGACCATTAGGGCCCGGAACGTGCCTGGCATAAGCAACGGTGTGGCTCATGTGCTCTTGCATGCTAAATGGGATTTATTTTGCATGCAGGTTATGAACGTGGATGAGGAGGCTACAATGTTCCTGGAGTCCCTATGGAGCATTGGGATGTGACCACCAGTGAGCTGTTACATGGAGCACTAGCCCCGGCAACTTGGCTGCTTATTCTCATGGAAATGATTGGGTGCAAGCATTTTTTGCAGGACATGGATGAGTCCATTGAGTGGTGTCACCAAGACTGTTGATTCAATATGTCGCTAGGGCAAAGGAGGAAGGGTTGTCCAGGGGGACTGCTGTGAGTCACCTTACTGGATTTGCCTTTTTCTCCGAGACCCAGGGATGGGGGGACCCTACCGAGTTTTCATGGTAAAGAAGATGTTAGTAGGGTGGGGTCTGAGGGCGGGTAAAAGGAAGAATAGAAGGCCTATCACACAAGAGTTACTAATACACTTGTGAAAGCCCTAGCTTGGGTGTGCAGTTCTGATTTCGAAATTTGCCTCTTTATGGTGGCTTTTTTATTGACCTTTTTCAGAGCGATGAGGGTGAGCGAGATAGTGGCCACATCCAAGACCAATGACGACCATAACGGGCATTTTGATGAGGAACGTTCAGATCAGGTATGGGGCAGTGTTTATAATAATACACAGTTCAAAGACTGACCAGGAAGGGGGGGGGGGCAATTATGTTTGAGGCAGGTTCTGTCTCTAGTCACTTGCCAAATGAGTAACTTGGATATATATTTATCGGGCAGACTTCATTTATTGATATACGCCGATGGGGCGCCACCTCAGTAATTATCCGTTTACGGCGGTGTTTAGGAGGGTGGTAGCTTTCCTAGGTCTGAACCTGGGGAATTTCAGCACTCACTCATTCAGGATCGGTGCAGCAACTAGTGCCTTGAAGGCAAACTTAAACGTTGAAATAATACAGAGAATAGGCAGCTGGAAGTCATCTGCGGTTAATTTGTATGTGAGAATGGGATCAGAAGATATTTAACAATGTTGTTAATCTATGTTGCAGGAGTGCCCAATAGATGAAGGACAGTCTGTATTGTGGGGCACTTCTTCATCCACTGGGCAGCCAAGAGGGCAAGTGGGCGATCATACTGGATGCATTTGGGGCTGGCACCATGCGGGGTCCACATAGAATGTATTGGCCACCATGGCATGCTGTGGGAACAGCTTTTGACCTTGTGGCGGGTTCGCAGAGTGGCATGCATACTGCTGCATGTTATTATTATTCACTTTGGTGGTAATGATCTAGGGAGACTGTCTTGTAGGCAGTTGCTGAAAGTGATTTGGGAGGACTTTGAGGTGTTATTTACCTTATTCAGGCACAGTTGCTTGGTATAGTCTGACATTATGCCACATAAAAAATGGGGTGACGCTAAGCTATGGAACAGGGGGTGCAGGAAGTTGAACAAGCAAGTAGGTACATGTGTATGGAGCCTAGGGGATATCAGATATAAAACGAGTGGGCCGGTATTCAATGCAGAAGGATTTACAGGCAGAATTTGGTACATTTATCAGACATAGGGCAGGATTGTTTCAATAATGCATTGCAAGAGGTGTTAAAGAAAACCTTGGGCATTAGGGTATTCTATGGCCGCAGCTATGTGATGGGAGGGGGCATGAGGTAAGTTAGCAACTGCCTCATGCTGGTGGCAGGATACCTGAGCCAGAGCTGAGGGGTCAAGATGATATCTGACATGCTGCCAGTCTAATCATGTTAATATGTCCAGGTAAGGATGGTTCTTGAGGGAAAATAGGGGCACGGTAACGCCCGAGGGTGGGCCTTTCTTGCTTGAATGCAGCAAGGGGGACCAGATACAACAAGGTCATTTTGCTTGAGCGTGGTGGACAGCAGATCGGGGGCAGTTCAGTGATACCGCATGTGATATTTATGGCTCGGGTACTGTATGTATTACTTCATGTTCTTGTTCAATAACTCTGCAGCTTTTGTTATACCACAACTTATGGTGTTTGGTCATTATTTGGGATTGGAGGGGGTTAACCTTCCAATGTTGTAGGGAGGGGGTGGCAAATGGTGTCGGGCATGGAGGGTCTGGGGGAGGGGGATGCCCCTGCTGCCAATGTTAATGTGATCACCTGGCCCCTTTCCTTACCCTCGCCGGTGCACAAAGTAAAATGGTGATGGGCAGGGGAACCCCTTCCCTCACCCTGTCATGCCCACAGACCAGCTTACCAGGTTGGCTGGGGGGTATGGCCTGACGGGCATTGTGCTGCTCTGGCATGATAGGAATTGCTCACGCATGCGCGGGCCTGTGAGGATTCCTGCAGTCCCGCCCATGCGCAGAATGTCAGGCGGCAGCCAGCAGGCACGTAGTTATGGCGCGCAGGCTCTATTTGAATCTCAGCCATCATCCAAAGAGCTCCATATTGTGGCAGCCCAGGCATTTCCGCCCTCCCACCCAATTTTGGTATTGTCAGAGATGGGGAGGTACCCCATTAGGCAGTGTTAGAGTGCTTTGTTAGATGATGAGATAAGGGCTGTGATTCTGCTAATGTGATGTTTGCATGTAATGTCACAGCTTGGGGATAATTGTAAAAGGGGGAGCGGGATACCCGAGCCAGGGCTGGGGGTTCAAGATGATGACTGACATGCTGCCGGTCTAAAAACTGTGATATGTCCTGGTAAGGATGGTTCTTGAGGGAACATTTGGGTGCAGTAGCGCTCGGGAGTTGGACTCCCTTGCTCGAATGTGGTGGTGGTGGGGGGGGGGGGTTTGCCAAATGCACCCTGGTCGTCTTGCTCAAGCGTGGTGGATAGTGGATCGGGGCAGCATGGTGATACCACATGTGATAATTATGGCTTGGGTACTGTATAAATTATTTCATGTTCTTGTTCAACAAAGCTGAAGTCTTTTTTATACCACAACTAATGGAATCTGGTCATTAATTGGAATTGGGGGGTTAACCTTCCAGTGTTGCAGAGAGAGGGTGGCAAATGGGGTTGGGCATAGAAGTTCCAGGGGGAGCATCCCAGCTGCCAGTGTTAATGCAAAGTTTTGACTGTATAGACAACAGTTAAAACTTGGCATTTGTCTGCATAACCCAAATGTTATCCATATAACATTTGGGCTATGCAGACAAACATTTGGGTTACCTGCTGTTCATATGTAAACCGATGTGATGTCCCCACTAACACCGGTACATAAAAGTTTTAAAATAAATAAATAAATAAATAAATGCCTAGAATATTAGCATCCATATTGTCCCCTGTAGTTTGCAGGTGGTCCATTTTGCTGAGGGCGGGCTATACCTTCTAGATATTTTAGTTCAAATGATGGATATTTTGCATGAATGCTTTATTTGTTTTCTTCCTCTCTTTAAAGCCCATTCTTCATAGTTTTCCTGATCTTGGGTCTACTGATTAGGGTTATCTGAATGTGATTCTCAATTAATAACAGGGAATTAAAATTGTGGCTATTATCAATTCATTACAGATGTTAAGATCCTCCAACAGAAAGAACTTATGCTGAGCTTGTAAACCAACTTTTAAGAATTAATTAGATTAATTCACATACATATATTTGTTGAAGTAAATATATCATATTTTTATACTACATAATAGAGATTCTCATTAAGCTGTGTAGTCAGAATGAGATATATTCTATAAGCTCATGCAAAATTTTTCTTGGTATGCATGACATAAAAATGTCTTATTGTAGATACAATAAATAGATGGTATATTGTTACCAGGCCCTGTGCACTTTGTAATGCTAAATAAATATACAGAAACACATAGATTTTCCACTCTATTAAGGCCCTAGTGATCTGTGATAACAAACATGCTCTTTAGTAACCTTGTTGGCAAGTTTCATCAATCACCCATGCTTCCTTAGTACCACACTACTGAAGAACTTGATGTCAAAAGACTGAATTTTCTCTTCTGTAAGGGAGGAGGTGAGGAGCTGAGAGCTTGCAAATGAGAAAATGCACCTCATTTAGTGCCAGATTCATTAAAGCTTTTCTAACATTTTCTATTTATGGGAAAAACCCTTGCAGGTAGATTTTAAAAGTGTTGTTTGCAAAAACAGCCCCGTACATGTGTATGTGGGCCATGCATGAGCAATGCAAATTTTAAGAAGCCAGGAAGTTCGGGGAGGGGTCAAGTCATATGCATGTAACCCCAGATTTTGCAGGGCTGACCACAGGGGAGGGGGAGATGGAGAGGGAGAAAGAAAGAGAAAGAGTACCCCCTCTTACAGTGGGATATATAGGGAGAGTCAGATTGGCCCTTTAAAAGAATCTCTCTCTCTCTCCTCTCTCTCTCTCACTCTCTCTCCCCAACACATGGGTGCATTAGGGATATTTTAAATGGTACACATGTACTTGCACACACAATATAAAATCAACATGGACCCACATGCACTGCTTTTAAAATGTACATGTTAGTGAATGAGGGACTTATTTCATACCACTCTCAAACATTAGATTTTATATTTCTACTGAACAATACCAACTTTCCAAATGTTTATAACAATTCATTAAGCAATGCAAAATGAGTTTTTTTCTAATTGAATACACTGTTTGATGGGCACCCTAGGAACTTGTAATAAACTAAATTTTAAGGGTTGGGGTGGGTCTTGTTTTGTTTTTTTTTTTAATAAATGTGCCCCCCCCCCCCCCCCGTTAATCCGAACAACAAATTTTCTCCGAAGTTCGGGGAAAATCCGTCTTGGGATTCGGGTCCTCTGACCTATGCCAAATTGAACTATTTCTTTTAAATTTTCGAATTTGTCAAAATCGATTGCACATCCCTATTATAAACCCACCTCCTGTACATACCTCTTAGTTAAGGATGATCTCACAGAGATACGTAAGAAGTATGTAGAGATCAACAACCCAGGTCAGGACAAGGGAGGCCACTAGCCTGTTGAAGTCTTCCTGATTCCAGGCAACAGCAGGGCTTATTGCTGTCTGCTCTTGGGCAGTGGCGAGTCTCTATCCTGTACAACTCCGTGACTCACCCTCAGTTGTCACACAGCAGCTGACATGGCGTTTGAGAAGGCCGCAAGTAGATGTAATATTTTTTGAAGCGTCTAACCTAAAAAGGCTTAGTTTTTTAGTGGCTTTTATGTGGAATGCAGACAAGTTAAGAGCCCAAAGTAAAATCCTGTGGGGTGATTGGTGTCATTTAACCTAATACCACACAAATTTTATATGTATACTATGGACTCTCTGGGCATGGTACCTACAGCTGCACAAGAACCAGGGTCTGATATACTTTTCAAGTTGGCTTCTGACTTGTGATGGCAACAATTGGTGCTAGACCCTGAGAGAAGGCCCATTGCTTTGTCAGAGATGATATATCTTCAGCAAGGAAGAGGCCAATGGTTTTTTATTGCTTCACTATGATGTTTGCATAGCTATACAACCTATTCATATCTGACAGAGTGAAGACATACCTACAGCACCTCTAGCCAAGCATTTCTACTCCTAATTTACTGGACAGTGCATGGAGGTGAACACTAACTAGATAGTGGCCATCTCACATACATGCCCATGTACCCAAAACTTAGCTAATAGTATGCTTTCTGGAGAAGGCAATTGTGAAGCTCCACAGTAAGTAGTTTCCAGGTTTTCTCTTCCTGTCTTCTTTTGGAGCATACAATTAGCTTTCTGTTGAAAGGCCTAGACCATAAATGGTACATGTGCAAGCACAAGTGTACCATTTAAAATATCCCTGCTGTGTGTATGTGTTGGAGCCTTTACACATACTCACGTGATTGGCTGAGAGAGAGAGGGAGAGAGAGAGAGAGAGAGAGAGAGCATCAATTTTAAAGGTCCAATCTACACTCTATATATATCTCCAACTATAAGAGGGGCACTTCAACTCAGGATGGGTTTGGAGGGGGGAGCAGTGTTACAAGGGTCTACAGACCCTTGCACCCTAGGCAGACCAATGTAACACCGCCTCCCCCCAAAACCCACTCTGAGTTGAAAGTACCCCTCTTACAGATTAACCCTTTAAAAGAGATTATCTCTATCTCTTTCTCTCTCTCACTCTCTCTCTCTCTTTCTTTCTCTCTCTCTCTCTCTCTCTAGACATGTGCCTCATCAGGACTAGTAGTAAAGTTACCTGCAAACAATGGCATGCATTGCCATGGTCAGCCTTGCAAAATACAGAGATTATGTGTGAATATCTTGGGAATATCCCTTTTCTGCCTCCTTATTCTTGACGCATGCAGAGGTATGTACATACGTATTTCCCAGCTACTTAAATTCATGTTGCTTATGCACAGTCCACATACTTGTGTATGGAGCCATTTTTGCATGAGCAATGCTTTTAATATCTACTTATTAGTATAGAACTGTACATACATAGTTAGAAATGTCAATATGACATTTACAATATTAGCATTTTATCCTTTTGCAAATTCAGGATTACAGCAAAGATCGTAGAAAGTGGAAGTGACCACCCAGTAGCTACAGTATAGCTCTAATGTTAAAGCTGATACCAGCACAACTCTCTATCTGGGTAACATCAAGCTAAATTGAGAGAACATAAGAACATAAGAAAATGCCATACTGGGTCAGACCAAGGGTCCATCAAGCCCAGCATCCTGTTTCCAACAGTGGCCAATCCAGGCCATAAGAACCTGGCAAGTACCCAAAAACTAAGTCTATTCCATGTTACCATTGCTAATGGCAGTGGCTATTCTCTAAGGGGCGGATTTTAAAAGGCCTGCGTGCCGGCACGCCTATTTTGCATCGTTCAGCGGGGGTCTGGAACGCCCGCTGAACGACCTCCTGCAGTCGATCTCCTGCCGGCGCCATTTTCCATACGGAAAACGATTTGAGGCAGGAGATCGTTTTCCGGACCCCCGCTGGACCCCCAGGGACTTTTGGCCAGCTTGGGGGGGCCTCCTGACCCCCACAAGACTTGCCAAAAGTCCAGCAGGGGTCTGGAATGACCTCCTGCAGTCGAATCGTGTTGGTCTATGGCCGCCGCCATTTTGCGCCGCCATTTTGAAAAATGGCGCCGGCTGAAGACAACACGATTCAATTGCAGGAGGCCGTTCCGGACCGCTGCCGTTCCGGACCGCCGCTGGACCCCCAGGTAATTTAAGGCATTTGGCGGGGGTTCGGGAGAGTGGGGGATTTAATTTAAAGGGTCGGGGGTGGGTTTTAGGGTGTTTTAGTGTGCCGGCTCACGATTTTCACGATTTTCACGATACTTTAAACACCCAAACGGCAACAATACGATTCCCTCCCCCTCCCAGCCGAAATCGATCGTTAAGACGATCGAGGACACGATTCACATCTCTAAAATATAGAGATATTTCTTATATTTTCTTCAATCCTAGCCAGCTTTCCTTCTTTTTAAGTGATAAGACTATGTAGGGTTCTTCAAAGCTTTTATTGTCTGCTATAGCTTAAAATTTTTCATTGTTCCCTTTACTGTTAACCTTGGATGATTGATGCCTTTTCGCTACTTTTCTTTTTTTAATTTTTCTTGTGGATTATGATAATGAATTCTATTTTTTTGACTACTTGATTTTGATCTGTAATTTTTGTCTTCATTTCAGCTTGATTATATATTGTTATTGTGAAACTCTTTTTATTTCTATTTAAAGGTTTATTTTGAGAATTGTAGTTTGAAATCATAAATAAAAAGTTTAAAAATATGTGTTCCTAAAGTCCCATTTCAATTCTGACCATAAACTAGCATGTAATTTCCCAATTCTAATGCATTTTTTACTGAATTCTTGATGTGGATTTCTTTGCAGTCTATAGCTGAGGATGAAGTGGTGGGGCATTTGGAGAATCAATGAATAATTCTGAATATTCCTTGTAGATCAGGAGATCACTTTGTCTTATGGAGAAAATGTTATCAAAACCTCATTAAAATACAATTAAAATTCATTCTGTATTCTGAATAAAATCTCAACAATGCTTCCAATTATACCCTATAATTCAGTAAACCTAAAATTAATAACATTTCAGAAATTATTCAAGTACTATTCAACTAAATGGAAAAAAAAACAAACCATGATGTTATCTAAAAAATACCTTCATTTTCATGTCTATAATACAGTAAAATAGTGTACTTGTATCAATTTATATACAGTGCCAACTAAAAATGTACTAATGTCTCTATCAAAATATCCCCCCTAGTAACATCAAATAACAAAACCAGGGAATCAAAACGAATGTGCTCTAACTTCTAATGTTAGGTACTGGTCTTGTAGATGATAACTGTTGATTTGGTTAAATCTCAGACTGTGCACTCATACCATTTTTACTTTATTTAATATTTCTTTGTGGTAACTTGTATTGATATATTTTTATTTTTATTTATAATAAAAAGTTTTTCATTACTTCAAATATATTTATTCTTTGGTTTCCATAGCTCCCCTATGTGAGCTTGCTAAATTTCTTATTGTTATTGAGAGTTTGGCAAACTTATCTTAATAAACACTCGGGCGGATTTTAAATGCCCTGCTCGCGTAAATCCACCCGGATTTACGCGAGCAGGGCCCTCGTGCGTCGGCGCACCTATTTTGCATAGGCCGCCGGCGCACGCAGAGCCCCGGGACGCGCGTAAGTCCCGGTTTTTTTTTTAAGGGGGCGTATCGGGGGCGTGTCAGGGGTGGGGCCAAATGATGCGGCGTTTCGGGGGCGGGACGCGGCATTTTGGGGGCAGGACCGGGGGCGTGGCGCCGGCCCGGGGGCATGGTCGAGGCCTCCAGACCAGCCCCCGGGTCGGATGATGGCGCGCCAGCAGTCCGCTGGCGCACGTAGATTTACGTCTGCTTCTAGCAGGCGTAAATCGAGGGACAAAGGTAAGGGGAGGTTTAGATAGGGCCGGGGGGGTGGGTTAGGTAGGGGAAGGGAGGGGAAGGTGAGGGGAGGGCGAAAGAAAGTTCCCTTCGAGGCCGCTCCGATTTCGGAGGGGCCTCGGAGGGAACGGAGGCAGGCTGCGCTGCTCGGCGTGTGCAGGCTGCCCAAAATCGGCAGCCTTGCGCTCGCCGATCCAGGATGTTATAAGATACATGCGGCTATGCGCGTATCTTATAAAATCCAGTGTACTTTTGTTTGCGCCTGCTGCGCGAACAAAAGTACGCGATCGCGCTCTTTTTTAAAATCTACCCCACTGTGAGCAGTCATTACTTCAGGCAACAACTTCTTTTAAAACTAATGGCTCATACACAACCAACACTGGTCATATTTCGATGCTCAGCATCTGCTTCAGGGGCTGGAGAGTTAATCAGAACTTTCTCTTCATTTCTCAACCACCAAAGCACCATAAAAGTTGAAAAGCAGCCACCCACAGAGGCAAAAATACCCCATAAATCCAAATGGAGGCTAGTGGCAGCAACAAAATTTGCAAAAACAATGGCAAAGAGAAGCCAGAGGAAATCTGTATAAGAGACCTGAAGAATCTTGATGTGTACATCAAAGCTGGAAGATGGGGAACTTACTATCCTGGAACAGGAAGAAGTCCACAGAAATTCCTGGAGGAGGCCTGTAGCAGTCTCAAAATTCATATTGGACCTCAGAAATGTATATATAGAGAGCAAATTGATATGATTTTACTAGGGATGTGAATCGTGTCCTCGATCGTCTTAACGATCAATTTCGGCTGGGAGGGGGAGGGAATCGTATTGTTGCCGTTTGGGGGGGTAAAATATCGTGAAAAATCGTGAAAAATCGTGAAAAATAAAAAAAACATAAAATCGCAAAACCGGCACATTAAAACCCCCTAAAACCCACCCCCGACCCTTTAAATTAAATCCCCCACCCTCCCGAACCCCCCCCCAAATGACTTAAATAACCTGCAGGTCCAGCGGCGGTCCGGAACGGCAGCGGTCCGGAACGGGCTCCTGCTACTGAATCTTGTTGTCTTCAGCCGGCGCCATTTTCCAAAATGGCGCAGAAAAATGGCGGCGGCCATAGACGAACACGATTGGACGGCAGGAGGTCCTTCCGGACCCCCGCTGGACTTTTGGCAAGTCTTGTGGGGGTCAGGAGGCCCCCCCCAAGCTGGCCAAAAGTTCCTGGAGGTCCAGCGGGGGTCAGGGAGCGATTTCCCGCCGCGAATCGTTTTCGTACGGAAAATGGCGCCGGCAGGAGATCGACTGCAGGAGGTCGTTCAGCGAGGCGCCGGAACCCTCGCTGAACGACCTCCTGCAGTCGATCTCCTGCCGGCGCCATTTTCCGTACAGAAAATGGCGCCGGCCATACGCATATGGCCGGCGCCATTTTCCGTACGAAAACGATTCGCGGCGGGAAATCGCTCCCTGACCCCCGCTGGACCTCCAGGAACTTTTGGCCAGCTTGGGGGGGGCCTCCTGACCCCCACAAGACTTGCCAAAAGTCCAGCAGGGGTCCGGAAGGACCTCCTGCCGTCCAATCGTGTTCGTCTATGGCCGCCGCCATTTTTCGGCGCCATTTTGGAAAATGGCGCTGGCTGAAGACAACAAGATTCAGTAGCAGGAGCCCGTTCCGGACCGCTGCCGTTCCGGACCGCCGCTGGACCCGCAGGTTATTTAAGTCATTGGGGGGGGGGTTCGGGAGGGTGGGGGATTTAATTTAAAGGGTCGGGGTGGGTTTTAGGGGGTTTTAGTGTGCCGGCTCACGATTCTAACGATTTATAACGATAAATCGTTAGAATCTCTATTGTATTGTGTTCCATAATGGTTTAAGACGATATTAAAATTATCGGACGATAATTTTAATCGTCCTAAAACGATTCACATCCCTAGATTTTACCTACTACACAGCCTAATCATAGCCTGACTATGATGCTTCCATGCCAGCAGAGGTCTCCTTGGAGCTCCATTCCATTTTATCTCCATCAGCTCCTCACAGCTCATCAAATTCAGCCTATGGTGCAGCATCTAAAGTAGTAAAGAGGAGCATTGGGAAAATTACTGCCCTTTCTGACTAGCTCCTGCAGGTAGTAGAGACTAGGGATGTGCAGAAGGGACAGATTCGTCCGATTCGGTATTTGTATTCGTCGGGACCCAAATCTGTTGCATCCGTTTTTGGGTGAATCCAATTCGTCCATTAGTTACATACGGTATTTGTTTTCCATTAAAGATGAAAAAAACCCCATCCCAACCCTTTAAATTTAATTAACTACAACCCCCCACCCTCTTGACACCCCCAAGACTTGCCAAAAGTCCCTGGTTGTCCAGCGGCGGTCCCGGAGAGATCTCCTGCACTCGGGCCAACGGCTGTCAGTATTCAAAATGGCGCCGATAGCCTTTTCCCTTACTATGTCACAGGGGCTACCGCTGTCATTGATCGACCCCTGTCACATGGTAGGAGCACAAGCTGATGCCAGCCATCCATTGCTCCTACCATGTGACTGGGGCCGACCAATGGCACCAGTAGCCCCTGTGACATAGTAAGGGCAAAGACTATTGGCACCATTTTGAATACTGGTAGCCGACGGCCCGAGTGCAGGAGATTGCTCCAGCACCCCCATTGGACCACCAGGGACTTTTGGCAAGTCTTGGGGGGGTCAGAAGTTTGGGGTTTTATCCATTAATGATACATTGCATTCGTGGGGGTTCACCATATGTTTCCGGAACCCACAAATGCAACGAATAGGGTCCTATACAGTGCAGATTGCGCATTCTTTCAAAATGAATGCACATCCCTAGTAGAGAGTAGGGGTGTGAATCGTGTGATCGATCGTCTTAATGATCGATTTTGGCTGGGGGGGGAGGGAAATCTGATCGTCGTGGTTTGTTTTTTTTAATTCGTTAAAAATCGTAAATCGGGGGAGGGCGGGAAAACCGGCACACCAAAAAAACCCTAAAACCCACCCCGAACCTTTGAAACAAATCCCCCACCCTCCCGAACCCCCCCAAAATGTTTTAAATTACCTGGGGTCCAGTGGGGGGGGTCCCGGCGCGATCTCCCTCTCTCTCTGGCCACGGCTCCGTTAAGAGAAATGGCGCCGGTGGCCCTTTGCCCTTATCATGTGACAGGGCAAAGGTAGTGCCGGCGCCATTTTGGTTCCTGGCTCCCGACGTCATGCGTGCAGGAGATCGCCTCCGGACCCCCGCTGGACCTCCAGGGACTTTTGGCCAGCTTGGGGGGGGGCTCCTGACCCCCACAAGACTTGCCAAAAGTCCAGCGGGGATCCGGGAGTGACCTCCTGCACGCGGGCCGTATTGCCAATCTTCAAAATGGCACCGGCGCTACCTTTGCCCTCACTATGTCATACGGGCGTGACGTCGGGAGCCAGGAACCAAAATGGCGCCGGCGCTACCTTAAATACTTAAAACCTGGACCACACTCCTCTATGATTATTGCTTCTGATATAATAGAGACAACATTTACAAAAATTAATTCAGAATAAAATTGTGTACTGGATTCCCCGAATCACAGGATATTAAACATTTAGTGGCTAAAGAGTATTTGGTGCCTCTAGTCAGTAGCATCTTAGCCTTCAATGAAAACCAACTCAAAATCCAAATAGCTCCTTCAGAAATATCAGGCCTCCTCCATGGATTTCTTCTAACTTCTTGCTGCCTAGAACTTTCCTTCTATTAAGTTGGTGCCATTTGCCCAAATTTTGAACCTTGGAGTGTTTGTGACACTCTGGGTAGCTGCTTTGCACCTCCTATACAGATTTATGGAGTTTTTGCCACTGTTGTTGATGCATTTTGCCCCACATTTGCAGCCTCGGGGTGATCGGACCAGCCTTGCTGCTATTTTGATCCTCTGATGGTGCATTGCAGAACTCCTGCCACTTCTGAAACTGGTTTGCTCCATTGTGGTTCCTTGGGTTCTTCATGCCTGTTTTGTTTCCATATTGATATAGTGCTATTTTGTTGACATGCCTTCACCCATCTGTTAATGTTTACCCACTAGTTTCTTGAGACATTATTTGAAAATCCCAATTTTGGAGTTTAAAATAGTTGCATTGCATACCTCTTTGACTAAAATGGAAAACAAATACAAAAATAAAACAATTACATGTATTTTTCCATTTAAAATTAATGAAATGAATGGAGGTGCCCTACAAAATGAATGAAAAAACCTGAAACAAAACTTTTTCCTCTGAACTTCCCAAAGGGCTGTGTGACAGAATGCCCTGTAGAAACTCTCAGAATGTCTTAATAGATTGGTCCCAGCAGTTTTGGCTCAGTCCTCCTTGACTCAGGGAATTCTGGGTATGGGATGTCTTCTCTGAGCAAAGATAAAGTGAAAGCTCAGAGGAGAGCAAGACAGGACCTTATTTCATAACTGACCTACTGAAAGTGTTTTGCTGACAATACTACAGTTTGCAGTTTGAATTCTGTTCATTTGTGAAGAATAAAGTTGTGCAAGAAAGAAAATTGGAGTCCAGACTGTCTTCTGTCCTCCAGCCAGCCATAGACCACTCGAGCTTTGTGACATATGATGTCAGGTCAGGGATTTTCTGCATTTAGTGACAGCACAGGTAGGAGTCCAAGCCTCCTAGAAGAGAGGAGTCTGTATAAAGTGTCTGCACTGGAAGGATTGTAGACAGTGTCTGCACTGGCAGGAATTTGATTTCACTGAAGGAAGAAAGGAATATTTTTTTTGGAGAAAGTATTTACTCTAAACCCCACACAGAGACATATTAGTGCAAAAGCACACTGAAGGGACATATAATTTGTGAAAAAGTGTTTGCTCTAAGCAGAGCAGAGAGAAACACTGTTGTAAAGCATAGAGAAAAAACCTGTAGATGTTGTTCTTTCCCTGGGGCCTACCACTCACACATACACACCCAGTATTAGCAACAGGCCAAGGGGGCTATCCCTGCCTATATAGTAAGAGGTCAAGCAGTGAGTAAGGGCTGGAGAGGTCTACAGGGGTTTTTTTTTGTTTTCCTATCTCTATAGGAATGTGTGCAAGGGTATATTTCCTGGGGAGGAGAAGGAAGAAGAGCAGTAGGGCTTTGGAGAGATGCACAGTAATGGAGTACAAGTGTCTGCAAGTTCTCCAGATGCAAGAGCCAGATGAGAGGAAGAACCTGAGAGGGCAGATGGGAAGGCTAGATAAGGCAGTAGAGACAGTGAAGCCACTCCCAGAAGCCATGCATGCCCAGAGAGAGAAAGGAAGATTTAATTGGCGGCAGAACTTCAGAAGATAGCCACAGAGATGACACAACGTGAGGCAAAGCTAAAACAAGTCACCAGAGAGAACACTATGCTGTTGATTGAACTGAGGCAACATGCTCTGGAAACCCCGGAGGGCATGAAAACAAGGAAAGCATCATGAAAAAAGCCTAAGTAGGCTAAGAGAGAATATGAAAAGAAGGTTACCA
Source organism: Rhinatrema bivittatum (assembly GCF_901001135.1). Classification (NCBI taxonomy): domain Eukaryota; kingdom Metazoa; phylum Chordata; class Amphibia; order Gymnophiona; family Rhinatrematidae; genus Rhinatrema; species Rhinatrema bivittatum. Next base: position 746,500,088 of record NC_042616.1, read on the forward strand.
TAGAGATAAAAACATTTTCAAGTATATTTAAAAGGAAAATAAACTGTGAGGGATTCATTTGAGCTGCTAGATGACCAAGGGTTAAAAGTGGTAATTAGGGAAAACAATCATATAGAAGAAAAACTAAATGATTGTTTTTGCCTCTGTCTTTAATGAGGAGGATATCAGGGTTATAACCACACTGGAAATGTTGTTTTGATGGTGATGACTCTCTGAGCAACTAGATGGAATCACTATAAAGCAGATCTTATTCACCCCAGAGTTATGAAGGAACTAAAAAAATTGAAACTGTAGATCTGTTTCTGGTGATTTGCAGCTTATCATTTAACACAGGCATGGTACCAGATGACTGGAAGTTGGCAAATGTGATGACAATGTTTTAAACAGGGCTCCAGGGATCATCTAGGAATCTATAGACTGGTGAGTTTGATGACAATGCTGAGCAAAATGGTTGAAGCTATTCTTAAAAACAAAATCACTGATCTCATAAATAGACAGACAGATTTAATGAAGAAGAGAAACATGAGTTTTACAAAGAGAAGTCTTACCTTACCAATTTAGAAGATTTTTTGAGGGTGTAAATAAAAATATGGACAAATGTGTGCCAGCTGATGTAATGTATTTGGGCTTTTAAAATTAATTTGGCAAAATCCCTTATGAAATGCTCCTCAGGAAATTGGGAGGTCTTGGGATCAGAGACAATGTCCTATTGTGGACTGATAACTGGATAAAAGACAGGGTAGGACTAAATTGTCAGTTTCTGAATGAAAAAAGATCATTAGTGGAGTGTCCTACAAGTTTATATTGGGACATGTATGTTTTAGCTTTTTAAAAATGATCTGGAGAAAGGAATGATGAGAGATGACAAGATTTGCAGCTGTTACAAAATTATTTTGATTTGTTAACATGGCAGTGGATTGTAAAGAACTACAGAAGGACCTTCTGAGACTAGGAAATTGGTCTTCTAAACGGCAGGTACATAATAATGTGGACAAGTGCAAAGTAATATATGTAGGGAAAAATAATCCCAAATAGTTATACAATGCTGGGTTCCAGTCAGGAATACACACACCTATGGGTGGCAAGCAGGACATGAAGGGATGCAAGTAGTGTTGGGATGAATGCAGCAGTTCGTGTGCGGGGGAGGGGCATTCTGCAAGCCACCAGACATAACCCCAAAACCAATTCAAACCCTTTCCAGCTGTGCATTTTGTGACTAAGGGCAGGGATGTGGGTAGGCCCAGTTACAAAAGGATCAGAAATGCTAGGGATAATGTCTTGTCTTAGAGTGTTTGTCAGCAACTGCTCTGAGATGTACGGAATCCAAACGCAATACTTCAAAGTCCAGTTATGTGACAACGAGGAAGCCAATTACTGCCTCTGAACTAGGTCAACTCAGTCTTATATGAACTGTAGCAGCATGCCTTGCAGGACCTGTGAACAGCAAGACACACATGAGGATGTGTTCACAATTGTACCTGCTGAATTTCTTGGACAAATATGTAAAGTTCTTCCATAAAGAGTATAAGTGGCTGTTTGAGTGTTAAAGTAGAAGTCTGACTCTTCTTCATAATTGGACTTTTCAGATGACAAGTAATTTCTGTCATAGGGCCAAAGTCCTAGCACTGCTATTTTATGCAATTCTAACTCATCTCCCTACCCTCTATTTATCCCTGAGGATCACCCTTGCTGGTAGAGGCATTGATTCCATATATGCACATAAGGCCAGAAGCTCCTGAAAAATACGAACACAGTCAAGCACTGAGAGATACAGAGTTTCAGTGCAACAGCCACTCAGCACTGTTCTCTTCAATGATATCAAATGGCAATGACCAGTGCTTACAGGTAACGTAAGAACTCAATGATTCTGTGACAAACCTGGCTGCCACTCCATGTGGCTTCCCTGAGATGTGAAGGAAGACACAATGGATCCTCCTTTAGATCTCGGATCATGTCAGTTCGGATGCCATCTTGAATAGCTAAGTTGTGAAACACACAGCAGGCCAGCACAATCTCAGCTACTGCATGAGGATCATACTCTAATGCATCCCCTGTTTTAACTAAATATAAAAAAATGACTTTTTAACATACCAAAGGTATGTTTGATAACTGAGCGAGTAGATGTTAATGTAACCGTCTCTAATCTCAGAAAGGAGGCCCAGACAACTGATCCGTAAAGATAGACTTTTATTGCCAGCAAGATGCAGCTAAGACAAAGGCTTAGTACAACTGCATGCCCCTCCCCTTCAGGAGCAGACTCTTATGCACTTTACAGTTCTTATCTTTTACACATGCGTTCTAAGCATTGCTGAGCAAGCATATTCCGGCTGAAGGGGCTACTGACCCCCTCCCTAGACACCCTGGAACCTTCGTGAAGCTTCTGCAGGAGAGGCTGCTGGGACTTGCAGTTCTGGAAAGGAATTCACGAGTCTATAGTAATACAGCCCTTCACATAATACATCCATTGTTCTATTCTAGGTTACAGTGAAAGCTTATCAGAGAATAAGAACAGTGAAGCCAAAAATGAAAATGTGCAATGGCTGACAGAGAGTTTCTCAATGTCCTAATTACAGCTGTATTGCAGACTGTAAGTAAACCCGTCATGAAGCAGGGAATTCTGGTACATGAAGTCCTGTTTGGCAGGAGTTTCAGGTTGGCCTTTGTCAAGTTGTAGCCTTCAGACCCCTTCATTCCCCCCTTTGATACTTATCATTCTCTATGAAAAGTATCACACCATCACAACGCAGCTGTGGAGCTAAAAGAAACAGAAACAAGAAAAATTAGCAATTTGAGTTCTCAGAGGGCCCTAATTTCCCAAACAGTCTGATGGTTTCTTCACGGGTTTGAGACGGATGGGCCCTATTGGCTCCACCCCCCTTTGTAGCCCGAACTTGTCATGTAGAGGAAGATGGCCCAGGATAAAACATGAGGATGGTTAAACAGGTTCTATAGGTTCAGAGGAATACATGTACAGTGACAGGAGCTGCGTGGCTGTTTTGCGTTCAGCAATGTTCTTCATCACCCGAGTTTTTTAATACCTCATTGTACCTTCTCTCTGCTGGTGAGTTAGGAAGAGTGACTGGTGTTAAAAGCCATGTCGAGTAGCCATGCCCAGCATTACCTTGTCACAGAAATTGGGTCACTTTGACAGATTTGGTTTTACTGTTGGCAACCTGCCAACAGCTTTATCAAACCTGTCTGAGCAAAACCAGATTTGTTTGACAATAGCAATGAAAACTCTCATGAGAAAGTCCATCCACATCTCTCAAAGCCACAATAAATGAACCTTAAGAAAATAAAAATTGTCAATCTGGTTCAGTCTAAGCTTCATTGAGCATAGCATCCTATCTCTGACAGTGGCCAATCCGGGTAGCAATTATACTACCTGGCAGATCACATAAAGTAGATCTACTTTCTCTTACTCCTAAGGATAGCCATAGCTTTCTGTAATCTACATGACAAATAATGTGTTATGGACTTTTCCCCCAGGAAATTTTCTAAACATCATGTAAACCCCTCCATGGCAGACGATTCAATACCATAACTGCACTGATTGAAGTTATTTCTTCTTTCTGTTTTGTATCAGCTGGTTGTTAATTTTATAGAATGTCCTCTTGTTTTAGATTTATTTGTGAGGGTTACATATGAGATCTAGATATTAGATCTGTCCAAGGAATGTTTTAGTGGGCATAAACCTAACAGACAAACATATAGCTATGACTTAGGCTGTCTTACAGTATGTGCATGCACATTTCTATGTACCTTGTAACTAGACACAATTCTTTGATCATTCAATGTTCATGTAATGCCTGCCAGGTAGCAATGAAATAGAAAATCTGCTACATACAAAGCCATTCAATCTTTAGAGACCTAGTCATTAACAGGATATCATAACCTCCCCACCCCCCCCCCCCCCCCATTTATAGCCAGTCTAGCAGTATTTGCCTTCCACGCTGTATTTAATCTCTTAGCATGACCTTGAGTAAATGTACATATAACAAAGAGAAGAGGTCAGTTACATGAAGAACTAGTACATTTACAAAGCTTTAATGTTAATGCTACTAAGTGTAGAAATTAACAGTACCTTACGTGTGATATCATGTCCATGAGAGCACACGATGTGCAGACTGGGTACATGTCAATCCTTGTAACGGCAACATATTGTGAAAATGCCACAATGTATTAGTAATGATAACATCAGCAAATTTTGCTCAGAATATTAACATACAATGTGTTTGTCCCTGCTGTGTAGAGCTGACTAGGTTCTTGTTATGAACTTACAGTGAATCAGACACTCTAACCTTTCTCTTTCCTGGCACAAGGTTTTTGGGTGTTCTCCTTGAATGTGTTTTAATATATGATGTCATTATTGCAACCCTGAATCTAGCTCCTCTCTAGACTAGCTCTGTTCAACTCCATCTAGCCAGAATGACTAGGTCTGGCACTTTCAGTTATGTGAGGCAGGCCTGCTAAATATGAGTAGGTTTAACAGTTCCCATGGATTTCTCTTTCTTCCCGGATCACTCTCAGATTTATCACTTCACTCCTGGGATGCTGCTTCATCTGGCAGGGAGGAGATTTACAACTCCATGGCCACTGTGCAGTGGTGGGCAATTATAACACAGTTCATCTTCACTCACAATTTCGGTCAGCGAGTAGTCACAGTGGCTGGTATTAGTTGAGGTCAAAGGCACCATTAAATAAAGCACAGAGTTCAATCATAGTGTTCAAATGAAAAAAAAAAATGTTACTGAGGCTTAAAAAGGATGATCCAAGGAAGTATGGCAAAAATCATAAATAGCAAAAAAAAAGTCATAACCAGGAAAGCAGTTGTTTCTCTATCCAGGGTACATTAATAAGCCTCTCTCCTTCCTCTAACTAACCCGATCTCCACTTTCCCTTCCCCACCGAGTGTGGAATGTCCTCAGTAACAATCGTAAACAGCGGGCAAAGCAAAGACCCAGATCTTTCAAAAGATAGTTGTCACAGAAATGCTTCTCCAAACAGCCCTTTTCAAAATCAGCAGCTTCACCCACTCTTCACTGGCCAATGGGTAAAAACAGCCAGCAAGGGGAAACTGACCTTACTGAAATAAACTGGTCTCAAAAATCTACAACAACTTCTTCAAACTTAACCCCCAAAATTATCACCTTTTGCTGTTTACTGGACACAAAGGTGAAAATCAGAAACCCAGCCTTTCAAGACCAGGGTTTGCCTGTCTTTCAGTGCCTGGCTACTAGGATTTCAACAGCAAAAATCTAGGCATCTCCAAACCTCCAACTCCTGTTTAGTCCACTCTGAAGCAGCAAAGACCCCTCCTTGATCAGTCTGCCAGGATGCAGAAATACCACACCAACTCCCTTCTTGATCATTCTGCCTTAGGAGCAGGAAGACCTCTTTGATCAATACTTAGAAACATAGAAACGACGGCAGAAGAAGACCAAATGGTCCATTCAGTCTGCCCAGCAAGTTTCGCACTTTTTTTTTTCTCATACTTATGTTACTCTTGGCTCTTAGTAACCTTTTGATTCTATTTCCCTTCCACCCCCACCATTAATGAGAGAGCAGTGTTGGAACTGCATCTAAGTGAAATATCTAGCCCAATTAGTTAGGGGTAGCAACCACTGCAATAAGCAAGCCACACCCACGCCCACCTGTCCACCCAGACTAAATAATTCAGTCCTTGTTGGTTGTTGTCTCTATATAGATCCACCTTTCTTCATTCCCCCTGTCGTTGAAGCAGAGAGTTATGCTGGATATGCATTGAAAGTGAAGTATCATCTTTCACCTTCTCACACCCTCGTAATTCTCCCAAAAGAAAAAGCTCACTATGCTGGGTGACTCTGCCATCAGAAGCACTAATCTGGGAACTCTCAGTGAGGGAAACACTACAACTAAAAGCCTCCCAGGATCATCAGCCAGCAGAAATGCTATTCAAATAGTCAGGGACAGTAGTACAAATACAAATGCAATAAAGAAGGGCAAAGTGGATAACAAAAGTCATCTAAATAAGTCACATAGAGAGTCCAAGAAAAACATTAACCTGTACCAGAATAGCTGGAAAGCTATGAGAACAAATGCTCGTAGTTTGGGCAATAAAATCCCAGACCTGCAAGCCCTAATGGTAGAGGCGGACTTGGACATTGTTGCTGTCATGGAGACGTGGTTCACAGATTCACATGATTGGGATACTACCATACTGGGATATAACTTATTAAGGAAGGACAGAGAGGAATGGCTCTTTATGTCAAAAACAATATCCAAGCATCTGAGCTGCAGGGAAAATGGGGCAAAGAAGATGGTTTATGGGCCATCCTAAAAAAATATGATGGGGCATCCGTTTTTATTGGCATGGTTTACAGGCCTCCAAATCAAATGGAAGTACTAGACAGAGATCTGATTGAAGACATCCAAAGGATAAGTAAGAAGGAAGAAGTGGTGATTGTTGGAGATTTTAATCTACCAGATGTAAACTAGAGAATCCTTCTGTGGAATCTAACAGTAGTAGAGAGATAGTGGATGCCCTGCAAGTGGCTCTGTTCAAACAAATGGTAATGGAGAGCATACGAGGAAGGGAGCTATACTCGATTTAGTGCTCACTAATGGAGATAATGTCTCTAATATCTAGGTGGGTGCCCACCTCAGTACCAGTGATCATCAAACAGTATGGTTTCATATTACTAATACGTTAGGGAGACGTCACACAAAGACCAGGGTTATGTGTTTCAAAAACATGGACTTTGTTGAAATGGGGAAGTACCTGGAGGAAGAACTAGAAGGATGAGAGAATACGAGAAATGTGGAACAACAGTGGGCCAACCTAAAAGGAACAATTACTGAAGCGACTAATATACATGTAAGAAAAGTAAAAAAAAAAGCAAGAAAAGAATGAAACCTATCCGGTTCACAAAGGAGGTGGCTGATAAAATAAAAGATAAAAGAACAGTGTTTAAGAAATATAAAAGATCCCAAAGGGAGGATCACTAGGAAGAATATCTGGTAAAACTGAAGGAATCAAAGAAAGTAATCAAGAAAGCGAAAAGTCAAGCAGAAGAAAGGGTTGCCAAAGAGGTAAAGTGAGGTGACAAAACATTTTTCAGATACATCAGTGAAAGGAGAAAAGTCCAAAGTGGTATAGATGAAGAAATGGCAGAAATATTAAACAAATACTTCAGTTCAGTGTTCACTAAAGAAGACCCAGGAGAAGGACCGTTGCTAGTTAACAAGAAACTGGAAGGGAGTGGAATGAATGAAACTCCATTTACGGAAGAGAATGTATGGGAAGAGCTAGGAAAACTGAAAGTGGACAAAGTCATGGGGCCTGATGAGGTTCATCCCAGGATACTGAGGGAGCTCAGAGATGTGTTGGCAGCTCCGCTGCATAACCTGTTCAATAGATCCCTGGAAACAGGAGTGGTGCCGAATGATTGGAGAAGAGCGGTCGTGGTCCCTCTTCACAAGAGTAGGAGCAGAGAGGAGGCTGGTAACGACAGGCCAGTTAGCCTCACCTCCATGGTGGGAAAAGTATTGGAGACGCTGCTGAAGGAAAGAATAGTGAACTATCTACAAGTAGCAGAATTGCTGGATTAGAGGCAGATGGTATAGAAGGTGAGTTTTGTCTATTTGCAGATGATACTAAGATCTGCAACACATGGAGTACTGTGCTCAGTTCTGGAGACCGTATCTCAGAAGGGACAGAGATAGGAAGGAGGTGGTGCAGAGAAGGGGGATGAATCTGATAGACTTTTTTGATTGGGTGAGGAATTGGATTGAGGAAGAGCGCTTGATGTCAACTACTTGGATTTTAGCAAAGCTTTTGATACGGTCCCACACAGGAGGCTTGTTAATAAAACAAGAAGCTTGGGAGGGAGTGCCAAAGTGGTGGCTTGGATAGCAAACTGGTTGAAGGAAAGAAGAGAATGTGTGATGGTAAATGGAACTTACTCAGAAGAGAGAGCGGTGATGAGCGGAGTGCCACAAGTGTCGGTGTTGGGACCAGTCCTGTTCAATATCTTCGTGAGCAACATCGTGAACGGGATAGAAGGTAAGTTTTGTCTATTTGCAGATGATACTAAGATCTGCAATACATGGAGTACTGTGCTCAGTTCTGGAGACCATATCTCAGAAGGGACAGAGATAGGATGGAGGTGGTCCAGAGAAGGGTGACCACAAAGGTGGAGGGTCTTCATCAAATGACTTATGAGGAGAGATTGAAGAATCTAAATATGTATACCCTGGAGGAAAGTAGGAGCAGGGGTGATATGATACAGACTTTCAGATGCTTGAAAGGTTTTAATAATCCAAAGTGAATGACAAACTTTTTCTGTTGGAAAAAAATCAACAGAACCAGGGATCATGATTTAAAACTCCAGGGAGGAAGACTCAGAACCAATGTCAGGAAGTATTTCTTCACAGAGAGGGTGGTGGATGCCTGGAATGCCCTTCATTGGCAAGAGGAAATGTGGGAAAAAGGATTTGCATTCACAAATAAGCGGTGGTTACTACCCCAAACCAAATAAGCCTGATACTTCACTTTCAATGCATATCCAAGCAGCTCTCTACTTCAATGGCAGGGGAATGAAGAAAAGAGGATTTATATTCAGACAGCAATCAACAAGGACTAAATTGCACAGGATGGTGAAACAAATAAGTGTGGGAGTAGCTTGCTTGTTGCGGTGGTTACTACCCAGAACAAATCAAGCCTGATACTTCACTTTGAATACATATTCAGCATAGCTCACTGCTTCAATGGCAGGGGGGAATAAAGAAAAGAGTATTTATATTCAAACAAAAACCAACAAGGACTAAATTGCACAGGCTATGTAAACAAATAAGCATGGTAGTAGCTTGTTTATTGCAGCGGTAACTACCCCAAACCAATTAGGCTTGTTACTTCACTTTGATGCAGCTCCAGCACTGCTCTCTACTAGGGATGTGCAGAGGGACGCCATACGTTGCATTCGGGATACGTATTCGTCGGGTGGCAGATACGTTGTATACATCTTTATGGCATCCCGATACGGTTATACGTCTAATCCTATTCGTTACCCAGCTAAAATTAAATTTACTACAACCCCCCCACCCTCCTGACCACCCCAAGACTTACCAAAACTCCCTGGTGGTCCAGTGGAGGTCTGGGAGCACTCTCACACCCTCTGTACCAGTTCAAAATGGCGCCAATAGCCCTACCATGTCACAGGGGTTACCAGTGCCATTGGTCAGCCCTTGTCACATGGCCATCGGTGCCATCTTGTGCTCCTGCCATGTGACAGGGGCTGACCAATGGCACCGGTAGCCCCTGTGACATAGCAGGTCAAAGGCTATCGGCGCCATTTTGAACTGGTACCGAGGGTGTGAGAGTGCAGGGGATGGTTCCCGGACCCCCCGCTGGACCACCAGGGAGTTTTGTTAAGTCTCGGGGGGGATCAGGAGGGTGGGGGGGTTGTTTAAATTGGAGGCCAAATAATTTGGCGAAAATTCATTGTATCCGTGGGGAATCGCGATACGTTATGCTTCTCCGCAAATACAACGAATATTGGCACATCCGGTGCGGATTGCCAATACGTAGGGACCGAATGCACATCCCTACTCTCTACATCAATGGTGGGGATGGAAGAAAATTAGAACCAAAAAGTTACCAATAAGGGCCCTGACCTCAGCGGTCAGAGTAACAGGTAAGTATGAGAAAATAAGTGTGAAAACTTTCTGGGCAGTCTGGATGGGCCATTTGGTTTTCTTCTGCCGTCATTTCTATGTTTCTATGTTTCAAAGAGTTATCAGCTTGGCAGTGGCACAAACACAAATTCTTCCTTTTGACTGCTTCTCTCCAATACCCTCCCTCATTGAACAGACAGAATTCCAGAGCCTCTGTCTCCTCACACAGTAAGCACTGTAGCAGTAAAGATAAGAGGAAAGCCCTCCTTTGCCCAAAGTTTTCTCTCCTTCTTTTCTTTTTTCTTTCATTCCCACAGAGCTCCAGAAAATGCTACCTTCCCCTGTGAAACTGACACTGAAGTGATCTTAAAATGGTATTAAGCATGCTGAAACCTTTCAGTAGGAGAAAGTATCATTTGATTCAGGTATCAGTTATAGGCTGGTTAAAATATGCTTGACCTTGTTTCATGTTCTTTCCGGTCTTTTTACTGTACCTTCCCATCCTGGCTGCAGGGAAATTGAGAACTGTGACATTACTGATTAGTTTCTAGGCTAACAGAAAAAAAAATGCTGGGCTAGTGCCTGCAGTTTTACTTTGCACATAGACTACAATGGCAATGGGGACTAAAATTGTTGTTATTTTTATGGATGCCCTCCATGACTTTCGGGAGCACCATGAATGAAATGAAAATGGTTTCATTCATCTTTCACACATTTGTTTAAAATGTATGCATCTCCCTATCTTCTCAAATTTTCAACTACAGCAGTTTTGTATGTGTAGATAATGCACACTGTGATTCATCATAAATGAAAATCTATTAACCAGCCAGATTTCCAATTACTTAAAATAATTTTCATAGCTCAAGATAGCATAATATCAATACATGTTTTCAAACTTGCTGATCTAAAATCTACTAACTTCAACTATAGATCTGCGTCAAGAGATAAAAGGCCTTAATCAATACAGTTTTTTGTCGCAGGCTTGGAATGAGAAATCTCTCTCTCTTGTTTTGATGCATGCTTTACCTCAGAAATGTAATATAATATGGTAAAAGAAAATTATGTCATCAAAAGAATCTGTTGCATTAAAAAAAAAAACCATCAACAATTTTCTGCCAAGAGTTTTGAACTTGAACATCAGTCTAAATTGCTCCGTGGGTCACAAATGAAGGAGTTTGTGTTATCAGTGCTGCTGAATGCGAGACCTTTAGCAATTTAGACTAGAATGCATGCCATTGAGTTTCATCAGAACCTGAACCACATCACATTCCCACATCTTTTCAACTATCAAATATGAAGAAGAGATTTTAGATGGCAGTAATTTATAACAGCCCCAAGAAAATCTCTAGAACTATATACAGATATTATTTTAGGTGATTCAAATAGATTTTATAGATCAGATATCAATGGAAAATATATTTTAGCTGTATACTTTTAAAAATATGAGAGGCAAGCATGATAAATTCCTTGCAGGTTCTTTAAATAATATTATCTCTTCTTAATCTAATAAATCATCCATGCACTGGATACCCTTAGTATGTGAGAGTTATTAATTTTTAGTAAAGTGTTAGCCATAGCAGAATCTAAGAAGTCATGTACTATTTTATGGACATAAGTAAAAGAACTATCTTAAATACAACAAGCAATAAATTCAAGGGGAAAAAATGTGGTAAGGGATATTAAATAAGTGGCAGCAGCAAACTTCCAGGCTGTTATATGAAATGTAAAAACATTTCAGGATACTACATTTATATACAAGGATCTTCATTACAACATAGAAATCTATTTGTGTAACAGACATTATTATTAATCAGTGTCCAATGTTATAATTAGTAGTTAAAAATTACAAAACATACTGTATATAAGTTCAAAAATGTCCAAATATTATTTGATATGTCCTCTAACCTCTCATTTATTTTTTGGTTCATATGGATCAGCTATTTATGAGCAAAGGGAGTGTATAATTATAACTTTATGGTGTGCTGGAAGACTGTGAATAGTATAATGCACAGCATATAATCTTTTGATAACATTTTTTTCTTTATATAATGCATATCATAGGATAGGATCTCTAGTTAATTCACATGTCTATATTATGCACTCCTTACATGAATGTTATTAGTTTTTATAACATCTCATTGGTGGTATATTTTTTGCAGCTTTTTAAACTCTTTTAGAATACTTTAGAGTTTATTTGACTTAGAACATTTGTCAGATGAAATTAATGCACAAAAGAAATAAGTATATCTATTTGTAGTTTTGCAGCACCAAAATGATCTCTCCATGTTTCTGGCATGCTGTTCTGAAGCAAGGACATTGCACACATTTTGATGCATATATTAGTAGTTTTTAATGTACAATAGGGATTATTATTGTTGATCATGCAGTAGCTGTGTAGCTCGTACACATGCTACAGTTGCATGTTATTATGCTTATTTATTATACTTTGATAAACAGAATATTAGGTTTGCTGCTGAAATTTAACTTGTTAATTTATCCAACTAAAATCTACCCATTTATCTCGCCACACAGTGGCTTATTGAAAATATATAACCAATTCCCTCTGTATCCCACAATCATTTTCTTGCATGCCAGTCCTCTAATTCTCATGCAGATGCACGAGGACCAAGTAGCAATCTCTGCTTCACAATCACTGGGTAAAATAAATCACCAGTCTTTTATCATCAATATCAGGCAAAAGAAGGGACTCGTGTCTGCAGTGTGAGGCAGAAGGAAGTATTGAATAACCCTGTGCCTTCTATTCTTTTCTGCATATAATTGAGGTCTATCTCATCTTGGTTTTGACAGGAAGTCCTGAACCCCTGATGGGCTTGGGGATAGGAGGAGAGATATTGCTGGGAGAGGGGACTGGTAAGGGGATGTTGGTGGCTCTGGTGCAGGGATGATTGTTTAGAGAGGAGGTGTACCAGTTTGGGAGGGGGAATTTTGGCAGTTGTTGGGGGTAGTGGGTTTACTTACAGAATTGGAGGTGGGGCTTTTGTAAATGATGGGTCTAGGGAAGCTATTGCTTTGCTGAAGTTTGGCTGATTAAAATAATCAACTAGCATTACAAATCTGCATTGGCTGCCTTACCTGCCTAACATTTTTCTCTAATCAAACCCTACCCTCCAATCACCTATTCTTTGAGCAGCTAAATTTATCCATTTGGTGAAACTAGGAAGGAAAATATAATGCTGGGTGGAGGTAAGTTTTCAAAGCCTGTGTTCTAGATAACGAAGGGTCTGATTTACTAAGGCTTTCCTCCCATTCTATATATTTTGAAAAAATGCTTATTAAGGCCTAGATTTATCAATCTGAAGTAAATATTGTGTTTGATAAGAAAAGGATGTGTTTTATGGTAATAGCCTAATTATCACAATGTGTGCTATGTTAGCACAGGTATTACTACAAAGTGCATTAACATTTTGGTAATACCTACATAATTGCATTTTCCTACCTGCAAAGTGCAGGAGAGAATGTAAGAGTAAGAGAGAAATCACCTCTTTACTAGTCCCTTGTAGTAGTTAGCTATTTATATCTTTATAGGAGGCCCACCTAGTAACTCAATATGAGGTTTAGGTAGTAGTGTAGGGGTTAGGGGCTACTTTTACATGCAGAGTGAGATGTACGAACAGAACAGTGCACTCTTGTAAAGATTTGAAGTCCTTCAGAGTGAGGAAACTCACACAATGATGAGATTTGAACAATTTTCTCAACCTAACGATGTTTCCCAGGTAGAGAGTCCATCAAGCTGGGCTGAGAGAAAATTGATTAAATCTCATCATTGTGTGAGTTTCCTCACACCAAAGGACTTAAAATCTTCGCAAGAATGTACTATTCTGTTTGTACTCTGCATGTAAAATTGGCCCCTAACCTCTATACTACTACCTAAACCTCACCATGAGTTACTAGGTGGGCCTCCTACAGTAGCATAAATGGCTGATTATTATGGTATGCAATATTTGAACAACTAGTTTCCTGGTCAATCTTAGTATGATTATACTGCGCCGCATATACACAATACAATAGCGTAACAAATTCTTATTGTGTTATTTTATATATGTAGGACCGATACGCAACGAGTCTGTATGTCAATCAGACCCACCATGGAAAGGTCACATTACTTTATTAAATTGTATCTTCAAACTATTTTTTAAATTTTTTTAAGTGCACTAAAAGCAGTCCATATTGCCACGGGAATTAAAAAATACTTGGAGATTCACTTCTAGCATAAAATGCATGAACATCAGCAAAGTTGTAATACTTAGCTCATGACAAAAGTCCCTATGCTAGAAATGAATCTCCAAGTATTTTTGAATTCCCGTGGCAATATGGACTGCTTTTAGTGCACTTAAAAAAATTTAAAAAATAGTTTGAAGATACAATTTAATAAAGTAATGTGACCTTTCCATGGTGGGTCTGATTGACATACAGACTCGTTGAGTATCGGTCCTACATATATAAAATAACACAATAAGAATTTGTTACGCTATTGTATTGTGTATATGCGGCGCAGTATAATCATAATAAGATTGACCAGGAAACCAGTTGTTCAAATATTGCGTACTTGTACCTAGGTTTCTGGAGTACAGTGTGTTTGGGCTGATTTTGTTGTGATTATTATGGTGCCATCCCTAGAGTCTCTCTCACTCGCTTGCTTTCTCACCTTTTCTCAGCCTAAAAATGCTCAAAACAGAATTTGCAAACAAATCACAAATTACACTATGCCCATAACACAATTAAAAAAGGTGTAGTTATTTTCAGCGTTAAATCTGTGCAATATCATGCGTTATGACTTCATAAAGCCAGCCCACTTTTGCAGAAATCCCACCCCTGATACCTCCCCAATCCCTCTCCTTTTAAAAATTTCCATTGTACCATGCATTTATGGTACTTATCGCATGCCTTAAGGCATTTTTTGCATGCGAAAACGTCATAACACGAGTTGATAAATGACCATGTAAATGAGGCCATGAGAACTTAGTTGACTATCTGAAAAGCTTCACAAATGTACCCATTGTCTTCTATGACAATTGATAATTCAATATTTCCAGCATTTGATATCCAAGAGCCCAAAACTAAGGGGGTCATTTTCTAAGCATTTTTCCCATAGACACAAAATAGGAAAACAAATTTAGTAAATGGCCTCCTAATTTGGGAATATCAAAATAAAACCTACCTATCACTTGTGCTTCTCTTTTAGGTCAGCATTTTTTCTGAACAAAGCCAGAAAATCCTTCCATTTCATCAATGTGGGACAAAAATGCAAAGCAGAGATGATGCTGGGTGGTTGTTGTAGATTTTTTTTCTTGTGAGGAAGAGGGGGCAAATTGGACAATATAAATTGAAACTATTGTTACATTAGTAATATTATATTTTTAAATCTTTGGTGGATAGGCACCGATGGGACTAGGCTGGTAAGTATATTACGGTGAACATAATTGAAACAGATTTAGGTATTTATCTTTAGGACTTCTTTTGTTAGTGGTTTCACATCAGTCTTTGTAAGTTTTAACACAACTTAACAGCAATGATTTTGAGTGTACTGATTCGTGACAAAAGTAAATCAATGTGCTAATGTTCTTGTGCAAGCCAATACTTGTTTTTCAATGTCTTTATTATTTTCCCTTAGTTTTTTATTGCAGTACTGACTGAATTACATGCACTCTTAAAATACCTTTACAGAACTGTATTCAGTACCATTAAAATAGTAATTCATTAGTATCCTATTCATGAGCTCAATTCATTCAAATATGTTTTGACTTCTGGAGGCCAGATTAAAAAACAAACAAACAATTGACTAAAGTATAAAACATTTCATGTCCCATTAAAAAATATTGGGTGCATATAGAAAAAGGAGCTACCTTATGCTCCATTAATGTCCTTCACTCCACTCTCAAGCATGCAAACAAAACACCTATTCATCTAATTACATCTTACCTTTTAATCAACTTCAACATCCTGGGGTCACCATCTTTTACAGAGGTCAAGTAGCCCCCAGACTGTTCTCCATCGGTAGTGTTCAAACCCAAATGGATTTATTGAGACCCCATTTTCTACCTGCCACCACTGCCCCCCTGAGGTGTCAAAAGTTGAAAAAAATTAAAAATACATTTTAACTGCTGCCAACTTTAGCCCCATCCCCTCAGTGCAAAACCTTGCCCTCTTTGATAAAGTTACTCTCCACCCTGGACCTCCTTCCTCCCCTCATGAGATGGTGGCAAAGATCCATCTGAGGCTGCCATTTTGGAAATGACATGACTGAACCCAGAGCCATAGGGTTGACTCTGGGCAACACTGAATCACTAGGTAGTTTAAGGTAGTGGTCAGAGGAGGGAGAGGACAAGGGGGGAATGAGGTACCGGGTTGATGGGTAACTATCAACTTTTTAACATTTGCTGCCTCAGAGGTTAGCACTGCAGGGTGGTGGAAGAGGGGGTTCTTACTTCTTATTAGATCCCCCGGAGATTTGTACACTACAAGTGGGAAGTTATGTGGCCATTTGGCCCATTAAGGAAAGTCTCTGGGAACATTGAGATATATGTTAGTATTCAAATGCTCCCAAGGGAAAGTTAGCTATTCCCTTTGAGGTGCAGTTAAATTTTGATCAAATAACATGGCTTTCTGACTCCACTGCAAGTCACATTATTTAATTACCATATTATTGAGCTGATTAGCAAGCAAATCAGCTCATTTTAATACCAGCATTTTTCCAGGTTTTTAAAGTTAAAGATAATGCACAGAATTTCAAATTTGATATGTTGTCCATGTGGTAATGCATTTACTACTCAGTCAATGTGGTAAAGTGCTACTGCGGCTTAGCAAATGATCCCCTCAGTGTCTCCAGTCATTGCAAGCTTACTATCCGAGTAGGTAAACTCACTTATTTTTCCAATGGCATTTGGTTACTTATCTTATGATTCATTTTCATCAAGTTTATTTTACCAGTGTTCATTTTCTGTCCAGGCATTTGGTCTGTCTTTGTCACTTATGCTTTCTTCTTTCCTACGTCTTTCTAACATCTTGAGAACAGGCTAATGTTATCAGTATAGTTCGTATCCTCCAAGCAGGAGTTGGGGATTCATTGGATTCTTCTTTTGTCATCTATTGTTTCTTTCATAAGCCAGTCCATGGCAATGATAAAAAGAAATGATAACAAGATGCAGCTTGCTCTGACCCCTGTGATAACACTGAAGCTATATTTGAGGCAATTATTACAAATAGCTTTGCATTCAAAGTCTGTATATACTGGTTTTATTATGTTCAACATCTTTTAAGGTATTCTGAATGAAAAGAGGGCATTTTTCAGAAAGATTAATAATGAAGGCTGTCAAAAGACTGTTCAAAGTCTATAAAATTGATAAAAATGGAACTGTTACATTTGGTTGACTGTTCAGTGAGCTGTATAAGAGTAAAGATGTGATCAACACAGCTTTTGTCTTGTCTAAAAGCAACTTGCTTCTTTCAAATACAATTTTTGACTGTGGCTGAAATCTATCTGAGGATAATTGTACTGATAGTAATGGACAATGTAATCTCTCTTCAGTTACCACACTTCTCAGGATTAATTTTTTAGGAAACTTGACAATAATGCCAGTGTTCAATTCTTCTATTGTATAATTATTCAATATCAAATATCTCCTGGAAAATCTTGCATAGAATCTTGTGTGTCCTTCTCCTCAACTTTCAGCTTATAGGGACAGGTTCCATCATAACTAGTCACCATTATTTATATTTTTGAATCCTTCAATGGCTTCCCTAACTTTGAATACAGTAATGCAGTCTAGATTAAATCCCAAATCACCTTCTGCTTTTTGGAAATTCGCTGCATGCTAGTTCTGGTGTGTTTAATATGTTTTAGAAGTATTTTTTCCATTTTGACATCTTCTGTTTCTCATCATATTTGATTCTACCATCCTTGTCCTTCAAGGCCATGGCTGGGTTTGCTCTAGAGTCAGCTTTAAGGTACTTACCCTGGGATTCATCATTCTGCTATAAATATAGCAGAATGATGGTCCATGGAGGGCCAATAGTGTGCCACTGCACCACAACTATTGCCCCCATAGCGCCAAGGGAAAAGATAGTGTTATTTCCTGCATTGCTGCCGGCGAGAATGTGTAAAACATTATCATCCGCAGCACTGCTGGGCCAGAACCCCACCCAAACCCTGCCCACATTCCTCCCCTTCCCCTGATTTAAATAGTACTGCCATGATGCGGCTGGTATCACGTGCATTAGGGCTTTATTGCATGCGATAAGGCCCTAACGCATATGATAACTGAACATCGCAGTTTAATAAATGACCCTGTTAGTGATATTACAGAGGATCTTTATTCCTCTTCTTCCTGTTGCTTCCTCTACTTCAGCTGCAAGTCAGTCAGTAAAGTGTCTATTGTCATTCATTTTCCTGCTTTTCACTTGCTTGTCTTTTTCTGCCTGATTTCTAAATATGCATTTCTAGTCAAGTAGTCTTAGCCTCCCACTCTTCTAATCATTTTGCAGCCAGAACTCAAGTTGACCAATTGGTTACATTCATCCCTCTGGCTCATCAAGCTGTATTCAGATCGCCTTTATAAGAAACCTCAGAAAAAAACATGCTGATCTTCTCATCACCACTGGACTAACTCTTTTATTAATGCAAGACTTGAAAGAAAACAACACAATCACCACTATTATCTCCCTGTTTTCCTCTGCTACTTACCTCCTTTACATTTCACCATTGTCCCAAGATAACATCCCATTCCCTACTCTATTACAACTCCTTTTCACTGAAACTTTTATAGACTTTTAAAAAAATATTTAAAGGACAGCACCATGTACTCAAATGATTCATCATGCTCTCTGCTTGCATCACACACCCACTATTCCTACAGACATTGTAAGATCAATTTTCAAATAGTCCATGTAATTGCAAACAATGCAAGTTACAAATTTACATTGTTCCCCTAGAAAATTAGCAGCAGCAAAGTATGCAAGCTAAAG
This sequence comes from Rhinatrema bivittatum, assembly GCF_901001135.1. Taxonomy (NCBI): domain Eukaryota; kingdom Metazoa; phylum Chordata; class Amphibia; order Gymnophiona; family Rhinatrematidae; genus Rhinatrema; species Rhinatrema bivittatum. The sequence continues at coordinate 746,518,724 of NC_042616.1, forward strand.
AAATCCTTGTATTTTGCTCTGCTAGTTGTGTGATTTGCTGACCCAGTGCTAAATAACAGATGTACAATTGAAAACCATGTGTATGCATGTTATTTACTCCCCTGAACTAAATATAGCCATAGGAACACCTCTTTCTCAACCAGTTAAACTTGCACACATTATGGAACCCGTGCATACTTTTAACAGCTTTTGAGAGTGGCAATTTTCAGTCAGGCCATTTTACCTAGGTTAGTATCTATTTTCCCAGATAAATGCCTTTGAAAATTGCCCCCTGTAAATGCATATAATTTGCCCTCTCCCACCCATTTGCCCTCATTTCACTTCAGCAGCAAATGATAATGACTATCAAAGCCTTACCTACTTCCTCACAACTCACTGATTCTGCTTCTCATATTAATGTCTGACATTCCCTGCTACCATCATATACAATCCCTCCCCGCCATAAGTTTTTAATATATAATTAATTTATTTATTCATTTTAAGAACTTGTAGCCCACCAATCTCTAATTCTAGGCAGAATACAAATTAAAAATATATGTATTGTTTTCTTTTAACTTGAAGGTAAATGGCACCATTCCAAACCATTTATGTGGGTAAATCATTATTTACCTGGAAACAATGGCTTGGCTGAAAATTGCCCTCTTTGAAATTAGCTAAATTTACACATCGGATTTCACAGTGCACGCACATTTAACTTCAGGGAAAAGAGGCATTCCTGCATGAGTGTTCTAGTCAGGGAATCTAAGAATTTCTACGAGTATATTGTAGCCTGGAGGCTACTGCCAATTTACCACTCCCTTTATCTTTCTCTCTTTCTGGGGAATACTGGCAAGGTTACAGAATCTTACCTATACATGATCCAAGAAGCACATGATTACTCAGAATCAGACCTTTTTTTTTCAGACATATCAGACTTACTACTCAGAATAATAGACACAATTTATGCCTCTTATGAATGAAACTTATACTACAGCATACACTACACATCAGGATAACCTAGATTTCTTAGGATGTTATTAATAAACTTATCAAAATGTCCCCACAACACTTAGTCTCACCACTGATGATTTCTCTGTGTTGAACCAGGAGAGAAGCTGAAGTTCGCAGAGGGAATCTCTGCTGACAGGAGCATATGTTAGTGGCTCTAGTTGCCTGCTGGGCTAAGAGGTCTTGCCTGATTCCTGGAGAAGAAAGAGAAAGGTTTGACTCTCTTATGTGCAGTGCCTTCCAGGACACAGAAGCTCATCTGCTTGGTTGCCAGGAGGAGCAGGGAGCGACGGCTCAGGTGCAATCTTCTGATGGTGTTAATGGACCTTCTTCACCGCCTCCCTTCTTGAGTTCCTCTCCCATGCTGACCTTAAAAGCCAGGATATGCATATTCAGGAGCTTATACATAGTAAAACAGGAGCATGAAATGGGATCTCTTCACTTTTATTCTGGACTTCCCCTTAACTGGGAATCCTTCTGGAGGATGATTGGGCTGCATGACATATGACCAGGGAGCTGACCTGGCGATGTGACAGAGCTGACCTGTCTGATAAGACCATCTTCCAGGATTGGGGGTCATGTCTCCAGACAGACCTGAGCTCCAGACCTGAGCTCTGCTGCACACACACACACACACACACAGGCCTATTTATGGAGAGAAGTGGTTATTTCTTCAGAGAGGTTTGTTGAACAGCTGTGCTGGCAGACTAAATAACTCAGTCATGCATTGCTACTCTGGTCAAAGTTCATCCTCTCTGTATTTCTATGTGAGGCAGAATCCATATTTTGCTGCATAGTAGTAATACTTCAGGTATCTCCTTGCAGGAAGGAAAACAATACATTTGATTTTCAAATGTAAACGTGCTATTATACCCTCACTGCAATTACTGAACTTAAAGTAGCTTGGAAGGAGATACAAAATGGGGGGAGGGGAAATTCCCAGATACTTCTGAATGGAATTCTGGTTGGGCCTCATCTGGAAGTCCAAAGGAACAAGAGGAATCTTCTGGGTTAAAAAAAAAAAGAAAAAGACTTTGCCATCTGTACTATACTGCAAATCAAGAAGGGATAACATTCATAGTAGAGCAAAACTAAATTAAATCAGCCAAATCTATTTACCTTTCTTAACAAGGCAGAATTATGAAAACAGTCTGTGTAACATTCCATTCTCAGATTATTCAAAATCTGTCTGCAGATCTTCTGGTTCCTCAAAACTTCAGGCAACATTTTTAATGTTACTTGCTTTTAAAAATAAGTAAAATGGGAGAGGGTGAGGACTGAAACACTGCCGATGGACAGTGGTTAAAAAAAAAGGATTTAGAGGTGGGCTTGGACCACTTTTTTTTTCCTTTAAGAAAGGAAGGGGATTTGGAAAGGGGAAGTGGAGAAAGATCAAGTTCCAGGACATTTTGTTTTAGTTGATGTTAGGTCAGAGGTAGTAGGCCAGCTAGATTAAGGCCTTCTATTGTAGCATCTTAATTTGGCTGTCCATGTTGGGCATCTAGTGATGAAAATCAGCGCCAGCTGCCTAACGTTTGGCCCTCCTATCCCAATCTCATCCCTAGACTAGCCAAGAATTTGACCAGCTCAATTTATCCTATTGAAATTAAGGGGGCTAAATTGAACTAGTAAGCCTAACTAATATTCAAGGCTTTGATCTCCCTAATTAAATAATTAACTGGTTAAATCCCTTTGAATACAATCTTCTTACTTCACACCTATAAATATTGTCACTCACCTGTAGCTGACTTTTAAATTAAATATCACAAATTTTTTTATTCCCATGCTTCATTTGAACTTTTTGTTATATGAAGCCATTTCAAATTTCAACACTTAAAACATTTTTACAGATCGAAGAAGATAGGGATAGTAGTTACAACAAACCTTCTTTTATTCAGTCATGTAACACTACAAATAAAAGTTTATCAATTTTACATTATTTAAAACTGTTGCGTCCATTGGTCTCAGACGGCTTCGACCTCTGTGCCTCACCTTTCTTCCTTCTCTCTCCTCAAGCCTTGGGAAGATGGCTGCTGCCGCGTCTTCATGCCGCTCTATCAGGTGTCACCAGAATGGCATCGGCGATGGTGTTTGCCATGATTTTCCTGTGGGCCTCCTAGGGTGCGCGCGTGCAAGCCACCCACGTCTATATCTATGTCATGGCGGGAACCTCGTGGCATCCCCTCTGAGTGACGTCATCACTTCCTGCTCTGCCCTTCGTTTGCTAACTTACAGGCCGATACAGAAAAACGCGTGGGAGAGCTGGCGAGTGCCCGCTCTCCCAACTCGCGCACAGGCCACTCTCCTGGGCGCGCGATTCAGGAGGGTGGCCTATGCAAATTAGGGCCCACAGTAAAAGGAGGCGCTAGGGAAACTAGCGAGTCTCTAGCGCCTCCTTTTTGACAGGAGAGGTGGCTGTCAGTGGGTTTGACAGCTGAAGCTCAATTTTGCTGGTGTCAGTTCTCAAACCCGCTGACAGCCACAGGTTCGGAAAACGGACGCCGGCATAATTGAGCATCCATCTTCCTTTGAGCAGGAGTTAATTTCTGAAAGTAAAATGTGCTGCACATTTTACTTTCTGTATCATGTGGGAATAACTAATAGGGCCATCAACATGCATTTGCATGTTGCAGGCGCTATTAGTTTCGGGGGGGTTGGACGCACGTTTTCAACATGCTATTACCCCTTACTGTATAAGGGGTAAAGCTAGCACGTCAAAAACACGCGTCCAAACCTGGGCTAACAGTGCGCTCCACCGGAGCACACTGTCAGCCCAGTTAGCAAGGATTGGAATGCCTCTGGTCTAAGCTGCTCTGCCGCAAGAAGCTCTCTCTGCCCTTCGGGATATTCTTCACTAACCTGGGTACCCGCTCCTCAGGGCCCTTCTACTCTATTTCAGGTACCTATCCTGGGATACCGGGTACTCGCTCCTCGAGGGCCTGCTCTCCCTAATCTGGTGCCTGCTGCCACTGAACAACTTCTGCCTGCCAGGACCTTCTACAATACAGCTTCAGCTCAGTGAGTACTATTTCAGTCTGTCTCATCTCCAGCTTCAGCGCTCAGGGTTTACATCCGGGATCTGTCCCTGCTATGCCGCGCTGCCTACCACCTACTCGAATGTGAGACTTGTCTCCTCTGCTAAGGTCCCCTGGACTACTTCAATGGACTACCTTCACTGTTGGCCGCCCCGGGCAGTACCATCAAGCTGTACAATAAATACTACTTCTCTGTGTCTGCGTGTATAGAGTCTAGTCTAGTACTGTGGGTCCTCATGGGGCTCCTCCCCGTGGGAGTGGCCATCACCGCAGTACCCAAGAATCCACTTCAACACCTCATAACCATAACAAAAACATTTTGAGGTTGATATTCAAAAGCTCAGTGAGTACCAAAGTTACCCAGACAATATTATCTAAGTAACTTTGGCATTTATCCAGGTAAAGTCCCTCCTCTCCCATTACTGTTGTAGTGCTTGAGGCCTCCCCAGGCCCCTCCATGTCACTCATCCTCCTAATATATCCAGATTGGTGCCAGTACCCCGGCCCCCACTTATACTTTAAGTGGGAGTTTTCAGCATAGAAAGGGTTAACAGTGATCCCCCAATAGCTTTCTCCTGCTGGCTCTGGCTGCACCATGGCACATGCCACCCTAACGCTAGTGCCATTTTGTTGTATGGCCATACAAACATATAGCTTACAACAAATGGCTCCAACTGGCCCTGAGACTTTTGTCATTTTGTTTTACTTAAAACATCGGCACCAGTGTCAGGGCCAACCAGCTCCATTGAGGAGCTGGAGGGGCAGGGCAGGAGAAACTGAGGATCCCTCCTGCCCTTTCTCAATTGAAGATTCCCACAGAAGAGATAAGTGGGGGCTGAGAAGGCAGCAGCTTATCTGCAGAGGGCGGAAGGTGGAGGAGCCAAGCTAGACCCTAGTTTGGCTTAGCTCAGCCAAACTTGTGGATTGTCCCAGCCCCAGTTTATTTGTGATTGATGGGGGGCATGGAAGGGCCTATGGAGGCCCCGGGCACCGAGTCAGCAGTAGTGAGGCTCCTTTTTGATTCTTTTGTATTATTTTTTAGCAGGCTTACTTTTGAAATTGTTTATTTTGGTTCAGCATACCAAACCACACTAACCAATATGCAAACCAAAACCCAAATTACCCTCCCCCACCTGAATAAAAAAACCAAACTCAAACTGAAACAGAAATTCACCCTGCACATCCCTAATGTCCAGGAGATAAACTGCATAGATAACAGAAGACACATTTGTGATATACTGCAGTGCAACATTAGTAAACAGTACTTGCATAACTCAATATTTATTTTATGTATTTATTTATTTGTTAAGATTTCTATACCGCTATTCAGTCAGGCCATCATGGCGGTTTACATATTTTAAAAGAATAACAGAATACATATATAAATATAGCCTAAATAAAACAAATAGAGTAAAATACAATATCCTAAATAAAACAAAATAAAGTAAAATACAGAATACTAAAATTTTTCATAAGAAAATTACAACAAATAAAGTGAAATAAAAGAATCAAATAAAAGAGTTCTTTGCCTGTTTTCCTTCCAGGTTCTTAAAAGCAATATCAAACAGCCATGTTTCAAGGTTTTTTTCTAAGCAATTTTACATCTTCTTGTAATCTCAGTTCCACTGGGAGTAAGTTGCAGAGTCTCGGGCCTGCTATTGAAACAGCTCTGTCCCTCGCTTGACTTAAATAAGCTAAATTTACAGATAGCACTGTAAGCAAACCCTTATTTGCCAAACGCAGATTCCTTTGGGGTGTATGTAAATGAACCACTGCCTTCAGCCAGTCTCTCTGGTCACCATATTCATTTTATGTAAAATATACAGTACTTTAAATTATATTCGTAATTCAATGGGAAGCCAATGTAAGGCAAACAATACAGGATTAATATGATCACTTTTTTTGCTGCTAGTTAATACTCTTGCTGCAGCATTCTGCATAACTTGAAGTGGCCGAATATTTGATAATGGTAGGCCTAATAGCAAAGAATTGCAGTAGTATGTACTAGAGAATACTAAAGCCTATAAAACAGTTCTGAAATTGTTTGGTTCGAGGAGAAGTTTTAATCACTTGAGTGTCAACAATTTGTTATAACCTTCTCTGATTTTAGTTGAGATGTGCTTCTTAAAAGTGAGTTCTGAGTCCAAGATTATTCCTAGATCACGTGCGTTGTCAGTAAGTGTATATGGTATGTTGTCCTACATAGTAAGCGTTGTTTGTCTGTCATTTGATTGTTTTCTTTCTAATAAAATAATTTCTGTCTTATTTATATTTAAGAGTAATCTCGTCTGAGTTAGAAGTTGCTTAATGATGTTCAGGTACATTACTGTTAGTTTATATGTTTTTTGTAACGTATCATTTATTGGTATTAATATTTGAACATCATCTGCGTAAACATAAAAATTTAACCCTAGTCCTTGTAGTAAATACAGAGCATGTCACACAGGAACTAATATTGCACATTAGGAAAGCAACTTTCAAATTGTGTGGAGAAGTACAAAGACTGTGGGTACCTGCAGATTTCATGTCAAATTTTAAAGGGAAATCTTCCAGAACCTTATCCACGGCCGGACCGTATTATTGGAATCTTCTCCCCCCAGAACTTCGACAGGAACAATGCCCATTTTCCTTCAGAAAGAAACTAAAAACGTGGCTGTTCACCCAAGCCTTCCCTTAATGGACACCAATCTAACAGCTCAGCCATGCAATCCTTTCCCACTCATCTCCCCCCTCCTCCTCCCTCATTCACGACTACAGTGTTTGAGACCTATAGACTTATTTATTATTTAAGCCTGTTACATTTGTTTCTATATGAAACCTCGTTATGTTAAAACCTAGTTATCTATTTCTTATCTTGTTAATCGTATGCTTTTGCTCTCTACCCTCCCACTCTGTAAACTCCCTGTTCATTGTAACTTTATCTTCATAGCTTATTGGTTACTCCTCGTTTCAATGTAAACCAGTACGATAAGACACTAGTCTTGAGTATCGGTATATTAAAAAGTATTTAAATAAAATAAATAAAAATATGTGCACATACTTGCACCGCACCTGCTGTTTGTGCTAGTACTGTTTCAAGCATAATTGTATGAATATGCATGCAAGAATTAACCCCTCCATGAGTTTGCCTCAGTGCCAACCTGTCTATCTGTACGTAAATGTACACATGCACTGTCTTTATAAAGGCACTGTACTTTTATGCACAGAAAGGATAGACAATTTTCAGAATGCATTTCCATGCATAAAACACTTTTACCCAAGAAAATCCCTTTGGAATTGCCCTCTTCATATGCAAATGTTTTTACTAATATCAATTTACAGATATATATCTTCAAATAATTAATCTTAATGGAGATTAACCACTTAAACTCAAACAAAGATTTTCAGGTTGCACACATTCAAAATTTTAACAGGCTCACTAAATTGTTTTTCAACACATTACATTTTTCCCTTAATAGCACATGCAGGCTATTAACTTGCACACTAATTCAAACGGTTGAGTCTTTGTGTGCTATCACTTGATTGATAAAAGCATATAAATGCTATGGATATACATTAATTTTAAATGAATGGCACATTGGAACATATAATGTCCTTGCATAAAAATGCCCCAACATTTTCAGATATTTAGGTTTTGTTAAAGAAAATGGCATTCCCGGCACACATGGTCCCTATTACTGAATCTCAGGGCTTCTATGAAGTCTTCATGGGCCCCCTAATCCCCCTCTTAACCCCAAAAATGTTTTGGGTGGCCAGGCATACCTGGCTGGGCTGAGTTGAGCTCAGCTGGAGCCTTGTTGGACCCCTCTGACCCATTCCCACTTCCTATAAAATTTGTCAGGACAAGGGAACTCCTTTGCTCCCACTTACCCTTTCCATAGAGATCCTAGAGAGTGAAAGGGGCAAGAGTGACACCACTTTGGCACCAGTTTAAAGGCCAGCTATTGCTATTTTTAAAGCATTGTAATGGGACCATAGTAAGTGAGTATTATTCCTGCCCCTATCTTTTTTCAAGATCCCCAAAGAAGGGATAAGTGGGGATTGAGGAAGTCCCTGGCCCTGGCACATTTTTGGGATATGAGATGAATATCATAGGGACCCAGGGAGGCCACAGCTGTGCACGGCTCAGCTCAGTTGGGTAGGCCTAGGACGCACAAGTCTGCAGGTCATAGACCAGTTAGGGAAGGATGGGTGCTGTTGAGCTTTTACAGACCTCCAACAAGACTATGAGTTAAAAAATGAATTGTTGCAATTGTACATGCAACTGAGACAAACACTAAGTGGACTTTTAGATATGTGACATCCCCTGTAGCAACTGAATGGTATGAAGGATTTTTTAAATGAGGATTGTCCCCCCATTAAAGGTGTTTCTATAATTTATTGGGATTTATTTATTTTATTTATTTAGAGCTTTTTTATACCGGCATTCATGATACAATCACATCATGCTGGTTTACAGGAAACAGGGGGAGTGATAACTTTGAACATATGACTCCCACTTTTGAGTTTACTCAGAAGATGGGATGGATCACTAATCTCACAAAAGAGCAGGGCATTAATGACTCAATTTCTCCTTTCAGCTAAATTTACTATTTCTATCTTTTGGAAACACACACCAACATGGAACATTGGCATCACCAATGTAGAGAGACTGCAGATATTGAATCTCTTCAATATGTTTTGAAGGGTGAAAAATACTGAATTCTAGGACTTAGATAGTCATATATAGCTTTTGTTAATTTTCACCTTTGATTTTGACTTTAATACCTTGCAAATGATTGAATGTTCACAATTATGTTTATGCAATTTTATATAAATAGTTTAAAAAAAAAAGTGCATGAGGACCTCAGTCATAATTTTCAACGTGGACTTAAGTGTGTAAGTCTACTGTGAAAATCAGTGGATATGCACAAACTAAGGATGTGCATTTCGTGTCATTTTCAAAGCAAAATGATTGAAAAAACCCCACAATATTTCAGGTTTTTTCTTCTATGTTTTAGTGCACACTTTTTCTGAAACAAAATAAAAAGGGAAAACAGTGAAAATGAAAGTTGACCCCCAAACAACACAGCATGACATGACATGAAGCAAAATATTTTGGCCTGCAAATCCCTAGTACAAACTCTTGCGTATAAACATGTGCACATTTAGTTCTGCAAAGGAGAAGATATAAATATTCTCACATATATTTACACACATACTTTTGATTTTAGAAAGTACATGCATAAATGGTTTCACTGCCTAGATTCCAGGCCAGGCAGTGCGTGAGATAGTGCCATTGGTGTGATGGAATTCCAGCTGGGCCTTGAACATGGAGAGAAACAACTCTAGAAATCCTATAAAACACAAATAGCTCTGAAGTTTAAAAGCACAGTCTAAAGCTACAGGTTGACAGTTTAAAGTATCAGCCTCATCCCATAACTGACAACCATGTGCATGTGAAATTATACACTTGCACCTGGGATGCTTTGTGTCACATGGACCTTAAAAGTCACTGTTGACAGCACTGCCTCTGCTGTTTCAGAATCAGTGCTGACTTTAGAGTGCTCACCTAGCAGGCCTTCAGTTACAGGCTTTAGTAAAGGCCTGTCAAAGATTGTAGCATTGCATACATCTCTGGAGTTGTATGTACCCATACAAAGATGCACCCTGCTACATCTACTTAGACAAAATGTCAACTATCATGTACTGTCATGTACAGATGGTGAGGGCCTTTTCCATTTTGCTTCTCGGAGAGGCTAAACAAGGATGCTAGTCAGACTGTGTAAAGGTAGGTTTGGGAATCTGATGGTGTCATGTCTTTACTTTAATTTGAAAGTCAGCTCTGAAATGTGCACAGTCTATTTTGTAATGACTCTAATAGGACTTATATATCTCCTAAGAAAAGGCTTATGTCATTTAACCCAATACAAAGATGTGTTAGGAACTATTTGCCTTGCCTGACACAGCACATCTAGCCTTTGTCAAATATGGAGATGTCAGAGTGCTGCAAGGCCCTTGGCCGGACCAGCTAAGGGCTAGTCATATTGTGCTGCTGAATGTTTGTACCTAGAAAATATGCAGAGTAGTTTGTTGCGATAACTAGTATAGTTGCATTCCTTATGCTATCTGTCGCGACCCTTAAAGCACATAGGATGAGGACAACTGGGGTGAACAGCTTGCAGAATTGTCGGTTTCCAAGGGAAAGTTACTACCTTTCCAGTATTTTATGGTTGGAGGCTCTTGCTGGTACACATAGCTGCCGTGACTTGTGGCCAAGATGGAAGAGTTCCTGTTCTATAGGCTGTGACTCATGTACTGTTTTTCAGTTTTACAGTTTGGGGTCAGCAAGGCAGGTGTGCTGTAAGACTCTCAATCATCAGCTCTGTGTATAGCATAAAGGCTACAGATGGTATTGTCAGCTGATGACATCAGGAACCTACATCCTGCCTCATTCTGAATCCTGCCACTGTGCTCATTGTACAGGCCAACTGCTACCAGAGGTCTCATGTGTTGGCATGATGTCTTAGGTACTTTCTGTGTTGATCTCTTGCAAGACACACATTTAGTGCCACCTGAGAGCTTGAGGGACCCATGCCAGTACCTCTAACAAACTGCTTACCATATATGATTCTCACAGATGTGTGTCATGCTGGCAGGTGTAAATAATCTTCTGTGCATAGTTAGGACTCTGACGCCCTCATTAGCAGTTATGGACCAGGCTACCACAAACATCAATGATGGTTGATTTGGAACAGGGCAGGAACCTAAACAAAAGCAGACAGCTAGGAGGCCTGCTGTTGCTTGGGACCAGGCAGACTGCCACAGACTGTCTGCCCATTCCCACCCCCCGTACTGGCCTAGCATGTGGATCTCTATAAAACCTGTTCACTAAGGATGATAGCGAATAGATATAATACAGATCCACATGCCAGGCCAGAAGGGGGAGGGGGGGAGGGGAGCAGCCACTCTGTGGAAATCTTCCTCATCCCAAGTGATAGCAGTCCTCCCAGCTGTTTGCTCTTGGACTGTGGGTATTTTCTAACTTACACAACTCCCTCACTCTTCCTCAGTTGTCCCACAGTTGCTGACATGGTATTAGAGCAGCCTGCAAGTAGAAGGCATTTTGTTTAGTGTGAAACCTAAAAGATTTGTCCAACTTGCCTTTTAAGTGGAGTGAGGACCCAATGGTAAGTCTTGTTGGGTGATTAGTATAATTTGTTCTTAACACCACACAAGCTTTACATGTATGCTGCTCATCTCCCTAGAGATGAACAACAACTAGAGTTTTTTGTATTTTTTAAGCAGCCCTCTGACTAAAGACTTATTTATTTATTTTTATTTTTATTTATTTAACATGTTTTGTATACTGTCATTCGGTTTCGCCATCAGAACGGTTTACAGCAACGTGAAACGAGGTTAGCTAAACATCATCCTAGCAAATTGTCATGCAATAGGGTTGTGGTTTTGGGATTTGAGTGTTAGTTGATTACATATAAAATTATTACATATAAAAAAATTCTGATGTACAGCAAATGTTTTTACATATAAACTATTTTTACAAATAAGAGTGGGGTTAATAGGTCAGGAAGAAAGGAATGTGTCTAGGCTGGCTGAGTTATCCAGTTGGGACAGTAACAGCTGGGGTTTACAAGTTCAAGGTATACTTAGGAGGGTGTAATGTATATTATGTGAGGTCAGTTGCATATTATCTTAGGTATTCAAATGGTAAGAGTTATTTAGTTGATCAAGGGATGTAGCATTCTTTATGGTGTTGGGTTGCGTGGGTACTTGGTAGACTGGTTGATTGAGTGAGTTTGAGTAGGCTCTGGTGAACAACCAGATTTTCAAATCTTTTTTGAAAGTTTTAATGTTTGGTTGAGTTCTTATTTCAGTTGTTATTGAGTTCCATAGTGTGGGGCTGGCGATGGATATGGCTCTCTCACAGGTTGTATTCAGTTGTGTGGTTATGGCATGGGGTATTTTGAGGAGGCCTTTATTCGCTGAGCGTAGGTTCCATTTTGGATTGTGGATTACGATGGATTTGCTTAGCCAATTGTTTTGTTGTCCTATGATTATTTTATGCAGGATTATAAGTACTTTGTATTCTATTTGGTATTTTATTGGTAGCCAGTGTAATGAGATGAGGGTTGGTGTGATGTGCTCATGTTTTTCTGATCCAGTCAGAATTCTGGTGGCTGTGTTCTGTAGGATTTGTAGAGGACGGATGATGGCGAATGGTAAGCCAAGGAGTAGGGCATTGTAGTAGTCCAGTGTGGAGAAGATGAGTAGTTGCAGGACTGTTCTGAAGTCATTTTGTGGAAGGAAAGGTTTAAGCCATCTGAGTGTCAGTTGTTTGTGATAACCTTCCCTTATTTTGTTGGTTATGTGGATTTTGAATGATATTCTTTGTGATTCCTAGATTTTGTATATGGGTGACAGGGGAGTAGGGATGTGAATCGTTTTAGGACGATTAAAATTACCGTCCGATAATTTTAATATCGTCTTAAACCGTTATGGAACACAATACAATACAGATTCTAACGATTTATCGTTATAAATCGTTAGAATCGTGAGCCGGCACACTAAAACCCCCTAAAACCCACCCCCGACCCTTTAAATTAAATCCCCCACCCTCCCGAACCCCCCCCCAAATAACTTAAATAACCTGCGGGTCCAGCGGCGGTCCGGAACGGCAGCGGTCCGGAACGGGCTCCTGCTCTGAATCTTGTCGTCTTCAGCCGGCGCCATTTTCCAAAATGGCGCCGAAAAATGGCGGCGGCCATAGACGAAAAAGATTGGACGGCAGGAGGTCCTTCCGGACCCCCGCTGGACTTTTGGCAAGTCTCGTGGGGGTCAGGAGGCCCCCCACAAGCTGGCCAAAAGTTCCTGGAGGTCCAGCGGGGGTCAGGGAGCGATTTCCCGCCGCGAATCGTTTTCGTACGGAAAATGGCGCCGGCAGGAGATCGACTGCAGGAGGTCGTTCAGCGAGGGTTCCGGCGCCTCGCTGAACGACCTCCTGCAGTCGATCTCCTGCCGGCGCCATTTTCCGTACGAAAACGATTCGCGGCGGGAAATCGCTCCCTGACCCCCGCTGGACCTCCAGGAACTTTTGGCCAGCTTGTGGGGGGCCTCCTGACCCCCACGAGACTTGCCAAAAGTCCAGCGGGGGTCCGGAAGGACCTCCTGCCGTCCAATCTTTTTCGTCTATGGCCGCCGCCATTTTTCGGCGCCATTTTGGAAAATGGCGCCGGCTGAAGACGACAAGATTCAGAGCAGGAGCCCGTTCCGGACCGCTGCCGTTCCGGACCGCCGCTGGACCCGCAGGTTATTTAAGTTATTTGGGGGGGGGGTTCGGGAGGGTGGGGGATTTAATTTAAAGGGTCGGGGGTGGGTTTTAGGGGGTTTTAATGTGCCGGTTTTTCGATTTTTCGATTTTTCACGATTTTTAACGATTTTTCACGATATTTTACCCCCCCAAACGGCAACAATACGATTCCCTCCCCCTCCCAGCCGAAATCGATCGTTAAGACGATCGAGGACACGATTCACATCCCTACAGGGGAGATTAATGTATTTGGGTTTTCTGTTTTGAGTGGTTTCATAGGTGCGGTGATGTTTTATTTGTCATGGATGATTAGTTCAGCTTTATCTATGTTTATTATGAGTTTCAGGTCAGTTAGAAGCTGTTTGATTTCTGAGAGACAGATAGTTATTCTATTGTATGTTTCTTCTAGCGTATTCTACATAGGGACCAGTATTTGATTATCGTCAGCGTATAGGAAGTAGGTCAGACCTAGGCATTCTAGTGTATGACAGATTGGGAGGAGGTATATGTTGAAGAGTGTAGCTGATAGGACAGATCCTTGTGGCACTCCTGTGTTGAGGTGTACTTTATTCGAGAGGTTGTTGAACATTACTTGGAAATTTCTATGTGATAGGTATGAGGAGAACTATTTTAATGTGTTATCCATGACTCCTATTTCAGATAGTCTGTCGAGTAGGATGGAATGATTGACTGTGTTGAAAGCAGCTGATAGATCCAGGAGGATTAATAAGTAACTTTGTCCTTTGTCGAATCCTCTAAGTACTGTGTCATTTAGTGAGAGAAGAAGTGATTCTGTGCTTAAGTTTTTCCTGAATCCAAATTGAGAGGGGTGAAGTATGTTGTTCATGTCAAGGTAGTCGGAGAGTTGGGAGTGGATGATTTTCTCTAAGATTTTTGCAATGAAAGGTAAGTTTGATATAGGACGGTAGTTTTGAATGTTCTCTGGGTCTAGGTTGTTCTTTTTTATTAGTGGTTTAATGATTGCTAATTTTAAGCATTCAGGGTATTCCCTTCGGTGAGAGAAAGGTTAACTATGTCTGTTATTGTTTTGGTTATTGAGTTTTCGATCAGTTTAATTGTCTGAATGGGGATACTATCGATGGGGTGGTTTGCTGGATTCTTTTTTAAATAATTTTTGGATTTCCAGAGAGGAGGCGGGGTCAAAGTTAGACCAAGGTGATGTCATTTTCAGATGGAATTTTGGGGTTTGGGTGAGTATGTTGGTGTTGTTGCTGTAGTTGTTTATTAGTTTTTTTATTTTAACGGTGAAATATTCCGCAAATTCATTGCTTTTGTTTGTGCTGGAAGGTGTTCTTAGTTCATTTGAGGTTTGATGAGGGTTTGTATGATGTTGAATAGCATTCTGGGGTTATGGTGGTATTTATTTATTTTGCTCGAGTAGAACTCTTTTTTTGCATTATGGATCAGTTTTTTATAGTTTGCTAGATGGGTTCGATAGGCATTGAGAAGTGGGTCAGTTTTGTTTTTGCGCCAGGATCTCTCTTTTTTCCTGAGTTTGCATTTGTATGATCTTATGCTGTCGTTGTACCATTGATTTTGGTGTTTTGGGTTTTTTATTGACTTGATGATGATAGGGTTTATTCTATCTGCTAAGGCTTTGGTAATGTTGAGCCATGAATTTGTGGCTGTTTCTGAGTTTTTGTAAAATCAATGTTCATGAGTTCATCTTGGAAATTTTGTTGCAGTGTTTCTATATCAAAGGGAGGGCGGTATGCAATGGTTCTTATTTTGTTTACATTTTTGGTGGGTTTTGTGTTGTACGTAAGGGAGGCTTGGATGAGGGAGTGGTCTGACCAGGGGATTTCGGTTATTTTAGTTTGGTGTGTATCCCAGGTGTCCATGTTGATAAAAACTAGATCAAGGGTGTGTCCTGCTTTGAAGGTGGTCCCTTGATGATTTGTTCTACTCCCATTGTTGCTAGTATATCTGTGATTGTTTTGCATGTGGCTGTGAGGGGACGGGTGTCCATATGCAAGTTGAAGTCACCCAGGATGATGATTGGCTTATTTAGTGTTAAGTTGGCAATGATGTATTATATTACTGGAGAGCAGTTTCATTCTAATGAGCCAGGAGGACAGTACACTAGACAGATTTGTAATTTAGGAGAGTCAAATGACTTATGCCATGATAGAATTTGGTGCCAGAGCCAGAGAGAAGGCCCATTGCTTGGTCAGAGGTGATATATATTCACAATGTTACAGGTCAATGGTTTATAATATGTGCACTATGACCTTTGCATAGCAAGACAACCTATTGTTCCCCAACAGAGTGAAGGCATAGCTACTGCACCTCTAACCAAGCATTTATACACCTATTCCACTGGACTGCTTATGGAGGATAACACTAGATAGCTAGTGCCCATCTGACATACATGCCCATGTACCCAAGAGTTAGCTAAGAGTATACTCTCTGGAGAAGGCAACTAGAGCCAATAGCGAAACTCCACAGTAGGGAGCTTCCTATAAGCTCTTGCTGTTTTCCTTGGGAGCATACATTGAGCTTTTGGTTGTATGCTGTAGGCCATTTGGTCTTGCCTGCCAGAACAATGCCTGCTTGGAATGTGGATCCCAAAACCTTGACCTAGTGAACCCTTAAGAGAAAAAGCACAAATGAAAACAGACAAGCAGAATGTGTTCTTTCAAACCTGTGACCACTCTATTACACAACAGATTGAAAGCAAATCAACATCTTTGGTAATCACATTCTGCAAGGACAAGATATCTAATTGCACATGTCATTGTAACTGAAATGAACAGCACACTGAGTGCAGAACTGTACATACATTATTCCAAATGGCAACATTACATATACACTATTAGCATCTTATCCTTTTATACAATCATGATGACAGCAAAGAACATAGAAAGCAGAAGTGGCACCCCAATAGCTACAGTACAGCTCTAATGTTGACCTGATTGCAAAATAACTATGTAATGTTAACCAAAGGGCACCAGACAGTCCATATTGAAAGAGGGCACTCAAGGGGGACAGCTTAAGGGTCTTGGCAGTAGATTTCAACAAGAAGGCCCTAGACAGTCCATGTTGAAAAAGTGCATTCAAGGGCACAGCCTAAGGGCCAAAGAAGCACAGTTCAACAAGAAGGCAGCAGAACCAAAATCAAAGAATATAGCATAAGAGTCCAAGGACCAGGATAAAAGAGCATAGCATGGAGGCTGAAGCCCAAGGAAAATACACAACAACATGGATGCAGGAGCCCCAAGAGAAGACACAGCAACAAGGAGGAAGCAGGAAGATGAGATGAGACACCAGAATGGAGGCAAAAGCAGGATGAGATGAGATGAGCTAAGACAGACACAAGCATCAGAAGCAGGAAATGAGACATGTTGAGAAGAGCCAATAGCTGGACTATGACTGGAGACCCCATCAGGGAGGCTGGAGTATGGGCAGAGGATCGAGGAGGGCTTTAGAACTAGACAACAGTACAACAGTGGCAGCAAGCTGGCAAAGGAACTCTGTAGTGAGGATGGGTCAAGTAGGCTTCTTCTATCTACCTGGTACAGCAACTCTGTAGTGAGGAGGGGCCCAGCAGTCTTATTCCATCTAGTTGGCACAACAACCCTGTAGAGAGAATGGACCCAGCTGTCTTCTATGTAGCCAGCCCAGGAACTCTGTACAGAGGCCCAGCCAGGCTACTTTGGACAAATCTTGTTAATTGGCATTCAATGTCAGAATTTCAGCTCCTTCATGGCACTTTGCCATGGAGTGGCTTGCCACTTGGGGCATCATGTCTTTGGTCATCTCTCAGGCCGGGGACTGCTGTGGGGTATGGAGTCCTTGGATACTGGAGAAGGCACAGGTGAAGTCTCTGTTATATATTATAATATCTGAGTCAACACACTGGTTATGTTGCCACCATTGTCAGAACTTGTGTGTGTGTGCTGCCATCTGATCACGCAGGTCCTGGGTTTGATTGTTGACAGTCATCCTCAGGTGCACCAGCTCTGCATATATATAGTAGAAACATACCCCATACCTCCTTTCCAGATGGTCCACCTGCTCATGCATTAAAGTGGCTGTTGATCTACTGTCAGTGGCGGTGCTGGTGCTGGTGTCGGTGGCGGTACTGTGCTTTTTTTCATGGCACAAGCTGATGTTTCAGCCTCCAAAAGTGGCATGAGGAGACTGGTGGGCTGCTCTTTCTGAGTGCCTTCTGCCTCTTGCTGGCAATGTGGTATGCTCGATAGAGGTTTCGGTGGCTCAACTGACTCCCACTGCAGGCTGGCTTCCTCATGAAGGCTTATGTATTTAGGTTCACATTGAATGGGCTTGCTGAGCCAAGGGTTCCTGCATCTGATTGTGCTCAGAAGGCTGGTGCTGCTACTCCTCCTCCTCCTCCTCACTGACCTGTGTCTGTGCGTTCACCACAAGGGGGCATGGAAAAGTACTGCTGTGCTGGTGGTCTCTGGGGCTTTACTACTGTTCCCTGGGGCTTGACGGCTGGGATTGGCATATTCCTGGGCAAGAACTGTGGAAACAAAGAAGAAGACTTAAGTAACAAAGTCAAGAAGTGCACATGTACTGTTTTGCATGAGATGTGCACTTTGCATCTCAATCAGAGTGAGCATCTTATGCCAAATGATGTGGACAATTGTAGCAGCCTTGCCATTTACAGGTGAGGTGAACGTACCGGTTTTGGCTCACATGGTGTCCATCTGCTCAGACATTCTCTCAAACACATCTGCTCCCAGCTATTGATGAGGCACTCCTCCCTTGGTGTCAGCAATATCAGACAAGGGGCCCCTCTTCCGATCTGTCACATATTCTTGTTCTCGTTGGTCACCTTGATTTTCAATTGGGCTTATATATCACAGTATCTGTGAGCCACCTACTAGGGATGTGCAGAGCAAAAGTTTATGTTCATAAGTCCATAAGTCGAAAGGGGGTCCCATATTGCCCTCTCTGTCTATCCCTCACCCTCCTTAATCCCCCCCCCCCAAGACTTACCAAAACTCCCTGGTGGTACAGCAGGGAGTCAGGACGCCATTTCTGAACTCCTTTGCGAGGAGCATGTGACGTCGGCGTCACGTCGGAGTGACGCGGCGTCAGGTGATTCCCCGCGCGATCGCTCCGGGACCCTCGTTGCACCCAAAAGGAGCTTTTGGCCAGCTTGGGGGGGTCAGAAGGCCCCCCCAAGCTGGCCCCCAAGCTGGCCAAAAGTTCCTTTTGGGTGCAACGAGGGTCCCGGAGCGATCGCGCGGGGAATCACATGACGCCGACGTCACGTGCTCCTCGCAAAGGAGTTCAGAAATGGCGTCCTGACTCCCTGCTGTACCACCAGGGAGTTTTGGTAAGTCTTGGGAGGGGGGGATTAAGGAGGGTGAGGGGTTTAAATTTTTATTTAGGATCAACAATCGCGATTTCCAACTTATTCAACATAGCTATGTTGAATAAGTTGGAAATCCGATCGTTTTCGCCTCATCACTTTTTTAAGTTAAAAAAAAAAATAAGTTGCGTTTTACATTTAAGTTCAAAACGAATGCACACCCCTACCACCTACTCCCCACTCCACTTCATGACACTGTGCCTGGAGATAGCCTGGGCAATGGTATGCCAGATCTGGCCCTTGGATTCCATTGAAGTCCTGGTCTTACAGTTCCTGAAGAGCATGGCATAATGTTTGAGGATTCCTGTGATAATCATTTCATTGTCCTCCACGCTGAACTTCAAAGCTTCAGATGAGCACGTCCTGCTGCCTGGCTGCCAGAGAGGGGCACTATTTCTGCTTCCGGAGTGGTGTCCTCCCTTTCCTCACTCTCAATCCCACTCCTCTTGTCCTTTCCTTCCTCCCCCCTCCTGCCCCTGCCCTACAAACTCTTTTCCCCTCTGCCCTCTCTGTCTATCCCTAACCTGCTGTCCTCCTCCCTCCATACTCATTTCCCTATTCCTTTCCCCCTCCCACCTCCTCCTATTCCTTCCCTTTTGCCTATCTCTACTCCTGTCCCTGTCCTTACTCCTACTCCTACTCCTCCACCTAGCATTCCTGACCTTGTCTTCTCTTCCCTCTAATCTCTCATTCCCCTCTTCTGACACCAGACCTCTCCTCATGCCTCTCAAGCTCCATCCTTTCCACTCCTCAACATCACCACACCTTGCTATTCCTCCTCCACCTTACCAACACATCTCATCACTCCATCTTTGCCTCACCACCATGCCTCACCACTCTTCCTTCGCCTCACCATCACACCTCACCACTCCTCTTCCTCACCACCATACCTTACTACCATGCCTCACTCAAACACAAAGACAGACAGACAAACAGGACAAGCTAACAAAAACCTTCACACACACACAGATCAAGACAATACACAAAGGGAAAGGAAAACAGATGAGAAACAAGCCACAGGACACATCCAACTAACTTCCAACTGATGCAATGCATGATGCGATAACGCAAAACGCTTCATGAAAATTGCCTATGTGATGTGATATACAGGAAACTCATCTAATCACGCCCATTTTTTTATTGCAGGCATATTTTTCTGCTATATTTATAGCATTCTGATGAATCAAGGCCAATGTTAGTACATTTTCAAATTAGTTTGAAGAAAGAGCAAAACATTTTGTGGCATTTTCAAATTAGTCATTGAACTTTTCTTTGAAAAGTTTTGATGTGGATACCAATAAATCCTTGAATCTTCATTGAAATTCAACCTGATTTACTGGGCTCTAATGCAGATGAATTTAATGTAGACTCCAACAAATTCATGAATCTGCATCAAATCTCTTTGAATTTGATTGAATTTCATCTAGATTTGCTCAGGAAAATTCTAAAAGTTTAATCAAACTCAAACAAGGCTGAATTTCTCCTGTTTCAATTTTTTTTTTAAATTTATTTACATCTCTTCTGGAGCTCCCTCTTTAAACCTTCATACTTCTTGTAGTTGAACATATTTTCTGGAAAATATTATTGTCTTGTACATAATTTAAACCTGCTAGATATTTGAATACTGGTATCCTATCATCCCATTTTCATTTTTGTTTTATGTTACATTTTGTGCTCATGGAACATCTTTGCTGAATTGAAAATGCTTCTTTTTCCATCCTTTCAATGATTTTATAAAAATGTGGTGATATTATGTACAGAAGCCAAAGAAAATAGTATTCATGAACAATATTGCCTAGATGTTGAAAGTGAGATTTACAGATATTCGATTAGTGATCATAACTATGGGGGTCATTTTTCAAAGCGAGCTCATGCTAAATGTCCGGCGTCAAGACCAGAACAGAAGGCGTCGGGGTGGCATTGGGGCAGACACCGCGAGGACATCGCGGACAGCGAAAAGATAAGAACCCTTTTTGCTGCCAATTTTGTGCCGAATAGCACCACCTTTTATGATGGCGCTATTGGGTGCGAAATCTGGCAGCGATCGCACCACAGAGGTGTGATCACTGCCGGCTTTCGCAGGCCCACCCCCCGCTTCGCCACCCCACCCCCTGTACCGCGCGATTCAAAGAACCCGGTGGTATTAGAGAATCCAGGCCTAAGAAAGTAGGTTTAAGGTTGAGTCTAGAAGGAAGACAGAGGTTACAGGTTTTCAGTTGATAAGTGCCTTCTTACCCAGGAGGAAACTCACAAGCCCTGGAGACATTCGTTCTTAGAAAGATGAGACAAAACTACAACTTTCAAAGCAAGTAAATTTATTAAATGTGGGTCCAATGAGTAAATAAAAAAGGTGTAAATTTGAGCATCACTAGCATAAATCTGGAAACAGAGATTAAATAATTAAATGAGTTGTCCTAGGAAAAGAAATATGATAACAACAGTCTTGAAGTAAACCAGAGTGATATGGATGTATGCGTAGCAGAAAACTTGCTACCGAATACAAAGGATTGATGAAATGGATTAGATTAGAATCTAGGATGGTAGGAATTAGAGTAATTATTAATGTAAAGGAAAAGTTTAACAACTCAGTTTTGTTTGGAAGGAACTGTGATAGTGGTCAAAATTATTAAATAAACAAAAACAGGAGGATAGTTGCCAGAAGTCTTTTCCAATTCTTTATTGTGGTGGAGACGTTACAAATTACCAGCCCGACTCAGGCCGAGTTTCGCCGTTCTCACAATGACTTCCTCAGGGGCTATAAACTGTTACAGAAAGGGGGGGCCTTGAGAGGCCTTAGCCCTCTGTTATGTGCACTCAGGCTTTGGCTAGATGTAACAAGAGATGCCATGAGCAGCTGCTGTGCGAGAATAGGAGATGTGTGCCCTTGGACCTCGGTGAACCCAGACAGGAGCTCAGGGGAAACACCAAGGCTGGTGAGATAAATCCGTGTCTGGGTTGAGACCAAGCCCAGGCCCATGCCGACCTGCATACCTCAGTGAGACCAACCACCCTTGGTTGGTCTCTGAGTGGTCCTCTGACTACTCCAAGCCCTTTCAGACCTGCCAATTTGAACAGCAATGGCAGCAGGCTGGACAGGAGATGAGGGCAGATGAAGGCTCTGGAACATAAAGACTGAGACAGGAGACTTGGGGCGTGAAGACTCAGATGAGAAGATTGAGATGTGAAGACTCAGACGAGAAGCTTGAGCACGAAGACTCAGGATCAAGGTTTTAGGAACAAGTACTGGTTTGAGGCTGCAACACAGCATGCCCTACACAGCCCACAGCCCATGGACTGGTCGCAGACCACGCTTGAGTGCGGAGCAGACTCCAGATGTATACATGGTAGTTGAAGCCGGAACATGGCGAAGATTCAGTAGAAGCCTGTACCAAGGCACGCCCTATGCAGCCGCCCATGGCTGGTCATGGACAACGCTGGAATGGCTTGGGTTCAATCAGAGTCTTAGGTATGGATGGTGCAGCCACCAGAACATCCGAGGGCTGAGACAAATTCCAGGGTAAGGGACCAAGACAAGACTTGGCTTCGAGCAAAGGGAAGGGGGCCAAGGCGAGACTTGGCTTAAGGCATGAAACATGGGACCAAGATGAGACTTGGCTTCAAAGTGAAGATGATCTTCTGGAGACTAGTGCTGTGAGATGAGAAGGCTGGCCCATGCCAAGAGGTGACGAGACATGACATGACACACCAAAGAAGGTAGCCATGAGGAATCAAGGGTCCAGGAAGCAGAAGCACAGACAAGGCATCAGAAAGGAACCCAACTAATCGAGGTGCCAATGACCGAGAACAGGAACCGGATGAAATGGATGTACCATCGGGATGGAAATCTGGAGGACTCGAGGAGCTGGAACATCACAGGAAGATCACGAGATATCAGGAAAACCACGAAACATCAGGAAGAGACCAGGAACATTAAGAACAATGAGGGATCCCACGAAGAACAGGAAATACCAGCAGGAGTGAAGATGAGAAGGCCTTGAGATGAACTAACTCCTTGCGAAGGCAACTAAGGACTGGAAGCTGGGCCCTAATATAGGGCTGAAGATCAGGAAACATCCTGGGAGGAGTCCAGGTGGGGCCAGGAGGCTGGCCCTTTAAATCTCTGAAGGAGTTGCGGCCTGCACCCTAGGAGACAGGAAGCAGGAAGTATGCAGAACCATGGCCAGCAGCCATGCTGCATGAGCAGTGCAGAGAGAAGCCGGGCCTCTACACAGGCCCCGTTGTTAGCAGTGGCTCGTGCCACTGCTGGAAGCACCAAGGGTGGCTCCAGGTACAAGGAAAGCCTGGGGACTGCGACCTCCAGGCCGTGAAGCTGAAGAGAGCATCAGCGGCACGCCCTGCCGCAAGAGGGTCCCGATAGGCGTGGTTCCAAGCCGCGCTGAAGATTAAAGTCCACGGCTCTTGCACTGCGGAGGTAAGTGCAGAATCATAACAAACAAATCATGAATAGCAACAAAATTATTATAAAAATATAAGATAACAATAATACAAAAATAAAATGAATTAAAACAGTTAAAAATGTTAAAAATGGTGACATATAGATCTGTGCTCTTAACAACTGATGTAATTTTATATAAAAAATGAAATGATGATAATATAAAATCTATGATCAAATATGATTCTGGTTGAAATTTGCTTATACATCTATAACTTAGATTTAATTCAAAGATGATCTGAGAATAAGATAGAAATATGATTCATTTTCATCATTATTACCTTAGAGAATCATATGGACTCTGGATAGTTAAAATGGTATATTTCAATGCAATTTGAAGGTGATCCGCAATGGAACCGTTTCTGTCAAAATACATTTGATATCATTAATAGTGGTCTTTCTTTGTGTACATTAAAAAATAAAATAATAAAATGAATAAGATACAAACCGACCTTTTTCATTCAGTGAAAACTTTTAGACATATAGACTCCATACTAGGGATGTGAATCGTTTTAGGACGATTAAAATTATCGTCCGATAATTTTAATATCGTCTTAAACCGTTATGGAACACAATACAATACAGATTCTAACGATTTATCGTTATAAATCGTTAGAATCGTGAGCCGGCACACTAAAACCCCCTAAAACCCACCCCCGACCCTTTAAATTAAATCCCCCACCCTCCCGAACCCCCCCCAAATAACTTAAATAACCTGCGGGTCCAGCGGCGGTCCGGAACGGCAGCGGTCCGGAACGGGCTCCTGCTCCTGCATCTTGTCGTCTTCGGCCGGCGCCATTTTCCAAAATGGCGCCGAAAAATGGCGGCGGCCATAGACGAAAAAGATTGGACGGCAGGAGGTCCTTCCGGACCCCCGCTGGACTTTTGGCAAGTCTCGTGGGGGTCAGGAGGCCCCCCACAAGCTGGCCAAAAGTTCCTGGAGGTCCAGCGGGGGTCAGGGAGCGATTTCCCGCCGCGAATCGTTTTCGTACGGAAAATGGCGCCGGCCATACGCGTATGGCCGGCGCCATTTTCCGTACGGAAAATGGCGCCGGCAGGAGATCGACTGCAGGAGGTCGTTCAGCGAGGGTTCCGGCGCCTCGCTGAACGACCTCCTGCAGTCGATCTCCTGCCGGCGCCATTTTCCGTACGAAAACGATTCGCGGCGGGAAATCGCTCCCTGACCCCCGCTGGACCTCCAGGAACTTTTGGCCAGCTTGTGGGGGGCCTCCTGACCCCCACGAGACTTGCCAAAAGTCCAGCGGGGGTCCGGAAGGACCTCCTGCCGTCCAATCTTTTTCGTCTATGGCCGCCGCCATTTTTCGGCGCCATTTTGGAAAATGGCGCCGGCCGAAGACGACAAGATGCAGGAGCAGGAGCCCGTTCCGGACCGCTGCCGTTCCGGACCGCCGCTGGACCCGCAGGTTATTTAAGTTATTTGGGGGTGGGGGATTTAATTTAAAGGGTTGGGGGTGGGTTTTAGGGGGTTTTAATGTGCCGGTTTTTCGATTTTTCGATTTTTCGATTTTTTTAACGATTTTTTCACGATTTTTCACGATATTTTACCCCCCCAAACGGCAACAATACGATTCCCTCCCCCTCCCAGCCGAAATCGATCGTTAAGACGATCGAGGACACGATTCACATCCCTACTCCATACATCTAATGGTGCCTAAAGTAAAAATGTAAAAGTTGTGGAATACATTGACATGGAGAAAAGCGCAAAGAAAATATTTTTTATCATTCACTTATGCTGGTTCAAATTAATGTGTATAACTCAGCCATGTCTACAATTACTAATGGTGCTTTATTGTGAATACAACTATGGGTTGGTCCCGGTGAATACATACACCATCTATTTAGAGAAAACTGGAGAGTGTTGGGCTAATGTCAGTCATTTTCACAATGTGTAAAAAAAATCCATTGCTTTACTGAGATATAGACCTCAATACTCCGCTCCTATAAACTATAGACTCAAGTATCAAAGTGGGACATAATGGAAAGATATAAAGCAGTCTATCTAAACAATTACATTAGTTGTTTTATAGTGAGTATTTTTAGTCCAAAAGATATGAGGTATATATTAAAAAATTGTTTAGATAGACAGTTTTATATCTTTCCAATGGAGTTTTTACACATTGTGAAAATGACTGACATTAGCCCAACACTCTCCAGTTTTCTCTAAATAGACGGTGTATGTATTCACCGGGACCAACCCATAGTAGTATTCACAATAAAGCACCATTAGTAATTGTAGACACGGCTGAGTAATATACATTAATTTGAACCAGCATAAATGAATGATAAAAAAGATTTTCTTTGAGCTTTTCTCCATGTCAATGTATTCCACAACTTTTACATTTTTACGTTAGGCACCATTAGATGTAAGGAGTCTACATGTCTAAAAGTTTTCACTGAATGAAAAAGGTTGGTTTGTATCTTATTCATTTTATTATTTTATTATTTTTAATGTGCACAAAGAAAGACCACTATTAATGATATCAAATGTATTTTGACAGAAACGGTTCCATTGCGGATCACCTTCAAATTGCATTGAAATATACCATTTTAACTATCCAGAGTCCATATGATTCTCTAAGGTAATAATGATGAAAATAAATCATATTTCTATCTTATTCATGTTCTCAGATCATCTTTGAATTAAATCTAAGTTATAGATGTATAAGCAAATTTCAACCATAATGATATTTGATCATAGATTTTATATTATTATCATTACATTTTTTATATAAAATTACATCAGTTGATAAGAGCACATTTTTAACTTTTAATTCATTTTATTTTTGTATTATCGTTATCTTATATATATTTTTTAATAATTTTGTTGTTATTCATGATTGTTTATAGCCCCTGAGGCAGCCGTTGTGAAAACGATGAAACGTGGCCTGAGTCGGGCTGGTAATTTGTAATGTCTCCACCACAATAAAGAATTGGAAAAGGCTTTTGGTATCTATCCTCCTGTTTTTGTTTACCTAATGGCTTTTTTAGATCACCTACCGTCTTGTTTCCAGGGCCCAAAATGATTAAATGACTTGTCTGGGATCTTTAAGAAAATAATTATTATAATTTCCAACTTGGATTGGCTGATGGGTTCTATTTTATACCTAATTAATTTAACGTCCTCTTTTAAAAGGAGTAAATCTGAGACAAAACTAAGGAACAGGAGATATTTATTCACAGGATTAACAATTCACTCCAAGTCAAAGCTTTAGCCTTTAATTCCCACTTTTCTATGTACTTTTTCTTGTGTTAGATAAGCTGAAAATACAAGTCAGTCTATTAAAATGATAAACCTAGCACTGTGCTTGATGGCTAGAACTAGGGCACTCAACAAGCTAACAATAGGACATTTCACAATCCAATTATTGCAGAGCTGCTCAAGACTGTGATTCTGACAGTGAGCAGGCTCATTGCTTTTCAAAAGGCCTACTTATGTCATTTCCTGTAGACTTCATGTGACCTTTCTGCTATTTGGCATAGTCATAGCAAACAGAGGGTTTTACAATATCCTTGTCTATCATAAAATATCCAGCTCTAATGGTAATGTGGCATCAACTGCTAACCCTATTTTATTCCCAAATTCAGATGGGAGTTTCTACTTATAGTACACATTTTCATGACATATAGAAAGAACAAGACATTATTATGCTTTGAGTTCTTTTCTTATAAAAAAAAAATGGAGACATAGAAGGAAATTAAATCAAGGAAAAGGTGCCGTAAGCATGACAGTTGTTATTTTACATCACAGTGTTCTGAAATACAAGTTTCCTTTTGATTTCCTGCATTCTTAGCCAAGCCAAACCAAACCAAACATTGATAATGGAAAGTGCTAAAAGTTAACAATTGCAAAATTATGAAGGAATATCTTGATATTTTGAACTAAGCATTGACTGATCTCATGCAACTTTTTTTTTTTTTTTTGGAAAGGAGAAGAGAAGAAAAAGATTAGATTATTTTTCTGAATTTAGCTATTTAAATACTGAAAAGTACTGGGAGTTTCATGTCTGACAAGATCCTAATGACTCTTGCTTTTGCAGTTATCTTCATTATTTTTGTTTCCAAAAATAATGACCTTTGCAACTACATATTATTAAAGTTAAATGCATACAGCAATTTTGGTTTTCAAGACTATAATTTGACATAGCATGCTTCCTTTTTTATTATTATAAATAGTAACTGGAATCTGTTTTTTTCTCTATAACCAATATGGTAACTACTACTCCACAATAAATTGGGGGTCACTAAATCCAGTCGTTTAAGGTTACAAACCAGACCAGTTTTTCACAATTTCCAGAATGAATATGCATAAGGTCTATTTGTGTGCACAACCTCCATTGTAAACAAATGCAATGCATATGGATTGTGGAATTCCTGAATACCCAACTGGGTTGTGGCCCTCAAGGACTGGATTTGGAGACCCCTGCTATAAATAATAATAAAACAAGCATATATTGTCTATTATGTGACAGCCATTTCTTTTTAGTTTTGTAAAGCAACACGAGTCTGGATTCAAACTATTGATAGCTAAAATAAGTAGGACTGGTCTGGTGGCTGAAGAGCAAGAAAACCTAAATTAGATTCCTGGGCCACGCTTTCATTTCTTGGGTATAGGAATGCTCCAAAGGCAGAGTTCACAGCCCCTGGGGTGAGAAAGCTGCAGCTATTACACAATGAATGAATTCTGCAGGAAACCATGGTCTGGGGCTTTTTGCCTAGGGTTGTTGCAAAAATGGTTGGTCTGAAGTCGGGTTGAGTGTTTGTGTTTATGTATGAATGTGGGAGGTGAGGGGCAGGGGGAGAAGATGTGAAACAAAATTAGAGAAAAAAAACCTGGGTAATTTCAAACAAAGACTCATGGCCCATAAAAGGTTGGTTCGGATTAAGCTGGGAGCCAAAAAAAGAGAATGAAGAAATTATTAGGCCAAAGAAATAAGCGACTAGAATTAAGAAAATATAAAATGATAAAAGTAGACTATTTTAAGAAGGTTTTAAAATTGTTTTTCTCCTGTCACCTTTCTATCTCTCCTTTACTCTTTATTAAACAATTTGTTAGTCAAGGAGAGAAATACGACAAGTGAGGTAATCAAATTTGCAGATGATACAAAATTGTTCAGAGTAGTTAAATCACAAGCGGATTGTGATAAATTGCAGGAAGACCTTCTGAAACTGGAAAATTGGGCATTCAAATGGAGGATGAAATTTAATGTGGATAAGTGCAAAGTGATGCATATAGGGAAAAATAACCCATGCTATAGTTACAAAATGTTAGGTTCCATATTAGGAGCTACTACCAAAGAAAGAGATCTAAGAGTCATAGTGGATAACACATTGAAATCATTGGTTCCGTGTGCTGCGGCAGTCAAAAAAGCAAACAGTGTGTTGGGAATTATTAGAAAGGGAATGGTGAATAAAACGGAAAATGTCATAATGCCTCTGTATCGCTCCATGGTGAGACCGCACCTTGAATACTGTGAACAATTCTGGTCGCCGATCTCAGAAAAGATATAGTTGAGATGGAGAAGGTACAGAGAAGAGTGACCAAAATGATAAAGGGAATGGAACAGCTCCCCTATGAGGAAAGACTAAAGAGATTAGGACTTTTCAGCTTGGAGAAGAGATGGCTGAGGGGGGATATGATAGAGGTGTTTAAAATCATGAGAGGTCTAGAACAGGTTAATATGAATCAGTTATTTACTCTTTCAGATAATAGAAATACTAGGGGGTACTCCATGAAGTTAGCATGTGGCACATTTAAAACTAATCGGAGAAAGTTCTTTTTCACTCAACACACAATTAAACTCTGGAATTTGTTGCCAAACACATAACTCCTTTGAGAATTATCTCTTAAGAAGTTCATTTATGATTTGTTTCAAAGCATAGTTGTGCTTTTCTTGTCTTGTTATAAAATCTATAACATTTTTTGAACTAAAAGTGACATTTACTAAGCTGCAGTATTTCCCCTCAAGAGGGTAAAATTTCATGGAGATTTAAAAAAAATGTAACCCCCTCTTCAACAGCCTATCCTTACTTAAGTATCCAGACCCCCCTCCCCTTCCTTAGCACAAGGACCCTCTTTTTATGCACCATGTCCTCCCTGTTCATACGTTTAGCATCACTGGTGATCTAGTGGGGCCCAGAGCCTAATGGATGCTCTGGGGCCTATGCTGTGTACCCCAAATGGTGCTGACTGGCTGCATTACTACCTATGCCCCTATAAAATGATGCCATGACCTACCAGTAACATTTTCGGTCAACATTGTAGGATCAAGAGCTTAGGGAGAGCTTTGGGCTACCAGGGATGCTAAAGGTATGAATGAGAGTGGTTGTGATGCCTAAGGAGGGTTCTGAAATGCCAAGTTGGGAGTCAATAAGCCAAAGGTAGAGGGTATGGGTGCTGAGGGGCACATTTTTCAAATAGGTTGTTTTGGGAAAGGGAGAAAGCCATCACCAAACTTTTAATTTCTTTTTTAACTACCTCTAGGGATGGCAGGGAGGTGGATGAGGGTCTCACAATACATTAGGAGGGACTTGCACAGGTTGGGTGAGCTTCCTTTGGGCTTAATGGCTCTTAAAAACCTGCCTGGGATCATCAGGATGCATTTTAGCATCCCAATGCTTCCAGAAAATGTTAGCTAACTTTCATTAAAATAATACAGTTTGTGATTTTTCAGGCCAGGCACATTATTTTATTTACTTAAGTGTTAGGTCAGAGGTGGACACTTGGGCCGAGTTGGGGTTGATGCAACCCATAGGTAGGGCCCTACTCATCCTCACCATTGGCAGGCGGAGTGGACTGATGGACAGAGGCCGCTGGAGTTTCACCAATACCAGCCCTTGTTCCCTGCAGATTGAGCCTATGGGTGCCAGGGCTGGTTGGACTGGGATGGGCCTCTGTGTATAGTTGAAGTAGTGATAGGGTTCAGACAGAGACAGCAGATAAAAGATGGTACAGTCTTACTCTGGACAAGGTAGTGTCCTGGAATCTCGGGAGCAAATGGAACAGAGGCAGACAGGGGGCACTCAAGCAAGAGCAGGCTGAAGTCTGAATAAACCACGTCCAGGGAGTAAGCCGCAGAGGCATCGAAGAACAGGCTTGAGTCAGGGCTGGCAGCATTCCGGAGGCAGTGGCAAGCAAGGCTGAGGTCTGATTATGGAGATAGTCCAGCATAGTCAAACAATACAGAGGTCTAGGTCTGGAGATAGGTAATAGCGTAGTCAGGCGAAGCAGAAGTCTGGGTCTGGAGATAGGCAATAGCATGGTCAAGCGAAGCAGAGGTCCGAGCTTGGAGAGAGTCAATGGCATAGTCAGGCGAAGCAGAGTCAAACTCCATGTAGGCAATCTGAGGTATGGAATTACCCCATAAATAAGGAGAACCTTACATGATATAACATAAGTTATCATGTAAGGTTATGCTGTTAAAAATGTTAAAAATGTTTCGATGTAAACTGCCTCTCCGAGGCATCAGTTTTATTTCCATGTAAACCGGTGTGATATGTATATTATACAGGAACATCGGTATATAAAAACTAAAAATAAATAAATAAATAAATAAATAAATAAGTAATTTAAAACACACATTTATTAAGAAAGACACATCTTAATATAACCCCACTAAATACATATACAACCACACATTTAAAAACATCACAAACATGAATGTCATATAGGCAGAGAATGTTTATAAATGTAATGTAATCATAAACAATATAGCATTCAAATGAATCTTCACATATATTGTATTAAAGTGCTTCTAAGTGCAGATTCTCGTAGTTTTCAACTTCACAGCTCTCCTCCATTAGTCACTGCCGTAATGAAATTCACTTGCGTACTACCCGATACTACTCCCGATACTACTCCCGACGAAGATCTCCGTTTCACCTGACAAGCAGGCTTCCTCAGGGGAAACTCCTAATATCCCTGCAACAATTAAACAAAACCATTTACCTTATCCCACATAAAACAAATAACTACATATCACTTTAACTATAAATCCTTACCATGTGCGTCCAACCCAGGGGCACACAAAATTTTTTTATCCCAGTCACGAATTTCTCCAAAAGTTTAAATTCACTTCAACTTCATCAAAGCTTTATATCAATTCTTCAATTTGATCACGAAACTGTAAACCACAAACATTATTTTCAATCATCAAAATTTAAGAATATGAAAGACAGCATACTACCTAAACAAACGCTACCACCACATACCTTCAAAAGACGCAAGTGACATCATCACTTCCTTTCTGCAAGGATCTCCATTCTACGCAACTAGTGCATTGCCTACTCTATATATAGTCCTCAACCACCTCAACTATCAATTAAAGAACATAATAAATTCGCTCATCAACAATGATCCGCTGCTACAGATACTGATGGTAACTACACAATCAACCAATCATGATAAATCTATTCCAAACCCCTCTAAAAGGGTAATCAACAAATTACAACAAGAAATTAACTTCCATCCATACACTTATTTAATGAAAGCCCCCCACTCTATTGGACCATTGAGTCCATGTGGGCTCACAGTATTCCAATTGAAAATGTAACGTTGTTCAACCCGTCTTAAAATTGATGATAAATCACCCCCAAACTCAAGTTTTATCTTTTTAATAATAAAGAATTTTATTTCTTCTATTGAGTGACTTTTATCACTCCAGTGTTTGACTAATGGGGCATTCTCAACACATGACCTAATCCTGCTTCTGTGTTCCCCGATGCGTAATTTAATAGCTCTAGCAGTTTGCCCAATATAAATAAGCTGACATGGACAAATGATTACATAAATCACGCCATTAGAAGTGCAAGTAAACCTTTCAGGAATCACATAAGGCTGACTCAAATTCGAATGATAAAACACTTTCAATGGTAACACATGCTCACAAACGGAACATGATCCACAAGCAAATTGACCCCGTTCAGAATCTACTCCACTATCCTGACTCCCACTAAGCTTTAAATTGTCCCATAAGTTCTTTCGTTTTTTCAAAGAGAAAATAGGTTCATCAACAAAAATATTCAACGGGGATAATACATGCCAATATTTTTTAACAATGTCTTTAATTTGAAAAGCCTTAGTAGAATAAGGAATGGTACACACCATTCGAGAAAGAGGTTCTTTCTGCGAGTTAATCAACAAGTTATCCCTGTTTGAAAACAAGGCACGTTTATATGCCTTTTTTAAAACAGAATTTGAGTAACCACGGTTCTTAAATCTGGTATTCAATTTTTCAGATTGTATTTTAAATTCATCGGCGGAGGTACATAAACGCCTATATCTAAGGAACTGTCCCACTGGTATATTATTCTTCAATTGCAGCGGATGAAAACTACGAGAATGCAAGAGCGTGTTTTTATCCGTGGGTTTCCTGTATACAGTGGTCATAGATATAGGCGTTTACATACATAGATATAGGCGTTTATGTACCTCCACCGATGAATTTAAAATACAATCTGAAAAATTGAATACCAGATTTAAGAACCGTGGTTACTCAAATTCTGTTTTAAAAAAGGCATATAAACGTGCCTTGTTTTCAAACAGGGATAACTTGTTGATTAACTCGCAGAAGGAACCTCTTTCTCGAATGGTGTGTACCATTCCTTATTCTACTAAGGCTTTTCAAATTAAAGACATTGTTAAAAAATATTGGCATGTATTATC
This sequence comes from Rhinatrema bivittatum, assembly GCF_901001135.1. Taxonomy (NCBI): domain Eukaryota; kingdom Metazoa; phylum Chordata; class Amphibia; order Gymnophiona; family Rhinatrematidae; genus Rhinatrema; species Rhinatrema bivittatum. The sequence goes on from NC_042616.1 coordinate 746,551,553, forward strand.
CCCGTTGAATATTTTTGTTGATGAACCTATTTTCTCTTTGAAAAAACGAAAGAACTTATGGGACAATTTAAAGCTTAGTGGGAGTCAGGATAGTGGAGTAGATTCTGAACGGGGTCAATTTGCTTGTGGATCATGTTCCGTTTGTGAGCATGTGTTACCATTGAAAGTGTTTTATCATTCGAATTTGAGTCAGCCTTATGTGATTCCTGAAAGGTTTACTTGCACTTCTAATGGCGTGATTTATGTAATCATTTGTCCATGTCAGCTTATTTATATTGGGCAAACTGCTAGAGCTATTAAATTACGCATCGGGGAACACAGAAGCAGGATTAGGTCATGTGTTGAGAATGCCCCATTAGTCAAACACTGGAGTGATAAAAGTCACTCAATAGAAGAAATAAAATTCTTTATTATTAAAAAGATAAAACTTGAGTTTGGGGGTGATTTATCATCAATTTTATGACGGGTTGAACAACGTTACGTTTTCAATTGGAATACTGTGAGCCCACATGGACTCAATGGTCCAATAGAGTGGGGGGCTTTCATTAAATAAGTGTATGGATGGAAGTTAATTTCTTGTTGTAATTTGTTGATTACCCTTTTAGAGGGGTTTGGAATAGATTTATCATGATTGGTTGATTGTGTAGTTACCATCAGTATCTGTAGCAGCGGATCATTGTTGATGAGCGAATTTATTATGTTCTTTAATTGATAGTTGAGGTGGTTGAGGACTATATATAGAGTAGGCAATGCACTAGTTGCGTAGAATGGAGATCCTTGCAGAAAGGAAGTGATGATGTCACTTGCGTCTTTTGAAGGTATGTGGTGGTAGCGTTTGTTTAGGTAGTATGCTGTCTTTCATATTCTTAAATTTTGATGATTGAAAATAATGTTTGTGGTTTACAGTTTCGTGATCAAATTGAAGAATTGATATAAAGCTTTGATGAAGTTGAAGTGAATTTAAACTTTTGGAGAAATTCGTGACTGGGATAAAAAAAATTTTGTGTGCCCCTGGGTTGGACGCACATGGTAAGGATTTATAGTTAAAGTGATATGTAGTTATTTGTTTTATGTGGGATAAGGTAAATGGTTTTGTTTAATTGTTGCAGGGATATTAGGAGTTTCCCCTGAGGAAGCCTGCTTGTCAGGTGAAACGGAGATCTTCGTCGGGAGTAGTATCGGGAGTAGTATCGGGTAGTACGCAAGTGAATTTCATTACGGCAGTGACTAATGGAGGAGAGCTGTGAAGTTGAAAACTACGAGAATCTGCACTTAGAAGCACTTTAATACAATATATGTGAAGATTAATTTGAATGCTATATTGTTTATGATTACATTACATTTATAAACATTCTCTGCCTATATGACATTCATGTTTGTGATGTTTTTAAATGTGTGGTTGTATATGTATTTAGTGGGGTTATATTAAGATGTGTCTTTCTTAATAAATGTGTGTTTTAAATTACTTATGTTATATCATGTAAGGTTCTCCTTATTTATGGGGTAATTGTGTATGTTGGGGAACCAATATTTGATTATTTTCCCTCAGTTATTGTAAATCTGAGGTATGGAGCAAGACAGGAACAAGCTGACAGGAACCAGGAACAAGCGAGGAACAGGAACGCAGGGATGAGACGAATCTCTAAGAGACAATGAGTATTTGATCAGCGAGGAGACATGTTGCAAAGGCAAAGCTAGGGAATGGAGCCTGTGCTGAAATACTGAAGCTCCGCTGACGTCATCATCCGGGTCCGCGGCTCGGTTCCTGCTGTGGTCCCTACTTAAACATCAGTGATGCGCGTGCACGCCTAGGGAGGGGCGCGATTCCGAGTAGAAGTGTCTCTCCATGGGCCACGCAGAGAGGGCTGACAAGAAGCTATGGATGTGGTGGCTGGCCCGGGAATGCCAGGGACTGCAACTGGGCCAGAGGCACTGGGGGAGGCCCGAGGATAGAGCTGATGGCCCGCCGCCACCAGCAAGGAGGAACCAGGAGCTGGAATCACTGTAGAAAGGTGAGGGGGCCATGCCGTGGGTCTGCCGTGGACGCCACATGTAACATTGAGTGGAGGAGTAGCCTATGATCCAGGGAGACCAGGGTTCAAATCCCACTGCTACTCCTTGTGATCTTGGGCAAGTCACTTTACCCTTCATTGCCTCAGGTGCAAAAACTTAGATTGTAAGCCCTCTGAGGCTGGGAAATACTTCAGTTTCTGAATGTAATCTGCTTTGAAATGCCAAAAAGGGGAATGTAATTAATACATACATACATAGAATTGCCTAATAATGAGCTACATTTTATGTATTTACTAAACATATACATGCAAAGCAGCTCATTACCATATCTGTATAAATGGCGGCACGAAAACTCACAGTCACTTGCTCTCATACACGTTTTCTTTCTTTCTGTCTGCCTGCATACTCTAAAACTCCCCCAGCCCACCCTCCAAACTTATCTAAAATGTGAAAGTGAGAGTAAAAATAAAGGAGCAGCAAACTCTGGTAATTTTGCATAAATGGAGGGCTTCCTTGCTCTAAGCTTGGTTCTCCTCTCTTCCCCTCTAGCTAGGGTGAGTGGAAGCATTAAGTGGGATAGGTGATTGCCTAGGGTACTGGAATTAGGTGGAATGCAGAGTAGCCGATGAGGGCATACGTTTTGAAAGGATGAATGAGATGAGAAGTGGCATGGGTGAGGCATGGAGCTGGAAGACATTTTTCATTTTTGGCTATGTATTTATTTAAGGAGCTGGGGTTGTTTGTTATGTGCAATCTGATAGAAAGAGAGAGAGAGAGATGATCTTCTTAGTGTTTGGGTAATTGCCAGGTTCTTGTGGCCTGGTTTGGCCTCTGTTAGAAACAGGATGCTGGGCTTGATGGACCCTTGGTCTGACCCAGCATGGCAATTTCTTATGTTCTTATGTTCTTATCACCGCCTACAGCGGCTGGACACCCTTCCCCTGGCTACTGCCTCCAGTCAACTGTAATATGATCTAAACTCTGAAATACACAATCAAATAAAGGAACATCAAAGGTCCTCACAACATTCTTTTCAATTTTCATCTTTTCAGATTAGTGATTCTCTCCAATTACAATGCTGCTGATTCTCTCTCTAACTTTAGCTATCAGTATCACCATTCATTTTCGTGGCGCAGCCTCTTGCAAAGTGGTCAGAAAAGCGTTCATCTTCTCACCAATATGAACACCTACATTTTATATCAGTATCAGATCCACAGTTTTGCTAAGCATATTAATGCATAACTGATACCATGCTATCTGAGTTTTTCTTTCATCCCTGCATAGCTTTGCCTGCACCTCTGTAGTTCTGCAGAGAAGTCATAAAAGAAGAAAATCCTATGCTTTTGAAATATTATCTCCTCCTTCACACAGGTAGTGTCCTGGTGATTATGGATCTCAGTCTATTCCATTCACATTGGTATTTTTCATTCTTATTTCCAAAACCTTTGTGGTCAATGTTTGCATAAAGGGGATGCAAATTTGTTTCACTCTTCTCTCTGGCAATCCTACTATCTGGAGATTATTTCTCATGTTTTGATTCTCTTCACTCTCCTGCCAATCTGTAATTACCTGAATCTTCTTCTCCAATGTCTTGATCTTGCTTACCTGTGTAATGAATGTCACCTCAATTTCTTCAATCCTCAGTTCTAGTAACTCCAGTCTCTCTGCTTGCTCTCTCACCAAAATCATTATCTGGGCAACAGTAACTGTCTGATAACTCTTCAAATCATTTATCTAAGCTTGTAGTTTCTCTGAAATGTTGTCCTGATGCTTTTAATAATTTCACAAGCATTTGTAACAACTGGCATCTTTACTGTGAGATCTTCATCAAAGGTCTGCTCCTTCAAAGGCATGGGTTTATCTACCACTGTTTTCATGCCAATTCTCTGAACTTTGATATCTTGATCACAGCCAGTCATTGATTATTTTAGTCATTTTTATGTTAATATCAGCAAAATTCACAAGCAGGATACTTTCTTATAGGGAAGAAGATTTGATGTCTGAGTTGCCACTTAACTCTTGTCTTAACCAAAAGTCTCACTCTGCTCTTTTAAGACCCTTAAAGGTGAATTTTAATAGCCTGGAATGCACCAAAACCAAGAGATATGCACATAATTTGGACCGGTGCATGCAAAGTGGATTTTGAAAGCTTAGGGGTTGGCCCATAAGTATGGCATTGGCTGCTATTCTCAGGGGATCCTCTTAATGGTGGTGGGGACTTGTGGACTCTGAGAGAGAATCCCCTTGATGTGAGGGAATCCTGGACTCTTGGAGAGTATATTTTTGATGCAAGAGCTCCTGGACGCCAAGAAGAGTATCACATCATACCTTATATTACAGCAAACCTTTACCAGCTCCGGTAATGTGAACAATAATGTTTCAACACTGAGGATTTAATGTCCTTTAGTACAGTGGGTGGTAAATGTAGATTGTTCTAACATAATGCCCATGGTAAAATCAGCTGATAGCTTGCATTACTGGCAGATTTTACCACAGCTTTGGCCTCTAAATTCCTTCCAATCCCAACAGATTTCACTCCGCCAGGAAGGAATTATTTTTTTTACCCTTACATTTTCTTTTCTATCTATTAATTCATATGGAGAAGAGCCCTGCAATTTTTTTCAACCTTTTTAAATGTCAGTATACTGACTGAAACTTGGGAAAGCATTTTAAGCTATAAGCCCTTATTTCATGATGATATCATGCTATGAATATGCTCAATGGTTTCTTTTAACAAATTCCAGACATTGGTACTTCAAGAGAGAGAAAGAGACAGAGAGAGTCTGTGTATACAAAAGGGGATTTTGAAATTCAATCATACATAGTGAAAGGAGTCAGATAATATATAATACACATCAGAGCAGGAATAGGCCTAAAATGCTGCTATAAATGGTTTATTTAACTTCCCTTTATATGCAGGATTTCTGAATTTAATTTTTATAACACAGGCATGATTTTTATTTGTTGAACTCAATATAGAAAACTTTATGGCCTAAAGTTGGATGAATCAAGAACAATGAAACATAACCTAAAAAACTATTTCCTGCACAGTCAAGAACTAAACATAGTACCAATTATTGACTTCAGTGCAGGTCTAATGCAGAACCAATTCAAATAAAGGCACAGTTTTGAGAGAATAACGACAAAAGTTGAAATCTCTTCATGTAGCTTTTCCTGCATCCACTGTAAAAAATAAAATAAAAAGGTGACATTATTTGCCTATGACAGTTATATATCATTTTAAACTAGGGTGCATCTGTAATAAGATGCATGTGGCATCATATATAAATTTTTACTGTTTGTTGAAAATGACCTATAGTACAAGCTAAATAAAGCTGTAGAATGTTTTATTTGCTAGCATATTTTAACTACCCACCATAAATGTTTCATAAAAACACATACATTAGAATGGTGTTGTGAATTGTTAAATTGTTGATATGCCTATTAGCTACTCCCATAAAAATTTTTAGTGTTTAAGTATTTAAGAGTTATTTAACAATTTGAAATGCAAAACACTTTGCTAATAGATCTTTTCGACTGAGCTGTATGCTTGTAATATAATTCCTTACATTATGCCGTAAAAACTCTCTCTTTCTCTCTCTCTTATATGTATATATAAAATATCTCTTTTTCACCACATAAACAGAATCTAGCCCCCTGGCTAACCATCATTGTAAATGCTATACTAACTCAAAGCTCACTTAAATGTATCCTAATGAAACCAGGGTCCAATTCAAAAATATTTGATCACTATCATCCAGTCTCCAGCCTTCCCATTTTATCCAAACTTGTGGAAAAGGTCCAACTCCTGGACTTCTTAGAAGAGGGTAACATCTTACATCCTTACCAATTCAGCTTTAGGAAGAACTATTTAACAGAATCTGTTTTAATGTCCATCATAAAAACGTACATTTAAAAAATACGCAAGTGTGTCCATGTGCGTGCAGTTCCCAGTGCACACACATGGACACGGCTATTTTATAACATGTGCATGTCATCGCGCGCATGTGATAAAATACCGGTTCCATGTCCACATGCGCATGTGAGGGCGGGTGTCCTGTTCCGTGCGCAGGGGGGGATTTTAGAAAAATACACACGGCGACACAATCAGGCCTCCAACAGTTCCCTTCCAGTCCGCTCCAATTAAGGAGCGGACTGGAAGGAAATTTTCCTATCTCTAACCCTATCCTTCCTACCTCTATCCCTCTACTCTCTGTCCCCTAAACTAACCCTAACCTTCCCCGTTTTTTTATTTTTATACTTACTGCTCCTTGGGAGCAGAAGTAAACTCCGTACACTAGCTAATGGCTCTGTCCTGGTCCAGCCCCACCCCACTCCTCCCCGCCCAGACCACGTCACCCCCCTGGCCCACTCCTTTCGCAGGGCTCAGCACTTCTGCACGTAACAGGGGTTATGCACATGGCCAGGTCCATTGTAAAATACACACGGTGTGTACTAGAGATGTGGTTCGTTTTTTGCCCGAATTAGGAAATTACCCGAAATTTCCTACTTCGTTTTTGTTTCGGAGGCCCCGAAACCCGAAAAGAATTTTCCCCGAATTTCGGGGAAATTTCGTTTTTCGGGTTTGCCTGGGGAGAGGGACACAAAATTTTTTTTTTAATTAAAAACCACCCCAAACATTTACATTAACTATAATACAACACCCCCTCCCTGATCCCGATCCCTCCCCAAGACTTACGAAGTACATCCCTGGTGGTCCAGCGGGGTCCCGGGTTCCATTTGCCCTCCGTGCCCGTGCTACTGCAAGCCGTGCTCTTTAAAATGGTGCCGCATAACTTCTGAACTACCATGTCACAGGGGCTACCGGCGCCATTGGTCAGCCCCTGTCACATGGCCATCGGCGCCATCTTGTGCTCCTGTCATGTGACTGGAGCTGACCAATGGCGCCGAAAGCCTCTGTGACATAGTATGGGCAAAGGCTATCGGCTCCATTTTGATTACTGGCAGCCGACAACGAAATCGCTCCCGGACCCCCGCTGGACCCCCAGGGATTATTGGCAAGCTTTGGGGGGATAGAGCCCCCTCCTGACCCCCCCAAGGCTTGCCAATAATCCCTGGGGGTCCAGCGGGGGTCCGGGAGCGATTTCGTTGTCAGCTGCCAGTAATCAAAATGGCGCCGATAGCCTTTGCCCATACTATGTCACAGAGGCTTTTGGCGCCATTGGTCAGCTCCAGTCACATGACAGGAGCACAAGATGGCGCCGATGGCCATGTGACAGGGGCTGACCAATGGCGCCGGTAGCCCCTGTGACATGGTAGTTCAGAGGCTATGCGGCACCATTTTAAAGAGCACGGCTTGCAGTAGCACGGGCACGGAGGGCAAATGGAACCCGGGACCCCGCTGGACCACCAGGGATGTACTTCGTAAGTCTTGGGGAGGGATCGGGATGGGGGGGGAGGGGGTAGTGTATGTATGTAAAAAAATGATTTTAAATGCTTGGGGTGGGTTTTTTTTAAGCTTCCTTTGCCGTTTCGTTTTTTGGCCCGGTTTCGGGTTTCCTCATTTTGTTTTTCAAAAAAACGAAACGAGGAAACCCAAAATTTACCATGAAGTATCCGAGTCAAAAAACGACCCGGCAGAAAAAAACAAAGCACATCTCTAGTGTGTACAAGGCCCAGCCTCGTGCGTAACCCCCAGTTTTTATTCATCTGAATGTAGACCAAAGTGGTGACTTCCTTTTAATCTTACTAGAACTTTCTGCTGCTTTTAACACTCAATTACCAGGAGAGAGGAGGAGAGCGTAAGGAGAGAACTCCATTTCACTTACATCTGTGATATCCGGGGTGAGCACTCAGTACTAGCGAACCCGACGGTCTCATCAGCATCCCTGCTGATGTCAGGGGGCGGATCCGGCGAGAGGAAGGAGGAAGCAGATAAAATCGAGCTGCTAGAGAAGTAACGCTGAGAGAGGAGGAGAGCGTAAGGAGAGAACTCCATTTCACTTACATCTGTGATATCTGGGGTGAGCACTCAGTACTAGCGAACCCGACGGTCTCATCAGCGTCCCTGCTGACTTCAGGGGGGCGGATCCGGTGAGAGGAAGCAGGAAGCAGATAAAATCTAGCTGTGTGCGGCGCGCAGCAGAGCCGGCACGCCGCCCAAGCCACGCGCGCCTAAGGGGCGCGCGCTAGGTCGGCTTTGCCCGGATTTGCCCAAATTTGCCTGGAAGAAGCAGGAGAATGTCTCAGTTTGCAACTTGAGGTAAAAAAAAAAAAATTCTCCCTATTAACTCTCCTCTGAAGTATCTATGTGGGAAAATTGGCAATATAACCATAAAACGTATTGACTCTTTACTACTGCTTTTGAGTTCTGCATTATGCCTCCGAAGAGGAAGGGCAAGGTGAGAGTTTTTCCTTCTCTCCCCTTGCCTTCTCCAATTCAATTGGACATAACTCGATTTATGGTTACACCTTGGTCAATTGGGTCAGGTTCCGAAGAATCTGGTGTGCATGCCAGTCAGGGAGGACTGGCAGTGACTGCAGAGGAGGCCTTCCTTAGTCCTAATCTTGGACTACCACCTGCATGAAGGAACGGGAATGGGATTGTTGGAGAAGCTTCCGTGGAAGTGGAGGGTGTTGTGGGAGCGACAGGAGGTTCGGACTTGTCCCTACCACAGGAGATGGTTAGGGAACAACTGACCAACGGGACACCCCCTATTCCATTGACCCGTCCGGCGGTGGTTACTTTAGATATGCTTTGGGACATGATGGCTGGGACCTTAAATAATATCCAAAGGTTGGAATGTAAAGTTGATACAATGAATGTCGGTTATCAACGAGATCTCCTGCAAGCTCAAAAACAAATAAAAGAATCTACGGAGAAAATTAAATCATTGGAGATGAATGAAAAGAAAAATCTTGAGTTCCAAATTGCAGTTGTGAAAGATAGAGAAAATATTACTAAAAGATTAGAGAGTCTTGAAAACAACTCCAAACGACTAAATCTTATATTTCTTAACTTCCCCAGAGTAATTGGAGAAGCTCCTATAATTTCCCTCAAAAATTTCTGATTGAAGGATTGGGGTTTGTTTTAGAAGACTCTCCAACAATTATTAATTGCTTTTTTTTACCTAAACCTAGAAACCAAGTACCATTAACAGAAGATCAAATGTTTCAAGGGGATCTCACTAACTTTTTAGAAAATTCCCACGCACAGGTCATTGATAGAGGAACATTGATGGCAATATTCTCATCAATTAATGATATTAATATCATTATGAAAAGATATTTTACTAAGTTCCCTATTAATTACCTGGGGAAAGAAATGAAAGTGTTTCCCGATTTAGCTGCATCAACTCAACAGAAACGGAAGGCCTTTCTGGCCTTCCGGCAAGATGTTATTGCTTTGGGATATAAATTTGTATTAAGATTCCCATGTAAATGCCTTATTTCAAAGCAAGATGAAGTGTTTATTTTTCTTTCACCCGACCATTTAGAGAGCTTTTTGGATCAACGTAAATTAACAACCTCATCCCCATTGTCATAACATAAGTAATAAAAGTATGTATATCCAGTTTTTTTTATTGCCCTTACTGTAATGTCTCTACTAATCGTAAAATTCTCCCTAAATTTCTTTTTTCCCACATCTCTCTCAAGTTTGAATTGTTAATAGGATTGGTTTTGGGATAGTTCGCTAATAATGTAATGTTCACTAATAGTTTCCTTTGACCTAATTACTATCTTGAACCAAGTTTTTGATATATATTTTTCTGTTTAATTTGAATTTACATGATTGTTAAATTCTCAAAATGATAAATAAACTATTAAAAAAAAACAAAACACTCAATTAACAACTTTTGCTCAAACACTTGAGGGACATAGGAAGTGAAGGCACTGCCCTTAAATGGTTTGGGTCTCTTCTAGTTAGCAGAAAAAAATCTGTCTCATGGGCCAAAAAGATATCCACTCCTAAGGACTTCACCTGTGAAGCACCAGAGGACTCTAACTCTCTATGATCCTTTTCAGCATTTACATTTGATCAGTCTGCAACCTTATCCAAGTATTCAACATTGAATGCCTCCTTTTTGCAGATGACATCCAACTCTGCATCAAAATGTTATCCAACCAAACTTCATCCATTACTAATCTCAATGACAGCAGTAGCCCAATGGCTTTGCAAATAAAAACTCAAACTTAATCTCTTTAAGTTGGAACTCCTTTGGCTAATTTTTCATGGTCATTCCCTTCAATCTCTAGCTTTCCTATCAGGAACTCCCCCCTCCCCCCCCCCCACCCCATCACACATGCATACATACATGATAAGGAGTTAATGCAAAACTAGGGGCGGATTGGCCTATCGGAGGATCAGGCATTCCCCGGTGGGCCGGTCGCGCTAGTCACATGGTCTGCCGAGCACAGCCATGACAGAGCAGTGCTCAGCAGACCACGTGGTATCTCCTGGGCCGGCCTGGTCAGCGAATCCCCGAGCCGATCTTCATCGGGAATCCGCCACTGTGCAAATCCTAGGGATTCAACTCAATCAAAACCTAAAGATGGAAACACACATCTCAAAGGTGGTAATAATTTTCTTTATGCATCTTTGCTAGTTTCGTCTACTGCACAACTTCTGGGATAAACACAACTTGCTATCATAATATATTATCTATTAAGTAGCCATGGTATTTACTATTGAAGTTCTCTATATAATGGCATCTCTATAAAATCTGAAAGATCTCCAACTCTTGAAAAGCACTGTGATACAACAAAATATAATTACAAACAAGAACAAAGAGGAGGGAGGTTGGGAGAAGAGAACAAGAGGGTGGGAAAGGTAAAAGACTGAGTGAAAAGTGAGCTCAGGCTTAACAAGAGAGAGAAGGTACACCCCACCCTGAGATTTAACCCATAGTTGTTTCAAATTCCACACAAGGACAAAGAAGTGGGAGAGGGGAGGAGAAGAAAGAGGGAGTGAAATGGGAGAGAGGGGGATGTGGTCAAAATCAATGGTTTCCTCTTCTGACCACCCTCCAAAAAAAAAAAAAAAAAAGCAGGGCACTTGACTTCACTGAAGAGAGAGTTTGTGCTGGGAAGAGACTGTGACCCCTTCAACTGTGTTAATGACAGCAGGCTGGGAGATTAACCTATCTGATGATGTCTAAGCAAAGCTCCCCTTCTCCCTCACTCCTTAAAGGGCTGTTAATAGTATTTCTATGTGGAACAAATCCTTGATCATCAACTTCCTTCCTGAAGTTCAAGGACAACCCACTTATCAGAATACTCCCTTTAGGTCTCCCTACCCCTTTTTCCCCCTCCCATAGGTCTTCCCTTTCCAATATGACAAGATCATCAATAGCTCCTGTTCCACTGCTTCTGATGTTCAAAATGATATCAGCTGAACTGAGACTTCCAATTGCCTTTGCTACTGCTCTCTCTGTCTCATTTATTTATATATATATATATATATATATTAGAGATGTGAATCGTGTCCTCGATCGTCTTAACGATCGATTTCGGCTGGGAGGGGGAGGGAATCGTATTGTTGCCGTTTGGGTGTGTAAACTATCGTGAAAATCGTTAAAATTGTGAGCCGGCACACTAAAACCCCCTAAAATCCACCCCCAACCCTTTAAATTAAATCCCCCACCCTCCCGAACCCCCCCCCCCAAATGCTTTAAATTACCTGGGGATCCAGCGGTGGTCCAGAACAGCGGCGGTCCGGAACGGCCCCCTCAATTGAATCCTGTTGTCTTCAGCCGGCGCCATTTTCCAAAATGGCCGCCGCAAAATGGCGGCGGCCATAGACGAAAATGATTCGATGCAGGAGGTCGTTCCGGACCCCCGCTGGACTTTTGGCAAGTCTTGTGGGGGTCAGGAGGCCCCCCCAAGCTGGCCAAAAGTTCTTGGGAGTCCAGCGGGGTTCCGGGAGCAATTTCTTGCCGCGAATCGTTTTCCGTACGGAAAATGGCGCCGGCAGGAGATCGACTGCAGGAGGTCGTTCAGCGGGGGTTCCGGACCGCCATTTTGTGGCGGCCATTTTGGAAAATGGCGCCGGCTGAAGACAACAGGATTCAATTGATTGGGCCATTCCGGACCGCCGCCGTTCTGGACCACCGCTGGATCCCCAGGTAATTTAAAGCATTTGGGGGGGTTCGGGAGGGTGGGGGATTTAATTTAAAGGGTCGGGGTGGGTTTTAGGGGGTTTTAGTGTGCTGGTTTTCCTGCCCTCCCCCTTCCCCCGATTTACGTTTTTTTAACGATAAATCAGGGGAATTGGTATTGTATCGTGGCCCTAACGATTTTTGACGATTTAAAATATATCGGACGATATTTTAAATTGTCAAAAAACGATTCACATCCCTAATATATATATATATATTTATGAATTTTAAAGTCTTACTCAACTCAAAATGATTTGCAGTCAATGAGATCGATTTTAAAAGCATTGCTCAAGTGAAAATGCCCACGTATGCAGGAAAAATTTGAACATATGCTAAACTAAAACAAACCACTTTTTTGGTTACTGTTTAAAGAGGCATCAAATGTGGAGTTTCACTAAAGGTTTTTGCCAAAAACAGTCTTTTTTCTTTCTTTTACTTTATTCAAAATTGTCCAAAAGGTGCTTAGCGTACTATGAGACATTTTCTAGATACATAAATCCACCTGATAACTTTAAAACACAGTCAATGATGTCAAAATTGTCAGTCAAAAAGAATACTTAGTTTCTCCAATGAATGGCAAAACTTTGACCACACAACATTTGTTAGAAAAAGGAAGCAAGTCCTGACATCGATGCTTCAAATAATTCTTCCTCAGGAGACCTGCAGCAAGGACTGTCAAGAAGCAAATGATTAAATTTCCTTTTTAACAAAAAAAAAAAAAAAAGAAAAATGCCAAAATGGTGGAAACAGTCACAAGATAAACAATGGCCTATAAACAATGGTAAGGCTTTAATAAGAGCAATAAAAATATAATAATACATATTAATGAACAAAGATAAAAAAAACAACAACAACATGAAATTCAAAGAAACACTGCCTGGTCCACATTATGATTAAGGCCATTAGATGAAAAATTATTTAATTTGAAGATTCATTTCTGTTCAAGATGTAATAAACGTAAATCCAAATTTTCCCTGCAGATCGGCAGCAATACATTGTCCAAAATCCCCCATTTTAAAGAATCATTAGAATGCTGTAGCTCCATGCAATATTCAACTATTGGTACTTCAATGCATTTGTTGTTAATACTTGCGATGTTCAATTTTCTTTTGTCAAAAAAATGAGCTGTCTTGCTTATATAAAGCAATTAACAAAGACATTGAATAAAATATACAACACTCTTGGAGGTACAGTAAAAAGTATGATGCAGTTGAATATGATCTTTAGTTTGGATGCTTATTGGTGAACTTGTTACTGCCTAATGGCAAGTTTTGCACATCCTCTCAAGTTTTTGGTACATTTGTATGCAAATAAAGGTGGTGTGTTCAGTACCAAACAAACCATTAAAATTAGCCAACATTGTAAAATTTTGGTTTGTGCTGAAATCGGAATCATAACATTCTTTCAAGTGGTTCTTTTTTCATGGGTAAAAGTAATAAATTCCAATTTGCAAATAGACCGTGTTCATAAGCTTTTTTCAGACAAGAAATAGGATAACCTACATCCAAATACTTGCAACCATTTGTTGTGCTTGCCATATCTTCATAATAATATTCCATTCTGACAATAACACATTAATATAAATAAAATTCCAGTTAAACCACCATATTTTCAATTACTCAGTACTGTAGTTCACATTTACATTCATTCATAAAGAAATTAAAAACTCCTAACCAGTTGTCAAATCTCAAGTAAGTCTGGTCAGAAATACAGTGAAGCTAAAGTTATCTGGTTAAGTTTACCTAGGTGACTTTAACAGGTTATATTCAGCAGAACACTTACCTGGCTAAATTATTTTGGATATCTGGGCAAAGTAACCCAGGATACCCGGGGAGCTTTCTCATTAAGCAGCCACACTGAATATCGACCTCTAGATTTTTACTCAGCAAAGCTTTTCTGAACAATTTGATTCCATGAGGAGTGCTGTGAAAAGGAGTGGTGGTATGGAGTGCAGAGTGTTGGACAGGATGGATCATAGAAGGTGTAAGGAGATAAGAGAGAGGAGGAAGAGGGAAGGAGGGAAGAGTGGAGGGAGGAGGAAGGCAAGAGTAGTAAAAGGAGTAGGAATAGAGATAGGGAGGAGGAAAGGGATAGGAGAAGGAAGAATATAGGCAGGCAAGTATGCTGGAGGAGGACAGCAGGGTAGAGCTAGAAAAGAGCAGGGGAGTGGGTAATTGAGATGTGAATCGGAACCGGAATTGGTTCGGATTCCGGTTCTGATTCACATCGTGTTTTTTTTTTCCGTCCGGCCCGATCGCGGTTTTGTTTATCGGCTGCACCCGAGCCGATAAACAAAAATCCCACCCCAACCCTTTAAAACTAATCCCTTAGTTTCCCCCACCCTCCCAACCCCACCAAAAACATTTTACAGGTACCTGGTGGTCCAGTGGGGATCCCGGGAGCGATCTCCCACTCCCAAGCCGTCGGCTGCCACTAATCAAAATGGTGCCGATGGCCCTTTGCCCTTACCATGTGACAGGGTATCCGTGCCATTGGCCGGCCCCTGTCACATGGAGGGAGCACTGGATGGCCGGCGCCATCTTTAAAAATGGCGCGGGCCATCCAGTGCTCCTACCATGTGACGGGGCCGGCCAATGGCACGGATACCCTGTCACATGGCTATCGGTACCATTTGTCAGCCCCTGTCACATACCATGTAACAGGGGCTGACCAATGGCACTGGTAGCCCCTGTGACATAGTAGGTCAAAGGCTATCGGTGCCATTTTGAATACCGGCAGCTGAGGGTGTGAGTGCAGGAGATGGCTCCCGGACCCCCCGCTGGACCACAAGGGAGTTTTGGTAAGTCTTGGGAGGGGTCAGGAGGGTGGGGAGTTGTACTTAATTCAATTTTAAATGGGAAACAAATTAAATTAATGCATGTATGTATCGGGGGGCCCCTTGCCAAATACAACATATCTGTCCCCCGACGAATACGAATCCCGAATGCAACTTATGGCATCCCTCTGCACATCCCTATTTCTGATAACTATTGTTTAATACAGACTACCTCCGAGAAGTGTTTTTTGTCTTGTCATGTGTTTGTTTTTGAAGAATTTATTATTGTTATGTTATTTTGTTTTATTTGATATTATCAATTTATTTTATGTATGTTTTACTGTAAATCGCTTAGACCTATCATGTGGTAAAGCGATTAGTAAATTTTTATAAATGAAATGAAGTGGCATCCCAATCATCTGGCAGCCAGGCAGCAGGATGGACTCATCTTCATGCATACAAGTTTGGAGTTGAGGTCATTGAAATGCTCATCTCTAGAGTCCTCAACAATTACAGCATGCTGTATGGGAACCATCCAGCAAAGACATCCAGGGCAGCCAAGGGCCAGATACAGTGCACTATCTCCCAGGTCATATCCTGGTGCAGTGGAATAAAAATGACTTGAGAGCAGGTGGCCTACCACTCCTGCGACCTCAAGGTCAAGCTGAAGACCAAGGTGGCAAGCTGCATTAAGTAATTGCACCAGATGGGTGGAAGAGCTCCTTGCCCCATTGTCCTGACCCCCATGGAACAGTGCCTGGTTGAACGGCTGGGACCGGACATCTTTAAAAAGATGGTTGAGGACCTGGCCATGACGCTAGCCAGGGCCGGTAAATTCACATCGCCTGTAAATGTCAAGTCTGCTACGGATGTCCACATATTTTGGCATAATATGCTTACGTTGACAGATGCAAAGTGTGTATCTTATACCAAATGTTACATGTGCACTTCTTTGGAATCATATTTATGTTTTCTTTGTTTCCACAGCTCTCACCCAGGAAACCATTGAATCCAGCCGTGAAGCACCAGGGATCAGCAGTGAAGCCCTAGGAGCCAGCAGTGCAGCAGCAGTTCTCACTGCAACATTGCAATTGGATGCTCAGACACAGTGGAGTGAGAAAGAGGAGGAGGAGTAGCTCCAGCAGCCATCAGAACAGCACCAGCTACTCCCACCCCTTGGCTCACCCCTCCAACTTGACATGAATCTAACCTTATCCAGCCTGATGACACGAGACCAAGCTGGCCAGTCCTCACCTGCCTCCAGCATGCCACATCACCAGCAGGATGGATCAGACACCTAGCCAGATTGGGGCACTAGCCCGAACATGCCAGCTTTGGAGCCAAAGACAACACCTCAACTAGCACCAACCACAGCACCAGCAGCACTGGAGTAGACAATATAAGACATGCTCGACCATATTGAAAAGAGGCATGGGTTCCACCTCCACCACATACGGACAGAGCTGGTGCGGTTGAGGAAGGCTCATATCCACCACATACAGGCCCTGATTATATGTATTCATTTCTTATTGTTCATATGGTTAAAAACTTTTTCTTTCAGTAAAAACATTTAACTCTTCTTGTACTGTTTCTCCCCCATTGTATTGTGATCTATAATTAAGAACTATTATAATTTGTATAAATCCTTTTTTTTAAGGAGTCATTGATAATATGTGTTTTGTGAGATCTTTATAAGTTGCTGTGCAAAGATGATTCTTTGTATTTGTTAAAAATGTAATAAATATAATGTAATAAATAAATATAATGTAAACAAAATAATTTGAACTGAAATAGTCCTATCTTTGGCAATTGGGCTTCCTTTACTTCTCTCAATTGAACTCAATTTCCATGCATTTAATCTAAAGCTATTTCATTCAGGAACTCTTCATGGAAAGTAAGGATTAGTAAGGTTTTGGTTAAGAGGTCAGCCAGGATAAGTTAAAATTGATGAATGAGAATATTTGCTTTGTTTTAACTGATCTTTTTGAACTAAAGTCAATTAAAAATAGAGTGAGAGGCATGTCCCCAGAAACTTCTAGTAGGTAATAATAATAATAATCATCATCATCATCATATAAAAATGTGGCCACCAAATGTGCTCATGGTTATGGTTATGGTAAACTTTATTTGTATGACACCCCTATCTGGGGCAGCTCACAATAGAATATACTCAGTAATGCATCAATTAATAAAACATATTTAAAAACAACCATAAAATAGGTATAACAAGCCACAGAATAGTAAAAGTAAATAAAACAATACCACATCTCAAAACAACATCAAAACAGAAATGCAAAAACCAGACTACAAAAATGTGTTATGGAATGGTAAGAATACATCAGCTAAACTTCAAAAGAGAATAAAATATCTTTAACAAAATGCCTGCTGAAAAAGAAAGGTTTTTGAAAGCTTTCAATCAAGTCACAGACATCAATTCATCTGAAAAACTATTCCAAAAATTTGGGCCTGCAACTGAGAATGCTGATTTTCACATATCAGATAAATTAATCTGCTTAAGGGAAGGAACCTCAAGCAGAGCTCTCTGTGAGGAGCGCAAAGATCTTATTGGCTATAAGACTTAATCATAGCAGAGATCCATGGTGTTGCTGCACGAGCTCTTAGGGTTTTTTTTTTCAAAGCATTATCGCATGCGAAAAAGGCCTTTTCGTATGTGATATAATGCAAATTAGCTGGTGGGGAGGAGTCGGGGTGCGGAGGGGAGGAGTCCGCTGGCACCGCTGCCAGCGATAATGTGAGGAACATTATCACCAGCAGTAGCATGGTGAATAGCACCACCTTTTATAGTGGTGCTATTTGTGCGAAAGGCTGCAACTGGCTGCACTATGGCCAGCAAATTCATACTACAGCAGTGCAAATGGCTGTGGCCTTTTGCAGGCCCGCCCCATCTTCGTGCCCCCACCCCCTTTTTCACTGGATTCATCATTCCGCGATGTAGTCACATTTGGTTGAGTCAATCAAGGAAACCCACAGGATCTCTGTGTTTAGAGATTTTCTAAAGCTGTATTGAAACTGATTCAATACTATCCTGTAATTGGGTCAATACTACAGATTCAAGGTTCTTAAGCAAAGAGGAAATAGGTCTATAGTTTGAGAGGTCACTCTGGTCAAGGCCAGTCTTTAGGAGAAGTGGTGCCTCAGCAGTTGATAATGTGACCTAATTCATGTTATCTGTCTCAGCAATCCTATCTATCTATCTTTCCTCTTAGGTTGTAACCCTTTAATAACAATGGAAGACATAAGGGAAAGACCAAAGTAATAAAGAAGACAAATGATTCATAGAGAGCTCTCATGATGCTGGTGTCATTGAAAGGGCCATCATGTAAGCATCTCCCCAAGACTGCACAGACAGGAAATGTTAACCCAGGATGACCCCCTTTTTCTAGCAGTCTTCTACCCAGCTTATCCTTTTGTAAGCTTTTTGGAAAGTGGTACTTCACATTAAGGTTTTTTGTGTATCCGAATTCACCCTCTGGGTTGTGCCAGATTTTATGCACTCCCTTTTTAGGTAACAAAAGCACATAGTAGCTTACCAATGGCCTTTCAGTATTGGACATCATTTGGCAACAAATCATTTGTTTCTGTCTCTCCCTTGGGTAATTCAACTCTATAAGGATACATAAATCATTTTGCTTCTCTACCCACCCACCCTTTTTTTTATTTCGGCAAGCATCTTGCTGAACTTATTGCATTGGCCTAGCCAAAGAACTTCCATCATCTTCTGTTCATTGTGCAGCAGCATTCAAAAAAGCAAATTGAATGCTAGGAATTATTATGAAAGGAATAGAGAACAAACATAAAATATCATTATGCCTTTGTATCAATTCATGGTGTGTATTAGGGATGTGAATCGTTTTTGAACGATTAAAATTATCGTCAGATCATTTTAAAATCGTCCTAAATCATTAGAGTGCACGATACAATACAAATGCCCCTGATTTATCGTCAGGGGCATTTGTATTGTATCGTTAAATAGGGCACGGAAATTATTTGGGGGAGGGCGGGAAAACCGGCACACCAAAACAACCCCTAAACCCACCTCGACCCTTTAAAACCAATTCCTTACCCTCCCCCACCCTCCCAAACCCCCCCAAAATGTTAAATTACCTGGTGGTCCAGTGGGGGGGGGGGGGTCCCGGCGCGATCTCCCGCTCTCGGGCCATCGGCGCCATTTTGGCTGCCACTAATTAAAATGGCGCCGATGGCCCAATAAAAAAAAAAACCCACCCGTCCTTTTAAATCGACCCCCCTTAGCCTCCCCCACCCTCCTGACCATTTTTTTTTTAGGGAGGCCCGCGCCGCTAAAAAATAAACCCCACCCGACCCCCCCTAAACCTTTTAAAATTACCTGGTTGTCAAGGGGGGCCTCGGGGGGCCTCAGGGAGAGATCCAGGGGGGCCTCAGGGAGAGGAGACATCCAGGGGGGCCTCGGGGATAGATTTCCCATTCCCAGGCATCAGCTGTTCTAAAAAAAAAATGGCGCCGATGCCCCTTTGCCCTTACCATGTGACAGGGTATCCGTGCCATTGGCCGGCCCCTGTCACATGGTAGGAGCACTGGATGGCCAGCGCCATCTTTAAAGATGGCGCCGGCCATCTTTACTCATCAGCCCCTATTATAGAGTATAGTATAATAGGGGCTGATGAGTAAAGATGGCCGACCACCAGGTAATTTTAAAAGGCTTTGGGGGGGTCGGGAGGGTGGGGTCGATTTAAAGGGTCGGGTGGGTTTTTTTTTTTTAGCGGCGCAGGCCTTCCTAAAAAAAAAAATTAGCGATGTGAATTGGAATCGGAAACGATTCCAATTCACATATCTTAACGATCAGAACCCCCCCCCCCCCCCCCCAGCCGAATCTGATCGTTAAGACGATCTGGCACACGATTCACATCTCTAGTGTGTATGCAGTTCTGGTTGTCACATCTCAAAAAAGATATAGCAGAATTAGAAAAGGTACAGAGAAAGGAGAACAAAATGATAAAGTGGATGGAATGCTTCCCCTATGAGGAAAAGCTACAGAGGTTAGGACTCTTCAGCATGGAGAAGAGATGGCTGAGGGGAATTAGGATAAGAGATCTATAAAATAATGATTGGTGTGCAACGAGTAAACATGAATTTATTGTTCACTCTTTCAAAATGTACAAAGATTGGGGAACACACAATGAAGTCACTAGGTTGTAATTTAAAATTAATAAGAGAAAGTAATTTTAATCAATGCATAATTAAACTCTTGAATTCAATGCCAGAGGATGTGGTGAAATATGTTAATGTAGCTGCATTTAAAAAAAGGTTTAGACAAGTTCATGGACTTTTGGCAAGTCTTGTGGGGGTCAGGAGGGTCCCCCAAGACTTGCCAAAAGTCCCTGGTGGTCCAGCGGGGGTTCGGGAGCCATCCCCTGCACTCAGGCTGTCGGCTGCCAGTAATCAAAATGGCGCCGATAGCCTTTGCCCTCACTATGTCACAGGGGCTACCGGTGCCATTGGTCAGACCCTGTCACATGGAAGGAGCACAAGATGGCGCCGGCCTTCAGAACTTGCTACATCCTTTTTTTTTTTTAACAGGCAAATAATACATCTTTGATATAAGCAGTTGTTTAGTTATCCCCAATACTTCTATCACATACTTATGAGTTATTCAATAAGTATGTGATAGAAGTATTGGGGATAACTAAACAACTGCTTATATCAAAGATGTATTATTTGCCTGTTAAAAAAAAAAGGATGTAGCAAGTTCTGAAGGTGGGATGGATTTACTGGTACCAGTTAGTCCTAATTTAACTGACTTCTTGGAATCATCCAATGATGATATTCAAACTAGGGCTACATTGTTAGTAACATTTTGTCTGGAGAACGATAAAAATCTGGTTCTCCAGAATTACTTTAAAAATAAGGAAATTACATATTGTGGTCAGAAAATACAGGTATTTCCGGATGTCTCCAAGGAAACCCAATTGAGGAGGAAACAGTTTTTGAATTTGAGACAGAGGGCTGTATCTTTGGGGGCAACCTTTTATCTCAAATTCCCGTGTAAATGTTTAATTACTTTTCAAGGGAATAAGTTTGTATTTCTGGATCCACCTCATTTAGAATCTTTTATTTTAGATAAAGGTGGTTGAGCAAGTAGTCCACCCTCCTGAATTAGGGGAATATACTGGTTAGAAATAGAAGCTCACTCCTAATTACTCATAATATTATTATGAAAATTTTCCTTTAGAAATATATATTGAGGCTCCCCTTTAAGAGGGCTGTATATTGTGACTCACATGGTATTTTGAAGGTATTAATTATGTTTGTGGAATATATATTATTTCGTTGTGAAGCAATATTCTTATTTCTTTTTTTGTAAAAATGATGAAGAAATTTCAATAAAATATAAATGAAAAAAAAAAAAAGATGGCGCCGGCCACCCATTGCTCTTACCATGTGACAGGGGCTGACCAATGGCACCGGTATCCCCTGTGACATAGTAGGTCAAAGGCTATCGGCGCCATTTTGAATACTGGCAGCCAAGGGTGTGAGTGCAGGAGATGGCTCCCGGACCCCCCGCTGGACCACCAGGGAGTTTTGGTAAGTCTTGGGGGGGGTCAGGAGGGTGGGGGGTTTGTTTAAATTGGCTCCTTTAGATGGCCGAATAATTCGGCGAAGATTTGTTGTATTCGTGGGGAATCACGATACATTTCGGTTCCCCATGAATACAACAAATATGGCCCTATACATTGCGGATTACAAATACGTAGGAAACGAATGCACACCCCTAGTAACTATTCAGCATTAATCTAATCATTGGTCCAAATAAAAAGACAATATTTGCCTGTGATCAAAACTGTTAGAATCACTGAATAGTTTAAGGCATAGACTCAAGCACTCTTTCTTCCCAAAACAGAGGCTCTGGTCTTTGAGAGGGTTCACATCCCACTTCTCATACTGCTCTTATCAGTGGTGCAGGACATTGTGGTTCCTGGCCTGATTCCTTGGTTATACTATGCTGAAGTTTCTCTATTCATATACTTGTGCAGGATATGTTTTATTTGCTCTATATTCTTCCTTATTGTTTGGCAATAGGTTCCAGGCTTATGCTGGAATTTGTTGTTTGCTGTTGCCATAGATTATTTTATATTTTTCAGGAAATGTTGTTTTCTAGAAGAAATGACTCTCCTAACAAATCACTGCAGATCCGGTCAGTGGATTATTTGCTCTGCCAGATCTTGCCTTTGGTAGGGTGCTCATGTTGTCGTGCTTCAGGTGGCACATGCATGCCTGTCTATTGGGGGGCCATCAGTTTTACATCCTCCATTATAGGTTTCTGTTCAGCAAATAATTTTCTGTGATAGTATTCTGTGCCCTATATATGCAGTTCTGGTACAGGGACTGATTAGCAGTTTCAGATGTTTATCATTGTCACAGGGTGGAGGGGAACATTGAACCCCATACTTTTTAGCTGCTTTTTTCTGACATGTGTGCAGGACTGGCACAATAAAAAAAAAAAAGTGGGAGTCTGAGGTGGCACGTAAGTGGATCTTCTCCTCCCATGATAGAAATGCATTTTTAAATGTCCCCATCTGCTAGGCTAGCTTTCATACTGCAATCAAGTTTAGAAAACATATGCCAGTTTGCCACATGGCCTCTCTCGGACTTAATAATTGCAGCTCAAACAATTCTCTGGCTACTGGCTACTTTTGTTCTCTCATTCTATGACTGAAGGCTATCGTACTTCCAGGCAGGACAACATCAAGTTCCCCATTTCTCTTTCTGAAAATCTTACTTTTCCCTCCCTCCACCATACAGAGCTGACATGCAATGCCCTTATCTCCTTCCATACATTGCCGTCCTTCTGTCATCTCTAGCACAAGCAGTAATAATTTGACTGTTTTATTTGCAAAGCAGAAACAGTTGCCATTCAAATTTCACCTTTCAAACATTCTCTGCAAAACCCCATACTAAATTTAGCACATGATAATTTATTTCTGTATCTGATTTACAAACCACCTGTACTATAATCAGTTATGCAAAAACCATATTCCTTTAACTTTGTAACACACATTAATCTTTTGCTACTGCAACAATTACAGACTCTCCATGGCAGCTCTTGGTTATGTGTTATATAGAGCTGGTAGAAAGCCTTATTGTTAAATGATGGACAGCACTTATTTATTGCACTCAATACACTGCCCCTTCAAAGCAGGTGCATATAGTGCATTTTTTGTGTACTTCATGATTGTCTCCAGCACATCAGTGCTTCTAAAAAGTATTTTCCTTTCCCTATTGGTCTATCCTTGCATATTACATAATCATAGTGACCATCTTAAACTTCCATATCTCGCAATGGTGCATTTTACTCAGTCATAACTACTCTTCTGTCTGTGCTGAGACAGACATTCTGAATTAATTGCTTTTCTTTGTTTAATTGGGCATAAGGAATGCCCAATAAAACAAACACCATGCTTATTGCTTTAGAACACAAGAATTGCCATGTTTGGACTGACCAAGGTCTATTGAGCCCAGCATCTTGTCTCTCACTGTGACCAATCCAGGTCACAAGTACCTGGCAGATCCCATAAAGTAAATATAGTTCCTGCTACTCATTCCCAGAGATAGCAATAGCTTTCTTTAGTCTACCTGGCTAGTAATATGTTATTTACTTTTTCTCTAGTAACTTGTCCAAACTTCTTTTAAACTCTGCTATTCTAGTTGTCTTGACCACATCTTATGGCAACAGATACTACAGCTTGATAGTGAACTGAGTGCAAAAATGCTTTCTATAATTTGTTTTGAATCTGCTGGTTGCTATTTTCATGGAGTGTTCCCTTGTTTTAGTATTATTTGAAAGAGTGAGGTTCTTCTTCTCAGCTACTCAATGATGCTCAGTTCTTGTCTTTTCTTTTCATTCATCATTCTTACTAAAAGCATAATACCCTTTATTTTGATAATTGATCCCTGATTGTATGGTGTTCATTCACTGTGTGTCTGAGGAGCTAAGTCCCATATAGAGCATTAGTCTATAAAGAGTGCAGTGGATTAGCTTCATGGTTCTGTCATTGCTTGCCTTTGCATACATCATACACATTTCATTGTAATTGTGTGAGCCCATTTGGTCATCTAGGGCTGCTTACGGCCCCTGAATGTGTGTTTGTAGTTCTGGCATAGGAGTGGGCAACTTCTTCAGTTTCCTGTAATTTGCAAAAAACCATAGTAACCTTTTGCCTGTGATATTTATATGCATGGGAAGTGTGGTTGTTGCTTTGGTCACATCATCTAAGCATATATTACTCTGCACAAGTTATCACCTGCAACCTGCTTATGATATCATACACTATTGTACATGTATGCTTGGGAATGAGCAAGATGAATCCCTTGCTGGTCAGGTAAAATGTTATTAATATTGGATCTTACACATGCAGTACAGCCTGCACGAATCTCATTGCTGTTACCAATAGGGACCCTTCTCTTCCCTGCCATATAAGAGAACAACTTAATATCAAACATACTAGAGAGGTTTCCCGAACTATGAGCCTTTCTATCTGCCGCGCGCATGTTATAAAATCCAGGGTCGGAGCGCACAGAGGGTTGCACTGCAACCCGCATGCACCGAGCCAAGCAGCCTGCCTCCGTTCCTTCCGAGGCCGCTCTGAAATTGGAGCGGCCTCAGAGGGAACTTTCCTTCTGCCTCCCCCCACCTTCCCTTCTCTTCCCCTATCTAACCCACCCCCCAGCCCTACCTAAATCCTCCTCCTAACCATTATCGAAGAAGTTACGCCTGCCTCCGGGCAGGCATAACTTACGCACGCCGGCTCTCCATCCCCCAGCATGGCTGGCGCCACATCCACAGCGCCATCCCTGGAATGCCCCCTTTTGCAAGCCCCGGGACGTTCGCGCGTCCCGGGGCTTTACGCGTGCTGCCAGGCCTTTTGAAAATAGGCCCGGCGCGTGTAACCCCCCTACGCGTGTAAATCCTTTGAAAATCTGCCCCTATGTTTATAGCCAATATTCATTGTGGGACAAATCTTTAAAGGTATACGCGGGCGCAGATTTATTCGCGCAACCCAGCATGAACAAATCTAGGCTCGATTTTATAACATGCGTGAGCTGCTGTGCGCATGTTATAAAATCCAGGGTCGGTGCATGCAGGGGGGTGCACAATTGTGCAACCTGCACGCTCCGAGCCGAGCAGCCTGCCTCCGAGGCCATTCCAGAATCGGAGTGGCCTCGGAGGGAACTTTCCTTCCGCCTCCCCCCCACCTTCCCCTCCCTTCCCCTGTCTAACCCGCCCTCCAGCCCTAACTAAATCCTCCTCCTAACCTTTATCGAAGAAGTTATGCCTGCCTCCGGGCAGGCGTAACTTGTGCACACCGGCTCTCCATTCCCCAACACGGCCGGCGCCCCATCCCCGGAACGCCCCCTTTTGCAAGCCCCGAGACTTACACGTGTCCCGGGGCATTGAAAATCTGCCCCTGTATATATAGAATGCATGTTTGAGTTAAGAAAATGAGAAGGGAGGTGCAAATAATATATACACAGTCCACAATTTTTTTGTAGAGAATGAAGAAATACTTCTTTTAATTTTTCATCAATTCATTACGGCTCAAACAAAGCTCATTGTAGTATAATACAGTTCTCAATGAGGTCCCCCGACACGGACCTGTGTTTTGCATGAAGCTGCATCGAGAGGGACTAATTATGAGTGTATAATTTCAACCACTGAAAAATCAAACAGAAATAAATTTTATCAACAATTATACAGACTGTGAGTAAGGGCAAATTTCTGACTAGATGCTGTGACACATACCTTTGTGAATAGTTCAAAAACTCAAACCAGGGAGAGCAGGCAGTACAGACTGAAACAGAGCTTTAAAAGGAGAAATTTGGTGCAAAAGAGCTGCACCAATCATAGCACACCAACACAGACCACCAATTAGAATTAAGGAAGTAAAACTAGCTCGGAACATCAGTAAATGAAGTGGTACCATTCAATCTCATTGTTAATACCTTCAGGGGATAGGCTCTTAAGCTTATAGATCCATTTCTGTTCCCTTCGTGTCAGAATTTCTGAGAAATTACCTCCTCATGTAGGCGGGGGTACAACGTCAATGATCACAAATTTCAAATCATTCTCCGTAAGTGTGCAACTGACCCAATGGGGAACTAGAGGGGCAGATTCATGGCTAGTTCGAATATTAGAGCAGTGTTCGATCATCCTAGTATGTAATGAATGGATGGTCTTACTTACATACAGTTTGGGGCAGGGGCAAATGACCACATAGACAATCCCCCGCAAAGCACAGGAGGAGGTGAAATTGAGATGATAAACCTTATGAGAAATGGGATGTTCAAAAACAGTGCTGGTAATTATGAATGTGAATCGTTTATTTGACAAATTAAAATATCGTACGATATTTCTTAATTTGTCAAAAATTTGTGAAAAATGAGAAATGATCGCATTTCCCATGAATTTTCATCAAAAATTGTTTTTCGGCTTAGTGCGCTAATTCCCCATTAGCGCGCACTAACAAAAACTGTTAATTTTTGTTACTTTTTGTTATTTTTGTTAGTGCGCGCTAATGGGAGTTGCACACACACGAACCCGATAGCAGAAACGATGGGGCACCTAATTCACATCCCTATTGGTAATGACATGGGGGCAAATAGAACAATGTCCGCATGGGGAATGGCCAAGGTGGCAAGTCAGGCTAGGTGGAGAAATGTCAGAAAAATGGGAATGTACTAATCTGTCTCTAAGATTGCAACCATGTCTGAATGTAAATTGTAAAGGAAAATCAAAACATTTGTGTAAGGCAAGGATAGGCCAATGCCAGCTAATGATGGATGTAAGGTCTTGGGTGTGTGTAGAAAAGGGTAGGATAAAATTAATGCATCCCTCAGAGGACCATGCTTGAGGTAAAAATAAAAGATCTCAATTTGCAAAAAGTGCATGTTTAAAGGCTTTCTGGAGGACCCGACAAGGGTACCCTCTCTAAACTAGGATATCATCTGCTTAGCTTAGAGCAGGAAGTCCAATTTAGATGAGCAGAGCCATCGTAATCTTAACAGTTGCTCTACTGGGATGTTCATTGTTAAATGAGAAGGATGATGACTATCGTATTTCAACAATGTTTTACGGTCAGTAGGTTTGTGAAAAATAGAAGTAGAAAAGGAACCAGAGTGAAGTGTGACCAAAATGTCCAAAAAAGGAATTACATGGGAGTCAATGTTGAAATTGAACTGAAGATGTCTGTTACATGAGTTTAACCAATCTAAAAACATATAGAATTGTGCATCTGTGCCAGACCAAATCATAAAGACGTCATCAATGTACCGGACCCACATAAGGATAAAAGAGGACCAGTGAGAGGGGTAAATAAATTATTCCTCAAACTTGTTAACATGGAGGCAGGCTAGAGTAGGCACCATGGTATTCCCCATGGCGGTGCCTTTAACTTGTTGATATATATTGGATTGGAATTGAAAATAATTTCTGGTTAATGCCAAACGTGTGAGTATAAGTACTAAAATACTTCTATCTTTCCGCACCACCATAGCGAAACCCATAGCAAAGATAACAAATCGATCACACTGGGCACAGTTCCTTCTCAACTTAAACATGCCATCATAAAACCGACTCTCAAAAAAATCAAACCTAGACACCTCGGACCCAGCGAAGCACAAGTGTGTGCCGACCCTGGATTTTATAACATGTGCGCGGTAGTGCACATGTTATAAAATCGGGTGTACATTTGTGTGCGCCGGGTAGCGCACAAATGTACCCTGCGCGCGTAACATTTAAAATCTGCCCCTTGTGTTTAAGGCTGGTCGGTTAAGAAATACCAAGTAACTGGTCTTTCTGTCTCTCTGTTGCATAGGGGTGTGCAGGGAAAAAGAATTTCTTTTAATTTTTCAGTTCATTTTCGGGAGGCTTTTTCCCATAAATTTTGGTATATGGAATGATTGATTAATGTTATTGGGGTAAAATAAAATGAATCAAACTAAAAAAAAAAAGGATAAAAAAAGGAAAATGTGGCCTCCCAAGGCCTCTCATTGCTCTCTCCCATCCACCCAGAATAATGACAGGGCTAGGATTCCCCAGGACCCCACTTACTCAGTCCGTTTGGGTTCCACCAGTGTGGCCTAGGCCCTGGATGAAGCTTCAGCCTTATGTAGGCCAAGGACATGGTAGATCACCGCAACCTCGGCCACAGCTTTTGAAAGGCCAATGCTGAGGCCAGGTCCCGATGCCTGAGCCTTGGCCTACGCTGAGGCCCTGGTGTCGCACTTGTGCCTAGGCCATAGCCCTTTCTTTGGGTCTCAGCCTATGTCCTATGTGAGGCCCTGGCTTCAGGCCTAGGCATAGACCTGCCTCATTAATTTAAAACAAATGCAACAAATAAGGCTCGTTTCATTTGGGGGGCCATCAATTCATTTCAGGGCCCCCAAAATGAAATGAATTGCTCTTATTTGTAACGTTTTGTGCATTCATTTTAAACTAATGCACATCCCTAATGTCGCATGGATGGGTGAGAGCTGATACTAGTTGCCTGTCAAGTCTTCAGCTTTGATGGCCAGGACTCACCTGCTCACCATCCAAAACTGATGTGCATATTCATAAATGATTCTTGCTTTTTTTATGGAGCAGGACATTGTTACACTGCAGAGAATGGTTTACCTGGTAATCAAGGAGTGACTTGCAAGATAACTAGAGGGGTGAGACTTTGATGGCCCTGCATCCCAAGCAGCAAAATGTTCTAAAGGGGGGGTATCAGCCTGATGTTTATTGAATGTTTGTAAATCATAATTAAGCAGACAAGAGTGTGATCACCTTATGATTATTTGGGACATTAGTTGGTGTGTTTTTTTTTATATATAGTGATTGAATTGTTGTATGCAATTGACCTCTACTTTGGCCATATACATCCAATAAAAATCCTCTTTCTTGAATAGTGATGTCCTTTTGAAAACATGGGACTGGGATGAGGGGAGGGGTTGGACAATAAATAGGTGAATGGGAGGATGCAAGATGCACCTGTCACTGCTGTATAAACAAATTAAATGTTGATATATAAAAGTTAAAAATAAATGGCACAAAATGGAAAATAAATTGAGCAAAAATATATTTCTGTGCATATCTCTAGAAACTACTATTCTCTTTTGGATTATAATACTCTCCTTGTAGACCTACTGCTGACATCACCTACCTGAGGAGATAAGTGATAGTTTTTTGACTGTAATTGCACAATTCATGTTAGCAGCACCTCTCTATAATAAAGTAGATTGACTTCTTACAGAAAATAAACATAAATGTCAAAATCATATTAGATTAGTTGGAGGAGTCTAAGTAATGTTACAGTCATCACAATTGTTAGGATAATGTGATGACTCACATTATCCTGCAACTAAGGACAAATCAGAAATGATCTAATTCATACTCTGGATTTATGTATTAAACTTCTGGCAAACTAGGCACTCTGGATTTTGGACATTTATAATACTCAGATTAGGGAAGTTATGATTTTTTATTTTAATCATGTTTATGTTTATTGTTATGGAAAGGTGTATCTCTCTAATGAAACCATTTACCGTCAATCTGAATTTCACTTCTATATTATTTACAAAATCTTCTCTTCACTCATCTGGGATGCTTGCCTTCTTCTCTCGGCTGTTTTCTTCTCCCAGTTGGACCACTACAACTGCCAACTTCTCAGGTTCCCTTAGTATATCTTCTCTTCAGGTCCTCCAAAATGTTTCTATGCCATCTCCCTTATCATCCTCAAGTAATTCATCTGGTCTATTCGTTTCACTAACTCCTTGATAAACACCATGCTGTGCTACAATTACTTCTTGAAAATGCATTCATTACATAGCCCCTTTCTTTCTGACCGCTGCTGTGTTCCATCTTCACTCCTAATCTTATACTCTTCTCTTATCCCCTCTACCAGCTAACAGGCTACCTCCTCCTTCTGTGCATTCTCTGTGGAAACGTTTGATCTAATTGTCCCTTCCCTTACAATGTTCTGGTCAAAATTAAAGACTCGGCTTCATGCTGGTCTTTCCTTGTGCCTGTTTTCTCATGTCCTCATATTCCATTTACTGATTTACCTCACTTTGCACTTTTGTTATTTAACTTGCTGTAAAGGTACTCTCTCGATAAGGCATAACAAAAAAAAACAAAACAGTGAATAAATATATTAATAAAATAAACTACAGAGAACTGTGCAATATTGTAGAATATATATAGAAGAAGCTGAGCAGAAGGGGAAAATATTCTGTAAGTAGAGCATGTATTTTTGATAACTGCATCTATGGGCACTATGGTTTGCTGAAATTAATACTCTCAGAATTGATACTATTAGTGCTGAAGTACAACTGAATGAAAAGATATTTAACATCTTTACTGTAATTAAAACCTGTCTTTTCCCATATCTCTCCACCTCCCCCACCCATGATAGGTTCCTCTGATAGATTTGGACTTCCCTTCACGATACAGTATATGTTAGGCAAAAATTATTTAATTATAAAGCCTTGGCTGAAAAGAAGTAGTATGAGACTAGGAATAAATAGTCGTTAGTCAATACAGTGAGGTGAGATTCTTTTATCTATAGACAGAGGATTTTCAGGCATGTTTTTAAACAAAAGAAGCAGAAACATTTTCAGATACCTGCCAAGTGGGTCAGCAAACTGCCATCTCCTTAAAGGTTTTTTGGGGGGGAGGGTGGGAGGCAACAGATTACACTCACTCTCTTTTAATAAAGGTTTCTCTGGTTTGTTGAAATGGGGGTGGGGGGGGGGGGTGGAAGGACATGCCCACCCCTCTTCCTGAGTTGTAGATGTATTCCATTATTAAGCTCTGGTTCTATGGCTAAGTTGTATTTTGGGTGTATATCTGCATTATGTTGTGCTTACTATAATAATAAAAAACAAATTAACCATAAAATGTATGCAGTGTGCTTGTTACTAGTGAAAACGAATAGGAGAATTTGGTGGGTTGAATCATTAAGAAGATAGATTGCCTTAGATTTTGCTTTGAATGCATACAATAGTCCTGCAATAAGGATGATTCTGGTATGTAACAGGGTTTTTGGGGTTGAGAAGTTATGAATTAATTTCATCATAGTTAAATTTCTAAAGAAAGTTTTGAGGTGGATAGTAGGGATGTGAATCGGGTCCGGAATCTGATCTACAATCTGAATCGTGTGATCGAGATCCTGTTCGGAATCGTAGCCATTGTTTTATCGGCTGCGACCGATCCCAAAACTGATAAACTCAGCCCGACCCCTAAAATCAAATTCTATAGAATCCTCCCACCCTTCCGAGCCCCCCAAAACTTTCTTTAAGTACCTGGTGGTCCAACAGCCCTCCCGATCCCCCCAAAACCTTTTTAAAGTACCTGGTAGTCTTGCAGGGATCCCGGGAGTGATCTCCCACTCTTGGGCCATTGGCTGCCAGTAAACAAAATGGTGCCAATGGCCCTTACCATGTGACAGGGGCTACCGGTGCCATTGGCTGGCCCCTGTCACATGGTAGGAGCAATGGATGGCCCGCGCCATGTTTAAAGACATAGTTTTGGGGGAGTCAGGAGGGTGGGGGATGCTAAACAATAGATGTAAAAGGTTGGGGGGTTGGATGTGTTCCCTTTCTCCCCTCCCCCCAAACAGATACGAAAACCACACAAACCATTCATGGGGTTTCCTATCTTTTTTTGGGGGGGGGCTCCGATATCTGACGAATTTTGAAATATCGTACGGATATCGTACTGATATTTCAAATCCTCAGAAAAATGATTCACAACCTTAGTGGATAGATGGCTCTCTCTTCCAAATGAGATCTCTATGTCATGACCTCACATATGGCAGGTTTGTAACTTCCCCTACCATATGTACAAAGTTGGGTGCAGGATAAATCTCATAGTTCTGCCTAAGTCACATTTTTTTTATTATTTCTCTACTATGTACAGGTTAGGTTTTTTTTTTTTCAGCTGATCTGAAAAAAAAAATTGATACTCTTCCCTTCCGTCTTTCACCCCCTCATTCCTCATTCCTCCCAGAGCATAAAACCCCTTTCCCCTAATACAGGATACCTTTCTTTTGAAAACTCCAGTTAATATTGCAGGAATGAAATGTACATCTTTTTAAAAGCAAAACTAAACTCAAAATACTGCTGCTTTTATACTGAATTATTTTTCCTACTTTATCTTAGAAATGTATACTGCTAAAGCTAATCTGGGAGTTGAAAACTGCCTTGTTTCTCTCTCTCTCTGTCTCTCTCACTCTCTCTCTCTGTAAAGATATAATATTGTAACGACGTAGACCCCTCATCCAAATATCAGGGTACTATTAGGACTGGGAAACTCAGGAATTCCGGCACCAAGCACCAGGTAAGGGCAGACATACTTACTGAAGACAAAGGCCTCCAAAGCAAGCAAGCCAAATTATCAGACAAAGGGAATAGAATGTCTAATGGGGCTCTGGAGGTGGATTCGCTGAATGAAGGATGAGAGGAAGCTCCTACCTCTTAGGTGAGACCAATGAGATATTTAGAAAGATACCAAATTGCAATGAAGAAGAAGAGGAAGAGATGACAGTTTTCTGTCTAAATCACAGTCAGTTCCTGGGACACAAATTGTAACTGAGAGATGGGTAACATGCTATAATTAATGAGCGCTTTGAATACATACATAAAATCAGTAAAGAGGCATGCTTGTGATTGACTACTTTGAACCGTGAATTTTGAGAGTTCAGTGTGCTGCAGCAGTCAAAAAAGCAAACAGAATGTTAGGAATTATTAGGAAGGGAATGGTTAATAGAACGGAAAATGTCATAATGCCTCTGTATCGCTCCATGGTGAGACCGCACCTTGAGTATTGTGTGCAATTCTGTTTGCCGCATCTCAAAAAAGATATAGTTGCACTGGAGAAGGTACAGAGAAGGGTGATCAAAATAATAAAGGGGATGGAACAGCTCCCTATGAGGAAAGGCTGAAGAGGTTAGGGCTGTTCAGCTTGGAGAAGAGACGGCTGAGGGGGAGATATGATAGAGGTTTTTAAGATCATGAGAGATCTAGAACGGGTAAACATGAATAGGTTATTTATTCTTTCAGATAATAGCAGGACTAGGGGGAAATCTATGAAGCTAGCAAGTAGCACATTTAAAACTAATCGGAGAAAATTATTTTTCAGTCAGCACAAAATTAGTGCAGTTAGTGTAATTGGGTTTAAAAAAAGGTTTGGATACGTTCTTGGAGCTGAAGTCCATTAACTGCTATTAATCAAGATGACTTAGGGAATAGCCACTGCTATTACTGACATCAGTAGCATGGGATCTTCTTGGTGTTTGGGTACTTGCCAGGTACTTGGAGCCTGGATTGGACACTGTTGGAAAAAGGATGCTGGGCTTGATGGACCCTTGGTCTGACCCAGTATGAAAATTTCTTATGTTCTTATGAGAGCTGTTTTCCTTGAGACTGTACAGCAGGCAAGAGACTTTAAAACTTGAAGGAATATGGGGTTTCTCCCTATTATTTTGAACATTTTTGCCATATTGAACTTAGCCTAGGGAGATTATCAGTGCTTGGCTATGCCACTGAATTTACCCGGATATGTTCTAGTTAGATGAATAAGTTATATCCAGCTAACTTAGGACTTACTATTGAGCAGGTCTAACTTATTCTGTTAACTGGATAATTGGCACTTATTCAATTAAAGGTAACTGGATAAATAGCCCCATCCCCATTCGTTCATTGCCTGCCCCCAAGATATCTGGCTACCTACTTAGCCAAATAAATATTTATACAGCTAAGTGGCATTTGCTGAACATAGCTGGATATTCAGCAGCTGCTGAATAAGTCCCTTTCTTATCCGGCTAGGTAACACTAAATATTAGCCTCTTTATTGCTAAACTGAACCAAAGGTTGCAGAGGAGAGACTTAGAATCAGGTTCAGCAAGCAATAGGCAGAGAGCCCAAGGGCAAAACTCAGCCTTTCCACTAAACTGTGAGTATTTTTTTTTTCCTTTTTGTTCTGTGCCCAGTTGAGTCAGGAATTAAAGGGGGGAAACTGCTGTCTAACTGCTTCAGAGTTAGACTTGACAACTAAGGCTAGAACAATAAGCCTCTATTTCCAATGAACGTTACTATATTTGAGCCAAAGCCAAGCAAAGGAGAATCCTATTCCATATGAGAGGACCTGACAGAGGAAGTCTAGCTTCTATTTTGAGTGTGAATTGTCAACACACATGGCAGGATCTACATAAATGTGTATATATAAATGTGTATATATATATTTATCTTATATATGCTCATGTTCCTTTAGACTATGGAAGTGTGCTCTATATGGTCTTCTCTGTCTCTTGATAGGCAGCAACTTCTGTTGCTATAGAGACCTACAACTGAATCATAGTTTCTGTTGCAATGAGTGCACCAGAAAATGGATGCAACTAAATCTAAGCTTTGTTTTTACTTACTTCAAGCTTTCTTGTCTTCCTGGATCCACAAGCCTTCTTATATTTTTGATGTTCATGATTCTAGTGACAGCAATTTGTATTGCCCAGTTGTTACTATCCAGGCTTGCAGACATTCTTGGCTTGCGGGTGTGAACAAACAGTTGGCCTTTTGACAGAGACCAGATTCCCACATAGGATTTCTTTGGAAATTATGCTATAATCCATATGATGGATATGCCTTAATTGTGCACATGTCCATTTTATAACATACATGTGTATTTGTGTACTTGATATAAAATAACCTGGATGCATATACATGAACACACAATTTTAAATGGACGTGCATGCAAATGCCACTTCTACCAAGTAAGTGGGGGAATTTAATAAAGGACGTGCACTGACACCATTCACTATTTTCCAAGTTCATTCCCGGTTTGCCCAATTAAGTAATAGGTCTTCCTAACTCATCTAGTTAAATTATCTACCTTCTACCTTGTTAGCCATGATGCTTAAAACCCTGTTGACATGCTTAGATTTTTTTATTTTTTTACTTAAACGCCATCCATAGCAGAAATAAATTTAGGCGGCTGGGGACAATGGTGCACACAAGGACGCCAAAGTATTTACAAACACATTTCTTGGCCAGACCCTGACACGTCCATGCCCTGCCCTTACCATGCCCATGTTACGCCCCATTTAAAAATCATTTCACTTGTTTGTGCAGTTAGGGATATTTATGTCGATGGACAACTTATAAAATCTGCTAGGCGCACACGGCCCAACTTGTGTGCGTATCTCCCAGTTTTGCCATCCACAGGTTTTTTTAAAATTCACCTTAAAGGGGGGAAATATTTTAAGACATACTTTAAATTTAACAGAAACTAGCTTTTTTTTATTTTGGTAGAAATGAATATGTTACTATATCAGCAAGACTTCCCCAAATATCAACAAACACTTCAAATCCAATCCATTGACTCAATGTTTTATCCCTGGGGGAAGTATAATCAATATATTCTTGCTTGTTTAAGTTTGGAATTTAATTAACCTTTTGCAAAGGCTATTCCTTCTTTGAGAATTAATCCCATCACAATTTATAAATCTAGTTCTACATTTAATAGAAATTGTGTTCCTTTGCCATTAGTTCTATTAAATTAGCATTCTATAAAACTATAAAAATTCAACATGCACTACAAGATACAATGTGTATTGTTAAATTGTATATAACATATATATATATAGCATTATGAATATTAAGGAATAATTTAACTAGTTAGACCATTTTTCTGATTCTTTATGTATACAGACTTGTTTAAAATACTAAATTATTTATATATATAGTACCAGCACTATAATGTGCTAGGGTTATTTTACCTTTGTATTATTTATGCTGCTTTTATTTGTATTATGATGTTATACTATTATAATACAAAAAAAGACCCATAGGGTATCACCAAATAATGTTAGTGTATCATCTAATATCTGTTGCGCTCCTGCTTGTGGGCCTAGCCGCGAGCAGGCACTTTCCTCTGCGGCCTGGAGGCCACCATTTTGCCGCTGACGTACGCCACTCCCATGTGGCCAGGAGGCCTCTGATGCCTCTTCAATGCGGTTAGAGCCGCTATCATCACTGCCGCAACCTTGGCAGGGAACCACCAACGTCATGCTTCATTGCGGCAGGAGGCCACAGACACCGTCCTCTCATGGCCAGGAGGCTGCCCTGTAGCACTCCTCTTCGCGGCATGGAGCTGCCACCCATGCCGTTTCCTGGCAGGCCTGGAGGTCTGCTCCGCAGTGGCATGGACGCCGCCATCGCTCTGCCTCCTCGAGTGGCCCGGACGCCACTTCCCACATCGGGGCCTGTCCTGCGGCCCGCTCCTCCTCCTGCTCGGATTTAGCGGCAGCATGGCCGCTGTCCAGGGTCCTGCTGTTTCCTGCTCTATAGGCGTGGGGCCGTGCCTCTCTCCCTGTTTTAAAGGGCTCGTGGCCAGATATGCCCTGGGCCCCACCTGGAACTCCTCCCTGGGCATCTCCTCCTCTTCAGCCCTATTAAAGGGCCCTGCAGTCATTCCTTCCTTGCCTTCACAAGGGGCTAGCCCTCCTGAGGACTTCTCTGCTTCATTCTCCTGCTTGGATTCCATGTTCTTCATGGGATCCCTCATCACTGTTGTTCCTGGTCTCTGCTGGAACTGGATCCTGATGTTCCAGTTGTCTTCATCAACTTGGTTCCTGATGTCCCTGTTGTCCAGATGTCTTCGAGGCTCCACTTGTCCTTTCCCTGAGTGGTCCACAACCAGTCCGGCTGGGCTATGTAGGGCATGCAGTGGTCCAGTGGTCTGCAACCATCTTGGCTGGGGTGTGTAGGGTGCTCGGTGGGATAGTTCCATCAGTCGTCGCCGAGGAGTCTCCACATCCCTGGTCAAGACTATGTTTAGGGTCCTGGTTCCAGATTCCTCCTAGTGGCACGTCCTCAGTCCAACTTCGGGATGACCTTCCGTTGCATCTTCCTTGCTGGGTCGGAGGCTCCATCTTCTATCGAATGACCTGTCAGGTGCATCGATCACACTGGGTTCCCGAAGCTCAGTCCAAGACATTGTTGCTATGGATTCTGGCCGGATACCTTCATTCGTCTGTCCAGACGTCCTCCGTCTCTGAAGTCCAGATGTCTGTCTTCCTGTTCCTGGATTCCCTATGGGGTCACCGTCTGTCCTGCGCATCTACGCTGCTCTTCACTGAGTGTCTGTGAGTGGCGGCAGGTACTGCTCTCCCCTGGAAATTCCAGATTTTTACTTGTCTGATTTTAACCTACCACTAGACTTCTGTCTTGAGGCCTCCGATGTCCTGGACTCCAGCTTCACCTAGCCTCTGGCGGATTGTGCTCAGTGGATAGCCTGAGGGCCATTCTGGCCACTGAAACCTCCTTTCCGGCTGTGTGAGTGTTATAATTAGCGAGGTTTGGGTGGACCCTTTGACACTGTGGCAGCTGACCATGCCCATGGGGGGAAATCCCTTGAGGGGCCATTGGTCAGGCTCAGCTTAGGACACACAAACACAGAGATTGATCTTTTATTAGACAATGTGATGAAGCCACCAGAGGTGGCAGTAGTGAGCAGCAGAAGTAGCCCGGCTGAGCTAATGTCCCTCAGGCGCTGGAACAGCGACTCCTCCGGTAGCAGTGCTGTAGTGGAAAGAACTGAGAATAATGAGTACAGTGGAATATGCACAAAGCCCCAGTATGGAGAACCCCAGGATAGGGAGAGAAGGTCCTCGAGGAGTGAGTACCTGATCCCTGAGAGCTGAGAA
Organism: Rhinatrema bivittatum; assembly: GCF_901001135.1. Taxonomy (NCBI): domain Eukaryota; kingdom Metazoa; phylum Chordata; class Amphibia; order Gymnophiona; family Rhinatrematidae; genus Rhinatrema; species Rhinatrema bivittatum. Next base: position 746,589,196 of record NC_042616.1, read on the forward strand.
GCTTGAAGGTAATGTACTCACACAGTGGTTCCATGTAGGAGATGGCACTAGGGCTGGAACGGAGGCAGGCCCTTGAGGAGTGAGTACCTGGTTCTAAGGAACAGCTCTGAGGTGAAGATGGTAGTACTCACTGGTGTTGAAGATAGCGAATCCTTCCAGGCAGAAGAGAAGGTAGGAGCAGGCAGTGAGTCAGGGAACATGGGCCCTCGAGGAGTGAGTACTGGTTTCCTAATAGCGACCTGAAAAGCAAGTGAGGGCCCCGAGGAGCGGATACCCCATTAGCGTTAAGAGTCCAATGGAAATTGGAGAGGCAGAGTAACTGGGTACGGAGAGCGAATCCCATCCGTAAGATACCCCTTGCTAACTCAAAGGCTAGCAAACATTGTAGGCTTTAAATATCCGGGCAACGTGACTTCATCACAGGGGGACGCCCCTGAGGTTCGTGCCAAGAAGGAAATAAGAGTGAGGGGCGTGCGGTGCATGCGCCCTAAGGTACCAGCGGAGCATGGTGGGAGGCAGCGTCCAAGCCGGTCCGGGAATGCCGGAGAGGACAGCAGGCAGATGCTGTGGCAGCCAGGCGTCCATCCATAGCAAGAGAAGGTGCAAAGAAAGAAAGGTAGGTGGAGTGAATCCGTCGGGAAAGGATGGTTACAACAGTGAGTTAGCGTGCTATCCATATTCCACTCCATCCTGAGTTTTACTTGTCTTGCCTTGCCTTGCTTCCTGGGCCTGAGTCTTCATCTTCCTCAGCTCCAGAGTCTTCATCCACCCTTGCCTCCTGTCCGGCCTGCTGCCTCTTCTGTTACTCAGCAGCAGGTCCAAAGGGGCTTGGAGTGGTCGGAGGACTACTCGGAGACCAACCTTGCGTGATTGGTATTACCGAGGCCGTGCAGGTCGATGGGGGCTTGGGCTATCGATCTCCACCCAGAGGAGGATCAATCTCACCTGCCTCAGTGCTTCCTTGGAGCTCCTCTCCTGGTTCGTCAAAGTCCAAGGGCACACTTCTCCCCGGAATCGGAAGCACCCCCTGGTGCTCCCTCCTACGGATCTGCTACAATATCAGGCTTGAGGAACTTTGCTTCCTTGTTGGGCTAGGGCTCTGTGTTTAGTAGGAATGTGAGTTGTACTAATGTATTGTTCTTTCTTAGAAATTCCACTGGGAGAGAGAATGGCCTGTGCCATTTGGAATTCTTTGTGTTCTGACAATTTGATTTACATTTGTGCCTGATCACATGGATATTTATTGGGCTCTGGTTTGGTCAATGCGGGATGCGCAAGGACCTGTTACTTTCATCTGCCTTGCAGGAATCTAGATTTCTAGTTTGTCCAGGTATATTTATTTAGTATTTGGATGGCAATGATTTGGGTGTGATCTACCCAGTGTCTAACTGATACAGTTTGAAATTATTTAACTGGTTTATGCTATTGCTTACTAGTTTTCCAGGCGTCTGACTGATATCATTCCCAGGTAGAAAAGCCTTGAGATAATAGGCCTTCAGGATGGATTTATCTGCAATCTAATGTGTCTCATAATACCACATTGATGGGCCCAAAATGTTTGCATAAGTTATCACTACAATGGTGTCCATTTGTCAAACATAAAATTGCACTGATTTAACAATCACCTCCCCAGGAGGCCTTCTATTGAAAATTGGCTATCTATGGCTTAAAGGTCCTGCTTTATTAGGGAAATATGGATAATTCTTTGACTGTACTGTGTTTCTTATTCATAGTAATATGCATCTTTCTTGCATGACTAGTAGTGGATAACACTGGGGAGACCCTGGTGAGTTGTAGTAACATTGGAGGTGGTAGTATCAGTGTCAATGGGTATTGTTATCTGAGAAAGGCCTCAGCTGGGACATGGTGGGGGCCCAAATGATGATGGCACTCATTAGCTGACATGGTCTGAAGCAGGCACAACAGGTAAAATAAGGATTGGGGGGTTAGGATAGGGCTAGGGGATGGGAAGGTTAGGGGAAGGGGTAGGAAGGTTAGAATAGGGGGTAGGGATGTTCCCTCCCAGGCCCTCCTAAATTGGAGCAGACTGGGAGGGAACTGGGGAAGGCCGCGAATGTCAGGGCGCAAAGGTTGCACAAATGTGCACCCCCTTGCACTCAGAGGCCTCTAGTCACACCCCGCCATGCCCATGGACTGTCCCCTCCCTGTCCTCTTTCCGCCCCTTTCCAGAGGCCCCGGGACTTACACGCGTCCCGGGGCTTTATGTGCGTGACTGGGCCTTTTGAAAATAGGCCTGGTACGCGTAAAGCCATTTACATCCGTAAGGTTTTTAAAATCTGGCCCTAAGAACACAAGAACATAAGAAGTTACCATACTGGGATAGACGAGGGCCCATCAAAGCCCAGTGAGTCCATGTGTGCATGCCGGGTAGCGCGCGCACATGGATGCGCACACACTAATTTTGAAAATCTACCCCATAATGTGTATATCTATTTATTTATTTAATATTGTGCTTTTAGGTTTAAAGGCAGAATTTTATCATATCTGTGTTGTACATGCTTTTAGTTATTTAATGTATATTCATTTTAACTAATGTTTTATTATTTAGTGTTGTGGAAGTGTATTACCAAATTTAGATCTTGCTGATCTTGTTTTTTACTATTATATTGTTTTATTTGACTGTTCTTTATGATTATCTATGTTTCTCTTGTAAACTGTCTGGGACATTGGCATCTAGCAGTATATAAATGCTTTAATAAAGATAAAAATGAGGGTATATGTGAAAGGAAAGCTAGATAGGTCTTGCTGCCCATGTTAATTTGTTGTGAAATTATATAAAAATTGGTAAAACTCTGGTTTCAATTCATTATTGTTTAACTACCTCCTCAATTTCATTTCTGTACTAAGAAAGAATGTTTAATTCTTTTGACTTTTGTTATAACTGTATTTCTAACCTGCTATGTATTTCTGTGCATAATGTACACATTAGATTTTCGCTTTACAGTCCACCTTAGACTGAAAAAGTAAGCTTCTTTCCTCTTGCAATTTTTGATTGCTGATACTTTTCCTTTTACCTGGAATGGGTAAAGTGAGAACAGATCCAATTTTGCTCTTGAAGTGGTATGATACTCTTTTTTTTTTTTTTCCTCAAGCAACTTTAAAAGGCTAAAGGCTAGGAGCTTTTTTTGAGCTGCAATTACTTATGTCTAAACTACTGTCAGTAACAATGAAATTGGAAGCGAGGCTCAATAATGTGAACCAGCAGTTTTTGACAATGCCTTTCAGCTACTGTCTGGAGTCTGATTGGCCAAGAAATTTCCCATTCAGACAAAGAGTCATTTTCTCTAGCAGTATATCTTCTTGAATGAAGAAAATAAAGAATGATCCAATGTGTTACAATAATGAAAAAGTTCTTTCTTGACAGCAAGTCCAAATGTCATTTAAGATGATGCACTACCAGTCCAATTGGAAACTTAAAAAAAGAATTTCAGTTTTGTAAGCTTTAGTCTTTTGGTTTACTAATAAATGGAGAATAATAATGCAATATTTTAATGCATTGCAATATCTGCTGAATAATAGGGGAGAACAGGAGTAAACATTTTGTTTTGTGTTCATTTTGGGGTTTTTTTTGGGGGGGAGGGGGTTCCCACAAATTTCATTTTGTTTAATGCTTATTTTGTTTCTTTAATTTAAAAAAAAAAAAGTGGCTTCCCATGCCAACCATCTATCCCTCCTACCTGGAAAAATGCCAGGTCCCGGATTCTTCCCAGTCAGGAGGGATCCACAGATGAGGTCTAGATCCAGGCCATGGTAGGTGCCCATGACCTCAGCCTAGGCCCTACACAAGGCCCAAGCTTGGAGGCCTGGTCCTGACACAATGTGCCATTGCTGGAATGGAGGTATTGGCTTTCCCAAGTCAGGGTATAAGGAGTAATTATTAGCAACCTAGTTATTTATAATGTACGCCTGGGAGTGCAGTACAAGTACAGCTTAATGACAGTGCTGTCCATGACACAGCGATTTTATAAGGAAGGTGTTAATGTGTTTGAGGGATTCTAAACAGTATAGATACAGACAGAGTCTTGTCAACTTCAGGACAATAGTGGAGGCCAGTGATGGAAGCAGGAAATAAAATGATTTGTTAGATATATAACAAATGGGTGGATTGATAACTTACCTCCCACATTCTTCTGCATTGCTTGCAGCTAGTCATGCCTAGGGATGTGAATCATTTTTTGACGATTTAAAACAATCGTCAGATATATTTTAAATCGTCAAAAATCGTTAAAGCCGCAATACAACAGCAATTCCCCCAATTTATTGTCAAAAAATCGTAAATCGGGAGAGGGGGGAGGGCGGGAAAACCGGCACACCAAAACAACCCTAAAACCCACCCCGACCCTTTAAAACAAATCTCCCACCTTCCCGAACCTCCCCCAAAATGTTTTAAATTACCTGGGGTCCAGTGGGTGGGTCCCGGCACGATCTCCCGCTCTCTGGCCACGGCTGCGTTAATAGAAATGGCGCCGGTGGCCCTTTGCCCTTATCATGTGACAGAGCAAAGGTAGCGCCGGCGCCATTTTGGTTCCTGGCACCCGACGTCATGAGTGCAGGAGATCGCTCCCGAACCCCCGCTGGACCCCCGGGGACTTTTGGCCAGCTTTGGGGGGCCTCCTGACCCCCACAAGACTTGCCAAATGTCCAGCGGGTATCCGGGAGCGACCTCCTGCACGCGGGCCGTATTGCCATTATTCAAAATGGCGCCGGCGCTACCTTTGCCCTCACTATGTCATACGGGCCGACATCGCCCGTATGACATAGTGAGGGCAAAGGTAGCGCCGGCTCCATTTTGAATATTGGCAATACGGCCCGCGTGCAGGAGGTCGCTCCCGGATACCCGCTGGACATTTGGCAAGTCTTGTGGGGTCAGGAGGCCCCCCCAAGCTGGCCAAAAGTCCCTGGGGGTCCAGCGGGGGTCCGGGAGCGATCTCCTGCACTCATGACGTCGGGTGCCAGGAACCAAAATGGCGCCGGCGCTACCTTTGCTCTGTCACATGATAAGGGCAAAGGGCCACCGGCGCCATTTCTATTAACGCAGCCATGGCCAGAGAGCGGGAGATCGCGCTGGGACCCCCCCACTGGACCCCAGGTAATTTAAAACATTTTGGGGGGGTTCGGGAGGGTGGGGGATTTGTTTTAAAGGGTCGGGGTGGGTTTTAGGGTTGTTTTGGTGTGCCGGTTTTCCCACCCTCCCCCGATAAAATGATTTTTTAACCAAAAAAACCATGACGATCAGATTTCCCCCCCCCCCCCCCCCTCAGCCAAAATCAATCGTTAAGACGATCGATCACACGATTCACATCCCTTCATGCCACTCTGCCTCCTTTTGCCACAGCTTCTGGGCCTTCTTCAGGTCCTCAATCTATACAGAGTAAAAGGAATATAAATATTTTAGTTCTATGTAGCTGGTTTTCAGACCTAATTGCAATGTTATTTATTTACTTACAAAACCATGTTTTCTTGCTTTAATGCTCTCTCTTTGTGCATCTATATATGCTGTTTAGCATATTCACGACCAAACACTCTTGCCACCACTTGCGCCCCACCCCAACTCATGCACCACCACCCCTACTCTCCCCCTCACCCTCACTCACACACCCACTCACAACCCCACTCCATTCATATACTCCACATCCCAATATCCCTCTAACACCCTATATCCCCCACTCACATACTTCGACTCCCACTCCACTAACACCTCACACTCATGCCCCCATACTCATCTCATCTCAAACCACCAACCACCTTCTTTTTTTTCTATAATTTTCTTTTCCTGTCAATTAAGTCACTTGCAGAGCAAAGCAAACTTACTTTGGAATTTGCTGGCGTTAATGCTCATATGAAAGCAGATTTTAAAACATGCTGTTGCAAGGGATATTCCTAGTTTTTCTAATTAGTCCACCAGTTTGTCCATACTTCTCTATTTCTTCATCCTACACAATCCCCAATTGACTCAGACTGCTCACCCTGTCCTGTAAGCCCTATAATGAAAGATCCATAAACTTGCTCTTCATTAGGATAAGTAGTAAAGTTATGCGGCTAACAAGCTGATGTGTGCTGTGGTCTCCTGTTTTAAAATTTGGTGTTGCGCGTATGTGTTGGCCCCACCTCAGAATCCCCATGCCATGCCCATTCTCCACCCCTTTTCTGATTTCTTTTTTTTTTGGTACATGTCTGCGTATATGCGTGCATAAATTGTCGCTTTTAAAATCCGTATTGCTCATATGTGCATATGTGGGCGTTTTTGCGTGAGCAACGTTTTTAAAATTTACCTCATAGACTTAAAAGTCACTTAAATACATTTTAAAATCCTAGTCAAAATTAAGAATTCTTAAATTGAGAGATACCCACTCTTTATTCAATTTTAAAACCTTTAGCAACTCAGCAAATTAAAATGCAGACAGAAGCCCAGCAATGAGATAGGGGCTATCCAGTCTTTTTCACTGAGTGCTAGCTGTGTGAGTGAGTATCTACCTGTTGGTGAGAGATTACATGTTTGCTCCCAGTGCAAAGAGACAATCCCTGTCTCTGGAGGCCAGAGTAGAAAACCTGAAGGACCTGAGGCAGACAGAGAGGTACACAGAGGAGACCTTCAGGGAAATAATAAAGAGGTCTCAATTCCAGTCTAATAGCTCATGTGCTTCTTTGAAGAAACAAGGTCACATGGCAGGAAACATCACCTTGGTATGACAAAAAGTGATCCTGTAGTTAGAACTGTCCTCCATGTGATGCTTTATCCTCTCCCATTGAAGATGTGTCTCAAGGGTCCATGTCCAGCAGAGAATGGATGGGATGGCCATTCTAGTTGTTGATTTCATAATTAGGAAAGTATATAGCTGGGTGTCTGGTGGGCATGATGAGTGCTTGATAACTTGCTTGCCTGGTGCAAAGGTAGTGGATAGGGATGTGAATCGTTTTAGGACGATTAAAATTATCGTCCAATAATTTTAATATCGTCTTAAACCGTTATGGAACACAATACAATACAGATTCTAACGATTTATCGTTATAAATCGTTAGAATCGTGAGCCGGCACACTAAAACCCCCTAAAACCCACCCCCGACCCTTTAAATTAAATCCCCCACCCTCCCGAACCCCCCCCAAATAACTTAAATAACCTGCGGGTCCAGCGGCAGTCCGGAACGGCAGCAGTCCGGAACGGGCTCCTGCTCTGAATCTTGTCGTCTTCAGCCGGCGCCATTTTCCAAAATGGCGCCGAAAAATGGCGGCGGCCATAGACGAAAAAGATTGGATGGCAGGAGGTCCTTCCGGACCCCCGCTGGACTTTTGGCAAGTCTCGTGGGGGTCAGGAGGCCCCCCACAAGCTGGCCAAAAGTTCCTGGAGGTCCAGCGGGGGTCAGGGAGTGATTTCCCGCCGCGAATCGTTTTCGTACGGAAAATGGCGCCGGCAGGAGATCGACTGCAGGAGGTCGTTCAGCGAGGGTTCCGGCGCCTCGCTGAACGACCTCCTGCAGTCGATCTCCTGCCGGCGCCATTTTCCGTACGAAAACGATTCGCGGCGGGAAATCGCTCCCTGACCCCCGCTGGACCTCCAGGAACTTTTGGCCAGCTTGTGGGGGGCCTCCTGACCCCCACGAGACTTGCCAAAAGTCCAGCGGGGGTCCGGAAGGACCTCCTGCCATCCAATCTTTTTCGTCTATGGCCGCCGCCATTTTTCGGCGCCATTTTGGAAAATGGCGCCGGCTGAAGACGACAAGATTCAGAGCAGGAGCCCGTTCCGGACCGCTGCCGATCCGGACCGCCGCTGGACCCGCAGGTTATTTAAGTTATTTGGGGGGGGGTTCGGGAGGGTGGGGGATTTAATTTAAAGGGTCGGGGGTGGGTTTTAGGGGGTTTTAATGTGCCGGTTTTTCGATTTTTCAATTTTTCACGATTTTTAACGATTTTTCACGATATTTTACCCCCCCAAACGGCAACAATACGATTCCCTCCCCCTCCCAGCCGAAATCGATCGTTAAGACGATCGAGGACACGATTCACATCCCTAGTAGTGGATACGATTTTAAAGAGTGATGGGGAGGTGACAGCTGTCATGGTACATGTGGGTGACAGTGACATAGGAAGGTGCAAAAGGTTCTTCAGATTCAATTTAGGATTTTAGGTAGAAAATTGAAAAAGAGAAGCTTCAGGGTTGCATTCTCAGAAATGTTCCTCATTCCATGTGCATGACCTTACAGGCAGGCTGAACTACCATGTCTCAATGCATGGATGAGACAATGATGTAGGGAATAGAGCTTTACATTTGTTAGGAATTGAGACATAATCTGGGTGGGAGGAGGATTATCCAATGGGATGGACTCCATCTTAACCAGAGAGAAACCAGGATGCCAGCACTAAATTTAAAAGGAAATAGATAAGCTTTTACCCTAGAACATGGTAGAAAACTAACAGTTCTTCAGCAGCATTTAATTCAAAGAGTGGTATGTTTAAAGGAAACTGGCATATCAAGCAAGTTAGAATGTACCAATAGAATAGTGGGTATAAAAGATTAAAATGCCCAGCTGTACAGTCCAAGCAGATACAAATGACTCCAAACTGCCTGTATGATAAAACAGGTCATGTATACATATAAAAATATAAATGCAAATAAACTTACTTTAAACTGTTTGTATGCAAATGCCAGAAATCTGAAAGATTATACTGGAGCATTAGAATGTATCTTTTTAAAGGATGATATAGATATAAAAGGCATTTTGGATACCTGATGGATGGAGGATAATCAATGGAACAATGTAATACTTAGGTACAAATTATATTGACATGACAAGACAGTTAAAATGGGTGGAGTAGTGGCGCTTTATGTTAAGGAAGGCATAGAATAAACCAGAACAAAATATTGCAGGTAATGAATTGCAGTATGGAATCATTAAGGACAGAAATTCCAAGGGTAAATGGAAGAGTACAATAGTGGGAATATACTATCTACCTACCTGGTCTGAATGAGGAACCAGACTTGAAAATGCTAACAGAGATTGGACTGGCTAGAAAAATAGGTAATACGATACTAAAGAGACTTCAATTATTCAAGTATTAGATGGGTAAATGTCACATCAGATCATGCAAGGGAGGTAATGTTTCTAGTAGGGATGTGAATCATTTTTCTGATGGATGAAAATATCATATGATATTTTCTCATCTGTCAGATATTGGGGGGTCCCCGAAAGTGATAGGAAAACCCAATGAAATTTTTTGAGTGGTTTTCTTATCGTTTTGGGGGAGGGGGGAAGAAAGGGCACACAACACCCCCCCAACCCACCCTGACCTTTTAAATCTAATTAGTTAGAATCTCCCACCCTCCCGACCCCCCCCCAAAACTTTCTTAAAGTACCTGGTGGTCCAGCAGGGGTCCCGGGAGCGATCTCCCTCTCTCGGGCCATCGGCTGCCACTAATCTAAATGGCACCAATGGCCTTTTGCCCTTACCATGTGACAGGGGCTATCCGTGCCATTGGCCAGCCCCTGTCACATGGTAGGAGCAAGGGATGGCCCACGCCATTTTGTTTCTAGTCATTAAAACAGAAGTGAATTGTGAAGAACTGCAGAAGGAACTGGTGAAATTGGAGACTGGGCTTTTAAATGGCAGATGCAATTTAATATGGACAAGTACAAAGAAATGCACGCAGGGAAAAATAATCACAACTGCAGATACATGAAACTAGATTATGTAACAGAAGTTATCACTCAGGAAAAGGACCTTTGAGTCCTTGTGGACAATACCGTGACTCAGTGTGTGGCAGTAGTCAAAAAGGTGCATTATATATTAGGAATTATTTGGAAAGGAATAGAGAACAAAACAGAATATCATAATGTCTTTATATAGTTGCATGGCTTGAATATACCTTAAGATTGTGTGCAGTTCTGGTTTCTTCATTTCAAAAAGACATAGCAGACATAGAAAAGGTTCAGAGAAGGGCAATAAAAATGATAAAGTGGATGGAAAAGCACCCTTATGGAAAAAGGCTAAACTAATCACAGCTCTTTAGCATGGAGAAAAAATGACTAAGAGGAGTGATTGAGATTTATGAAATCATGAATGGGGTTTATTGGGTAAATGGAAAACAGTTATTTACCCTTTCGCACATCTCTAGAACTAGGGGACACTCCATGAAATTAGCAAATGACAGATTTAATCAAACCATAGAAAATATTTTTTTCATTCAAGCACACAATCAAGTTTTTGAATCTGTTGCCAGATTATATGGTCAAGGCGACTAACATTGCGGGGTTCAAAAAAGGACCTGACAAATTCTTGAAGGAAAAGTCCATGAACAGTTATTAGCCAGGAAAACTTGGCAAAGCCAGCGCTTATCTCTGGGAGTAAAATTCAAAAAATAGATCAAGTATTTGGGATCCAATGAGTTCTTCTGACCCAGACTGGCCACACTTGGAGACAGGATGTGGGAATTGGTGAACATTGATCTCAACCAACATGAAATTTCTTATGTTCTTATACATCTGGAAGTAATAGCAGATATTTATGAAAATACCCCCTTCCCTATTGGTCGTTCTCTGAAATAGAGTGGCAATCCCTGTATCTGCCTGGCTAATAACTGTCCTCTAGAAACTTGTCCTAAACTTTTTCAAACTCACACATATTATTAACCTTGACCACATCTTCTGGCATCAATTTCCACATCTTAATTGTGCATTGAATGAAAACATACTATCTTAAATTTGTTTAACATCTCCTAACAACTACACTCATTGAGTGTTCCCTAGTCTAAGCTCTATTAGAAAGGGTAAATAATCATTACCTATTAAGGGGTAGATTTTAAAAGGTGCACGCGGGAGTAGATTTGTCCGCGCAACCCAGCGTGAACAAATCTACTACCGATTTTATAACATGCGCGTGCTGCCGTGCACATGTTATAAAATACAGGGTCAGCATGTGCAAAGCTGCGCAAAATCGTCAGCCTGCGCGTGCCGAGCCGCGCGGCCATCCTCTGTTTCCTCCGAGGCCGCTCCGAAATCGGAGCGGCCTCGGAGGGAACTTCCCTTCCGGCCCCCACCAGCCCTAACTAATTCCTCCCCCCTACCTTTATTTTACAAGTTACGCCTGCCCGAGGCTGGCATAACTTGCGCGCACTGGCCAGCTGCCGGCGCGCCATATTCCAGTCCAGGGGCTGGTCCGGAGGCCGCGGCCATGCCCCTGGAATGCCCCTGGACTGGAACCATGCCCACGGCCCCGCCCCAGAACATATCCCCCCGATGACGTGCTGGCCGCGACATGCCCCCCCGACACCCCCCCGAAATGCCCCCGGGCAAGCCCTGGGACTTATGTGTATCCCAGGGCTTGCGCGCGTGTGCGCTATGCAAGATGGGCTCGGTGCATGCAGGGGGTGGAAGGGGAAGCTTTTCGGGAGTTACGCGCATATCTTACACGCATAACCCTTGGAAAATCTGCCCCTAATCTTCTGCACATCACTCAAGATTTTTTGAAACCTCTATTATATCCCTTCTTATTTATCTCTTCTCCAGGCTGATGAGTCCTAACCCTCTTAGCCTTTGTTTACAAAGGAACAATAGATTTTTGTTCAATCATTCATTCATTTCTTCATTAAATTTACTACTCACCTAATTAAAAACAGGCTTTCTGATGTGTGAGGTACAGCAAATCAAATAAACTATTATAGTCCAAGGCCCAGGCATGGAATTGAACCAAGACCCAGGTGTCAGGATCAGGCTTCCAGGTTGAACCTCAGCTTTGGGCCTGAGCCAGGGCCCTGGCCTAAGCTGAGGGCCAGGCATTGGGACTGGGCCTCTTGAATGGGCCTTGGCATGAGGTTGGGCCTGGTCATAGAGTTGGATCCCAATGAAGAAGGTAAATGAGGGTCGGAAAATTTCTCAACCCCAGCAATATCTTTTGGGCCTTGACTTTTTCTCAGATCTCAGCCAAGGCCCCAGTATCATGCCTTGGCCTAAGCTAAGTAGGGATGTGAATCGTTTTAGGACGATTAAAATTATCGTCCGATAATTTTAATATCGTCTTAAACCGTTATGGAACACAATACAATAGAGATTCTAACGATTTATCGTTATAAATCGTTAGAATCGTGAGCCGGCACACTAAAACCCCCTAAAACCCACCCCCGACCCTTTAAATTAAATCCCCCACCCTCCCGAACCCCCCCCCCCCAATGACTTAAATAACCTGCGGGTCCAGCGGCGGTCCGGAACGGCAGCGGTCCGGAACGGGCTCCTGCTCCTGAATCTTGTTGTCTTCAGCTGGCGCCATTTTCCAAAATGGCGCCGAAAAATGGCGGCGGCCATAGACGAACACGATTGGATGGCAGGAGGTCCTTCCGGACCCCCGCTGGACTTTTGGCAAGTCTCGTGGGGGTCAGGAGGCCCCCCACAAGCTGGCCAAAAGTTCCTGGAGGTCCAGCGGGGGTCAGGGAGCGATTTCCCGCCGCGAATCGTTTTCGTACGGAAAATGGCACCGGCAGGAGATCGACTGCAGGAGGTTGTTCAGCGAGGCGCCGGAAAGGAAGGGAGGTTTCATTGGTGGGACTTGAACTGGGGGCTGCTCAGTTAGGCAAAACAATCCTCTGGCCATTAGGCCAAACTCACAGCATGAGTAAAGCTCAAGATGTGGCTAAATGGATATCACATCAGAACAGCATCTTTCAAAAACAAAAAGATCTGAAAGCAGCCTAACTTTGTAAAGCATAGAGTAGAGCGCTATGAGAGGGATTATGAAACAGAAGAAAGCATCAGACATACACATTTCTATAGGATATGTGCCACCCCAAAAACATGGCTTGCCATTTCCGTTTCAGACATTGGATTGAGCCTCCAAATCCCCAACCTGATTTAATGTAGTACAGTGTAGTGCTGACCTTCTCCTTCTCCTCCTTTTGTGCCAGCAATGGGAGAAGCTTTCTAGCACACATCACAGACCCAATATTGTGGTAGGCACTGCATGATCTATTTATTTAATAACATTTATAGCCCACTTATAATGGAAAAATCAAGCTAAGTGCATAACATTTAACATAAAACAATAAAAGCAAACAAACAAGCAAAACACTATCCTATGGCAGCAGGAGATGATGTGCACTTAAAGATACTCATTCTGTTGGCTCATTGAAGATGAGGGGAAGGATAATTTGTTCAGGTATCTGTGCCCCAGTACCTGCAAAGCTGGCAATGGTCAATCTCAGCCTTGAGAGGAAAAGTGTGAAAAAAGGAAAGAGCCTGGGATGGATGATGTGGGACTCAGAGGTAAAGCAGAGGAATGTGTAGATGATAAAGAAAAATCAGAATTATTTTACAAATATTTATGTTTGGTGTTTGCTGAGGAAGAGCCAAGACCAGGGTAAAAGAAAATGAATTAAAAAAAGATTAGAAGTGAGATAAAACTGAAACAATTTTCAAACGACTGTGTTTGTGAGGAGCTAGCTAAACTAAAAATAGATTGGACTACATGGGATACATATGAAAGTATTAAAGCAACTTAGAGAATTTATAGCAGCTCTGATGTCTCACCAATGCTTCTTTAGAGTTATGAGTAGTTCTGGAGAACTGGAGACAGGTTGATGTGGCTTTGCTTCAAAAAAGTAGAAGTAAGAAGAATTTGGGAACTACAGGTTAGTTAGTATGACCTCTGTGGATCGTAAAAAAAAATTAAATTGCTGCTAAAATAAAGGATATAGCAGTTTCTGGAATTTAAATGTATTACAAGATCCATCTCCCTAGGAAGGAAGTTTGGCTTCCTCAAATGTGCTCCACTCCTTCTGGACAGGATACAATATGTGCATAAATTGCATGTATTTTCTTGTATACAGGGATACAGGGATGGGATTTATGCAGGAAAAAATTAGACATGTAAACAATTAAAATAGGAAATATATACATGTTTGTTATTACTCACATATATACAGGGTGGCCCATGAAAAAGTAGCCTGCCTCCAATGCACTGGTATTAGAGGTGGATTACTTTTCCATGGGCCACCCTGTATATGTAACTTTTGCATATTTTTTTATTTATTTATTGCTATTTATATGATGTCAATGCCAGAGGTTCTAGGTGTCTTACATCTAAAATGTATGACATGAATTGCTTCAATGACAATTCTCATTAAAATCCTACCTAATAAACGAAGGATGACCGACGTGCCGCAAATGCGCAGTAGAGACCAGCTCTACCGCGCATGTGCGGGTGAGCACGTCGGTCTGAGAAGAAAAAAAAGAAAAAAAATGACGGCGTCCAGTGGCAGCGGCAGCGTCGGGAGGCAGCGGCGGCGGCGTTGAGTGGCAGCAGCGGCGGCGGCGGCGGGGTCCGGTGGTAGCGGCGGCGGCGGCGGGTGGCAGCGGCGGCGTCCGGTGGTAGCGGCGGCGGCGTCGGGTGGCGGCGGCGGCGTTGAGTGGCAGCAGCGGCGGCGGCGGCGGCGTCCAGTGGTAGTGGCGGCGGGTGGCAGCGGAGACGTCCGGTGGCAGCGGCGGTGGCGGGTGGCAGCGGCGGCGTCCGGTGGTAGCGGCGGCGGCGTTGGGTGGGCAGCGGCGGCGTTGAGTGGCAGCAGCGGCGGCAACGGCGGCGTCCGGTGGTAGCGGCGGCGGGTGGCAGCAGAGACGTCCGGTGGCAGCGGCGGCGGCGGGTGGCAGCGGCGGCGGCAACGAGGGAGGAGAGAGAGAGGGAGGGACTGACAGAGAGAGGGAGGGACTGAGTGAGAGGGGAGGAGAGAGAGGGAGTGGGACTGAGTGAGAGGGAGGGAGTGAGGGGGGAGAGAGAGGGGAGGGAGAGGGGGGGGAGAGAGAGAGAGGGAGAGGGGGGAGAGAGAGAGGGAGGGAGGGGGGGAGGGGGGGGGGAGGGACTGGGACTGAGGGAGGGAGGGACTGGGACTGAGGGAGAGTGAGAGGGAGGGGGGAGGGACTGGGACTGAGGGAGAGTGAGAGGGAGGGGGGAGGGAGTGGGACTGAGGGAGAGTGAGAGGGAGGGGGGCGGGGGGAGGGAGAGGGAGTGGGACGGGGGGTGAGAGGGAGTGGGACGGGGGGGAGGGAGGGAGGGAGGGAGTGGGACGGGGGTAGGGAGGGAGGGAGTGGGACTGAGGAAGAGTGAGAGGGAGAGAGGGGGGAGGGAGGGAGTGAGACTGAGTGGGAGGGAGGGAGGGAGGTAGGGGTTGGTGAAGAGGGGGAGGTGAGAGACAGAGGGATGTAGCCCGTTTTAACGGGCTTAACGGCTTGTCTAAAATAAAATAAATGTGACCAAATTAATCAATCAGTCAAAAGCCAGTCTAAAGAGGTACATTTTCAATAGTCCCTTAAATGTTTTGGTACAAGTTACCAATCACAAGTCTTGCGATTATCAGTTTCACATAATGGGAGCCACAACAGAGAATGCCCTCTTGCACATCTCAGCCAGATGTACAAGCAAAATAGAAGGAATATCAAGCAAGCCATGCTGAAAATATCTTCTTTTTAATGCTATCTATGTAAAATTTCCACTTGTGAAGACAAAGTTGGTCTATACAAGGGATAATAGCTATCTATACAAGGGATAATAGCTGTCTATACAAGGGATAATAGCTAGATTGAGCTCCTCAGGGACTTTTGGATCTAGCCCAGTGTTTCTTCCTATAGTTTTCTATGTGGATAAAACCTGGCTGGACATACCTGTTCCTGATACCATGGAGCCTGCTGCTAGCCATTTCCACATGTACATATTGAATATAAGGATACATGGAATGTATGAGTACATACCTCATAATCAGAAGCCTGGATTATTGATAATGTAGGCTCCATATTGGACAGAACCAAATTTATGCTATGATCTAGTCCATAGGTTTTTATATGAGTCCTGTGTCTTGCAATATAACAGGCCTAAAGTTTATAAATGGATTCTACCAGTTCTTCTACCCTACCAACCCTTTGCCCTGTTTATAATATCTGGATGGGAAACAGCTGATTACATTTACATTTCAGACCCTGCTTTTTTTGATAGACAAGTTCCGATGAGTGGCTGAAATCAGTTTAGTGTGATAGTGCTTACGGAAGTGGTAGAGGTGGATATAAAGTCTAGGTTATGGAAACAGCAAGAATTTCCTGATTGATCACAGTTAGGAACTTAGGTCTGAGAGTCCTCAAATATCACATAATCTTAGATGTATTGTAAAATACATAAGAACAAAAGAACATGCCATACTGGGTCAGACCAAGAGTCCATCAAGCCCAGCATCCTGTCTCCAACAGTGGCCCATCCAGGCTATAAGTACCTGGCAAGTACCCAAAAATTGTCTATTCCCTTCTGGAATAAAGCAGGGCTCTATCTGAGAGGATAGCCAGTGTGATAATGGAAAAGTGTTGACTTGGTGTTGTACATATATCATATCACAACCAATTCACCCAAAACCACTGTATTCCAACGGGGCTGCCGTGGATTATAAGAATAGAAGCAATACCAATGAATGCACGAAAGGCTTCCCTATGACGCTCTCAAAATTGAACTTTGAAGGACACCCCCTGAAGCAGGACGGCATCGTCCGAAACACAGCTGTGTCGGGTGAACTACCATGGAGTAGATGAGTATTTGTGTCCCTCTCCCTGGAGTTGTGTGATTTTACTATAATAGAAAAAACTTTAACAAAATTGACAATTGACAATTGATAAAAATTCTAATTAAAGCAAGGTGACCCTATACAATAATAGAGTCTGTTGCACAATACAGACCCTTAAAGTAAGGGGCCTACATAGATTTGGTTTTGCATATTTGTGAGTTGAGTTAAAAAATACTGGTGGTACTATTTGATTCCTGTACATATATCATACACAGTATTAATGTAGGTAGGCCTTCTTTTTTGTAGAATAAGGAAAATAGCAGTTAATTTCTGACATCTGAACTTATGGGATATGGAGGTGACTTACTAGACGTTGCAGCAGTAGCCAGCTTCAGTTGAATTCAGCTTCCATGGGTACATCTATATGACTCATCTTCTTTGTTGTTAAGTCTGCAATCAGAAAAGGCAACATCATGTGAGCTCTTTGTCTCTCTACACAATGCTTTTATTTAAAAGGACAAATAAAACATTATTCCCCATATACACTAAATCTTTGCATGTGTGATGCAGATGTGAGCCCTTGTGCTGTGGCACAGTTGATGCTGCCTAGTGGGTAAACCCACTAGGCCCATGCCAACATCTGGTGGATATGCCCTTGATTGGGACTGAGCTGGAACATTGCCTTTACCAGCCCCGTTCCACACAGGTTGAGTCCTTCATTTACTGGGGCTAGCAGGACTTAGACAAATGTCCCACAGGGTGGTCAGAATAGGAAAATCCAAAGTTGAGCTAAAGTTAGAGCAGGCCATAATCAGAGAGTTACCAAGTACAGGCAGTGGGTCAAGGGAGACAGCATTCAAGATGTAGGCGGGATCCATGCCAGGCGGCAGACAGGAGAGTGGTCTGGGTCTGTAGCAAGGGTCAGTACCAGGAGAATAAGCTGGCAAGGGTTTGGGACAATGGTCGGTAAGCTGGACAAGGCAAGGCTGGCTGGATAAATCAAGGCTGCCTAGATGAAGTAAGATTGGCTGGAGAAGAGAAGGCTGGAACAAGAACAACAGAAACACGATGAGCAACAAGCACTGCTAGAAGCAGGAGGACCTGTTTCTAAGGCAGTGTGCTGGTATCACTGCTGGGTTTAAATACCCAGTCACATTATGTCGTCCAAGGGTGCTGGTGAAGAGAGTTCACACATTAGGGCCAATAAGTGTGGGCATGCTGTGCATACATACACCTAAGGAGCCAAGGAAGAAACAGCTTGGCGGGATCCTTGCCACGAGTGGGTCATGGCATTGATTGGTGTCTGCACCCCCAGGAACCCTGAAGTATCTTCAGGGCCCAGTGGTGCTGGGAGTAAATGTAACTGGTCATGAGCCTTCCTGTGACCCACCAAAACATTACTTGGTGGGTCACAGGAAGGCTCACATCTGTAGCTCATAGAAGAAGGAAGTGGTACCTGTAGACTAATGCCACTAATTTGTGGTATCCCTTACTGGTTGGTCTTTCAGGAGTGCAGCCTTAATTTATTTATTTATTTTATTAATTTGTTTGTTTTTATATACCGACATTCGATCGAAATATCACATCGGTTTACATATAACTGAACATAAATAATAGGGATGTGCAGAGCAAAAGTTTAAGTTCATATGTCCATAAGTCGAAAGGGGGTCCCATTTGCGGTCAATATGGACATATGGAGAATTCCATAAGTTGAGTCTATGTCCATATGTGCAAATAAAAATTTAAACCCCTCACCCTCCTTAATCCCCCCCCCCCCCCAAGACTTACCAAAACTCCCTGGTGGTCCAGCTGGGTCAGGACGCCCCCCGGAGCGATCGCGCAGAAAATGTCAAGTTTGGTCATATGATCAGCACTCCAAACATTGCATCATTTCCACATTTTGTCTTTGGCAATTTTTTTTTATAAAGGTTTTTGTGCCTCGCTTTTTCTTTTCCTTCAGTATATCTAAAGGCTACAGGTAGTTTTGTTGATGGTTTGATTCACTTTCCCACTTGCAGCAATTTAAATAGTATTGTGTTCCATATTCAGCCTAAAGAAAAGAATCACGTGACGCCGCGTCGGAGTGACGCGGCGTCACGTGATTCCCCGCGCGATCGCTCCGGGACCCTCCGTTCGACCCAAAAGGAACTTTTGGCCAGCTTGGGGGTGTCAGGAGGCCCCCCCAAGCTGGCCAAAAGTTCCTTTTGGGTCGAACGAGGGTCCCCCGGAGCGATCGCGCGGGGAATCATGTGACGTTGGCGCCACGTCGGAGTGACGTGGCATCACGTGATTCCCCGCGGGACCCTCTGTTCGACCCAAAAGGAACTTTTGGCCAGCTTGGGGGGGCCCCCCAAGCTGGCCAAAAGTTCCTTTTGCGTCGAACGGAGGGTCCCGGAGTGATCGCGCGGGGAATCACGTGACGCTGCGTCACTCCGACGTGGCGCTGACGTCACGTCATTCCCCGCGCGATCGCTCCGGGGGACCCTCGTTCGACCCAAAAGGAACTTTTGGCCAGCTTGGGGGGGCCTCCTGACACCCCCAAGCTGGCCAAAAGTTCCTTTTGGGTCGAACGGAGGGTCCCGGAGCGATCGCGCGGGGAATCACGTGACGCCGCGTCACTCCAACGTGGCGCCGACATCACGTGCTCCTCGCAAAGGAGTTCAGAAATGGCAGAAATGGCGTCCTGACTCCTCGCTGGACCACCAGGGAGTTGTGGTAAGTCTTTGGGGGGGGGGGATTAAGGACGGTGAGGGGTTTAAATTTTTATTTTGGATCAACAATCGCGATTTCCAACGTATTCAACATAGCTATGTTGAATACATTGGAAATCCGATCGTTTACGTGTTATCACTTTTTTAAGTTAAAAAAAAATAATAAGTAGCGTTTTACATTTAAGTTCAAAACGAATGCACACCCCTAATAAATAAGGCAGGGGCTGCTTATTTTACATTGTAACATGGTAACAGATAATAATTTAGGGAGACAGAGTACATTGTAACATTTTAACTTAAAAAAGATAAATTATAGATATAGATTTACATAGTAATTCAGAAGGTTAACTGGAAATAGTAACTTTGAGAAGTAACATTTAACATGTGGCTTGGATATGATAGAGGGAGAAGAATAGAGGGGGGGAGGGGGAAGCATAGAGGATTAGATATGTACAATTATTTTATGGAGGGAACCACAGGGCAGTTGACGGCGGACAGGGAAAGATTCAATTCAGAGGCGGGAAGGGGCCTGGGCAGGAGGGCTGCATTTCTGGTTGGAAAGCTTTTATGAAGAGCCAGGTTTTGAGTTATTTTTTTGAAGTCTTGAGTGGAAGGTTCATTTCTAGGGCGGGAGGGAGTTCCATAGCGTGGGGCCGGCTACGGATATGGCTTGTTTTCGGGTAGAAGTGAGGTGTCTGTTTTGGAGTTGGGGATGGTGAGGAGCCCAGTATCTGAGGATCTGAGGTTTCTATGTGGGGTGTATGGGAGTATGGCAGAGTTTAACCAGTTCATCTTATTGTTGTTTATTTTTTGTGGATGAGGGTGAGGGTTTTATATTGGATTCTTTGGCTGATGGGTAGCCAATGTAGTTCTTTGAGGGTGGGGGTGATGTGATTGCATCTTTTTATGTTTATGATGGATCTAGCGGCGGCATTTTGTAGTACCTGAAGAGGTCTGATGGTGGTTTTGGGGAGGCCAAGGAGTATCGTATTGCAATAGTCGAGTTTGGAAAAGATTATTGTTTGGAGGACTGTTCGATAATCATGAGTATGAAGAAGGGGTTTGAGTTTTTTCAGGGTTTGCAGCTTAAAGAATCCATCCTTGATCATGTTAGAGATGTGATGTTTGAAGTTGAGTTTGTTGTCAATAGTCACTCCAAGGATTTTTGTAGTATGTGTAAGTTGCAACCCCATATGGATGAAGTAAGATTGGCTGGAGAAGACAAGGCTGGAACAAGGATGAGGCCAGGCTGGAGCAAGGACAACAGAAACATAATGAGCAACAAGTACTGCTAGAAGCAGGAGGATCTGTTTCTAAGGCAGTGTGCTGGTAGCACTGCTGGGTTTAGATACCCAGTCACATGATGTCATCCAAGGAGAATGCTAACAATTAGTGGACTAACCAGCATGCCTATATGTGGGTTAGGGAGTTAATTTTATAGGATGTCCTTAAAGGAACTTTATTGTGTAGGGAATAAACTATAGCATGCATCAAATAACACAGACATACATCCATACCATATCCTACATGACCTGTGACTTTATCCTCTAGTCCAGTGGTTTCTAAACATAGCCTGGTGACCCAAGCCAGTCAGGAATTCAATATATCCAAAATGGATATGAGATAAATCTGCATGCACTGGAGGCAGAGCATGCAAATTCATACCATGCATATTTATCATGGATATCTTGAAAAACAGTCTGACAGGGTTTCTGCAGGATTGTTTGGGAACCACTACTTCCAACAAATAAAGTTCAGTATCACATATCTTTTATTTCATTAAATCACAATAATTTCCTTGTGAACATAAAATTAGGTTTCTATGACCTTGCAGAGACAATTTACTAAATATAATGAGCAGACAAATAAAATGTATCCACAAAATATAAATTGGTAAGTTCAAGACTTAGAAAAACTCTAGGTAATAAAAAATATATATCAACAGAAAACTGCCATTCTACAACAATACATTTCCATTTTTTGTTCCTGAATTAGGTTTGAAAAATCCCTTCAATCAATCATCCATAAAAATTGTTAAGCTCTTTGGTAATTTCTGATTTTTCAACCCCCCTGGTTTTATTCCTTTTGAGTTTATTTTGCATATCATCACATTTTATTTGAATGACTTTTTAAAATGTATGTTATGCATGTGTTATGGCATTACACTTGGTTACAATGTTCAGTTGCTCTGTTCTCACTGAGAATGCTTTTTTACAACTTGAATAAAGTAGGTGTCAGCTTAAATAAAATGATGATGATAATCAGCATCATTTGTCCAGCTAAGTTTGGATTCAGCCAGACAACTGGCAGGGTTTGAAAATCTTGCTGTTCTGACTAGCCCATGAGTTACCAGAAAACTTTTTATCTAGCTAAAATGTGGGCTGGGGACATTCCAGGGCATAATTGAATATTTGGCTAAGTTAGCCAGATAAATTCCAATTTTCAGCATTATTGAGCTAATATAGGGGGTCATTTTCTAAAGGGATCAGGGCGGAGTTGGGGCAGTGTCCACACCGGAAGGGGAGGAGTCGGGATGGTGTTGGGGTGGACTCCGTGATGACTTCGCTGATGACGAAAAGGTAGGACACCTTATCACTGCCAGTAGCACGCCCAATAGTGCCACCTTTCACGGTAGCACTATTGGGTGTGAAAGCCGGCAGCGATCGCACCGCGGAGGTGCAATCGTTGCCGGCTTTCGCAGGCCCGCCCCCTGGTAACGCCAAATTCACAGAGCAGCGATAGTTTAGAAAATGTGGCCCATAGTTGGATAACTTTAGGACAGCCGAACACTCTCTGGCTAACTTTGCAAAGATATTCAGCTGCACAGACACACTGCTGAATATCCCTGGTTTTCTTTCGTTAGGACAGTCTTTGCTATTCTAAAGTTCTCCAACTATCTTATCCAGATGATGCTAAAAATCGGCATCTATCTGGCTAGTTTGGCAGGATAGCTGACTCCAACCCAGAACACTTCTGCTCATCCCTGAGTTAGCTGGATAATCCAGTTAACTGGGGGACAGTCAGCACAGTGGAATTTTCAAATCCTGCCAGTTTTCTGGCTAAATCCAAACTGAATATTGGCCTTGTTCTGTTTAAACATATATCTACTTTATTCATCAATATGCAAAAATGTAATTGCTTTAGCCAGCCAGCAGTTGAATAAGGACCTCAATGGTCTTTACTCCAAGCATCTACCAATATTTTTCAATTGCCTTGAAAATAGTCTGTGACTGCCCATCTTTTTTCTTGGAAAGCTTTCTGTTTCTTTCGCTTCCTTGCACAAGAACACGATAAATCAGTGTCTGGTGGCACAGATTTGAGCTTCAAGAAAAAAATGCCAGACTAATTCTTAAACATTTCTGTTTTTATCTTCTTCCATGTGACTTCAGATGCTTCCCACATCCTTTGTAAAAATAAATAAATAAATAAATAAAAATCCCTACTTGTACTTTTTCACTCCAAAAAAGAATTTAGTGCTATATAGTGAGTTTTCCTACATGATTCCTCTTGGCTCAGTGACATGGTTCCCCTAAAGGGCCAGTTCTGATTGAAAAATAATAGTTTTAGTTTACCATTCCATCAAGCTAAACAAGCAAGCTATAAGACAGCATTAAAAAATATGGAATATTATCTCTCATCTTCAAAAGTGAATGAAATAGCTTTCGGCAGAATATCTTACAGTGCTATAATCTACTTTCCTTGGATGTCATCATTTATATAAATTTGAACTGTATCTACTGAAAGTTATTTCTGACTTAGATTAATATTTTTGATAGACATTACCGTACCAATGAAGGCAGATGATAAAGAAAATGACAGGATAAAGCATTTGTCTAATCTTGCAATGACATAGTCACATAACTAGTTAGATTTGCCTTTCCTTTTTGCTCTTATTCATAAATCAAATTTGGTATGTATTTTGATCAAGAGATAAAATTTCAAATCCTAATTTTCATGCACTATTGTAATAAAACCCTGAACAAGAGTATATTCAGCATACACTCAAATTCCTATGTTATACATGTCTGAAAAGCTTAGAAAACTGTATTTCAAGGCTTTCAAATGTAATTGACTTGTCAGTTTTGAAACACAGCCAATCACCTTCTAAATCTTAAACCTGTCACAGAAATAGAAAACAGCAGTAGATTTTCATTTCCTTAAACTGTATTTTGATGTCACTATTTTAAGTAAAACAAATAATTGCCTTGGGTTAGATTAGTTTGTATTGTAGCTAAAATGTCTGCGTGTTTCTTGTACTTCTATCATTACAACTATATTAAACCTTCACAATTACTATGAAAAAATGTACTTTTAATTAAAGTCATAGTTTAAAAGACCATTAACACATATTAAAAACATAATTCAGGTAAGTTTCGATGTAGTTATGTGTATAAATGTAACATACTATCATAGTAATTTTCAAAATCCCTTTTATGTGTAAAACTATTGATAAACTTATATATGTAAAACCTATTAACAATTCAATGGCATATATTGTAATAATTTTCAAAAACTCTTTTATACACATAAAGTGTATTTACACATGAAAAAACTCAGTTTTGAGCATGTAATTGCTTTTGAAAATCAAAGCCCAATGTATTTTAAATTATGATAATTGACTACTGTAATAGAAGTCTATGTTTAGCCATTATAGCATATTATATTTTTGAGTGCAAGCTAAACACAGTTGTTGAAATCATAATTATATACTGAACTTGCCAAATGTAAATGATAAATATTGTCAGGGCATTTAACATATCTGTCTTGCAAGGTCAGTATAAGTATGAGTTCATCAACTGCGTTTAGCTTACCTTACCTCTATAATATAATATGGCATAATGGATAAAGGCAGACTTCTATTACACTAGTCAAAATCAGAATTTAAAATGCAATTTGTATTTTAATGATAGATGTTTCATCTAAAAAAGGAGATAAAATGTAATCCAATTATTGCTTTGTTATTGACATACCAGAGCTAAGAAATATTTTCTGAGATAATACAGTAGTATATGACTGTTAGCAACTGCACTTGAATCCATTTAGATATGTTCATTAAGGCAGGGATGGTGAACTCCAGTCCTCGAGGGCCACAAACAGGCCAGGTTTTCAGGATATCCACAATGAATATGCATGAGAAAGATCTGCATGCACTGCGTCCACTGGATTCAAATCTTTCTCATTGTGGATATCCTGAAAGCCTGGCCTGTTTGCGGCACTCAAGGACTGGAGGTCGCCATCCCTGATTTAAGGGATTATTTTCAAACAGCTGATTTAGGTGCAAACTCTGTGCATCCTTACCCCTCGAAAACTGCCCATGCATACAAATGACCCAGGGAGTTTGCACCAATGTTTTCTACAAGCAGATTTTTGCTGGAAAACAGTAGGCTTGGATATGAAAATTCAAACTTCAGAAATTTTTTTCCTACCCCATCCAGAAAAAGTCCTCAGTAATGCTTCCGATCAATCCAGCTAAACATGTGTGTGCTATGGAACCCCAAATATACTTTTTATCCAGACTGAGCAAAGTTAATTTTCACAGCCTATTTATTAGATATGTGCATAAGTTTCAAATGATTGCTAAAAGTGCAACAAAAGAGGCCATTTTTTATTTCTTCCAAATGGAATGAACCAAAAATTGCCTCCTTTGAAAATACTCCAAAATATGTGTGTATTTTCATATTCATAGTATTATTTGAAGAAAAAAACCAGGCCTAGGCAGCTGGCAGGGCCTCCTTGGGCCATAAATCTGGCTCGGTGCTAGAGCTTGCTCCAAGGTAGCCCAGCACCAAGGCCTACCCAGCACTGGGGTCTGGCCAGAGCTGATCCAGTGCTGGAGCCTGTCCAGTACCAAGGTTTACCTGGAACCAAGGCCTGCCAGGAGCTGGACCAGCATCAAGGCCTGCCCAGTGCTAGGTCTCTTGCCCCGGCCAGTCTGAGGTGACTCTCTCTCCCTCCCCACCTTTAAAACTGCTATAGCCATGGAATTCACAATCTGTTCCCCTATTCACCCCTTCTAGAATCCTCCAGAATGGGCATGAGTGATGTCCTTTCACTCCTGTCTGAGCCAAAATACTTTAAAGATGGACAGTGCCAAATAAATGTCACTTTCTTGACTTCTTCCAGTGTGACTGGCTCAATTTTGTTGTATGGCTGTAAATTTGACAGCAAAAAGCACCAGCAGCATTGGAGGTATGATAATTCATAGTGAACTGTATTTTCTCTTCATATATATTAATCCATTTTGTGGATATTAAACACACAAAGAAGAAAGATATTTTATAAGTTGGATGAAAGGACAAGGAATTTTAATGAACATTAATAAAAATATTGAGAGGATTTTGACCCGTGATTGCACTTACTGGTTTTGAATTCAGTTGAGTATATTTTCTATCAGTGCTGAGGTCTTTCCTCTCACAAAATAAAAAAAATAAAATAAAATTTTAATCTGAACAATTTTTAAATGTTATTATACTAGTCTTAGCAGGATTTTCATTTGGATACTAGTGTCTCCCTGAAATTTTGGTATACTAATAGCAAATGTGAAAATATCTGCTAAAGACATTTCCTGCTAAATCCAGAAATAGTATTGCAAACAATGCACCACTATTTGGCATTTTAGCATGTGAAGCACCTTGAACTGTCTAGAACATCAACCCTATAGTAAAAAGTAGATGATAACAGAAAAAAACTAGCTTCTCCAGTTATTCATTTCAGCACTGCTTATGATATATCCCAGCTGCCAACTGCAGGATCTTGAGCATTTCAGAATATCACTTCTTATCCAAGTCAATTTTTATTGTCTTTCTGTTTGGTTCTCTACCATTTAAGTTCCAATACTTTATTCTTAAACACATATCCTTTCCCCCTGTCCAGACTGATTATTGGCTAAAAGAATATAAAGCAATAAAATAGAAGTAGTAACCTAGTGATTAGAACAAAGAGCTTATCATAAAGGAAACCAGGGTTCGAATTCCAGTTCCCCAACTGACCTTGAATATGTCACTTCACTTTCCATTGCTTCAAGAACAAAATAAGGCTTCTTTTAGTAAGCTTTATCCCCTTAGGCACTGAATGGGAGAAAAACAATGATGGCAGAAAAGAACCAGATGCCCCATCCAGTCTGCTCTCTTAGCTTCATATGATAGTATCTACTGCTATGTGCAGGAGACCCCCATGTTTCTATAAAGCCCCTAGATTCATCAAAATACTTTGTTTATCACAAGAATAGCATGCACGATAAACAAAAGGGGTGTGCCTATTAAAATTACCAGCCTGCAATATTGCACAGCTAAGTAACAAATGTAGTGGTGTGTCATCACGCAGCGTGGTGCATCATCAAGCAGCGCATTATTTTTCAGCAGCATAAAAGCTGACTTCTTGCACCTCCTTCTTTGAGGGTGTGTCAGGCGTTGGAGAGAGAGGAGAGGTGGTTAGTGTCAGTAGAGGAGTTTTGGAGTGGTTCTTTGTGATTGCTGAGCGAGTTGTTTTGTTTTCTGTAGTCATCTGTTTCCCATTCCCTTTGTCTTTTGTGATATTTGTTGGAGTGAAAGTTAGTAAGTCCATTTTATCTTTTAGTGTGGAGGTGGGAAGGATGAAGGAGAAGTATGAGGAGGAGAGGAGGGTGTGAGGAGGAGTGGAGGAGTGTAAGGAGGAGAAGAGGAGTGGAAGAGTGTGAGGAAGTGTGGAGGAAGAGCAGAGAAATGTGAGGAGGAGAGGAGAAATGGAGGGGTATGAGGAGGAGCAGATGATGTGAGGAGAAACAGAGGAGTATGAGGGTGTGAGAAGGAGAAGAAAGGAGGAGGAGTGTGTATGAGCGGTGAGGAGTGTATGTGTGAGTGGTGAGGAGTGTGTGTGTGTGTGTGTGTGTGTGCTGAGAGGATGCAGCGTGACAGGTCTGGGAAGAGAGGAGAGAAGAGGCATGAGGATAGTAGTGGGAAGAGGAGATAGAGGGAGTGGGAGGATGAGGGTGAAAGTTCCAGGAGAAGGAGGAGTAGTACTACGAGTAGGGATGGGGGAGAAGTAGAGAGGCAGGACAGAAGGGATAGGAGGGTGGGGGTGGGGGTGGGGGAAGGAGTTAGGCAGGAAAGAGTGGTAGGAGGAGTAGGGCAGCATAGGGATAGACAGTCAGGGCAGAGGGGAAGGGAGTTGGTAGGCCAGGGTAAAGTGGGGGGAGGAAGGGGGGAGAGGGAGCGGGAAGGAGAGTAAGGGAAGAGAGGACACCTATCTGGGAGAGGAAGCTGCACACCCTTCGGGAAGCCAGGTGGCATCATGGCAGCATCAGAGGGCCATGGTAGGAGCACAAGATGGCGCCGGCCGTCCATTGCTCCTATCATGTGACAGGGGCCAACCAATGGCACCGGTAGCCCCTGTGACATAGTAAGGTCAAAGGCTATTGGCACCATTTTGAATATCGGCAGCCAATGGCATGAGTGCAGTAGATGGCTCCTGCACCCCTGCTTTACCACTAGGGAGTTTTGGTAAGTCTTGGGGGGGGGGGGGGGGTCAGTAGGTGTGGGGGGTTGTAGTTAATTAAATTTTAGCCGGAAAACGAATATGAATGGAACGCATGAACGGATCGGGGGCCCCCCCTTGCCGAATTCAACATATCTGCCCCCCCCCCCCCCGAATATGAATACCGAATGTAACGTATGGCATCCCTCTGCACATCCCTAATACCTAAATATGTATACCCTGGAGGAGAGGATGTACAAGGGGAATATGATACAGATCTTCAGATACCTTAAAGGTTTTAATGATGCACAATCAACAACAAACCTTTTCTGCTGGAAAGAAATCAGTAGAACTAGGGGTCACAAAATGAAACTCCAGAGAGGATGACTCAGAACCAACGTCCTATCCACCGCTACCAAAATTAGTGAGACTGAACAAACAGTTTCATAGCAATCTATGAGAAGAAGATATTTTCTCCTGCCTCGACTATCAGTTGATTCTGCACAGTTCCACTTAATATTATGAGAGCACATTCTGCAGGGACTTAGCTCTTTTTATGCATTTTCCCTATTGCTCTCTATTGCTCACCTCTTTCTGTTTTACTTTTCCTACTTTATAATGTTAACTTCTGACAATGATATAAAAGGCTCAGTGCCATTGTTGCTGAATATTGTAAAAGAATATAGCAATGTCTCTGGGTATAAGATGAATTATTCCAAGTCTGAGATATTTCCAGTCAAAACTAAGTTCCAATGTCTGTCTAGGTTTAAGATCCCCCTAAATAGCTTTAAATATTTGGGGGTACAGACTGCTTATTATTTTAAGAATCTTTATCAGATCAATTATACTCCAGCTCTGAATAGAGAAGGTCTTAAATGAATGGAAGGATCTTCATATCTCTTGAACAGGACGTTTACATTTACTCACAGTGATCTTCCTAAATTAATGTACCCATTTTTTTCATGTACCATGTCATATTGCACAAAAAGTATTTCTACTTTGAATAGTCAAATGTTTGGTTTATTGATTTAAATGATGCATTGAATACAATCCCCAGTATCAGTCTGAAAACCTTGTCTAAACATAAATGAGATGGTCGAATGGCAAACTTGAAATTGGTGATAGCACCCAATTTGAAATTTATACTTTTGACCTCCATGATTGGCTTATCTGAAGGAATGTTTTAGAGGATACCTACACACCAAAGCAATACAGTGCTCTTAGTTGAGTGCACTGGTTAACCCGCACGTTCACAGCCCCTTATGCAATAAGGGGATTAGCAAGCCCAAAACGCACGTCCATCCCCCCGTGAAGCTAATAGTGCTCATTACATGCAAATGATGTTGATGAGGCTATTAGCTATTCTCTTCTGATGCAAAAAAAAAAAAATAGTTTGCCCGATGTGCACATTTTTACCCTCAGAAATTAACATTTGCCCAGAGCAGGCATTAATTTTTGAGCCAGCCCAAAAAGTGTACACAAAAGCTGAAAATATTGCTTTACTGTCCTTCCTCTCACTTAATATCATGGCAATATTAAGTCACAGGAACATAAAGGATGAAAACTTAAAAAAAAAAAAAAAGTGTGCCAGTGGTCAGGTTAAGAAAAGCGGCACTCGTAAAATTGAGTGTCTGTTTTGGCGCATGTTAGGAGAACGAGCCTTCAATCATGAGCACTCGTTTTCCGCTCATCGATACTGCATCGGCCTATTGGTGCAGTTTTGGGTATCAATGGGAAGATGTCAAGCAGAGGGCTTAGATCTGACTGATTCCTTGACACTTCTCCCTATCAATCCCCCTGATGCATAGAATCATTGGAACTAATCTCATAATTACTCACATGCTAGTGTTTAGTCTACAGGATGCAACTATATGAGTATGCCTGTAGCTAAGCTGATGCCTATTTCTGTTTTTTAACAGTGCAATTATTTCTATTTTGTTCTTTTTCTCTAGATATGCATTATTATTAGAAAATGTGTGGCCTTAGACATGAGTGGCTGTTATAATGTAAGCGGTGGAAGTGTGTTGTGTCTGTCGGTTCCCGATGCCCTCTCTCCACCCTCCTTACCTCTTTGGTGCCTCCCTCTTCATCCGCGGGTAGATTGGCTGCCGCGGCGTCCTTCTGCTGAGGTCCTCCGGCATCCCTGGGCTGCTTAGACGCTGCAACCCGCCATGTTTCCTGGAGGCCTAGGGGCGCGCACGCAGCGCGGCCCCGACTAAAGTACCGGTGATGGCGCAAACCTCGGAGGTGTCCCCCTAAGATGACGTCACCCGCGACGGATATATAAGGTCTTAGAATTTGCTAACACATCGAATTAGCAAGGAATGGCTACGGACTCACTTCAACTTTCCAAGCTATTCTGCCTCCTCGGACTTACTAAGGGGTACCCGCTCCTCGGGGGCCTTGCTCTCTCCTTTGTTTTTCAGGTGACAGTCTGGAACCGGTACTCGCTCCTCGAGGGCCCTCGTTCCCAGACTTACTTGGTACTCTCTTCTGCCTGGAAGTCATCACTGCCAACTACATCAGTGAGTTACCATCGTTCTCTCAGAGCTTTCACTCCTCGAGGGCCTATACATTCCAGCTCCTGGGCTTCTTTGAGACATTGTGTGAGTGTTACCATCTGGTTCTGTTCCTGAACTCTGCATACCCTGCCTACTCACTATATTTCAGTTTCTCTACAGCTCAGCCTCCAGGGATCGCTGTTCCAGTATCTGAGGGACTACAGCCCAGCCGGGCATTCCAGTTCACTACTGCCACCTCTGATGGTTCAGTATACTGTCTAATAAAAGAACTAGTGTGTGTCTGTCTCCAAACTCTGAGCCTGACCGGTGGTCCCTCTTGGGATCTTCCCCCAGGGGCGTGGTCATCTGCCACTGGTCCAAGGATCCACCCACAACTCTCCTAAATAACAGCAGATTGCTAATTCCAAGCAGTCTGTTAACTCCGAACCGAACAAAGTGTAAGCTAGTGATTAGCACATAAAGTAATGAAGCAAGGAAACCAGGATTCAAATCCTATTGTACTTGAGGCAAAGGAGAGTAAATTAACTTGCTAGGGCAAGTTAATTTACTCTCCTTTGCCTCAAGTACAAACTTAGATTATAAACCCTCTGCGGCTAGGGAAACACCTACGTACCTAAATGTAATCCACTTTGAAGTCCTGAAAAGAAGAATATAAATAAAAACAACAGAATTCAGCATTTTCAGGAGACAGTACTCAAATTAAAAATGTACAAAAATACTCATCATTTTACTCCTGATGAAACCAGTATTGTCAAAAATTCAGAACAGAGATTATTTACCAGGAATCACAAGGAGGTGAAAACAGATCAGACATGCATAGAAAGATTATATCCTTAGGGATAGATTTTAAAAACTTGCGCGCGCTACCCGGCCTGCACAAATGGTCACACAATTTTATAACATGCACTTATCTAGTTATTATAGAGCCATGCAGCAGCGGGCTCAGGTGGATGTTAGTTCTTGTTTGGTGGCTCGTTGGAATCAGGATGGAGATTTTTGCCTTACAAGTATCATTTTGCGTATATGCTTTCGGCGCATCACCAGAATCTCAGCTAACATGTATTATCGGGAAATGCAATTTCAATTTTTATGTCGGGCATATGTCTCTCCCCAATTGGCCTATAAACTGACTATTTCCCCCTCACCTCTGTGTGTTCACTGCCTTCGGACTGAGGATACTCTGTCCCATGTTTTTGGATGTGCCCTCCAATTCACAGATTTTGGCGTAAGGTAGCTAGGGATGTGAATCGTGTCCTCGATCGTCTTAATGATCGATTTCGGCTGGGAGGGGGAGGGAATCGTATTGTTGCCGTTTGGGGGGGTAAAATATCGTGAAAAATCGTGAAAAATCGTGAAAAATCTAAAAATCTAAAAATCGCAAAACCGGCACATTAAAACCCCCTAAAACCCACCCCCGACCCTTTAAATTAAATCCCCCACCCTCCCGAACCCCCCCCAAATGAGTTAAATAACCTGCGGGTCCAGCGGCGGTCCGGAACGGCAGCGGTCCGGAACGGGCTCCTGCTCCTGAATCTTGTTGTCTTCAGCCGGCACCATTTTCCAAAATGGCGCCGAAAAATGGCGGCGGCCATAGACGAACACGATTGGACGGCAGGAGGTCCTTCCGGACCCCCGCTGGACTTTTGGCAAGTCTCGTGGGAGTCAGGAGGCCCCCCACAAGCTGGCCAAAAGTTCCTGGAGGTCCAGCGGGGGTCAGGGAGCGATTTCCCGCCGCGAATCGTTTTCGTACGGAAAATGGCGCCGGCAGGAGATCGACTGCAGGAGGTCGTTCAGCGAGGGTTCCGGCGCCTCACTGAATGACCTCCTGCAGTCGATCTCCTGCCGGCGCCATTTTCCGTACGAAAACGATTCGTGGCGGGAAATCGCTCCCTGACCCCCGCTGGACCTCCAGGAACTTTTGGCCAGCTTGTGGGGGGCCTGCTGACCCCCACGAGACTTGCCAAAAGTCCAGCGGGGGTCCGGAAGGACCTCCTGCTGTCCAATCGTGTTCGTCTATGGCCGCCGCCATTTTTCGGCGCCATTTTGGAAAATGGCGCCGGCTGAAGACAACAAGATTCAGGAGCAGGAGCCC
This sequence comes from Rhinatrema bivittatum, assembly GCF_901001135.1. Taxonomy (NCBI): domain Eukaryota; kingdom Metazoa; phylum Chordata; class Amphibia; order Gymnophiona; family Rhinatrematidae; genus Rhinatrema; species Rhinatrema bivittatum. Next base: position 746,621,507 of record NC_042616.1, read on the forward strand.
GTTCCGGACCACTGCCGTTCCAGACCGCCGCTGGACCCGCAGGTTATTTAACTCATTTGGGGGGGGTTCGGGAGGGTGGGGGATTTAATTTAAAGGGTCGGGGGTGGGTTTTAGGGGGTTTTAGTGTGCCGGCTCACGATTCTAACGATTTATAACGATAAATCGTTAGAATCTCTATTGTATTGTGTTCCATAACGGTTTAAGACGATATTAAAATTATCGGACGATAATTTTAATCGTCCTAAAACGATTCACATCCCTAAAGGTAGCAGATTATATGGAAGACTTAATAGATGTGGTCTTGCCTATCTCTCCCATGTGGTTTTTATTTGGCCTATCAGAGTTCGAGATCTTGGCTCACGCCTGTTGTTACAAAAAGCTAGTCTAGTGGGGAAGAAAGTTATTTTGCTAGTTTGGTGGTCTTCTGATGCACCGTCCATTGGGTTTGGAGGAACCATTTCCATGCTATGATGATGATGGAGAGTATGGCTGCTCGGGGTTCTCCACGTCAGCGCTGCCTGTTCTTAAACATCTGGAATCCTTATATTCAACAGCTCTCCCATCGGGCACGGAGTCTCGTGCTGAATGACTGACTGGAGGTTTGCTTTTGTGCACACTGACATTCCTGGCGATCATGGGTGACGATACCTTCTCTCATCTGTCTGCTCCGTATGGCGATGAACTGTTGGAAGGGATGGGGGGGTGGGTGGGAGGGGTTGGGGGGAATCTGCTGGAGGGCAGAATGTTGAAACTGTTTATTGGTTCTGTTTGATTTGAGGAGGGATCTGATACCACCCTCCTCATTGTCAATGTATGTTCTTTGAAAAAACCCAATAAAATTGTTTAAACATAAAATTAGGAGTTGGAGCGTATAAGTGGGTGCACTTTTGTGCAAGATGTGTGTGCCGGTGCCCGCAGCCATCCGCAATTTCCTCTCGGTCTGCTCCAATTTAGGAGCCACCTGGGAGGGAACTTCCCCACCCCCTTTACTAACCTTCCTACCCCTTTCCCTAACCTTCCCGCCTCCTAGCCATATCCTAAACCACCCCAATAGCTTTAACCTACCTTTTGTGTCTGCTTCGAGCAGGCGCAAGTTGTGCGTGCCGGCACCTTGCCAGCATGCGATCCCCCAGCACGGCGGCAAATGGCCGCTATGCTGGGTGCCTCTAGCCCTGCCCCACCCCAACCCCAGACCACCCCTTTCAGCAACCCCGGGACTTACACAAGTCCTTGGGATTTACACGCAAGGCCGGGCCTTTGAAAATTGGCCTGGTGCACGTAAGGCCACCTACATGCATAAAACCCCAGGTTTTACACGCGTAGGTGTTTTAAAATTTGGCCCTTAATTTATAATTATTTTAATAAAAGATGGCCAGGAACTGAGAGCATATATCTTCTTGACAAAAGGAATAAATAACAGTGGAGTGCCTCAGGGATCTGTACTTGGACCGGTGCTTTTCAATACATATATAAATGATCTGGAAAGGAATAAGATGAGTGAGGTTATCAAATTTGCGGATGAAACAAAATTATTCAGAGTAGTTAAATCACAAGCAGACTATGATACATTACAGGAGGACCTTGCAAGACTGGAAGATTGGGCATCCAAATGTCAGATGAAATTTAATGTGGACAAGTGCAAGGTATTGCATATAGGGAAAAATAACCCTTGCTATAGTTACACGAAGTTAGGTTCCATATTAGGAGCTACCACACAGGAAAAAGATCTAGGCATCATAGTGGATAACACTTTAAAATCACCGGATCAGTGTGCTGCAGCAGTCAAAAAAGCAAACAGAATGTTAGGAATTATTAGAAAGGGAATGGTTAATAAAACGGAAAATGTCATAATGCCTCTATATCGCTCCATGGTGAGACCACACCTTGAATAATGTGTACAATTCTGGACCCCGCATCTCAAAAAAGATATAGTTGCAATGGTGAAGGTACAGAGAAGGGCAATCAAAATGATAAACGGGATGGAACAGCTCCCCTATGAGGAAAGGCTGAAGAGGTTAGGGTTGTTCAGCTTGGAGAAGAGACAGCTGAGGGAGCATATGATAGAGGTCTTTAAGATCATGAAAGGTCTTGAACGAGTAGATGTGGCTTGGTTATTTACACTTTCGAATAACAGAAGGACTAGATGGCATTCCATGAAGTTAGCAAGTAGCACATTTAAGATTAATAGGAGAAAATTATTTTTCACTCAACTCACAATAAAACTCTGGAATTTGTTGCCAGAGGATGTGGATAGTGCAGTTAGTGTAGCTAGGTTCAAAAAAGGTTTGGATAAGTTCTTGGAAGAGAAGTCCATTAACTGCTATTAATCAAGTTTACTTAGGGAATAGCCAGCCACTGCTATTAATTGTATCAGTAGCATGGGATGTTCTTAGTGTTTGGTTAATTGACAGGTTCTTGTGGCCTGGTTTGGCCTCTGTTAGAAACAGGATTCTGGGCTTGATGGACCCTTCGTCTGACCCAGCATGGCAATTTCTTATGTTCTTATGTTCTATTGGAATTTGACAGTGACATTTGACATGTTTGGCAAGCAACTTGCACAATATACAGTGAATCTGCAGCAGAAAAGTTGAGTTTATGATTCATTGATACTTATATCCAAATTACTTTACTAGGTTTTCATCAGCTATATCCACTGTGTTAGCATTATTAGGGGTCAATACTTAGTACATAAAACTATAATAGTGATTGAACTTAAATACTGGATAATGAAATTGGCTTTTTTTTTTTTTTATCAATGGCTCATGAATGTCAAGCTTGTATGATCAATAAAGAGTCCTATATCTTTAAGGACTTGTTAGTACCCTACTAATACTTGGATGGGAATATACCATTTGGTATATGGGGAAGGAAAGATTAGTGTTTGCTGGGTTTGCAGCTCCCCCATGTAGCAGCTAGCAATAGTAATCTCATCAGTGTTTTTTTCTAGAGGGAACACCATTTTGCTGTCGTGAATCCTTTTTGCTTTCAAGGATGCAGCATGTCCTAAGCTGTGCTCTTAGATGGTAACTTTAAAACGGGTGTGCAGGTACACATATATGATGTGTATATGGGCACATGGCCAGTCACGCAGTAATTTTATATCTTGCGTGCACATACATGTAATAAAATAGCCCTGGCACATGTTATGTGCACCTAATTTTATGCTTGTGAACGTATGGCAGCGTAAGTCAGCTTTGGGAAAAACAAGTGAGGGAATTTTATAACAAACGCATGACCAGGCCATGACCAATTTCACAAATGTATCCCGTTTGCCCAGTCTAGCCCCCCTGATGTTTTAGCCTGCACTCCCACCCAGTTAATTCAGACCCTAAAACACTTCATAGACATACACCTCATCCAGGGCAGAAGTAACTTTGCGCTGAAATATACCTGGGCACATAGTGAGATATATTCATGCAGTAGGACTTGTTTGTCGCGCATGAGGGTGGCTTATAAAATCAGATGGATATGTGCATGTGCTAGATGTGCACCCATCTCCTGATTTTGGCACACATATGGCTTTTAAAATCAACCTTTTAATTTTTCTAAATTTTAACTTTAAGCTCCATTGAGACTTTAGTTTTGGAGGAGAGGTTTTTTTTCTACCCTCTCAGTCTTCTTCTTTGAGTTTAGAATTCCAAATCCTTTCGTTCTTAACTAAGCTAATTAAAGGATTTCTTCTAAAAACCAAGAAGGAGGTATCTTCTTAATAAAGAAACCTGAGATCATCAGAATCCAAGGAGATCTTTCAGACATCCTGAGAGAAGGAGGAAGGAGAAAAAGGAGAAGAGATGAACTACATCAATGGCCAATGAGAATCTACCGAGGATAAGCAGAAGGAGAAACAAGGCATCATCCTTGAAGCTACAGGAGGATGTAGGAGAGGAAAGAGTAAACACTTTTAAAGTACAGTTTGATACTTCAACTACCATGGGAGGGAAACTTCCAAACGTGTCCTGTATTCCAATGTAACAAAAGAACTCATTACAGTGAAGAGACATCTGAAGTTAAGAAAAGCTTTAAGAAGTCACAAATCTACTAAACTTATTAAGTACCAGCTTAAATGAGCACACAGGTGTAAAGACTTTAAAACTCCACATTGCACCTTATCAGTAAAGAGAAATGGAAACCAATAGATGACTCTCATGTGTCTTATTGAGTAGTGACTTTGTTATCTTTGGTGTTGAGATTATTAGTGCTGTGTGTAAACAACAAATATGGGAAGAGTAAAGAGCAATGTGAGGGGCCCTGAAAGGAAACTTTCCCCCACCCCCAGCGCAGGAAACCTTGGAAAGTAAATCTAATGACTCTAGAACTGTATCCACCAAAATATACGTGTGAGGTTTGACCTCTGAGACTATTGTCCAGGGGTTACTATAATAAAGACTTCAGCATAAAGATGCTCTGACATGAGGTTTTTTTAATTTTTTAATGTACCTTAGAAATATATTTTATCTATTACCATGGTGTCTTCATTCATCATTGTGCCATACTTCTGACTGGTAAAAAGGCTTCTTTAGTTTGAAGATGTCTGTTCACTGATTGGTCAGTTTTCCTCTCTTCTCAATTTTTATTGGTTTTCATTGCCGCGTGGGAGTCCATATAACGATTTTGCTTTTATGATGACGTTTCAAAATGGTGTTTCTTTTCATCTGAATTGTTTGCAATGTTTCCTGGTGAAGAGTAAATGGTATCCACTGAAAACATTAGCTATTCAAAATGCTAGTTTCGGGTGGCTTTTCCAAGGCATTCTATTACATTGCTAAAGATTTTGAATTAGCAGTCTATTACTGGCAGTCCACAGTGGTGTCCACACAGATAAGTTTTTAACTGCATCTAAAAGTTCTTGAAAAAAATTGCAAAATAATGTCAAATATAAGCACCATATAACAGTCTGCTATGATATAATATAAGGCTCTTTATTGATCCTGCATGGATTTTTAGCAATAATATACAGATGGTGACATTTTGGGTTTTTTTCTAGCAATTTTCTTTAACTGGCATAGTTATGGGAACATACCTACATGTCTAGTGGGAATGCTTTAGGGGTGCAACAGTTCCAGATGGCAGTAGCTTTGTAAATTAATGGTGCTCATGCTGCACTTCCACTTCTACTGCATCTTCTGGGACAATAAGGGGTTGCATACCAAGGAGGGATGTGCATTCTTTTAGATCCAAATGGAAAAATGTGACAAATGAGTCAATTTTCAAATCAGTCTAGGTGGGGAAAGGAACAAATGGCTGTGGTTCCTGACAATATCGGACTCATTTTCAGCTCATTCAGTTTGGACCATTCAAGTCTGGGGGGGCAGCAATCAAAGAAATTAAAGGAAGCCTTAGTAATTAAAATGTATCTCTTATATACACTATCTGGACTATTTCTACAAGTCTGTTATCTTTCTCTTTCTTTACCACCACCAACTGACCTCTCTTCAGAGAGAACCCCCTCAAAGCATGCTTATAACTTATAATTCTTGGAATTATATCTACTCTTGCAATATAACAAAAGAGTAAACAAGACTAACATTGAAAGTACAACTTCATTCACAGTTGCAACAAAGTCATTAGAAATTCAAGCTTAATCTTAGCTTCCCCAAAACCTCTCATAAACTCATTGCTACTTTTATACCTCATCTTCAAACTAAGTATGAATGTTATTTCTTATATTTTTCTTCTTTTTTATGTACTGTATAATGGTAATGCTGTCTTACTATTGTTGACCGTACACCTGTCATTGCTATAATAATGCTCATTGGTTCACCAGGTTAGTTGCTAAATGCATGTTTGGTTACTAGAAACGAAAGTCTGGTTTGAATGTTTAACCCTGCATTCCGCCAAAGTATGGAAAACATTTATGGTGTGCTGCATTCCCCACAACATATGTGTCTGTCATAGTCTACTTGGCTGGAGGAAGAGATTGTGGAGGATGACATTTGGGATTCATTACAAGCAGAAGACAGTTTTTAATGTAGCAAATAATTTTTGACTGCAAAATTTTTATTCTGGATTTCAAATTTGGGAGAATCAAGATAACTGTGCTAAGTATTACAAAGCAAGACACCTAATTTTTCGCTTCATAGAGACGGTCTGCTTTCATGATTTTAATATTGCTCACAATATTTATCCAGCAGAAAATAAAAATTGTGTAATAAATGAGTTTAAGTTTGTTAAAGCTGAATACATTTTGAGAATGCCATGCTGGGTCAGACCAAGGTCCATCGATCCCAGCATCCTGTCTCTGCAGGGGGGGTGGGGGGTGGGTCACAAGCACTTGACAGATTCCCAATAGTTGATCTATTTCCTGTATCTCACTCCCTGGCGAAAGTGCTGGCTTTCTCAAGTCTATCTGGCTAATAACTCTTTATAGACTTTAACTTCAGGAACTTCTTCAACTCTCTTTTGAAGCTCACTATGTATGTGATTCAGTAAAGGGTTTCCCATAGACACAAAGGGCCAAATTTTATAACACGTTGTGGGTGTAGATTTGTTCACGCAACCCAGTGCAAACAAATCTACGCTCGATTTTATAACATGCACACACTGCCACGCACATGTTTTAAAATCCAGGGTCGGCGCATGCAGGGGGGTGCACAATTGTGCAACCTGCGTGTGCGGGGCTGACCAGCCTGACTCCGTTCCCTCCAAGGCCACTCCGAAATCAGAGCGGCCTCGGAAGGAACTTTCCTTCTGCCCCCCGCACCTTCCCCTCCCTTCCCCTATCTAACCCACCCCCCAGCCCTAACTAAACCCCCCCGACCTTTATTGAAGAAGTTATGCCTGCTTCTGGGTTCTCCATCCCCCGGCCCAGTGGTTGTTCCGGAGGCCTCGGTCTTGCCCCCGGAATGCCCCCGGGCCGGTGCCTTGCCCACGGCCCCACCCCCTGAACGCCCATTTTTTCAAGCCCCGGGACTTACACACGTCCCGAGGCTTGCGCACGCTGCTGAGCCTATGCAAGATAGGCTTGGCGTGTGCAGGGGGAGGCAGGGGTAGGTTCTTGGGGGTTGCGCGCGTTAGAGATATGAATCGGAACCGGAATTGCTTCCGGTTTTGGATTTGTGGACCATCGGGAAATTATTTTTCCTGCGGTCCAATTGTTGTTTTTATTTTTTATCGGCTGTGCCGAGCCGATAACCCAAAAACACAGACCAACCCTTTAAAATTAGTTCTTTAGTATCCCCCCACCCTCCGGACCCCTCCAACCCAACCAGTAAACAAAATGGCGTGGGCCGTCCAGTGTTCCTACCATGTGACGGGGCCGGCCAATGGCATGGATACCCTGTCACATGCTAAGGGCAAAGGGCCATCGGCGCCATTTTGTTTACTGGCAGCTGACAGCCTGAGAGTGGGAGAACGGTCCCGGGACCCCCACTGGACCACCAGGTACTTAAAAATTTTGGAGGGGTTTAGAGGGGTCCGGAGGGTGGGGGGATACTAAAGAACTAATTTTAAAGGGTCGGGCTGTGTTTTTATGTTACTTTTAAGTGCCCTTTCTTCCCGTTACCCCCCCATAATGATAAGAGAACCCACAAAATTAATCGTGGGGTTTCCTATCGCTATCGGGGACCTCCCGATATCTGACGAGATTGAAAATATTGTCCGATATTTTCAATCGTCAGATAAACGATTCACATCCCTAGTGCGTGTATCTTACCCTTTGAAAATCTACCCCAAAATGGGAGAAAAGTCTTGATGAATCTGGCCCTATGTTAGTTGCCTTAATCATATCTTCTGTGTATTTCCTACATTTTATTTTAAATCTGCTGGTTGCTACTTTCATGACATATCCCCTTGTCCTAGTGTTATTTGAAAGACTAAATAACTATTCCCTATTCCCTATTCAACCCCACTCATAGCTTTATCAATCCAAACCTTGCTCCTCCCACTATTTAATTGTTTTTTTTCCAAGCAAAAGAAACCTAATCTGTGTAGTCTGTCAATATAAGGAAGATATTCCATCTCCTTTATTCATTTTTTCACCCTTCCCTGTACCTTTTCTGTGTCTGCTCTGCTTTTTTAAGATAGGGGAGGGCGGATGTGGTCTGGGTGGGGTATGAGCATTCCAGGGTACGAACCTTAGATGTGCATGTAAATACTTACATGATCCAGTATGCACTGAGGCTGCCTACCACAAAGGCAGATCTGCAGGGTTTTAAGGGTCAGGACTAACGGGGGTGGAGTGAAGACATCTAAACTATGGGGGTTGGTGGTCTTATCTCTTAACTAGGGCCAAACTGGTAAAACTGGGAATGGTGATGGCTTGTGACTCTTGTAAAATTCCCTGATTTATGTGGTAGAAGTAGGTAGAAGTAGGATTTGCACGCACAAGTGTGGATATATATATTAAAGCAATTATTGTTATATATGTTATCACAGTTATTGATGTAATACTGAGAGGTAGTAGAACTACACGATGTAAATGGTAATGTGAAATCAGTTGTATTCTAAATACCATTATATTCATCATTATTATATTGTGAGGTAGTATGACTACCCGGTACATATGAGAATAGAAGTTAAGTCAAATGTAATTGATGTTTATGTTGGTGGGTGTTTTATTGTGAGGGTATGTTTGGGTATGGATGAATAGTGTGGATGTAGGGTAATGAATGTATGGATATATAGTTTTTATAGGTGAAGATACAGCTTAGATAGGTGTTCGTATGTATTAGGAGATGTTGAAAATTTTGTATAAATATATTTAATAAAAAGTTTTTTTTAATATAGTTGTTCAATATATGTCCTCTAGGTGTGTTAATATTGTATAATATAGATAGAGGTACTGCATGATTATTGTTTACCCACTTAAAATTTGGCATACATGCTCACAGGCGGGCTATTTTATAATATGTGCACATGTGAAGGTGAATTTTTAGACCCATGCATGGGCATCCATGTGCACATGGTTCCCGGTGTGTGCACATTAACGCACCAACATACATGCGCTGACAAGTGTATGTTATAAAATTGGCCACCCACAAGCACATGGGCGCCTGATGTTTTATTGACGCGCGCATGTGTGTGCAAGTGCCGACTCGAGCACTAAAGGGGGGTACATTTTAGCACAAACGCATGGTGATGGACAGGGCCTTTCCACAGTTCCTACCCAATCTACTCCAATAAAGGAGTGGAATGGGAGGGCACTTCCTACATCCCCTACCTAACCAGCTTGCCTTTTCCCCTATCATCTCCATCCCCTAAAACCCCTCTAGCTAGCTTTTTGTTTTTTGTTTTCTTTACTTACATGCTCTCTACAACAGTAGTAAGTTGAGCATGCCAGTCCCACCCCCGGCCCGCCCCTTTTTGTTGAAGCCGGTCTTCGGCGCGTACCAGGAGATAGGTTAAGTGGCCCGGGCCATTTAAACATCCCCACGGCATGCGCATAGCCCGGCCACATGTGTATCTCCTGGTTTTTACTTGCGCCATTGTTTTAAAATGTATCCCATATTGAATTCCTCAGGCTCCGTGGCTTAATATTGGCCCCCTGGGTTTTTTTCAGCTTTTACAACCACTTCTCAATTGGGACATGTTGTGATGTGGCTATGGCCAGAGCCATGAGCCGCCTTTTACCTCCGCGGCAAGACCGCTGTTGTCGCTGCCATCCTCCTGCCCATGGAAGGAACCACTGATATCATGACTTTGTGGCTTGGCCACCATCTTGCCAGCATGGCAGGAGCCGTGCCGGGCCTTCCTTCGCAGCCTAGAGCCGCCGACGGCGCCATCTCCTCTTGCGGCATGGAGGCCGCATCCGTGACATTTCCTGTGGCCAAGGAGCCGCTCCTGGAACCTGCTTGTGACTTGGATGCCTCCGCTCCCTCGTCGGGCCTGCCCTGAGGCCTGCTTTGTCTCCTCTCCAGTTCAGCATGCAGTGGCAGCATAGCCACTGTCCAGGGTCCTGCCCCTATTTTCCTAAGGGGCGGGCCCACGGCTTCCTCCTGGATTTAAAGGGCCAGCCAGGTATGGCCCATCTGATCTCTGCCCAGGGAGTTGCCTGTCTTCAGCCCTATAAAAGGGCTTCTCCTTCAGTCAGTCCTTGCTTCTCCTTCAGTCAGTCCTTTGCATAGGCTCGGCGGCGCGCGCAAGCCCCGGGATGTGCCTAAGTCCCGGGGCTTACAAAAAGGGGTGGTTGGGGGCATGGCCAGGGGACGTGGTTTCCGATCCGGGGCATGTCCAGGGGCATGTGGGCGGTGTGGGGCGTGGCCGAGTGCCCCGACACAGCGGCTTGTGTCGGGGCCTGCCGTGCCAGCGCGCATAAGTTACTACTGCCCGGAGGTAGTAGTAACTTTTCAGATAAAGGTAGGGGGGGGGGGGTCTAGATAGGTCTGGGAGGGTGGGTTAGGTGGGGGAAGGGAGGGGAAGGGAGGGGAAGGTGTGGGGGTGGAAAGAAAGTTCCCTCCGAGGCCGCTCCGATTTCAGAGCAGCCTTGGAGGGAACGGGCAGTGCGCGCAGGGCTCAGCGCACGCAAGTTGCACAAATGTGCACCCCCCTTGCGCGCGCTGACCCTGGATTTTATAAGAAACTCGCGGCTATGCACGTATCTTATAAAATCCAGCGAACTTTTGTTCACGCCTGATGCGTGAACAAAAGTACACACGTGCGCTGTCTTTTAAAATGTACCCCTAAATGTTCTTATTTGTTGGGGAAATATTCTAAACTAGAGAATATATAACAATTTATAAAATCCAGAGTTTTTTTGTCATCTACTCCCATATGTTTCTTAACTGTGCTATCCATTTAATTGTTGACTGAAAACAAGGTGCAGCATGGTAGAGAAAATTTTACTTTGCTTTTTCACATTTTTCAATTTAGCTGCACAATGCCTACAATATATTATTTTTTTCTTTAGAGTGTGGTAACATCTCTGAAAGCATCCCAAAGGAAACAAAAGAGAGCAAGAAACACAGAAATAAAAAGAAGTAACCACTTCAACAAAATTAAACTTAATTATCAAACAATTTCTATTGTAATAATATAATTTAACAAAATATCAAATAAAAAGCCCAGACAAAGAAAAGATTAACTAGATGATTTTATATCAAAGCCGTTTATGTTTGCATATTGCATGAGAGTAAATGCATGGACGAAAACATCATCATTTTCAATAATGGACTAAATTATGAAATAGAATTAAAATTCTCAAAAACATAAAAATAACAGTCTAATCTAACGCACCTCCTAAATAATGTATAAGCAAAATAGTTTCACTGAATATTCTTGGTTTCAACTTTGGTTGCTATCCATTCATGTATCTTTCATATACATCCATAATTCAATCATCTTAAAAAAAAAAAATTTCCACCCAGGGGGAGAGTATATCTCATTTACTTATCTCATTCTTGCATCATAAAGGACTGAGCAACATTCAGACTGCAAACTCTTATGGAGGTTCCTTACAAAATTTTAACAGCAATAGGTAAACAGGTTTGTAGGTGGAAGTGATTGTCGGGGGGGGGGGGGGGGAGGGAAGGAATGGGTAGAGGGTGTGGGGAATGTCTGGGAAAGAAGCCCCTTTTTAAAAAGTGTACCTGGAATCTTGTCTGTAGACTTGGATAAAATCACAAAAGTCTAGTTTTAGATAGATTATTTTTTAAAGATTATTGAATTATGAAAGTGTATGAAGGATGTGCAAATGGACAATATCAGGATTCATGCCTCAATGATCAACCCTACAGTTCGTGAATTTCAAAATTGTAAGACTTATCCCATTTTTGTGTATTGACAAGCATTCTAGATGTGCACATGTTTTTCTGTATGAATATTCTTTAAACTGGTATTGCAGATAAAAAATCAGTCCCTAGATAACACCAGAAAACTCATCTGCGAAACCCATGCATAACCTTGGACAATAAGCACTAGTAGTAATTGTGGCTCTTCTTCTCTAACTGGTTTTCAAAATAAGATTTGAAAAAAAAAAGGTGAAATGACTGCAGTACTGTTGCAAAGATTTAGAACATCTTTTTGTATCAATGAGAACACCAAACAGCACAAATGCAATTCAGTGGCACCTCGGAGTCAGACTCTATAGCCTATAAAAGCTATAGAGTAGGCTATAAAAGAGCACACAAAAGTGCTGGCATTTTGTAAAGCCTCCAGAGATCTTTGCTTAGCTTTTTACAAACAGTTTATCTTTATTGTCATTGCAGTCTATGCAGTAAGTCGAGAAAGCCATAACTTTATTTTTTAATTATTGTCCCCAACTGACTAACTGTTCTGGCTTCAAATTAAAATATCACCAAATGGTTGTTGTCTTCCAGCTTGTACAACATTTCTTATTTTTAATTGTATAGCCCTTATGCATCTGAATATTTTAGAACAGTTAATTCAAGCAAAATGCTTGTACTTATCATGCTTATCACATTGTCTAAAGGAGGGATTATACTCTGTCACATAGTTTCTATCTATCTATTTGGAGACAAACCAGGTCTCCTCCGATAACAGCTAACTGTTTCACTGAATGACTTCTACTGTAGAAAGTCCCATACTTGCTTTTAGTTGTTGCATTATTTTGTACATAACAGTGAAATCAGGCCATTGTGGTACAAATATCACTGATATTGAAGGAAGAGCAGTATGGAGAGATCGGTCCATTAAAACCATAGCTACAATTTCCCTCATAGATTTTGTTGTCATAGGGATTTGGTTAATGCAGAAACCTTTTGTAGTGGCACTTTTTCTACCAATCCATCACTTGGGAAAAAAATGGGCTTGTCATATGAAAGACATTATATTAAACTAAGAAGACTGAACATGACTGGGCCTAGAACTATGGTCCATTGACATTTATTAGGATCAAGTGAAAAGGTTTTTCAGTCTTTTAGTACTTATGCACTAGTAAGAGCAGGTAAGTGCAAGATTTCAATCCAATAAGAGAAATAGCCAATTAACACTAACTGGTTTATCTTTAACTTAGAGAATGTGTCACAACACAGACCATTCAGATTTTCACACCTTTCCTTTTATTTGGCAAATAACAGCAATTCTGCATCCATGCTGCTAATCTCAGGGATAAGCAGTTGATTTCCTCAAGTTCACCTAGTATCCTGGCTAAATTAGCTTGATATGTTTATCCAGCTAATTTGCTCAGCCAGATAACAGCTGATTATAGACCTCTAAGTGGCTTGCCCAAGATCACAAAAAGTGCCTATGTGGGATTTCAAACCTGGATTCCCTGATTCTTAGTCAATTGCTCTAACTGTAGAGAAGATAAAATCCTCCTATATATTTAATTGAGACTGTTTGTGTTCCAGCTAATAAAAAAATCTGAGTTCTCTATGCACAGAATTATATTACACCTTTTTTTGTTTCTAGTATGGATTTTTATTGTGACATGCTATAATTCACAGTGAATGACAATTAGATAAGATATGGCTTAGACTTGTAAGGCAACAACTAACCAATCAATCTGGATTTGGAAAATGCCAATGTCACTGGTATCTTTTAACACTGTCAGGCTGATACTGTAAAGTGCGCTCAGTTGAGCGCACTGTGTAACCCATTGTTGGATGTGTGCTTTTGACTTGCATCCACTATTCCTTATACTGTAAGGGGTTCAGCGTGTCAAAAATGGGCATCCAATCCCTGCTGGAACTAAAAGCGCTCATCACATGCAAATACATGTTGACGAGTCTAATAGTCATTCGCCCGGGATACAAAAAAAATGTGTGGCCAATCCACACATTTTACACTCAGAAATTAGCGCCTTTCCATACCAAAGGCAGGTGTTAATTTGTGAGCAGCCAGAAAAAGTGTACAGAAAAGCAGAAAATATTGTATCCAGTTAAGCAGCACATGCACATACTGATAAACAGGCTGTGCTTTCATACATATTCACCATCACAAGTGTTTGCTACTGACAAAAGTCATTTTTTAATCATCCACCAGTGAGATACCAAGAGCCTGTGGAATATCCCATAAAGCTTGCTTTTGGGAGATGATAGGTATTCATGTCAGAACCAGGAGACATGACAGTCTAGGAAAAGTGGGAACCTAAAGAAGGATGGGTTGTTTTCCTGCATGACATTTCTTTACAATTCTTGTCTGTGATTCTAGAAGGTTTCTGGATGCCACATTGGTATACTTCCTGTGGACCTTGCCTGTCTGCAAATGTTGCACCAGAGTAGCTCCATCAGCCATTCATTTCTTGCAGAATGCCATCTGCCTTTCCCGGACTGATATAAATATTTTCCATCATTATGGACATTATACAACAATTTCCAGCTAAGCTGTGGAGGTAGTTAACTATCTACATATGCTGACCTTGTACAGGACAGCCAGACTGATGCATGCTCCTTCTTGGACACATATGTAAGACCTGAGCTATTATTACTTTTATGTTGGGCAGTTAGCTTTGCAATGTAACAGGCTAATTCTGTAAAGTGGGTGGAAAATTGGGTGCTCAGTGTTGAGCGCCTGCTCTCCCAACGTGCACCCAGCCACCTCTCCTGGGCGTGTGACCCTGTATTTAAATGAGGGGTTACGCTAAAAGTATGCACTAGGGATGATTACATGCCCCCCCCCCCCCCCCCAGCACCTCCTTGGCCCAGGAGAGGTGGCTGTCAATGGGTTAAAAAAAACAACATTCAATTTTATGAGCATCCATGTCCCGTACTTGCTGATAGCCAAGGGTTTGGAAAATAGACGCTCGTAAAATTGAGCTTCCATTTCCCTTATCTGACTCACCAGCTGTCAGCAGGTTTGGAAAATGGACGCTCATAAAATTGAGCGCCAGTGTTTGAACCTACTAACAGCCAATTCTCCTGGGCCAAGGAGGTGCTAGGGGCTGACTTTTGTCAGCAGCAAATACTTGTGAGGGTGGATGTGTCTCGAAACACAGCCTGTTTATCAGTATGTGCTGCTTAACTGGATACTAGAGATGTGCTTCGGGTTTTGATATCATGTCAGGCTTCGTTTTGGAGCCCCCTCCCCCCCCCCCCCCCCCGCCACGGGAATTTCATTTTCCTGCAGTTCGGGTTTTGTTTTTTTCAGGGGGCTCCAATTTTCATGTTAGTGCACACTATTGGGAGTTAGCGATAGTGCATACTAATGGGTCAGAGTTAGTGCCCACTAACGGGAGTGCGCACTAACCCGAAAAATGAATTTTTCTGAAATTTCGGAAAACTTTCATTCATTTTTCTGTTCTCCCGAACCATACCGAATTAGGCAATTTCGTTGAAGTTGCCTAATTTGGGAAAAATGAATGCACATCTCTACTGGATACAATGCTTGAGAAGGTAACTGTAGCCTCAAAAATATTAAATGTCCAGCTAGCCATGTCAACTAGTATAAACAATGTCCATTACCTGCTATTAATCAAGTTGACTTAGAAAATAGCCACTGCTATTACTAGTAGGGATGTGAATCGGTACTGGACTCATTTTTCGGTATCGGGTTCGGGTAAAAACCGTGGGAAATCTTCGTTCCCGCGGTTTTTACCCATTTAAATCGGCTGTGTCATGCCAAAAAAAAACAAACCCTGACCATTTAAATGTAATTCTTTCTAATCCCCCCCAAAAAATTTTAAAAGTATCTGGTGGTCCAGCAGGGGTCCCGGGTGCGATCTCCCGCTCTCGGGCCATCAGCTGCCAGTAAACAAAATGGCGCTGATGGCCCTTTGCCCTTAGCATGTGACAGGGTATCCATGCCATTGGCCGGCCCCTGTCACGTAATGGATGGCTGGTGCCATCTTTAAAAATGGGGTTTTCCTATCAGGTTTGGGGGCCCCCCAAATTCTGATGAATTTGAAAATATCTTCCGATATTGATTCACATCCCTAATTACTAGCATCCATAGCATGGGATAGACTTAGTTTTTGGGTACTTGCCAGGTTCTTATGGCCTGGATTGGCCACTTTTGGAAACAGGATGCTGGGCTTGATGGACCCTTGGTATGACCCAGTATGGCATGTTCTTATGTTCTTAATGTCCTGTTTATGAAACAATAGCTGACCCATACTCTGCTACAGCATCCATCTTTGATTCAGTACTATTTTGTTGGTTCAGTGACACAGAGCTCCTTAAAGAGTGACCTGGGCTAGGTACTACATAACATCTAAGTCACTCATCAACTAAAAGGCTCCTCAGGTGAGGGAGCGGAACTTCTCAGATGGGGTTGTATTGTAGCTTGCTCACCTCATCATGGTCAATGAGGGTGAGCTATTTCCCAATCTTGAGGTAGACACAACCTCAGGAGGTTGTTGAAAATCTGACTGGCTCCCCAGAAGGCATTCACCACAGGGCCTCCTACCAAAGAGAGATAAGAGCCTTTAAGAAAATTAATGTAGAACGTATACTGTATAGGCATGGAAAAGGTATATGTTGGTATCAACTAAGCCAATTTGTATGCTGCTCTATCCAAAATGATGGAGTATCCACAAGGTAAATAAAAAAGTAATCTGGGATAAAAAGCTATCTGGTAGTGCTCATACTCTGGTAGGCAGCAGGGAGTTATCCATAGCAGTGGGACAGCAAATCTGGCCAGACTGCAGGGGCAAGATGGCCTTCTTCTGCTTACATCAATTGTATCACTCTATAACAAAGGGAAACAAAAGTGTGGTGGGTATTTCGAATAAAGTCCTAAGGAAAAGACCACTCAAATGCTAAGTAACTTCAAAACAGCATTGGAGAAGTGCTCAGGATCCATAGATGCCAAAAAAGCAAGGAAAATACCACAGTTACTGGGGTCCAGGACTAGGTTCCAGCAAGAAAATTGTGAATACTGGAAACGTCTTATGCTCCAAATCTGCCCTCAATCCATAGCTACCTAAATTTCTGCATTAACAGATGTATAGCTATAGAAGAAGGCCCAAAGACTCCAGTATATTGAGGGGAACTGCCTGGAGCAGCTGTACAAGAAGCAGGAGAGGGTCAGAGGTAAATATCCCTAAGTCACATCTAGCAAGTTTCACACTGTTTATGTATATTCACAATTTTATTGAGAGTCACTACTAGCCATCTAGATATCCCACCACAGCAAAAGACTATCTCTCTTGAACTCACATCAGGCAAAGACTAGAGATGATTCAACACAGGATTCTAAGAATAGGAAGGCCACTTGAAGTCATCAAAGCCAACATCATGCCCCCATAAAGAGGAGGCCCCTAGACTGATAAAGGACTGTGCCTAACCCTCTGGTAAATTGAATCGCTGAAACTTGCATTTTTAACATTGAATTTTATGGAATAAAAATAATCTGTGCTTGTTTCCTGATTTTCTGCTGGGCTGAGCATTCCAGGAAGGCCACATGACCTCATCAAAAACTGACATCATGCCTCCATAAATGGTGGTACTAAGCAAACAAAAAAGACTGTGAAGTCTAATGTCAAACTGTGTGCACCCAATGTAATGCAAAGTGCTGCAAAAAACTTAATGAAATTTTTGTGAAACCGCATCAGCAAGCCTGACAACGGCCGTGGGAACACTTGCCGTTCGGACCACTCGTCATTTGTGGTGTTGGTATGTCCATGCAAAATATTTGTTTTCAAAGAATTATAAACATTATCTGTTCCTCCATAGAAAGTTCATGAGCCCCCGCATCAGCAAGCCTGACAACGGCCGTGGGAACACTTGCCGTTCGGACCACTCGTCATTTGCGGTGTTGGTATGTCCATGCAAAATATTTGTTTTCAAAGAATTATAAACATTATCTGTTCCTCCATAGAAAGTTCATGAGCCCGACAGCGGCCGGTGTTTCGCGATCGATATCGCTTCTTCAGGAGTCAATTGCAACAGATCATGGAACAGATGCTTTATCCCGGACGATCCCGTCTCTCAAATCGATAAATTCCATAAATGGTGGGCCATCACCTAAGGGCTTGCCAAAGGGCCTGCTCTTTTATGGGACCCTTAATGGGATCTCTGGGCAAAGGAAGAAGGCTGGACCCTTTGGGGCAGATTTTAAAAGGCCCCCGCGCGCCGGCGCACCTATTTTGCATAGGCTGCCAGCGCGCATAAAGCCCCGGGATGCGCATAAGTCCCGAGGCTTTCGAAAAGGGGCGAGAGGGGGCGTGTCCGGGGGCATGGCACCGGCCCGGGGGTGTGGTCGATGCCTCCGGACCAGCCCCCGGGACCGGAGGACGGAGTGGGGCTGCCGGCCGGTGCGCGCAAAGTTACGCCTGCTTTCAGCAGGCGTAACTTTGCCGACAAAGGTAGGGGGGGTTAGATAGGGCCGGGGGGGGGGGGTGGGTGGGTTAGGTAGGGGAAGGGAGGGGAAGGTGGGGGGGAGTGCGAAGGAAAGTTCCCTCCAAGGTCGCTCCGAAATCGGAGCAGCCTCGGAGGGAACAGGCAGCGCGTGCTGGGCTCGGCACGCGCAGGTTGCACAAATGTGCACCCCCTTGCGCGCGCCGACCCTGGATTTTATAAGATACATGCGGCTACGCGCGCATCTTATAAAATCCAGCGTACTTTTGTTCGCGCCTGGTGCGCGAACAAAAGTACGCGATCGCGTATTTCTTAAAGATCTACCCCTTTATATTTAAGCTTATGATTGGTTAATACTAAATCATGTAATATAAGCTGTTATGATGTATAATGGCTGCTTCTGTGGGGAATATGATGTGGAATAAGCTCCTGGTTTCTGTATTAACAATTATTGGAATGATGTCTTCACTGATGTCAGTGATCACAAGGCACAGTAAATATTTGGGTTTACAGTCCATTACATTGCCTATTAATGATGGTAGTGGTAGTAAAAGAGGGCCAGAAGGCTCATCTGCATACATTACTCCAGAGGTCACCATTATGTTCCAGACTTCAGGTTCTAAGCCCCACAGCCCCAGCTTTCTGAGGCCCCACATCCCTTACAGTAGAAGAAGACTGGAAGTGTGCACCATTGGGTGTGTGACCCTCAAAGCTCCTTACTATAAATTTACTTACATATTTTATACAGAAAGAATTTAATTGAAACAAGAGCAATAAGGTAAGTAACTAGATAGATAAAAACAGATTCATTGTAGTATTTTGAGGGTATTTAAAAGACAAATATAAAAAAAAATCATTAAAATAAAATGTACTTTAGATTAGCTTTACATCCCTTCTCCCTTAGAAATTTTAACTTAATAACAAAATTATGCAAAATTAAGATGAAGACATTAAGATTCAGCAAGAGGGAGACTTTTCTATCTTTTGTACTGAGTGCCACATACAAGAAGCTATATGTATGTAGTGGGTGCAAAGAACTCCTAGCAGAGAATTAGTTCAGTCTCTGGAGGCTAGGGTAGCAGATCTGGAGGAACTAAGTGTGGCAGAGAAGTATAGAAAGGAAGCCTTTAAGGAGAGAGCAGAGCAGTCCCAATTCTAATCTGGCAACCTCTGTGCTTGTTGAGGCAGAAGCAATCCTGTAGCTAGGACCTACCTTCAAGGTGATGTAGTATTTTCTAAATGACTACTGGAATGGCTTAAAGGTGAGGTTAGAAAGGATAAAATAGCTAAAAGGACATCTTTCAAGAAATGGAAAAGGGATCTGAATGAATAAAGTAGGATACAGCATAAGCATTGGCTAGTTAGAAGCAAACTATTGATAAGGAATGCAATGAGAGAATTTGAAAAGAATCTTGTCATGAAAGCAAAAGCACATAATAAAAACATATTCAAATATATTTGAAGTAGAAAACCTGTGAGGGAGTCTGTTGGAACATTAGAGAATCAAGGGGTAAAAGGGGCATTTAGGGATGAGAAAGCCATACCAGAGAGACTAAATGAATTCTTTGCTTTGGTCTTCACTGAGGAAAATGTAAGAGAGATACCCATTCCACAGATAATATTCAAAGATCATGATTCAGTAGAACTGAATCAAATCTCATTCTGGAATATGTAATAGAGCAAATTCACAAACTAAAGAGTAGAAAATCACCTTTACCAGTTGGTATACATCCTAGAGTTCTGAAAGAACTGAAAAAATGAAATTGCAGGCCTGTTTTAGTAATTTATGAACTATCATTAAAATCATCTATGGCACCTGAAGATTGGAGGGTTGCCAATGTAGCACTAATTTTTAAAAAGAGACCTAGGGTTGATCCAGGAATTTACAGACCAGTCTGATCTCTGTCCCAGGTAAAATGGTAGAAATTATGATAAAGAACAAAATTGCTGAACATATAGATAGGCATAGTTTAATGGGGCAAATCCAACATAGATTTAGCCAAAGGAAGTCTTGTCTCACCTATTTGCTACATTTTTTTGAGGGCATAAATAAATATGTGGATAAAGGTGAGCTAGTTGATATAGTGAATCTGGATTTCCAGAAAGCATTTGATAAATTCCCTCATGAGAGACTTCTTGGGAAATTAAAAAGTCATGAATAGGGCATAGTGTCCAATTGTGGATTTAGAACTGGTTAAAAGAAAACAGAAAGTAGAGCTAAATGGTAAATTTGCTCAATGGAGAAAGATGAATAATGGAGTGCCCCTGGGATCTGTTCTGGGACTACTGCTTTTTATTTTTTTTATTTATAAACAACCTGGAAATGAGACCAATAAGTGAGATGATCAAATTTGCAGATGACACCAAATTGTTCAAAATTATTTAATCACATGTAAGAAATTGCAAGAAGACCTTGAAAACCTGGAAGACTGGATATATAAATGACAAATGAAATTTAATGTGGACAGGTGCAAAGTGATACACTTAGGGGAGAGTAACCCAAATTATAGTTACACAATCCAAGATTCCACATTTGGAGTCACCATTCAGGAAAAGGATCTAGGTGTCATCATTGATAATACATTAAAATCTTCTGCTCAGTGTGTAGCAGCAGCCAAGAAAGCAAATTGAATGCTAGGAATTATTAGGAAAGAAACAGTGAATGAAACAGAGAATATCATAATGTCTCTTTATCGCTCCACAGTATGATCTCATCTTGAATTTTGTGTGCAGTTCTGGTCACCACATCTCAAAACAGATATAGCAGAATTAGAAAAAGTACAGCCAAACAAAATGAGAAAGGGAATGGAAAGAGTCCCCTACTAGAAAAGGTTAAAGAGATTAGGACTGTTCATCTTGGAGGAGAGATGGCTGAGAGGATATAAATAATTATACAATATATTAGGGATCTGAATTGGGCTTCGGACGATTGAAAATATTGTACGATATTTTCAAAATCATCAGAAATCGGGGGCTTCCTCAAAACGATAGGAAAACCCCATGATATTGTTCATGGGGGTCCTCTTATCGTTTTGGGGGAGGGCGAGAAAAACAGCACACAAAAATAACCCCTAAACCCACCTGACCCTTTAAAACTAATCCCTTAGCTTCCCCCACCCTCCCGACCCCCCAAAAAACTTTTTACAGGTACCTGGTGGTCCAGTGGGGGTCCCAGGAGCGATTTCCCGCTCCTGGGCCATCGGCTGCCACTAATCAAAATGGCGCCGATGGCCCTTTGCCCTTACCATGTGACAGGGTATCCATGCCATTGGCCGGCCCCTGTCACATGGTAGGAGCACTGGCTGGCCCGCACCATTTTTAAAGATGGCGCCTGCCATCCAGTGCCATCCCGACAGTGAGGTTCCAATAATAAGAAAAGTGGTCCAAGTTCCTGTAACTAAAAACTCACCTGAGCTAAAAAATTCTAACATCCCTATCAATTAAAAAACAGAAATGTTTGTATGCTAATACAAGAAGTCTAAGAAGTAAGATGGATGGAATAAATGACAGTTTTATGGAGCAATTGGTTCAGGAACCGACAAGAGACGGAACAATTTTAGATCTAATTCTCAGTGGAGCACAGGTTTTGGTGAGAGAGGTAACTGTAGTGGGGCCCCTTGGCAATAATGATCATAATATGATAAAATTTGAATTAATGACTGGAAGGGGAACAATAAGCAAATCCAT
The DNA here is from genome assembly GCF_901001135.1 of Rhinatrema bivittatum. Lineage (NCBI taxonomy): Eukaryota > Metazoa > Chordata > Amphibia > Gymnophiona > Rhinatrematidae > Rhinatrema > Rhinatrema bivittatum. The sequence continues at coordinate 746,643,325 of NC_042616.1, forward strand.
GGCTCTCGTGCTAAACTTCTTCATCTACAACTTCGAACCGATAAATTGAAGTTGGATAGAGTACACTATGCTCTTGCCCCTCTACCATTGCAGGGCTGCCGGCCGCAGGTGCTAGTAATCCATAATTTTATGGATAAGCGGCTGGTTCTTAATGCTGCTCATGTGTGTGTGCATAAGAATGAGCCTGGGGGCGGGTAAACCGGCACACCAAAACAACCCCTAAACCCACCCCAACCCTTTAAAACAAATCCCCCACCCTCCCGAACCCTACCAAAATGTTTTAAATTACCTGGTGGTCTAGAACTATATCTTGTTTGAGATGCAGCAACCAGAATTGTACACAGTATTCAAGGTGCAGTCTCACCATGGAGCAATTCAGAGGCATTATGACATTTTCCATTTTATCACCATTCCCTTTCTAATAATTCTCAACATTCTGTTTGCTTTTTTCACTGCTGCAGCACACTGAACCGAAGATTTCAATGTGTTATCCACTATGACTCCTAGATCTTTTTCTTGGGTGGTAGCTCCTAATATGGAACCTAACATTGTGTATCTAATGTATGGGTTATTTTTTCCTATACGCATCACCTTGCACTTATCCACATTAAATTTCATCTGCCATTTGTATGCCCAATTTTCCAGTCTCAAAAGGTCTTCCTGCAATTTATCACAAACCACTTGTGATTTAACTACTCTGAATAATTTTGTATCATCTGCAAATTTGATTACGTAACTCATCATATTCCTTTCCAAATAATGTATAAATATATTGAAACACCACGTGAAAAATCCACATATACAGGAAATAACTAGTAATAACTACGTAAATGAAAATCCTGAAATGATATAATGAGTGGATGAGCTCAAAGAGACCTCATATTTAAATGCCAGCAGGCTAAGCTAATGTAAGCTTTTAATAGCATTCAATCAATTTTTAATCATTGGTCTCAATGGGCTGAATTTCAAGGGCGCGGAAAGCTGCCCGTTTATGCACATTGAAAACTGAAAGTACTTGTAAACCGGATTGCTGTCGCTTAAATCCGAAAATGTACTTATCTTGCCTTATCCGTCAGTGAGCCTGGTGATGACAAACTTGGTGGACTCCGACGTTGCCCCGACACTGAGTGTTTCGGAGTGGACCTCCTTCTTCAGGGGGCCGGGTACCACTGGGAACGGCTCTGTTGATGCTCGGAGAACCTTAACAGATGGTGCAAGATTGATTATTGGTGCAGCAGCATCGATAGCGTTTCTATTTCGCTTTTTACAATGCTGGACTGGAGGTAATGCGCTCGGCCGTGATCCGATAGAAGGATCACGGCCGAGCGCATTACCTCCAGTCCAGCATTGTAAAAAGCGAAATAGAAACGCTATCGATGCTGCTGCACCAATAATCAATCTTGCACCATCTGTTAAGGTTCTCCGAGCATCAACAGAGCCGTTCCCAGTGGTACCCGGCCCCCTGAAGAAGGAGGTCCACTCCGAAACACTCAGTGTCGGGGCAACGTCGGAGTCCACCAAGTTTGTCATCACCAGGCTCACTGACGGATAAGGCAAGATAAGTACATTTTCGGATTTAAGCGACAGCAATCCGGTTTACAAGTACTTTCAGTTTTCAATGTGCATAAACGGGCAGCTTTCCGCGCCCTTGAAATTCAGCCCATTGAGACCAATGATTAAAAATTGATTGAATGCTATTAAAAGCTTACATTAGCTTAGCCTGCTGGCATTTAAATATGAGGTCTCTTTGAGCTCATCCACTCATTATATCATTTCAGGATTTTCATTTACGTAGTTAAATATATTGAAAAGCATGTGTCCCAGTACAGATCCCTGATGCACTCCACTCCCCACTCCTTTCCACTGAGAAAATTGTCCATTTAATCCTAATCTCTGTTTCCTGTCTTTTAGCCAGTTTATAATCCATGAAAGGACATCACCACCTATTCCATGACTTTTTACTTTTCCTAGAAGCCTCTCATGAGGAACTTTGCCAAATGCCTTCTGAAATTCCAAATACCCTACATCTACCAGCTCACCTTTATCTACTTGTTTATTAACTCCTTCAAAAAAGTGAAGCAGATTTGTGAGGCAAGACTCACCTTGGGTAAAGCCATGCTGACTTTGTTCCATTAAACCACGTCTTTCTATATGTTCTGTGATTTTGATATTTAAAATATTTTCTACTATTTTTCCTGGCACTGAAATCAGGCTAACTGGTCTGTAGTTTCCCAGATCACTCCTGGAGACCTTTTTAAATATTGGGGTTACATTAGCCACTCTCCAGTCATCAGGTAAAATGGATGATTTTAATGATGTTACAAAATGTACGAATAGATCTGAAATTTCATTTTTGTGTTCCTTCAAAACCTTGGGGATACCATCCAGTCCAGGTGATTTTCTACTCTTCAGTTTGTCAATCAGGTCTCCCACATCTTCTAGGTTCCCGAAGGCCAGCAAATCTTCACAAGAGACCACTGTTCTGTTCGTAGGTATCACGTAGAATGTCAAAGTGGCCCCTAACCCTCTACACTCTTACCTAATCCTCACCTCGAGTTACTAGGTGGGCCTACCATAGGGATACAAATACCTACCTATGGGCCATGATGTTACGGCCAGACTCTCTCTCATAAAACACGCCCCTTTTGCTATCGCATGCGGTACTTACTGCATTTTGATAAATCCACCCCTAAGAGCCTAAATTTGGCTTCCAGAACCTCCCTCCCACATTTTCCTATGTCATTGGTGCCCACATGTACCACGACAGCCGGCTCCTCCCCAGCAATGTCTAAAATCATATCTAGGTGACATGTAAGGTCCGCCACCTTTGCACCAGGTAGGCATGTTACCAGGTGATCCTCACGCCCACCAGCCACCCAGCTATCTACATTCCTAATAATCAAATCACCAACTATGATGGCATACCTAAGCCTTCCCTCCTGAGCAGTAGCCCTTGTAGACACATCCTCTGTGTGAAAGGACAATTCACCACCTGGAGAGCAGGTCCTTGCTACAGGATCCTTTCCTGCTGCACCAGGTTGATGTTCTCTGATCATGAGACCTTTTTCCTCCAAGGCAGCACCAAGGCTTTGCTCGGCACCTGTTCTGATAATTAATGCTATTTTATTGTAGTTATGATGATTTCTTGCTTTTTGCAAAGATAATTTAATAAAAAAGATCAAAGAATACATTTATTTTTGTTTTATTACATGATTGATTGGCTCTGTTTGTTTTCGTTGCTTTTTACATGATATACTTGTGCATTTATAAACTGTAATAAAAAAAATAAATTTAGTACAGATTAATAAAGAATTTTTAATTCTGGTAAGTGCTTGAAATAATTGAGGTAAAATGTTTTAATGTTTCACACATCATGCCTAATGGCTGTTGCAAACTACTTTGAAAGCCACAGCAGGGTACAGTATATGGTATTATTTATCAATAAGAATACAACTAGAAGGTTTCAGACCTGTATGCCTTCAGTCCACCCATCGAACCTTGTGCCCATCCAAAAAATCAGTTCTGGCTTCACCAGTCCTCCTCACTCCTCCATGCCTCCAACATTCCTCCTCACCAGAGGACAGACAGACAAACTGAACAAACAAAAACTTTCACTCCAACAAAGAAGAGAAAGACCAAGGTAAAGGTAAACAGATGGCAACAGAAGACCAGAGAACACACTCAGGTAATTGAATCTGAAAAAGATCCTACTCCCACTATCCAGCTCACCAACCCTCTTCTCCTCTCTCTCCCATGCCTGACAATGCATCAAAGAGGCAGCTGCAGGAAGCTGGGATATACAAACTGCAAAAATAACGCGCCACACACTAATCATCGCTAGCCACGTAAAATGATGCACAATGTGCTGACACAATGCACGATGCACTGACGCCACATGCCATGCGTTACTTACCTATGAGATGCGGTAGACAAGAAATGAGCGTAACCCTCCCTTTTTAAATTGTGGGTGCTATTTTTGCTATATTTATAGCATTTTGATAAATCAAGGCCTAAGAAGGACCTCTAGTGCAGATACTCCTCATTTAGAGCTCAAATTTATTATGATTACCTACTAACGCTATTAATGTTACCTATATCTATACCATTATCTAACCTTCTGATACCGGCCTCTAATGTACCTGCTCCCATATTTATGTTTCAATTTACAATAATTTTAATCTTTGTTTTCCCCATCTTAAATTGTCTGTCTCTGATCGAAACTTGTAAACCGTTGTGATGGCGACCCCGAATGACGGTATATAAAACTCAATAAATAAAAATAAATAAAATAAATGTGTTTGTTTTGAGATTGTCTGTCCAAAAGCAGTTAAAATTAAAACACAATAAACCTACACTACTTATAGGGATTTTGCTTAAATCCTAGGAAAGGGTTTATGATGAGAATATGTGTGGTTCCAATTTAAATTAATTGCAAATTTCCAGAAAAGGTAAGGAAAAAAAATAGCATTTCCTGTTTGTGAAGCAGAGACACAAGACATTTAAGATAGGTTCGTTTATAAAGAAATGCTTGATGAGTGTGAGAGTTCTTTAATGAAAATATACTTATAAATGCTTGGGAAAAAGAGACAATTAAATTACAGATTCCTTTGAGATAACTGAGGACCTGCTTGCTGGGAAAACTTGTCTCATAGAAACTGACAGTGTTCTGGCAGCAACAAATTACTCATACTGTGTGATTAAATTGTGAGAATTCAATCAAAAACAATTGGCCAAAAGGAAATGGACTTCCAGTTACCTGCAGTCAAGCTAAATTTCCCTGTAGCAGAGGAGTCAGTGAAAGGAAAATAATAAAAATAACAGTGACAGTCCACTCCAGAAATTGAAAGATGGTAATAATGACTGATTTGATTAGGATATTGTTCAAATAAAGTTTTAGTTTAGTTTATTGATTTCTTTGATCCCATTTCTATTCTAAAACTGTGATGTATAATGTATTATTATAAAGATAACTCTTATTATCTGAAATTTCGAACACCTATGCTCCTCACAAACTTTACATTCAGCTGGTATAAATTAGCTTGCTGTACCTGTACCATCTTTTCATGAATATAGACTACAGGAGACTTGTCTTAGAGTATTTTCTACTACTACCAGCCCTGTGGCAAACATTTCTGATGAACTGAAAAGAGAATCTAATATTTTAGTTTTTAGGAAAAAATTAAAAGGTTTGCTTTCTAAACAAGAATATATGACCTGTTTCACTTTAGTATCGTTTTTTAAAAATGTTGTTGTGTTTTATTATGTGTTTCTTATTATGAATATGTTAGCCACACTGGTAATTTTATTGAAATTGTGAGATTAAAAAATGTATAACTTAAAATTTGTTGCATGTCCCGGCCACGCTAAGGCCATTGCCAGGCCTGCTCACCTCTCTCTCCCCTCCGTGGGTCCTGGTCCCTCCTCTCCGGCTGCCGTGCTGAGTCACCTGCACCCCAGGCGCCTGGCGCCAGCGTCCCCGGCTCCTTCCAGCTCCCAGGCCTACTTGGCTCCGCCCCTAGGCACACTTGCACAGGGCCAACCTTTAAAGGCGCCAAGGCAGGAAACCGCTCCACAGCACCTAGTGATGACGTCACCTGAGCCCTGTATAAAAGGCAAGGCTCAGCCTCTCATTCCTCGCCTTGGAAAACAGGTTGTCACACTTGTGTGAGCTAGTTGCCGTCTTCGTTCCTGTGTTCCTGTTCTTGTTCCAGTGCTCCCATGCTCCTGTACTTGTTCCAGTGTTCCTGAGTTCCTGTGCTTGTTCCAGTGTTCCTGCAACTGTTCCTGTGCTTGTTCCAGTGTTCCTGAGTTCCTGTGCTTGTTCCAGTGTTCCTGCATTTGCTCCTCTGTTCCCATGGTCCTTCCTGTGTTCCAGCACCTATTCTTGTGTTCCTTGATTCACAACCCAGGTTGTACCTTCTTGGACTGATACCCGGTACTGACCTCAGCTTGCTTCTGACCTCACTTGGACTGCTACCCGATACTGATCTCTGCTTGCCTCTGACCACGCTTGGACCGATACATGGAACTGACCTCTGCTTACCTTTGACCACGCTTGGACTGATACCTGGAACTGACCCTTGCTTTGGCTGACCATCCTCGGACGGATATCCTGGCTTTGACTCTTGCGCTCCATTCGTACACTCTCTTTGCTCTCCTGAGACCACCACCTGCCTTGACGCTGTCAGTGGTCTTCCTCGAGCTAGACCACTAGGCGCTGCCTACCTTGCCCAGAGGACCTTCAGTTCTTGCCTCGTACCCATGGTCTCCGGTACTCTCTGTTCCGATCTAGTTCTTCTGTTCACTGTCAGCCATGCACCTCTAATCTTTGTGGGCACACCTCTCCACCATCTCTCTGGGAGAAGCCCAGAGGCCCACCTAAGCCCAGGCAGCCCGGAAATCAAAGGGCTCAACCCGTGGAGCCCCCGTGCCATTATTGGTGAAGCCCAGCTTGCCTCTGTTTCCTCGTGTGCTCCACCTCCTGGCAGCAAGCACCCTCTGGGATCCCTCAGAGGGCCGTACCAATCCTGTGCCAGGCCAAGATTCCACCTCCAGCGCAACAATATTCTAACATAAATTCCAAGCATAAAACAATAGGGGAACTAGACATTAGTGAAAAATGTCTGTTTCTTTTGCTTTAAGGGGAAAAAAAAACAATTTAACCAAGGAATCTGGAGATGGTGGGACCATTTAACATTTAGAGACCTGAAGACAATAAGGGTGTCAGGAATTAGCATCTGTTTTTGATTTATTTAAACAGTAGGTTATGCAGGTACAAACAAACTGAGTTACGGAAGAAGAAAGAGACCACCACAGGATACAAAGCAAAAGGACAAGACATTTTCAAAAGAAGACAACCTAACAATGAGGAGATAAGTGTCATGTTTGGTGCTCTGCAGGGCAGGCCCCAGAGCATCAACCTTACCTTCAGCTCTGAGCCGGGTATATCCCCGGAAGATGTTGGGATAGGCTCCAAATGAACACATGGCAGGGCATTTCACTGAGTCCTGCCACTTTTGCTGATGCATCCTGGACTTCTTATGACTGGCAGGCTGCCAATAACGGCCTGTCTCTGATGCCGCTGCATCCTCGGGCCTCGCTAGGCACACACATGCCCAACCTAATTCCTTTTAAAGAGCCCTTGCAGAGAAACCATCAGCAGTGCCTAATGATGAAATCACTGTCCTGGGGATACAAAAGGCCACTTAAGTGCTTGCTTCATGTCTCAGCAATAGGTTGACTACACTGGTAGTACTGCTTTTCCTTAGTGTGTTCCTGATGATCGTTGTTCCTGTGTTTCCAGATCTGTGCTCCTGAGTTCCTGGATCTTGTTCTTGTCTCCCTGGTTCCTGTTTTGGCAGTCCTGGTTTGTGTTTCTGAGTTCTTGTCTTTGTCTTTCCTGTGGTCAGTCCCTCCTCATCTTCAGTCTCCAGCCTCTTCGTCAACCATTTGTGTTACTCCCTGCCACCCTGCCTGCTACTCTGTTCCTTCTTCTCTTGGACAGATCTCTGATTTGACCTCGGCTTGGAACTTTAACGCAGATTGAATGCCTGCCACTGACCACTGCCTGAACTCTGACTCTGGTTGTATTCTGCCTGCCACTGACCTTTGCCTACAATTTCATGCTGTTTAATTGCTACCTGCCCAGACCGCTACCTGACCCTGACTCAGCTGGTACTCCAGCTGCCCCAGACCTGGCCTGTTGAGCTACCTTCTCAGTGGATCTTCACCCCAGCAGCTAAGGCCCATATATAAATCCTGCTGGCCCTGGCACCCAAGGGCTCAAACTTAGGAGAACGTGGGCTGATATAGGCGAAGCTCTAGTTTGGCTTCTTCCATTGCCAGCTCTGCCAGCTGATGGTAGGCACCTGTATGGCTCCTCCTGCAGGTTGCATCAACTCCACCTTGGTCCAAGGGGCCACACCCACAAAAGATTGCTGAGACCATGGACCCAGCAGATGCCACTGACCTCCAGGCCAATCCTGGCCTAACAGAAAATTCAGGAGCATCAGTACTTCCTTGAATTCCTGGCAGCTTCATTAGAGCGACTTAATGCCCACCTAAATGATACTACGTCTTCAGCCACACCAGTTCTGCCTGCAATGGCTTCACCAGCTCCTGCCACACTGACTCACCCCCATCCTGCATCTACCTACTCAACTGGGGGCTCAAATCAGTACTAGGGATTCATCAACCAATGCTATATGCATTTCTCCCTCCAGGCAGCAGTATTTCTGGATGGTGCAGTAAAGATAACATTTATCCTCTTCCTCCTTGCTGACAGGGCTCTCAACTTGGCTTCCCCATTATGGGAATACTGATCCACTCCTGCAGCAGTTCGTGAGTGCCTTCAAGATGCATCATGATTGATGTACAAGATCTTCATGTTGATGACAATATTAATGTTGCAAAATTATAATGCTTGCAAGAAAACCCCCACAGAGGCTGTTACAAAAATGAACTCCATTCCAATGCTGTATTCAGTCCATCGGGTTCCAAGACCGTTAAGATGGTGAATCCCAATCTACATGTTAATAACAATGTTCTAATTTTGCAAAAAATATTTTAAAAAACCCTTCCAGAGGCTATTGCAAAAACGAACTCCATTCCAATGCTGCATTAAGTCCATAGGATTCCAGACTGTTAAGGCAGTGAATGCAGTGCTATTCTAATTGTAGTAACCACTTCCCATGATCACCAGTTCTACTATGTTGTGGAACCTGATCAATGATGGAAATATCATGATGTGTTGCAAACAATGCATGACAATCGGGGCTTCTACCCTGCACTTCTTTAAACAACTCTTTTGTTCAGACATTCTTACCCTAAATAATCTGGTAGTTTTGCCAATGTACATCAATGGGCAAGGACAGAAAATGCCATACACTACAAATGAAGAAGAGCAAGTAGTATGTTTGTATAGAGAAGCAATACGTTGATCATACGGATTGTAAAATTCTGTGATTTGCAGAGGAATATTGCAGATAGAACAAATTTTCACACTTAAAATGTCCCCTACACGATATTGATGTCTGCTGTTGGTCTGCTCTTTGTTAAAAAGAGGGACACAAATGTTCTTTCAAATTTTTCAAATGAGTATAGGAGACACAAATGATGTTCTTCCTGAAGCATGAATTTATACTTAATACATGTTAATGTTGATGCATAAGCTTGATGATCCTTGGCATGATATTCAAAAATCGGGTCACAAAAGTTAAGGTCTGATCTTCCTCACCCATTGATTTGACCCTAGACAGCAGTAAATCCCAATTGGAGAGCAACACTCATTTATAGGCATTTTAAATGCATTTGTGTGAATAACCATTGTAACAATTTATCTGCTAATTTCTTTGACTGGATTTTGAAATCACGCACCTCCGTGCAATTTCTGCGTATTCATAGTAATTGAGAAAAAGGAAGAATCTCCTTCAAATGGACAGGATACAAGCTAGAATACTGTAAAAAAGTGTTACAATCCATTGGTTTAGAAAAAAGTGTCATCAATAATGTGCCCACTTCACTCTTGATGACCATCAGATCTAAGAAAGAAATTATGTGAAAATTGAAACTCATTGAAAACTGAAGATGATCATCACAGCTGTTTAACCATTTATGGAAAAATAATAAATCACATTCAGACCCTGAATAAATCATAAAAATATCATCAATAAACCTTTTCCACATTTTGATGTTGTCTCCAAATGGAGAATGTGCCACCCATTCCCTTTCAAATTTGTCCATGTACAGATTAGCAAGCAAAGGGACCATTGTGGCACACATCACTGTACCTGAAGTTTGTTCATAGAAAACATCTTCAAATACAAAAACATTTTTTGTTAAAACTAGTCTGGTAAGCTTCATAATGAAACTTGCTGGAACTTGGTGTGGATGAACCCTATTTTCCAATACTTCATGGATGACTACTAATGATTCTTCTTGGGGGATCAAGGTATATAGAGATTTAATATCCATGTATAAAGAGATTTAATAGCCATGCAGGCAGTACAGGAAGGCACATCTTTCACCCCCTCACCATATTGCTGGAGATAATGGAGGAACATGTGGTTATGAGGTATTGACTGTGCACTCAGGCTATCATGGATTTATATCAAGAACTCAGAGGAAACCTGGATCTTATCACAGAAAGTTCCCACCCTATACCAGGCCTTACCAAATTATTGTGTGCCCTGCATTTTAAAGCATCTGGCTTATTTCAAACAACAGTCGAGGTCAACGAAAGAAATGTCACAGACATCTTTTTCATGCTGTCTGGGCCAAGCCTAAGAGGAAAATGTCATAATGCCTCTATATCGCTCCATGGTGAGATCACACCTTGAATACTGTGTACAATTCTAGTCGCCGCATCTCAAAAAAGATATAGTTGTGATGGAAAAGGTACAGAGAAGGGCAACCAAAATTATAAAGGGGATGGAATAGCTCGCCTATGAGGAAAGGCTGAAGAGGTTAGGGCTGTTCAGCTTAGAGAAGAGACAGCTGAGGAGGGATGTGATAGAGGTCTTTAAGATCATGAGAGGTCTTGAACAAGTAGGTGTGAATCGGTTATTTACACTTTCAAATAATAAAAGGAATAGGGGGCATTCCATGAAGTTAGCAAGTAGCACATTTAAGAATAATCAGAGAAAATTCTTTTTCACTCAACGCACAATAAAGCTCTGGAATTTGTTGCCAGAGGATGTGGTTAGTGCAGTTAGTGTAGCTGGGTTCAAAAAAGGTTTGGATAAGTTCTTGGAGGAGAAGTCCATTAACTGCTACTAATCAAGTTTACTTAGGGAATAGCCACTGCTATTAATTGCATCAGTGCATCAGTAGCATGGGATCTTCTAGGTGCTTGGGTAATTGCCAGGTTCTTGTGGCCTGGTTTGGCCTCTGTTGGAAACAGGATGCTGGGCTTGATGGACCCTTGGTCTGACCCAGCATGGCAATTTCTTATGTTCTTATGTTCTTATTCCCTAATGAAATACAGGACTTGCTGGACTTGAAGAAAGGGTTTTATGCCATAGCAAACTTTCATAATGTTCTGGGAGCTATTGACTATACTCACATAGCCATCATCCCACCCCATCGCAGGGAAGAGATTTACTGCAACAGAAAGCTCTTCTTCTCCATTAATGTGCAAGTGGACAGTGCTGCTCGACTGTGCATCCTCGATGTGGTCACCAGGTACCCAGGAGCTGTACTCAATTCCTTTATACTTAGGCAATCTGGCCTGTTTGAACAGTTTAAAGATGGCCTCTGTGGTGACGACTGCTTAATAAGTAAGAGCTGTGCTTCTTTCTAAAACCCATCTCCAGCTATATGTTTACAGCTAGCTATGGTGACATGGGGGGGATGGTCTGTCAGGGATGCGACTGCAAGAGTTAGATGACAATTGGCTTACACATTTAGGTCAGCACGCCAGGGCCCAGCATTCTCTTTCTATGCTAGAGAGGTCTGCTATTGTTACATGTTCATACAATGCACTTTCTAGTATGGTTAGATGTGCCCTGTTGGTGCGCTGTCGACCCTTGGCTAATGGTTCCCATATTGTTATCCTGTCTGCAGCACTTGTGCTCTGACAGGCAGAATATCAGCCATATATTATTTTGACCATCACAGGAGTACATGGGTTCAATGGAATCTGTGAGATATGCCTTTGGGGCCAATCCTAGTCACTGTGTCATGTCTAACAAAAGTATATTACTGGAGGACATACTACAGAACAGTCCCGGAACATACCACGAGGTTGATGTCTGTCTGCAATTACATGTGTGGCAGCTGTCATGTACAGCTTCAGTGTTAAAGGAATGCTAGAACTGGATATAGATTGCTTGGTTGTGAGTGACATGTACACATTGTGATTGAACCTCACGTGCATTTTTCCATTCAGGAAGATATGGCACAGCATAAGAAAGTGCTATAGCATGCATATAGTGCTATACTAAAAGACGGAATGGACTTAGGGGTTCACAAATAGAATTTGATGGCTCATGTCAAGCTATAGTTTAGCATATAATGTCTTATAGCATGCTGTGGGGTGGCAGCAATATAACGAAGTCACTGTGATGTGAGTGATTCAGCCCTGCTCTCTTTGGCACAGGAGATTTGGGATATAGTTGGAGGATCTGGCTTCTCACACCTGTTATTATTCCCAACACACCAGCAGAGACAAGATACAATGAGGTCTTATGTTCTAACTACTGAGTCATGGAATGCATCTTAGGAAATTCTTTTTATTTTATATTTATTAAATTTTTATCAATTTACATATTAAGAAAATCCAGCTTGACATAGAACTGAAGTATTATAAACAGTTTACAAGTGAAATAACATAACATTTTCAACCATCTTTATCTTTTCATTATACTTCATCCATAAGAACCTCAATATTATACTATAATAAGTATCCTTCAACCTAATTCTCATTCTATATGGAAAGAGAAAAAGAAAAAAAAGGAAAAATCTAAAGATACATTGCCATATCACATACAAGGAGGATAAATTTAATAATGAGAGATAATCACAGCTTATTAGGGAGTGATGGATATAACTGGACTTTGATCTTTCTCTCCTTCATGTATTTTTTTTATCAGAAAGAAATTGAGTTATCTGTGAAGGGAGGAAAAAGAGATAGTTCGACCCTTTATATTTGATTTGACACCGACACGGAAACTTCAATAAAAAATTAGCATCTATTTGCAGAACCTGTGATCTTAGGAGCAAAAATTGCTTCCTTTTCTTTTGCATCGATCTCGACACATCAGGGAATAATCTCACTTGCATATTTAGAAAGCTATTTAAACGATACTTAAAAAACAACTTCAATATCTACTCTCTATCTATTTCTAATGCAAGTGTAACAATCATGGTACAAGGTTCAGCAAGGTTAGAATCTGAGGTCTCTAATAATTCTGTTAAATTTTACACTGGAATCTTTTCTTCAGGCTCTCGAACTTCTCCTCTATTCCTCCCTTCTTCCTGATGGTAAATAAAAAAACTCTTACCACCGGAGGAATATTTTCTTCAAGCACTTTTAAAATCTCCATTAAGTACTTTCCATACATCTCTTTTGGGGATATATGTAATAACTTAGGGAAATTGACAAATCTTAAATTTCTAACTTTTATTGACTTTTCCATACTCTCAAATTTATTAAAAAATGTTATATTATCCTTCATCATAGACTCTTGAGTTGTTTTACTAGAACTCAGTAAAGTTTTTACCTCTATGTTCTGTGATATAGCACTTTTAAGTGTATTCTCCATACTTATCAATCTTACTTCATGTTCTTTACAAATTTCATTAATAGGAAGAACTTTATTTATAATCAAATTTCCCAAACCCTCTATTGCAGGCCATAAAGTCTTTATGATTTTTGGAGTTTAAAAAAAATATATTTTGCTGTTTGGACAAAATGGGGGGAGCTTTAATTAATGTCCCATTCAGAGTAGCAGAGATAGTGCCTGTTGCTGTGTATTTCATAATTTTGCTCTATGCTATTTCATCCCAGTTTACCTCATTCCAGATCTAATTCAGGATCCCCCATATTCCCCTGCACAAACTGGGGAGACCACAAAAACTGGCAGGCAGCTTTGGCAAAGTGTCATACAACACTGCTTTACATGTTAGTCATCATCTAGTCCATCCCATTGTATGGAAGTGAGCCCAGGAGAGTAGTTTTGGCTTCTCCCATCTGTATCTTTCTTTTACTCACCGATCTTCTGTCTGGGTAACAGAAACCACTTAGGCCTAGTTAGGCAACATCATGAAAAGAGATCCTTATCTGCAATTTTAAAGTAGACATTAAATAAACCTAACAACAAAGAGATGTGGCTATCCTTATGTACTGACATTGATTGTCAGTCAAAAAGAGTTACGTCTCACCATAGCATTTGTGTAGGACAGCCAAAACAGTGTGCATAATTTGGCAAAGCTAACACCTTCTTGCTAGCCTTGTCTATGCCTTGGACCCTTTTGTAACCCTTACATGTTGGCAAGATAATTGAATAGGTATGATGGAACTCCAGCAGGGCCTATGACATGAAGCTAAATGTTCTATATGTAAAATACATCACAAGGTGCTCAGCTGCTTAAAGGCACAGCCTAAAGCTACTAGTTGGCAGCTACAATCATCAATCACAAACTCTACATGTTATAGCCAGATTACCTAGCTGACATGCAGGCGTATCTGAAGATATCCACTTGTACATTGGATTCATAGTCTCACACATAGGCTGACAAACAGGTGTCATCATTGTCTCATTAGTTTTTGAGGCAGTACTGATCTCTGAATGCTCACAGAGCAGGCCTTCACTTAGAGTATTTTTGGAATACATGTCCAATATCATGGGAATTCCAAAAATCTCATAGGTCATTGCAAGCTAGCATATTTCATAGGGTTTGCACATGACCATGCACAGCTGGGCCCAGCTACACATATATAAGCAAACAGGAAACTTTATTGTACAGATGGTGATGGCCTTGGCCTTTGCTCTGCCATGTTGGTTATGTTAGCTTCAAAGGGAAGCTATTAAAGAATGCTGATCTGACTATTGGGGGTTGTATTTGGAATAGTATGGTGTCATGCCTTCACATGGTATAGATAGAAAACTATGAAATGTATAGTCATAGTTTTTTGGTTGATGACAATAACAATATGCTCATGTGACATCATAAAAGTTTACTAAAGGCAAAGCTTTCTTAAAAGTTATATACCTACCTGGAGATGTAACATGTAGCCATTGGGAAATATTGAGAAATCAGCAAGGACCTTTGCTTGTCTAGCTCTGGGATATTCATTTTTTCTGGCTTTAGGCAGGTACATAGAAGATATGCTTGCAGAGTAGTCTGATTGATCAGAAAGCTGGTATTTACAGTCCTTATCCACTTAAAACACATAGATTGAGGACTCCAGGGCAGACATACTACCAGAATTGTCAACCTCCAAAATCACTGGAATCAATAAAACACAGACCAATCAATTTCTCTGTTTAAGACTAGAGGAAACATTGCATTCCATTTAAAGATGAAATGCTGTTCCATTTGCAGAAGTTGAAGATTGTAGTCACCCCCTCTGATGGAACGGGGTGTTTCTAAGAGACCTGCAGTTTTTATGTCTTCTAACTGATGTGAAGTTACTGTCCAATGTTCGACCAATGGTGCACCCTCCTTATGTCTTCTTATGAAGCTAAGATGTTTTTGTATGTGTACCTTGAACATGTGTATGGTCTTACCGATATATACCAGGTAACAGGGGCACCAATCAGCATAGATAATTTTTTATGAAATACAAGATAAACACTGGTGAAAATATAATGGGAGACGTCCTGTTAATTGAAGAGGTTGACCTTGAAAAATAAATGGACATACACTGCATTGGCCACATTTAAAGTGGCCTAGTATTTCAGGTTGGCTGCTAATTTGATCTGCCATGATCAAATTAGAATGAACTATCATGTCCTGAAGAGTTCTAGCTCTTTTAAGGGCAAAAATAGGGGGATCACAAATACTGAATGCATTTGTAATATGGGACAATATTTTCTTATTCTTGCCTTCATCTAAAATGTGTGAGGAGTATAAGGTAGAACACATACTATTTTATGGTTCTCAGAAGAAACTGTTCCTTGTAAAAGAAGATCTCTATTGGACAATCTTACACTTTTATAAGCTCTTGTTATCAAATACAGCAGGTATCCCCTTTGCAAGAATCACATCTTCATATCTTCTGCCTTTGCTTGAAATTCAGCTAACGAGAAGATGGAGTAATGCAATAATGTATTGTGATCTGTTGTCTTCCGAAAGATGGTGAACTCACAGCTATCATTTGTGAGTGTAATTTTAATGTCAAAACAAGACATACTCGTTTTGCTGAAATTAAAGGTGAATTGCAAATGTGGGTTGCAGGAATTCAACCACCCCATAAACACTTGGAGTACCACCTCTGTACCATGTCATATCATAAAAATATTGTCAATGTAGCACTTCCAAAGATGTATATATCTTTTGAAGGGGCTGGTCGGTAACCATTTCTCCTCAAATGCTGCTACATATAAGTTGGCCAAATCAGGGGCCTTCGAGGCCTGGCCCCCATGGTGGTACCTTTAGTTTCCTGAAAGTATTGTCCCTGGAACATCAAACAATGTTTTTGTAATGTGAAGGCAGCCAATTGTAATATAAACATTTTTGGAACACTAACATGTTCTTCTCCCATAGATAGTGTACGGTCTACTACCTCAAGGGCCTCCTCTTGAGGAATATTGGTATAAAGGGCTGCTATTTCTATAGTGACTAAAAATAATTCACCCCCTAAATGATGGTAATCCTGTAAAATCATAATCATCTGGGTAGAATCCCATATATAATGCCTCTGTATCACTCCATGGTGAGACCGCACCTAGAATACTGTGTACAATTCTGGTCGCCGCATCTCAAAAAAGATATAATTGCGATGGAGAAGGTACAGAGAAGGGCTACCAAAATGATAAGGGGAATGGAAAAACTCCCCTATGAGGAAAGACTAAAGAGGTTAGGACTTTTCAGCTTGGAGAAGAGACGACTGAGGGGGGATATGATAGAGGTGTTTAAAATCATGAGAGGTCTAGAATAGAGATGTGAATCGTGTGATCGATCGTCTTAATGATCGATTTCGGCTGGGGGGGGAGGGAATCGGATCGTCGCGGTTTTGTTTTTTTAAATATCGTGTAAATCGTAAATCAGGGGAGGGCGGGAAAACCGGCACACTAAAACATCCCTAAAACCCACCCCGACCCTTTAAAATAAATCCCCCACCCTCCCGAACCCCCCCAAAATGTCTTAAATTACCTGGGGTCCAGTAGGGGGGTCCCGTTGTGATCTTCCACTCTCGGGCCACGGGTGCGTTGATAGAAATGGTGCCGGCACTACCTTTGCCCTGTCATATGACAGGGCAAAGGTAGCGCCGGCGCCATTTTGCTTCCTGTCCCCCGACGTCACGAGCGTAGGAGATCGCTCCCGGACCCCCGCTGGACCCCCAGGGACTTTTGGCCAGCTTGGGGGGGCCTCCTGACCCCCACAAGACTTGCCAAAAGTCCAGCGGGGGTCCGGGAATGACCTCCTGCACTCGAATCGTGTTGCCGTAATGGTAACACGATTCGAGTGCAGGAGGTCCCTTCCCCTCTCCCTTCCCCCGATTTACGATTTTTGATGATAAATCGGGGGAATTCCTATTAAATATCGCCTCTAATGATTTTTGACGATTTAAAATATATCGGACAATATTTTAAATCATCAAAAAACGATTCACATTCCTTGTCTAAGGGGGTGGAGTAAGAGAAGAGCTCGGCGGTGTCTCCCTCGTGGAGAGGCCGCAGCGGAGAGGGCCGAGTAGGCCTGAAAAATGCCGGACCTCGCTGTGGCACTTCGGGGCATTTGAGAGGTAAGGACCCGATCGCCAATCCTGCGACCAGGACCGCAACAAGAATAATATCAAGTCAGTTTGTCTATGAACGCTTTCACTGGTGCAACTTTATAAAACAGGAAGGCTTTACCATCTGACCAAATATGAAGCTTTGCAGGATACTGGAGAGCAAATTTAACTTGTTAATTCACCAAAATTTCACACAGAGGGTTAAATTCCTTCCTCTGTTGGGAAACTCCTGATGAATAATCTTGAAATAAGTGGTCCAAGCACTCCTGGTAATAATATCTCTAATTTTGTGGTAGGCCTGTATAACTCGCTGCTTCTCAGACCAGTTTAGAGACTTAGCTATAGAAGGAGAGGTCTGGTCTCTCCAACTTGCTGTTTTCCCGGTCTGTGAGCTCGTTCAATTATAAGTGATCCCAGCTCCTCAGTTAGGTTTGTTTTTTTTATGTTGCAATCTTTTATTAAGATTTATAAGAAAAACAAAAATCAAAAACATTACAATGCTCACATAGCAAAAGAACGGTCAGAGCTTCCAAAACCTGCGTTACAAACAACCACAGGGGTACATAACTATGATAGCAATATGTCAATCTATCAGATTATTACGTAATAGACTAGTAATCAATAGAGCATAGAATGAAGAGAAGAATAGTGTGGAAACCGAAAGCATGAAAGGAAAGAACCAGAGGGATTACGAGGGGGAAAAAGGATGAATAATGAAGAAAATGCCAGAGAAAGAGAGAAAAAGAGAAGGAATGCCTTGAAGAGAAAGAGATGTATAAGAGACAGGCCAAAATAGGTCTAAGCAGGAATAGTAGGTTAAGGGTGTAGCTGTAGGTAAACGTCTAATGGTTTCCACACCTGTGACCAAGCCGCAAGCCTCCTAAACTTCACTGCCATTGCTTTTTCATATTTCACATATAAACATACAGAATTCCACCAAAGGTGTTCAGACAGAAGATCACTTTGCTTCCAATTAGAAAGAATGTTATGTTGCACAATAGTTAACAGGAAGTCCAATAATTTGCAATGAGGATCTGGGAGGGATATAGTTGGATGCGCTCCTTTCAGAATAGTGACGGAGTATGATAATGGCACCGTGAACTGGAAAATCTCGGTTATTATCTGCCATACTCGAGTCCAAAAAAGGAATGTATGCGGGCATGAGAATAACATATGCTGTAGAGTGGCATTACTGCCAGCACAAGACCAACAGTTATGGGATGTGAGGACTCCAGCCCTGTGAAGCTTCCAAGGAGTCCATAGTGCTCTATGCACTACAAAAAACATAGACTGGGTAAGGCTAGAGGATAATGAGATGCGCATCATAACATTCCAAACAGGTGACCAACACTCAGAGGAAATCGGAGTAGACAATTCTTCAGCCCATACTGTAGATAACAGAGAAGGAGTGTTTTTAGAGGATAACCGAGAGATCAACCTATGCAAATGAGAAGCCAGGTGACCTCTAGGACCATATTCCTGATAGACATCAAGCAAAAAAGGGGTCTTATCTGGATGAACTGTTTTCCGACGAACCTCAAGCAGCAAATTTCAGAGTTGCAGCCAAGAATAAAATTGCGTCTTAGGGAGAGAGAAACGATCTTGCAACAAGGAGAAGGGGCAGAATCCACTATCCTCAAAAATATCAGAGATGGACCAAATATTCGCCTTGCTCCAGAGCAGCCAGACAATGGGATGCCCATCAATACGAAGCAGAGCATTTCTTCCTATGGGACCAAATTTTGATGCTTTCCACAGATATGTGGAAGGAGGGCGAATAAACTCCAATTCCCCGAATGCTCTATGTAAAGAACGTAAAATCGGGTGTGAGGCTAATCGGGAAGATATATTGACCCCTGGATATAAGTGTAGGGGCAGTGGGGAAAGGAGAGCAGCTTCTATCCCCAACCAGCGCGGGAAGTGTATAATTGGAAGATATTGAGAAAAATAATAAAAACCAGATTGTAGAATAAAGGCTTGGTGGTACCTATAAAAATCAGGAAAATTTACTCCGCCATCCTGTTTGGCAGCTTTTAATTTACTTAATGCTATCCATGGGGTCTTATGGTTCCAAAGAAAAGTGGTCAACAATCTGTCTACGTAAGAATAAAAATCTGCGGAAAAGAATATAGGGACCATTGCAAGAATATATGTGATCTTTGGAGCTAGAACCATTTTAATAGTCTCTAATCGTCCCCACCAAGTTAAAAAAAGAGGAGACCATTTAAGAGTGGCGTCTCTGAGTTGTTGCAAGATCGTTGACTCACAGCAGGTTACGGTATCGCTGGGATCAGTATGAAAATAAATTCCCAAATACTTAAGGCCTTTCTTCATCTTCTGTATTTGACAATGAGAGAGATCCAGGAGGGATCCACTATAGTTGAGAGGGAGGAGTTATGTCTTATGCCAGTTAATTTTGTAACCAGAAAGCAGAGAATACTGAGAGATAATAGAAAATAAACAGTCAAAGAGGAGGAAGACTTAGTAAGAAAAAGCAGCACATCGTCAGCATATGCAGACAATTTATAAGTATCCGTACCAA
Source organism: Rhinatrema bivittatum (assembly GCF_901001135.1). Classification (NCBI taxonomy): domain Eukaryota; kingdom Metazoa; phylum Chordata; class Amphibia; order Gymnophiona; family Rhinatrematidae; genus Rhinatrema; species Rhinatrema bivittatum. The sequence goes on from NC_042616.1 coordinate 746,663,268, forward strand.
CAGTTATGCCAAGGACATCAGAATTAACTCAAATAGCAGTTAAGAGTGGTTCCAAAGCCAGGTTGAAAAGTAAAGGGGAGAGGGGACACCCCTGCCTGGTACCTCTATATAATGGGAATCGGGAAGACTTCGGATTATTAATATAGAGATAAGCAAAGGGAGAATGATAAATATGTTGAATCCAAGAGAGAAAAACCGGCCCGATCCCATACCACTGCAATACATGAAAAAGAAAAGGCCATTCGACGTGGTCGAAAGCCTTTTCCGCGTCCAGTGATATGGCAACGGTCGGCTCAGAAACATGAAATTGAAGATTACTGAGGTGTAAAAACAGGCGGGAATTATTCGTAATGAGACGGCCTTTAATGAAGCCGGATTGGTCTGGGTGGATAAGTATCGCCATATGGTGTGATAACCGAGTAGCTAATATTTTAGAGAAAATCTTGTAATCTGTGTTAAGAAGCGAGATTGGGCGATAATTAGAGGGAAGAGAGTCATCTCTACCTGGCTTAGGAAGGACCACTACACAAGCTTCTGTAAACTCAGAGGAAGACAGTGGATTGGCCAAAAGGGAGGAAAAGTAAGATTGCAAATGCAAACACAACGTTCCTTGAAAGGCTTGAAAGAAGTCAGATGTGAAGCCATCCGGTCCCGGGGCTTTCCCAGATTGTAAAGATGAGATGGCAGCTGAGATTTCCGCCGACTTGATAGGAGCATCCAGTTGCATTCTCTGATCATCCATCAGCATAGAGTGAGGCAAAGATGACAAAAAGTCCTGAATTTGTGTAGTAGAAGGGGAGACTTCACTTTGGTAGAGATGTGCATAGAAATTGCGGAAAGTTTGTAGAATATCCTTATCCGAGGTCAGGAGCTGCTTAGTTGGAGACTGAATTTTCACGATTTTCTTTTTTTCCGCTCTTTTCTTCAATAAAGAGGAGAGAAGCTGGCCACATTTGTTGTTTTCAGCGTAATATCTCGCCTTATTTTGAAATAAATAAAGCTCAACTCGATCACTCAAGGCCTGAGTGTAAAGAAATCTAGCCTTCAGCAGTGGAGTCAGCGTTTGTGGAGATGGATTCTGTATATGATTGCGTTCTAGAGTTTCCACATCCTGCTGTAACTGGTAAAGTTTAGCTTTTTGCAACTTATTTTTGTGTATGGAATAGCTGATGACTTCACCTCTTATAGTGGCTTTAAAGGCCGCCCACACAGTGGGCATTGGCATATCAGGAGAGACATTGATGTGAAAGAACTCTTCCATTTTGGTAGTAAGTGTGGAAATAAAAGTGGAGTCTGAAAGCAGAGATGGGTTGAAACGCCATTGACGGTCTGTTTGAATTGGCGTCTGGAAGTCACAAGTGAGGGTAACTGCAGCATGATCCGATATCAAGATGGGGTGTATTTTAGCAGAGCGAATCTTGGAGATCAAATCATGTGATGTCAGAAAAAAATCTATCCTTGAGTACGACGTGTGGGGACAGGAATAAAACGTATAATCTAGCGCAGTGGGGTTAATAAGTCGCCATGGGTCAGATAGTCCATAAGTATGCGCTAAATGCTTCAAGGTCTGAGTAGATTTCGATACAGAGGGCTTAGCCTTAGTACGTCTGTCGAGAATAGCATCCATGGGTTGGTTAAAGTCTCCACCAACGATATAATGCGCAGGATCCAACAGTAATAGTTGTGCAAACACTGTTTGGAAAAAAAACGGGTCATCTTGATTAGGGGCGTAGATATTAAGGATCGTATATTTCTCATTCTGTAACAATATCTGTATTATATTCCAACGCCCATCTGCGTCCGCAGCTTGGTGAAGAACTTGAGCCCCCAGGTTTTTGTGAAGCAAAATAGCCGTACCCCTTTTTTTCTTGGTGGCCGGACTAAAAAGAACTTGGCCTACCCACTGCTGCTGAAGTTTAGCCGATTCCACAGAGCTCAGATGAGTCTCTTGTATTAGGGCGATGTCTGTGTGAAGAGACTGCAAATATGTAAGGATTTTTTTCCTTTTGATCTGGTTCGTGAAACCATTAACGTTTAGCGACGCTATGTTAAAATTGGATTTTTTGGACGCCATGAGAAAGCATCCTCTGAGAACAACCAGGGCAGCTGCCTATTTATTTATTTTATTTATTTAACACTTTTTTATACCGGCATTCGTAGGACACATCATGTCGGTTTACAAGTAACTGAGAAAGGAAATTACAATGAACAAGGGAAGGGCTAAATGGGTAATATGCGAAATACAAAGGAGGAGAGTCAACGAGCAGAATTACAACTTTTTGCATTCAAGTTAGGGTTAAATATGCAAAAGAACTTATAAACAAAGTTGACGAGGCATGTACACTTGAGAAATTAGCATATGAGGGCTTATTTACATATAGCATATGAGGGCCTATCCCTACTTGGTCCAGTAGGCAAAACAGAGGGCATTCCAGAAAAAAAGAAAAAAGAGAGAGAGACAAAAATAAAACAACCCATAGAGGATTAGAGCCTCTAGACATTCCAGTAGAGTGGAGAAGCTTGGAGTAGAATTTAGTAAGGAAGGTAGAAATTATTCGCCCAGCAGTAATCACTGCGGGCAACACTGGAAATAATGAGCCTCTAGGTGGACAAATGGCACCGTGTCCTCCGCAGCCAGTAGGATCGGCGCTGATGTTCCAGTTCGCTAATACAGAGCAAAAAAAGATATTCATATGCCAAAAAAATAAGGAAGTCCGTCTAGGAGAGCTAGTCCTTAGGATGAGTGGTTCCCTTACCACCAATAATATGAGTATCAAAAAAAAACGTCGGTACATGCTATGGCATGAGGAATTGAAAAATGCCGGTTTCTGATTCAAATGAGTCCTCACGCCAATACCTCTCATTGCTCAGAGATGCTACGATAAAACATTAATTGAAATTGCGTATACAGGATAACACCAGCATACGTCTTATTACTGAGTAAAAAAAAGAAAAATGTGTCTCCCTGAGGTATGTGCATAGCCCAAGTAGGGCCTATTCCAACCGGCGAAACTGAGAATTAATAGTCAATAATGTTTCTTAGATCCCTTCAGGTGATCATTCCAGCGGATTCCTCATTTTGGGAAAGAAATTGTTCGGCATCAGCCGCCGAATGAAAAAGCTTTGTTTGATTGTTAAAGGTTACCTTTAGCTGCACCGGATAAAGGATCCCATACTTCACTCCCAATGCTTGCAATCTGGGTTTCATGGCCAAGAAGGCTTTGCGCCACTCCGCTGTCGTCTTAGCAAGATCAGGAACAAAAAGCACTGAATTACCTTGAAAGGTAAGAGGAGCTTTAGTACGGGCTGTGGTGAGAATAGCCAAAGCGTGAGGGAATCGCAAGGTTTTAAAGATAATTGGCCTGGGGAACCTAGAGTTCCGTGGAGACCGAGAGGGAACGCGATGTGCGCGTTCGATTTCAAAAGGTTGATCAAATGCGATATGCAGTAATGCTGGAATGCTCGTCTGGAGAAAAGCAATCATATCCGTACCCTCAGAACCCTCAGGGATCCCTAAAATGCGAACGTTGCTGCGACGATTTCGGTTAGCCAAGTCCTCTAGGTCTTACTGTAATTTTTCAAAGTCTTTCAAGACTCGCGGTAATGACGCCGTGGTGACCAGCAAAGTGGATGTTTGAGACTCCAGATCATCCAATTTCAACTGAAAAGATCCCATTTGAGTGGTTACCGCTTGTAGGTCCGTGCGAATTGCCGCCGTGGCATCGATATTTAATTGAATCATGTCCTTTAGCTGCTTAAGTTCGGCAAGTACTAATTCAGCAGACGCCATTGCTTTCATGGTTGGGGCCTTGTCGGGCGTTGGCGGATCCTGCTTAGCCCTTTTTGTTCCAGTGCCAGCCGCGAACGCCGCTTCTATTTTGCCCGTTTTAGATGCAGCCATCTCTAGGCAGGGACAGCACGCCAATGCTTCAAGGCGGAGGTCCTAAAAAAGAGCTCTGTATAGCGATAGCTTAGGAGGCTCGTCGGAGCAGGGAAGTCATGCAGCCATCTTGTCTCAGCGCTAGAGCGCCCCCCCAGCTCCTCAGTTAGGTTTAACACTTTAGGCAGCTATTGTTCCAAAATACCAGCTAGGTTATGCTCCTCTACACTCTCAAACAACCTCTCAAATCTGATATTATTGCATTGAGAGTGGTTTTCAAGGTCCTCTAGCTTCTCCTCCTGCTTTGCTATTCTGCTTCTAGAGAGCCACAAGTTTATTAATGTGATCTAGGTAATCATCATCTAGCTCCAAAACTTTCCCCTCCAACATCTCTAATCTGGGGCTGAATTTTGAGAGTTGCAAGTTCAGTTGTGCAATTTGCTCTGAAATGGAAGACAGTCTGCTATATAATGCAGCTACTACAAACTCTCTGAGCTCTGAAATTACCTCCTGGCTGCTCGAAACACCAGCCTGTTTGTCAGACTCAGTGGCCATTTTGTCAGCCAGCACTTGTGGTTTTTCTCGCTCCTTTTTCCCAGTCTTAAGGGGCATAATCTGCATCAGTTTATTAGCTGAGCAGATTCAGTAGAAAATGTCTTGAATTTGGAGGGGTGTGGCTCCGGGTGCTCATGATTTTTGGGGGATTGCACCTGAAGCCAGGTAAAGCATGTCTATCTCAGCTCACCACATCACGTGACCTCTCCTGGCTCTACTTACAAAGACAGAGGAAGATTTGATTTCATAGTCAACATTAATGCCAAGTTTTGTCTTGGACTCTAATGCAGAGTTGGTGTTTATGCTTTTCCTTAAACATTATTTATTTATTTATTTATTTGATTTATATTCTGCTTTTCAGCCATTTCAAACAGATTACATCCTTTTCACCCCAACTAGACAATTCATTTAGCTCTTTACAGTTCGATTTGTTATATTTTCCCTTTACTTATGTTGTATCCAAGTTTCCTCCTGTTCTATGTAAGACAATTTTTGTCACTGTTTGTTCAAGGTTGATATGTAAACTGGAGTGATAATTAACTCTGTTTTTTGAACTTCGGTATAGAAAAAGTTATAAATAAATAAATAAATAAATATTGTAGCTTTTCCTGATTTGGCAAAAGAGATTCAGAAGAAACATAGAAATGACAGCAGAAGAAGACCAATAGGCCCATCCAGTCTGCCCAGCAAGTATGAAGAAAAGGAAAACTTTCCTATTATAGAGACCTAAAGTATTATAGATTAGAGCTTCCATTTCTTTGAAGTATCCTTAAAATGTGTAACTATCAAGATATAAGATTCATGTTTTTTAAGAAACTTCTTTGTGACAAGATTCCAGCTATTAGTTTTCAGGCCATGTGATAATGTGATATGATTATATTTTATCTTCTTCTCTCCTGCTAGTGCTGCTTTTTTTGTTGTTAATTGGGATATTGTTGTAAATCAATTCCCCATTTTATGGAATGACGTCAGCAATTATCAATTGTATAATTTCATTTTTATATATTTTTTTAAATTATTTTGAGTATTTTCTAATTGTTCATTTCCACTCAAAATTTATATCTTGTAATTATTTCAAAATTGATACAAGATAAAAAAAAAAAAAGTGTATGTGCAGACTTTACCTAAAAACTTGCAGCTATAAAGTTGCCCTCAAGACGTTTATTTTGATTAAGCAAAGGAACAAAAATGGTAATAAGTATTAAACAAATTGAAACACAAATTAATAAAACAAATGCCTGAAATGAAGAAACAAAAAGAAAAATATTTCCCTGCACATCCCTACCTCTTGGCTCCTTTTTCTCTGGACTGCTTCCATTCTTTCTATATTAATTTGAAAGTATGATCTCCAGAACTGAACATAATATTTTGTTAAGAGACTTCAGAAAAGTTCTGAGAGCTTCACTTATTTGTTCCATTGATTTTTGGAGACAGTAATTGTTCTGCAGAAATGGAGAAGAACATATATTGTCCTTCTTCATAAAAGTGATATTAGGGAGGAGGTAGGAATTTACACACCAGGCAGCTCGCTTTATTTCAACAACAGATACAATAATCAAGCCTCTAGTAAAGGAAAGACTAGCAAAATATTTGGAATGCAGAGGACTGTGGGATCCAAGTCAACATAGTTTTAGGAGAGGCATATCATGCCAGTCAAATTTGATTTATTTCTTCGATTGTGAGTCTAAATAATTAGCTTGGGAGAGAGTGCTGAATGCAGTGTACTTAGATTTCTGTTAAGCTTTTGATATTGTCCTACTATATAAGAAGCTTAAATTAACTGAGCAGTCTAGGAGTAATATAAGGTATTGGTGGAGTTATGACCCCCTTCAGCTCTCTAACAATTACTCCCTGAGTACAGCATAGGTTGGTCTGGAGTGGAAAGATCCTACAGTGTAGCCTCCTCAGCCTCTCCTCAGGGCAGCCAGATAGGCAGCTCTGCCTTGCTGAAACACTCTTCCTCCTGCTCCTTCTCTTTCTGCTTTTCCTTTTCTCCCTGGCTCCGCTGATCTGATATCTGACTTTTCCTCCTCCATCAGCCAGAATACTTCTGAGATGTACAAAGGCAGGTGACAGTGACCTTTTGTAGCAGTGTTGATTAATATTTCCCATGAATAGCTGAATAGTAGAAAGCGGCCTTTATTTATTTATTTTTTATTTAAACATTTGTGTATACTGCTTTCTACATGGGTAATGGTCTAGGTCAGTGACGGCAAACTCCGGTCCTCGAGCGCCACAAACAGGCCAGGTTTTCAGGATATCCGCAATAAATATGCATGAGAGAGCTTTGCATACACTGCCTCCATTGTATGCATATATTTCTCATGCCTATTCATTGAGGATATCCTGAAAACCTGGCCTTTTTGTAGCACTTGAGGACTGGAGTTCACCATCACTGGTCTAGGTAATTTACATATAAAAACATATATCTCAGACCAGTAAGCTAGGTGAACCTACATTTTGGACATAAAATGTCCATGTAATGAGTTGCACATATTTTTTAATCTTTAGCAAAGTGTGCAATATGATTTCTTCTGCACAGTTCCTTATTTATATAGTTAAAATTTTGTAAAGATATGCACGTGTTGAACATTTATATGATGATACATCAACCCATGTTTACACAGTAAAAGTGCTGCAAAAAGACCTTAGAGGACAATTTTCAAAAGTCATTTAGCCAGATAAATTCAGATTTACCTTTCCATTAGCTCTCTGAAAATTGCCCATCTTTAATCTGGTTAAAAGTATCCATGCATCTCCACCGCATGTATATAATCTTGGCCAGGAAAAAGGAATGTGCTTCCATGGGTTTGGTGTGGATAGGATTAAGAAATAGCATGTGAACTGTGCATTTCCCAGATAAACTTAGCCAGCACATAAAGCAGGTACATAATCTGCAGGCCTCTTGTAACTATGGGCAATTGGCGAGAGGTAAAGTATGTGAGGACTTTCTTTTTGAAAATTTATACAAAATCTATTGACACAAAGTACTCATGGACTTTGTACCTGGGCAAGCAAAAATGTTCTTTCAGTGATTATTAGCTTGGTGGTTTCTGCTGGTACAAATCCTTGTGAAGCTTAATGAATTGGTCCCCTGTCATGTAAATGTTTGTTCTTGTTAGGTAGCAAAAAAATGTATTCCAGCTTAGCACACGCTATAGCTCTTCAATCGGCATCTGTTGCAAGATTCACTAACTATGACTGTGTAGACCTGGAGAATTTGAATAAACCTGCGTTATTACATCTTCTATATTCTCATTTACACTGGAATGGCAGAACCGTGGACTACACTGTAATTTATAAAAATCTTCCATTAAACAAATTACATTCATGCACGTGCATGTGTGAGCAAATTTGTAAGGAAGATGAGTAGGATGGAAAGATAACCATAGCTCTGCACAGAAGTCTCAACGCTCAAAGATATGCTGAAAATGTATGTTGCATTTCACTTAAAGATTGCTAGATGTAATAGCAAGGAAACTTTAATTACATTTTAAGAATGTAACCTGATCTAATTAATAGGCATAACAAAATGTGTTTATTTACCAAATAATTAATTGATGATTCATAGAGATTGCATTTTCTGTGCCCACATCCTGTCAGATTTGTCATTAATTTATTTATAAACCTCAAACATGTTTAGCTTGTGAGATGTCAAATGCACACAGCTGAATGTGCTGAATGACAATCACAGTGCTGACTTGCTGAGTTACTTATTGTGTTTGTTCAGTGACATAAGGTGTGATAATATTATATTTTTCTTGATTTGGTTTACAGGATGTATTTAAATCACAGAAAAAGAAAGTGTCTATGAAAATAGAACTAAATGAATAGTTCACAAAGAGAAAAATATTGGATTATCAGCATGTAGCCTTGCTTAATAGAAAAGTAGCAGTTAGTTAAAACTTGATAGTATGACAACAGAAGACTTGACATTCACAACAATGTTTTATATGTTAAAATTTAAATACAAAAAGGTAAAAACAACTCACTAAGAAATGTAATGGAAAAGGTCTGAAATGGGCATATTGTTGGTATAACAATTTAAGGAGCTTTAGAAAAAAAGAAAGAGAATGATGGAGCAGGGAGAAGAAAGTTAATATAATGTCAGTTTTTAAAGGTACTTATATGGCTAAGGAATTAGCCAGCTACATATCAATTCCTTTGAAAATTGAGCTGAGTGGTTAAATTCTGGGCATTCCAGGAGTGATGTTGGGTTAGGGGGAAACATTTGACAATAACTGATTTTCAGTGCAAGCTGCCTAATTTGGTTAGCAAACCTAGGCATTGCTATATTTATTTATTTATTTCATTTATTTTTAATTTTTATATACCGAAATTCCTGTATAAGATACAAATCAATCCGGTTTACATAGAACGGCAAATTGCCCTGGTCTTACAAGCCAGACCAGGGCTTTTTACATGGAACAGTAAACAGTGATCATCCGTAAACTATACAAATAACAAGTTAAACAGTGAGTCTGAATATAACAAATTGATAATAAATACAGATTAATAACAATTAATTATTCAAATTAACAGTGGCTTGCCAGATGGATTAACATGAAACAGATGAACAGGGTGGGGGGGGGGGGGAGCCGAAGAGGATAAAGATGAGGGCATAAAATGGATAGATTGCTGGATCGCATTCTTAGAGGGGGAAGGAAGAAGGGAGGTGTGAAGGATGGCAAGGGGGAAGGGTCGCGTCAAGTGAGAAGGGGTTAGGAAACTTGAAATTAAGGAATCAGATCATGATAACCTAGTTACATTATATGAATGGGAAAGCTTGGCTAAAGAGCCAGGTTTTTTGCTTTTTTTTAAAACTCTGGTATATATTTATATTAAGCGTACTACTATTATGGTAGTAGGCTTAAATCTAGCTGGTCACCCTCCCTCCCCCAATCCAGACTGTAATATATATTTAAAGTTGGAACCAAATCCCTCTCCCTCCCTCTCACCTGAGCTAATAATGTTTCCTTTCCAATTCTCTATTGCAGTTGTACAAACCAAATCAACTTTCAGTGTATGTTTGATATAAAAAGAAAGCTAGATTAATTTTCATTGTGCACTTGACTTAAAAGTAGGTCCCTTGCTTTGAAAAAGCATGAGAGAACTGTGAATAGGTGAACTTGAAAGCCTTGTTAGAAAAGGTCATTTTGGTAAACTAATTAAACTGTGAATACTTAAATGAGTTTGTTAGAAGCATTTTGCCTTTGAAGCACATATATTATATATAACAAAATAAAAGATAAATAACCAAAAGTTTTAATATTTTGAGCAGAATTTCCCTAGAAATTCACTGAAGAGTGTCCCTTCCACTCGCTCTCCCTACTCCCCTGGCCACTTTGCCCTCCCAGACCTCAACTCCTCCACCTGCCAGTTTCTCATTCCTCCACCTCTAGGCTCAACCCCTTCCACTCTATCACAGCTCCCAGAATTTGATCCTGTTCTCATTTACTAGGATGTGAATCGTGCCCCTCACACAGGCTCCCTCTGTCCCTCCCTCTCACACACATGCTCCCTCTCTCTAGTACACATACACACAACCCATGCAGGCTCCCTCACTCTCTCGTACACACACATCCCCTCATACAGGGCACTCTTTCTTGCATACACACTCCCCACAAGCTCCCTTTCTCTTTCACACATCATCCACACGCAGGCTACCTATGTCTCTCTCTCACAACAGCCCTTCACACAGACTCTGTCTAACACATACACAATCCCCTTCAACAACAGGCTAGCATCCTCACATACACATGGACCCTTTTTCATACACATGATCTCTTTTTCATACACACCAGCTCCCAATCTCTCACCTACATACACACTCCTTCAAAATCTCCTCATATAGGCTCCCTCTCTCTGACACCCACACTCAAGTACTGCCCTGCTCTCTCTCACTGCCCAGGCTCTCTCTCATACCCCCCTGATTTTAACTACATGGGCGATATAACACTCAATGATGCTATCTCGCTCTCACCAAATACACTGCTCTCTATCGCTGATATAATACAAAATAAAAAGGATGAGAGGGAGAACAAGGGCACGTCCCCAGCCACAGAACAGATAGCGAAACGCGAAGGCAGCGACGAGCGCAAAATAACACGTCACCACGATTCACACACAAGCCCCCACCCCCGCCCCCTCCCATCCCCTCTCTCCCATCCCTCTCCTCCACCTCTACATCCCCCTCCTACTCCCCTCCTACTCCCCTCTCTCACATTGATTCCTCTCACACACACACACACACACACACACACACACACCTCTCTACACACATTCACTCTCACAGAGCCCTTCATCTTTGCTGTGAGTGGAACACACTCCATTCATGGCATGCTGGAGTCTCCTCTGCCATTTTCTGCACATAATTTGGCAATTCTGCATCGGGGGCAATTCTGCACAAATTCTGTGCTCCGCAGTAGCACAGAATTTCCACAGGACTAACCATGACAAGTAAAATCACCCGACACAATATCATGTTTCGAAGAAGGCTCTGCTTTAGAGGTGAATTTCGCAGCAGTGTCAGCTTTTACTCTAAAAGACAAAACTTAATGTTAGGGAAGTAAGGAATGTCAACACAAAAAAATCACAAACCGCTCCAAAATTACATCAGAATCCCTATGTTTACCGAGGGCCGTCTGGCCTCTACTAAAGTGCAGAATAGCACTGCAGGGAACAGTTAAAATGGCTATGGAACATAATTGCGTCAGCGACATAAATGAGTTGACAGCTGGGTAATCAACTTGAAAGCTGTCAACAAAAACAATGAGATTGTCAAAATCAGTCAGAAACATTGGTGCCACTTGATCTCAGTGTTAAGACCATTAGGAGAAACAGTTTTCAAAAAGTAATTCCAATATTGTTTGCGTTTAGTTAAAAATTTATCCTGATCCCCATCCCTCCAATAAGGCTTAAGTTGTTCTATAACTGACCAGCGAATGTCAGAAAAGCAGTGTGGTTTAGAAAAAAAAAAATGAGGCATTATAGGAACCTGTTGTTTATAAGTTTTCAAACAACTTTTGTGTTCTAAAAGGTGCACTTGGAAGAGCTGGACAGTTTTTCCCATGTACTGTAGACCACAGAGACATTGAATAAGTATACCACGTGTGAAATTTTACAAGTATATACTTGCACAGTCTTCACCTGTCAACCCGCAGCAGACATAACAAAATCATTAGGGTTTTTCAGAGCACAGATTGTGCATGAATTGCATTCCTCATACAGTTGTGGAGGATCTGAGATATTGGGGGTATGAGTATAATGTATTACCAAATTCCTGATGATCTGTCCGTGAAAACAAATTGGGGTTTGAGTACAAGTGAATTTATCAAGTATTGGCCAATTTTTGACACTTCCTGTTGCATGGAAAAGATGGAACCAGCAACATCCAGTGGAAGCACTGAGAGGAAAGGATCACCTTGCTTGTGGCTGAAAGGAATCAGTAAGTTTTTGCTTGGGAAACTTTCTTTTTTAAAAGTATTGGGATGAAGTTAACTATTTGGGAATATTATTTAATGTGTTTGTGTATGTTTGTGCTTTTAATAGTCAGTAAGGCAGGGAATAAACTGAAGTTAGACTGTTTGTATTTTTAAATAGACAGTCAGTAAGGCAGTTAATAAGCAGTAGTTAGTGTGCTTATTTTTAATAGTCTTTAAGGCAGCTAATAAGCAGAAGTTAGAGTATTTGTATATTAAAAAAAAAAGTAGCCAGAAGCTAAAAATAAGCTAGGAGCAGTGTATACCTAAGTAAAAAGGTTGAAAAGTTCAGCACTCACCTTGGAAATATATTGAGGTAGTGTGATTTGGTTTGATTAGGTACCAACATTTGTTAATCAAGAGAACAGTGAGTCAATCTGGATGACTAACTGAAGTTAGACTGTATTTCCCAACCCTCCCACCCCTTGCCCACAAACCCTAGCTCATCCTTTAATTTATAGGCAGGTGTCACTTTTAACAAAAAAAAACAAACACCTTATTGAGAGTTTGATCATTCCCCTGTAGGCCACTACCAGACATATAGTGAATTCACTAATACATATAAAGGAAGTTAATTAGACATATTCCTACTCCCATAGCAACCTAAATCTTAACTAGGAACTGAACAAATTTGAGATGAAGGTAGCAGTCCAGCAGCAAGAGGAGGGCTTTCCAGCCTTTTGCATCGAGTGTCACATATATGATTTTTTACCCGCCGGTGAGAAATTGTACATGTGCATGCGATGTAAAGAGCTCCTTGCTCTCAGAGAATGAGTCCGATCTCTGGAGGCTAGAGTGTCAGACCTGGAGGAGCTGAGGCAGACAGAGAGATATAAAGATGAGACCTTCAGGGACATAGTAGCCAAGTCCCAACTTCAGAATGGCGGCCCTGGTGCTGCCTTGGAGGAAGAAGGTCTCATGATCGGAGAGCATCAACCTGGTGCAGCAGGACAAGATCCTGTAGCAAGGACCAGCTCTCCAGGTAGTGCATTTTCCTTTCGCACCAAGGATGTGTCTCCAAGGACTACTGCCCAGGAGGGAAGGGTTAAGTCAGCCATCATAGTTGGTGATTCGATTACTAGGAATGTAGATGCTGGCTGGCTGGAGGGCAAGAGGATTGCCTGGTAACATGAATACCTGGTGCAAAGGTGGTGGACCTCATGCGTCACCTAGATAGGATTTTAGACAGTCATGGGGAGGAGCTGGCTGTCATGGTACATGTGGGCACCAACAACGTAGGAAAATGTGGGAGGGAGGTTCTGGAACCCAAATTTAGGCTCTTAGGTAGAAAGCTTAAATCCTGAACCTCCAGGGTAGCATTCTCTGAAATGCTTCCTGTTCCATGCACAGGTTCCCAGAGGCAGGCAGAGCTACAGAGTCTCAATGCATGGATGAAACAATGGTGCAAGGAAGAGGGATTCAGTTTTGTAAGGAACTGGGGAACCTTTTGGGGAAAGGGGATTCTCTTCCGAAGGGATGGGCTCCATCTTAACCAGGGTGGAGCTAGACTGCTGGTGCTAACATAAGAACCTAAGAAATTGCCATGCTGGGTCAGACCAAGGATCTATCAAGCCCAGCATCCTGTTTCCAACAGGGGCCAAACCAGGCCACCAGAACCTGGCAATTCTCCAAACACTAAGAAGATTCCATGCTACTGATGCAATTAATAGCTGTGGCTATTCCCTAAGTAAACGTGATTAATAGCAGGTAATGGACTTCTCCTTCAAGAACTTATCCAAACCTTTTTTGAACCCAGCTACACTAACTGCACTAACCACATCTTCTGGCAACAAATTCCAGAGCTTTATTGTGCATTGAGTGAAAAAGAATTTTCTCTGATTAGTCTTAAATGTGCTACTTGCTAACTTCATGGAATGCCCCCTAGTCCTTCTATTATTCAGAAGTGTAAATAACCGAGTCACATCTACTCGTTCAAGACCTCTCATGATCTTAAAGACCTCTATCAATTCCCCCCTCAGTCATCTCTTCTCCAAGCTGAACAGCCCTAACCTCTTCAGCCTTTCGGGGAGCTGTTCCATCCCCTTTATCATTTTGGTTACCCTTCTCTGTACCTTCTCCATCGCAACTATATCTTTTTTGTGATGAGGCGACCAGAATTGTACACAGTTTTTAAGGTGTGGTCTCACCATGGAGCGATATAGAGGCATTATGACATTTTGGGGCAGATTTTAAAAAGCATTTACATGCGTAAATCTGGGTTTTACGCATGTAAATGCACTTTACTCGAGTAAGTGGGCTTTTGAAAATTGCTACAATATATGCCATTGAATCGTCCATAGGATTTATTTGCATAAGTGCACTTTACGTGAGTAAATGGCTTTTGAAAATTGCTACAATAGTAGTTACATTTATGCGCGTAACTCCTTTGAAAATTACCCCCTTTTTGTTTTATTAACCATTCCCTTCCTAATAATTCCTAACATTCTGTTTGCTTTTTTGCCTGCTGCAGCACACTGAGCCGAAAATTTTAAAGTATTATAAACTATGATGCCTAGATCTTTTTCCTGGGTGGTAGCTCCTAATATAGAACCTAACATCGTGTAACTACAGCAAGGGTTATTTTCCCTATATGCAATACCTTGCACTTGTCCACATTAAATTTCATCTGCCATTTGGATACCCAATCTTCCAGTCTTGCAAGGTCCTCCTGTAATATATAACAGTCTGCTTGTGATTTAACTACTCTGAATAATTTTGTATCATCCGCAAATTTGATAACCTCACTCATCATATTCCTTTCCAGATCATTTATATATATAGTAAAAAGCACCGGTCCAAGTACAGATCCTTGAGGCACTCCACTGTTTAACCTTTTCCACTGAGAAAATTGACCATTTATTCCTACTCTCTGTTTCCTGTCTTTTAACCAGTTTGTAATCCACGAAAGGACATCGCCTCCTATCCCATGACTTTTTAGTTTTCGTAGAAGCCTCTCATGAGAGACTTTGTCAAACGCCTTCTGAAAATCCAAATACACTATATCTACCGGTTCATCTTTATCCACATGTTTATTAACCCCTTCAATAAAATGAAGCAGAATTGTTAGGCAAGACTTCCCTTGGGTAAATCCATGTTGACTGTGTTCCATTAAATCATGTCTTTCTATATGCTCTACGATTTTGATCTTGAAAATAGTTTCCACTATTTTTCCCAGAACAGAAGTTAGGCTCACTGGTCTATAGTTACCCAGATCGCCCTGGAGCCTTTTTTAAATATTGGGGTTACATTGGCCACACTCCAGTCTTCAGGTACAATGGATGATTTTAATGATAGGTTACAAATTTTAACTAATAGATCAGAAATTTCATGTTTTAGTTTCTTCAGTACCCTAGGATGCATACCATCTGGTCCAGGTGATTTGCTACTCTTTAGTTTGTCAACCTGGCCTACTACATCTTCCATGTTCACTAGGGATGTGAATCGTTTTTTGACGATTTAAAACAATCATCAGATATATTTTAAATCATCAAAAATCATTAGAGCCGCGATACAATAACAATTCCCCCGATTTATCGTCAAAAAATCGTAAATTGGGGGGAGGGCGGGAAAACCGGCACCCTAAAACCCACCCCAACCCTTTAAAATAAATCCCCCACCCTCCCGAAGCCCCCCAAAATGTTTTAAATTATCTGGGGTCCAGTGGGGGGGTCCCGACGTGATCTCCCACTCTCGGGCCGCGGCTGCGTTAACAGAAATGGCGCCGGTGGCCCTTTGCCCTTACCATATGACAGGGCAAAGGTAGCGCCGGCGCCATTTTGGTTCCTGTTACCCGACGTCACGAGTGCAGGAGATCGCTCCCGGACCCCCGCTGGACCCCCAGGGACATTTGGCCAGCTTGGGGGGGCCTCCTGACCCCCACAAGACTTGCCAAAAGTCCAGCGGGGTTCCGGGAGCGACCTCCTGCACACGGGCCATATTGACAATATTCAAAATGGCGCCAGCGCTACTTTTGCCCTCACTATGTTGACATAGTGAGGGCAAAAGTCAAAATGGCGCCGGTGCTACTTTTGCCCTCACTATGTCAGTGAGGGCAAAAGACTTGCCAAAAGTCCAGCGGGGGTCCGGGAGCGATCTCCTGCACTCGTGACATCGGGTGACAGGAACCAAAATGGCACCGGCGCTACCTTTCCCCTGTCATATGGTAAGGGCAAAGGGCCACCGGCGCCATTTCTTTTAACGCAGCTGTGGCCCGAGAGCGGGAGATCGCGCCGGGACCCCCCCACGGGACCCCAGGTAATTAAAAACATTTTGGGGGGCTTCGGGAGGGTGGAGGATTTATTTTAAAAGGTCGGGGTGGGTTTTAGGGTGCCGGTTTTCCCGCCCTCCCCCGATTTATGATTTTTTACGATTTAAAAAAAACCAAAAACCATGACGATCAGATTTCCCTCCCCCCCCAGCCAAAATCGATCATTAAGACAATCGATCACCCGATTTACATCCCTAATGTTCACAGTGATTTTGTTCAGTTTGTCTGACTCATCACCCCTGACAACCATCTCCGGAACTGGTATCTCCCCAACATCCTCATTAGTAAACATGGAAGCAAAGAATTCATTTAGTTTTTCTGCAATGACCTTATCTTCCCTAAGAGCACCTTTAACCCCTCGGAGATAGAGCAGCTTCTAAATTAGAACAAAGGAGAAAGCTGACAGTCACTCAGTAGCACATGGTTCAGAGGGAGGTATCTTCAAAGGATACTAATGATGCTTTAGAATTAGAGCATCCCGGCAGTGGGGTTCCAATAATAATAAGGAAAGTACTCCAAGTGTCTGTAACTACTCACCTGAGCTAAAAAATTCTAACTTATCCCTATCAATTAAAAAGCAGAATGAAAATACAAACAAAAAACAAACTTTGAAATGTATGTATGCTTATGCCAGAAGTCTAAGATGTACGATGGGAGAATTAGAATGTATAGCAGTGAATGATGACATAGATTTAATTGGCATCTCAGAGACATGGTGGAAAGAGGATAACCAATGGGACAGTGCTATACCGGGGTACAAATTATATTGCAATGGCACAGAGGAGCACCCAAGAGGTGATGTGGCGCTTTATGTCTGGGATGGCATAGAGTCCAACAGGATAAACATCCTGCATGACACTAAATGCACAATCAAATCTTTATGGGTAAAAATCCCTTGTGTGTTGGGGAAGACTATAGTGATAGGAGTAAACTACCGTCTACCTGGTCAAGATGGTGAAACGGACAGTGAAATGCTAAGAAAAATTAGGGAAGCTAACCAAATTGGTAGTGCGGTAATAATTGGAGATTTCAATTACCCCAATAATCCAGAGAAGCATAACCATGCACATATCTAAATCCACAGAAACACTGGTGCAGGAAAAAGTTCTCACTTCCACAAGGTAGAAGAAAAAGTCTTATATTTATTCGAAAATGCAAACTAACTATGCAGTAACAACTAACTATGCAGTAACAATCTTTAAAGTTAACTTTAAAGATTGTTACTGCATAGTGGTCCCTCCCGATGCAGCAAGTGCGAAACACGGGTCCGTGTCGGGGGACTTCAAGAGTTTTTGTGTTATTACTGATGGAGTTGCCACAATGAACTTTTGTTAGTTTGCATTTTCGAATAAATATAAGACTTTTTCATCTACCTTGTGGAAGTGAGAACTTTTTCCTGCACCAGTGTTTCTGTAGATTTCAATTACCCCAATATTGACTGGGCAACTGTATCATCGGGACATGCTAGAGAGATAAAGTTCCTGGATGGAATAAAAGACAACTTTATGGAGCAATTGGTTCAGAAACTGACAAGAGAGGGAACAATTTTAGATCTAATTGTCAGTGGATCACAGGATTTGGTAAGAGAGCTAATGCGGTGGGGCTGCTTGGCATGTATCGCGTTGGTATTGATAAGCGTTGAAATTGATAAGACAAGCTAAGATATAATTTGAAAAGAAGTTGGCCGTAGAGGCGAAATCTCACAGTAAACCAAAGCAGAAAGACTGAGAGGGAATCACTTGGACCGTTAGATGATCGAGGGGTTAAAGAGGCAATTAGAGAAGATAAAGCCATTGCAGAAAGATTAAATGATTTTTTTGCTTCAGTGTTTACTGAAGAGTATGTTTGGGAGATAGTTTTCAAGGGTAATGATTCAGATGGACTGAACCAAATCATGGTGAACCTAGAAGATGTGGTAGGCCTGAGTGACAACCTGAAGAGTAGTAAATCACATGGACCAGATGGTATACACCCCAGGGTTCTGAAAGAACTAAAAAATGAAAATTCCGAACTATTAGTAAAACTTTGTAACCTATCATTAAAACCATCCATTGTACCTGAAGACTGGAGGATAGCAAATGTAACCCCAATATTTAAAAGGGCTCCAGGGGCGATCCGGGAAACTACAGACCAGTTAGCCTGACTTCAGTACCAGTAAAAATATTGGAAAAATGTTCTAAATATCAAAATCACAGAACAAATAGAAAGACATGGTTTAATGGAACAAAGTCAGCATGGCTTTACCCAAGGCAAGTCTTGCCTCACAAATCTGCTTCACTTTTTTGAAGAAGTTAATAAACATGTAGATAAAGGTGAATCAGTAGATGTAGTATATTTGGATTTTCAGAAGGCGTTTGACAAAGTTCCTCTTGAGAGTCTTCTAGGAAAAGTAAAAAGTCATGGGATAGGTGGTGATGTCCTTTCGTGGATTGCAAACTGTCTAAACGACAGGAAACAGAGTAGGAATAAATGGACAATTTTCTCAGTGGAAGGGAGAGGGCATTGGAGTGCCTCAGGGTTCTGTATTGGGACCTGTACATTTCAATATATTTATAAATAATCTGGAAAGAATTTGACAAGTGAGGTTATCAAATTTTCAGATGGTACAAAATTGTTCAGAGTAGTTAAAACACAAGCAGATTGTGATAAATTGCAGGAAGACCTTCTGAGACTGGAAAATTGGGCATCCAAATGGAGGATGAAATTTAATGTGATAAGTGCAAGGTGATGCATATAGGAAAAAATAACCCATGCTATAGTTGCACAATGTTAGGTTCCATATTAGGAGCTACCACCCAAGAAAGAGACCTAGGCGTCATAGTGGATAACACATTGAAATCATAGGTTCAATGTGCTGTGGCAGTCAAAAAAGCAAACAGAATGTTGGGAATTATTAGAAAGGGAATGGTGAATACAACAGAAAATGTCATAATGCCTCAGTATCACTCCATGGTGAGACCACATCTTGAATACTGTGTACAATTCTGGTCGCTGCATCTCAAAAAAGATATAGTTGCGATGGAGAAGGCACAGAGAAGGGCGACCAAAATGATAAAGGGAATGGAACAGCTCCCCTATGAGGAAAGACTAAAGAGGATAGGACTTTTCAGCTTGGAGAAGAGACGGCTGAGGGGGGATATAAAATAGAGGTGTTTTAAATCATGAGAGATCTAGAACGGGTAAATGTGAATTGGTTATTTACTTTTTCAGATAATAGCAGGACTAGGGGGCACTCCATGAAGTTAGAATGTGGCACATTTAAAACTAATCGGAGAAAGTTCTTTTTCACTCAACACACAATTAAACTCTGGAATTTATTGCCAGAGGATGTGGTTAGTGCAGCTAGTGTAGCTGTGTTTAAAAAAGGATTGGATAAGTTCTTGGAGGAGAAATCCATTACCTGCTATTAATTACGTTGACTTAGAAAATAGCCACCTCTATTACTAGCAACAGTAGCATGGAATAGACTTAGTTTTTGGGTACTTGCCAGGTTCTTATAGCCTGGATTGGCCACTGTTGGAAACAGGATGCTGGGCTTGATGGATCCTTGGTCTGACCCAGTATGGCAAGTTCTTATGTTCTTAACATCTGACCTAAGCAATTTGAAGTCAAATAGTAGATCAGCCAAATCTGCTTTGGTCTGGTGTCTGGTTGCATGCAAGTTACACTTCAGAAACTGATTCTGTACTACCTTGATTTCTGTTAAATTTTGCCAGAATGAAGCATAACTCTTTTGTGGTTATATACCTTATTGAAACTCCAGTGCAGATGTAATAGCTCCAAAGAATATTATTTGTCAGGCCACTGGGCATTAGATCCACATCTATTTGATATACAGATATGGTGACAACAACAATAGCAAGTACAATTTTGTTCTTATTGTAAATTAAAGCTGGATTGGATCTACACATGATAGATTAAAGCAAAACCTCTTAGTGAAGATGGATCACATTCCTTTTTGTTTTAATACCATGGAATGTGGCCATTGATCCTGCCACGCTCCGACCCACTCGCCCACCGACCCCTCGGATGGCCCTGCACAAGCTTCAGCCAACAGCGATAGGACCCGCCCACCATCCGTTTCGTTGGAAATAAGACTGAGCCTTTTAAGGGCCAACGCCGAATGCAGGCCACCCCATCTCGGTCTCACCTTCTAACCCACGCAGCTGGCGCTGACCTGCTGGGGTCCAGCGCTCTCCTCCCACCACTCGCCGACCCGCTTGCCCACCATCTCCCTCGGATAGCCCAGCACGAGCTTCAGCCAATGGCAGCAGGACCCACCCCCATCTGCTACGTCGGCAGTGCGACCCGAGCCCTTTAAGGGCCAACGCCAAACGCAGGCCACCCCTTCTCGGCCTCACCTTCTAGCTCACGTGACCGGTGCTGACCCGCCGGGGTTAAGGGCTCTCCTCCCGCCACGCACCGACCCGCTCACCCACTGATCCCTCGGATGGCCCAGCACGAGCTTCAGCCAACGGCAGTAGGACCCGCCTACCATCCGCTATGTCGGCAGCATGACCTGAACCCTTTAAAGGCCATCGCCGAATGCAGGCATTGCTCGCCTGGCATCGCGTGCCTAATTAGCGCGACAAAGGGGCATGCCCCTTAGTGCACCACTTTGTGCCACACCTTTGTGCCCCCCCCCCACCTATGCTCCCCCCTCCCCCAACCCACCAGATCCTCTGTCCTGCCCTCGCCAATCCTAACCACTGCTCTCACTCCTACCCAGGGCGCCTTTATACCTTACATCGCACCCCCACACACAAACAGCCCCAACCCTCCCAACTAAACTCCCCACCTCTACGAGTATATTCACAAGCACCACAAGGCAGCACACACCATCTGCTACACCCCCTTTCCCCCACACCATGGATACCTACTACAAACCTCTACCGACAAACTACAACTGCTTCCATAACATGAAACACTATATACACCAACGCCCACAATACCTTACAGCCATCCCCATAAACCCAAATGTTCACATGGCAACTCTTTTATTCCTAACACTATTCCTGATCAATGCACAGTCTGTCTCCAAGAAAATCCCCAAACTACACGATCTCCTAATGGACAATCTCCCTGACATCCTCTGTATCACCAAATCTTGACTCAAAAACTCAGGCACAGCACTAATAAACAAACTACCCCATTCTGCATACAATATTTTCTCATTGCCTAGACCAAAAAAAAAAAAAAAAGGAGATGGACTACTCTTCCTAGCCTTAAAGAAATTCAAGTTCACACATCACCCCATCAACCTACCACCTCCACTGGAAATAGGCCTCTTCAAAGCAAAATACCTTCAAATTATGCTGTTATATGCCCCACTGAAATGCCTAGAACTCCACTTATCCTTTCTCATCGAAACCATTCCCTCCCACATCAACATGGACATACCTGAAATTATCCTAGGGGATTTCAACCTCCACATAGATACAACTCCCTGTTACCTTCATGCAAACTCCTACTTGACACAAAGACAGCAATTGGATTCAAACAAATAATCAACACAGCGACTCAGAAATCAAGCCACACTCTCGACCTCATATTTATCAATGACAAAGTGTCACACACCAGCAACCCCCCTACAACAACTAGCATCCCATGGCTGGATCACAAACTCATTCAGGCCACAGTCCAGCTGGAAACCAACCACACAGAAACTAACAACAACAAAAAATACATCAAATTCCCCAGTGAAGACATAGAAACATAGAAACATAGAAATGACGGCAGAAGAAGACCAAACGGCCCATCCAGTCTGCCCAGCAAGCTTCACACATTTTTGTCTCTCATACTTATCTGTTTCTCTTAGCTCTTGGTTCTATTTCCCTTCCACCCCCACCATTAATGTAGAAAGCAGTGATGGAGGTGCATCCAAGTGAAATATCTAGCTTGATTAGTTAGGGGTAGTAGGGGTAGTAACCGCCGCAATAAGCAAGCTACACTCATGCTTATTTGTTTTACCCAGACTATGTTATACAGCCCTTATTGGTTGTTTTTCTTCTCCCCTGCCGTTGAAGCAGGGAGCTATGCTGGATATGCTTGAAGTATCAGTTTATTCTTCTCCCATGCTGTTGAAGCAGAGAACTATGCTGTATATGCATAGAAATTGAAGTATCAGGCTTATTTGGTTTGGGGTAGTAACCGCCGTAACAAGCCAACTTCTCCCCTCTTTGTGAGTGCAAATCCTTTATTCCACATTTCCTCTTGCTGTTGAAGCTAGAAGGATGTTGGAGTCACAGTAAGCATGTGTACGTTTATTGAATAAGGGTATTGTCTCCAGGCAGTAGCCATCATTCTGGCGAGTCACCCACTCTTCATTGGCGGCCTCTTGACTTTATGGATCCACAGTGTTTATCCCACGCCCCTTTGAATTCCTTCACAGTTCTGGTCTTCACCACATCCTCCGGAAGGGCATTCCAGGCATCCACCACCCTCTCCGTGAAGAAATACTTCCTGACATTGGTTCTGAATCTACCTCCCTGGAGCTTCAAATCGTGACCCCTGGTTCTGCTGATTTTTTTCCTACGGAAAAGGTTTGTCGTTGTCTTTGGATCATTAAAACCTTTCAAGTATCTGAAAGTCTGTATCATATCGCCTCTGCTCCTCCTTTCCTCCAGGGTGTACATATTTAGATTCTTCAATCTCTCCTCGTACGTCATCCGATGAAGATCCTCCACCTTCCTGGTCGCCCTTCTCTGTACCGCTTCCATCTTGTCTTTGTCTTTTTGTAGATACGGTCTCCAGAACTGAACACAGTACTCCAGGTGAGGCCTCACCAAGGACCAGTACAAGGGAATAATCACTTCCCTTTTCTTACTCGATATTCCTCTCTCTATGCAGCCCAGCATTCTTCTGGCTTTTGCTATAGCCTTGTCGCATTGTTTCGCAGACTTCATATCATTAGACACTATCACCCCAAGGTCCCTCTCCTGCTCCGTGCACATCAGCCTTTCCCCCCCCCCCCCCCCCCATCGAATACAGTTCATTCGGATTTCCACTCCCCATATGCATGACTTTGCACTTCTTGGCATTGAATCTCAGCTGCCATATCTTCGACCACTGTTCCAGTTTCCTTAGATCCTGTCTCATTCTCTCCACTCCTTCCGGCGTGTCCACTCTGTTGCAGATCTTAGTGTCATCCGTGAAAAGACAAACCTTGCCTTCTATCCCGTCCGCAATGTCGCTCACAAAGATATTGAACAGGACCGGTCCCAACACCGATCCTTGCGGTACACCACTTAAAACCGCTCTCTCTTCAGAGAAGGTTCCATTTACCATCACACATTGTCTTCTGTCCTTCAACCAATTTGCAATCCAGGTCACCACCTCGGCACTCACTCCTAAGCTTCTCGTTTTATTCACCAGTCTCCTGTGCGGAACCGTGTCAAAAGCTTTGCTGAAATCCAAGTATATGATATTGAGCGCTCTTCCTCGATCCAATTCCTTGGTTACCCAGTCAAAAAAGTCAATCAGATTTGTCTGACAGGATCTTCCCCTGGTGAATCCATGTTGCCTCTGGTCCATCAATTCTCTGGACTGTAGATAGTTCACTATTCTCTCTTTCAGCAGTGACTCCATTACTTTTCCCACCACCGAAGTGAGGCTGACCGGTCTGTAGTTGCCAGCCTCCTCCCTGTTCCCACTCTTGTGAAGCGGGACCACCACCGCTCTTCTGCAATCACTCGGCACCACTCCCGTTTCTAGGGATCTATTGAACAGGTCACACAGCGGAGCTGCCAGAACATCTCTGAGCTCCCTCAATATCCTTGGATGAATCCCATCAGGCCTCACAGAAGCCTTCCCCACTGCCTTAAAATCTCTTAACCTCAACACAGCAAACACATCCATCAACTCATGGATCACCATCAATGCTGAAATCTTGGAATCCAAGTGCACAATCATTACTAAAGAAATCAGGGCCGAGAACCCCCACAAAGCAGCTTGGTACAAACCCGAACTGAAAAACATCAAGCAATTATTCAGACAAGCTGAAAAAAAAATATGGAGAAAAGCCCCAACCCCACCCCACCTGGACAAATACAGAACACTACTCTACATCTACAAAATGGACACAGACAAACCAAATGTGAATACTATGTAAAGAAAATCCACGACCACCAATACAACCCCAGAGCCCTTTTCACCTTCGTCTCCAAATTGACGCAACCAAACCACGTCCGACCCACAACAGAAAATACCCCAAAAACATGTGATAAACTAGACCAGTTCATCTCTGATAAAATCACTAAACTAATAACATCAATCCCCCAAGCAAGCAAGGAAATACCAAACCCTCTGGCCACAACAGTCCCCACATAGACCAACTTCGAACCCACTGCCTCAACCGAGGTAAAAATATCATACAAAAAATAAACCCTGCCACCCATCCCCTTGACCCCATATCAGTTAAAACCCTTAAACTAATCCCAGAAATCACTGCCAAACATATAGCAGATATAATCAACACATCCCTCTAGCAAGGTAACTTCCCGGAAGTCCTGAAATGCGCTACAATCAAACCCATACTCAAAAAAACCACAACTTGATGCCTCTGACCCTGCCATTTTTAGACCAATATCTAACCTCCCATTCATATCAAAGATTCCAGAAAAAATTGTAAACCATCAACTCTCCGAACACCTTGAAACCCAGAAAATACTATACCTATCACAACACGGATTCAGGAAAGCTCTCAGCACAGAGACACTCCTTATAACCCTCGCTGACACAGCACTCAGTGGTCTAGATGCTGGCCACTCCTACCTTCTGATATTACTGGACATAGTCACCGCCTTCGACACCATCAACCACGATATCCTTCTAACCAGACTAAGCGAGATTGGCTTAGGTGGCACCACCATAAAATGGTTCGGCTCATACCTATCAAACAGAACTTACATAGTAAGATTCAACAATAATGAATCAAAGCAATTCCCCCTCTCACACGGTATCCCGCAAGGATCATCACTGTCCTCCACCCACTTCAACATATACTTGTTCCCCCTCTGCAAACTCTTCTCTGACCTGGGCCTCCACTACTACGTCTACACAGATGACGTCCAGATCCTCCTCCCCATGAAAGAAAACATACAGAACACCCTACTACAATGGGAATCCATCTCATCTCAGATACAAAAACTTCTAACTCAAATATCGCTCACCTTCAACCACATGAAAACTGAAATACTATGCATATCTAACAAACCCCCTACAAAGAATATTCCTGACCTCTCGTTCACACAACCTAAAGTTCAACTCGCTATGACCGTAAAAGACCTAGGTGTCACCTTAGACTCCAAACTCAACCTAAAAATACACATTAACGCAATAATAAAAGAGGGCTACTTCAAGCTACAAGTCCTCAAAAAACTCAAACCCCTTCTATTCAATCAAGACTACCGGTCAGTACTCCAGGCCCTCTTATTCTCCAAGCTAGATTATTGCAACTCCCTTCTCCTAGGGCTTCCAACCACCACCCTCAAACCTCTACAACTACTGCAAAATGTGACAGCCAGGTCTCTCACAAACAGCAAACGCTCCACCCACATAACTCCCATACTGAAAACCTCTACTGGCTCCCCATAACCCATAGAATACAATACAAAGCCCTAACCCTCATGCACAAAACCATCAACAATGAAAGGATAGACTGGGTAAAGGACAACCTCCACCCACACAACTCACAAAGAAACCTCCGATCCAAAAACACCGGATTACTAAATATCCCCTCCACCAAACTGGCTCACCTCACCTCACCTCAACAAGAGAATGTACAATCTCAATAGCAGGCCCCTCATTGTGGAATAAACTACCCACACAACTCAGAATGGAACCCTCAACTCAGACTTTCAAGAAGACCCTAAAAACCTGGCTATTCTAGAAAGCCTTCCAACCGAGTTAACCTCATCCCCCTGCATAGATGAACTCCCCCCACACCACCCTCACCAAACACATACGCAGGCCCATTCCTCTCCCCCCTTAGCTCCCCTTGCTAAGCCCCTGCACAGCTGCTCCCCTCCCCCTCCCCTCCCCAGCCACTAAGCCCTTCCTCAATCCTCTTAACTCCCAACTATACAATTGTCACCCCTCCAAAAAGAAAATGACACCACCACTTCAACATATCTTGCTTTCTGTATGGCTCAAAACAGAGTCCCAAATGGTTTAATTAGAGCTACCCTGTTTTTCTGTAAATCAAACCAGAGAACCATCCTGTCATATAATTCATTCTGAGACCATCCTCTCAAGACTTCCATATATCTCAAACTAGAGTTCCGAATTGGTTCAATTAAGTTTCTTTGTCTCTTAGAATACCTGTATACTTCAAACTTAGAATCTATATACCCCAATCTAGAGTTCTGAATGGTTTAACTAAGTTGCATTGTCCTTTAGAGACCCAAGATGGCTGCCACGCTGTGAGCATGGAAGCAACAGAGCTCCGCATTTTTTCCTGTTGAAACTTGCCAAGTTATTTTCCTCTGGAAACTTTTTCCTCGATATATTTCATGCCGCACACCAAATGAAAGGGGAGGATTCGGGAGGTTTTGACCTCAACGCCTGAATTGCCTTATTGTCAAACATGGATTGAGGAGGCATTTCATGGTGTGCAGAGTCAGCCGGAGAGCGGGGCCGGATCACTCCTTCCCTTCCCTACAAACCCGCGTTGGAAGGGGGGATGGAACATCAGCTAGAAAATTTGCCGAGACAGCTTCTTAGAAAATCAGTGGACCCCCAGAGAAAAGGTATGGAAATTGTGCCTACTTTGGAGAGCCCTGAAAATCTAGGCTCTGGGGGGAAGAGGCTGAACTGCTGCTTGATGAATAGGGTAAGAAAGGCCTTCCAGATAAAGGAGGTGAGAAAAAAGGAATACACGTAGAATTGAACTATCCATTAAGAGTGCCTGAGAAAATAACGTTTGAAGAGATTTGGAAGACCCTGACCACAATGAACATGGCTATAATAGATTTAACAAATGTCGTGAAACAGAACATAGAAAAATCAAATTCCTTGGAAATTAAAGTTCAAGCGATTGAAAAAACCTTGGTAACGGTGGGGAAAGAAATTAAAAATATGAAAGAGGTACAAGTTAAACTTATAAGATCTGAATCTTATGTTATTTACTATCTTATTTATTTATTTATTTAATGATTTTATATACTGAAGTTTGTTAAACTCTGTTCTGCTGATTTATATTATGAATGTTACTTTTGTAAAATGTTATGATCTTTATTTGGAACGATGTCCAAATAAATAAATAAATAAATGTTCAATGTATACCCATTCATTAATTGTTCTCTGTAAAAACCTAATGTTTAATTCATAATACTCCTTGTTTAATGTATAATTTCTCCTTGTTTAATGTTTATACCTTAATTATTTATTAACTGTACACGGTTAACTGTTTATTGTTCTATGTATACCATGTATATGGTAATTCTATTGCTGGTTATCTGTAAACCGAAGCGATATGTACTAGTACATGATCTTCGGTATATAAAAGTCTTTAAACAAATAAATAAATAAATAAATAAATAAATAAATGAAATAAATGAAATAATCAATAGGGAATAGCCTCTGATTATTGCCTGCATTAGTAGTATGGGATTTATTTAATGTTTGGGTACTTGCCAGGTACTTGTGATTTGGATCATTCACTGCTAGAGACAGGATGCTGGGTTTGATGGACCCTTGGTCTGACCCAGTATGGCATATCTTATGTTATTATGTTCTTATGGCTAATAATTCTGAACTGTTAGTTATATTGTTGTCTTTATTTTGTGAATTGCGAAGGTAAGCAGAGCTATTTCTGTTTTGTTTTCTTTTCATTAATAAAAAAAGTTTATAAGAGAATAGCAAGAGACAAGCCTGATTCTCTTCTCTGGCTGGTCCCAGACTGCTCATGATGCCATATGGTTGCCTAGCCACAAGCCATCTGGATCATGTACCTGACAAATCTGCTTATAGGCAAAAGTCAAGTAGCCTCTCAAGCTGAAAATGTAGATGAAAGAACCAGCTATTCAGAATTCAAAGCTGCCATCCTGGAAAGGGCAGGTTACACTTCAGAAATATAATGGCAATAGTTCTGGTGTAATAAGCTACAACCTAGGGAAAGTCCATGAAGTCTTTTTCATAAGCTGAAAGATGCCAGATGGCCGATGCTTCAGCAGGAGGTGAAATCAAGCCTGGAAGTAGTTCTGGAGCAGTTCTTGGAAGAGTTGGATAGGCCTAAGTGGAATTGGGTGTGTCGACACCAAAGGCTTACCCTGGAGAAAGCATTGGAATTGGTGGACACTTTCCATCAGGCTGAGTTGATGCCAGAACTAATGTGGAAGCTACAGAAGGCAACCCACACAGGATCACAAGCATGGCAGTGAGGTTGCAAGACCTCAGCAAGCAACCACTCAGATCACAGGTTCCAGCTTCTCCAGCTTGTTTCAATTGTGGAAATAGAGGCCTAACGCATTTGAAAGAGGTGTTGTTAAAATTGGCGTTATGGCTGTGCGCTACCACTTCGCAGGCAGGCTAACCCAGCCCACTCTCCGCCCAGGTTTTGCATTTGCATCCTCTCTCCGCCCCGACTCCTCCCTGTTTCGGCATTTGCATCGCACCATACGATATGGTGCGATTGCATGCGGTAAACACGTTTTCGCATGTCTAAAAGGCCTATGGCATGCGAAAACGGGGCTTTTTCGCATGCGATAAGCCCTTAATGCATATGAAAACGCCTTACCGCATTTTGATAAATGACCCCCTATGGTTGATAACTGATACAGTTGAGAATAAATGAGGAAGAGCATAGAAACAGCTGAGCATCAGTCCAGATGAGCATATTTACCGATGAGCATAGATATATATAATTATATATGAACATGTATTAGCATAAGTACAGAGGAGCATAAATAATATATATGAGCATCTATAGTTGAGCAAACTTCATGAATATTCCTTGATGGGACTTTATGATCCCAGTTTTGCTGGACAACATCCCTGTCCAAACTCTAGCAGATTCAGTGCCAGTTAATATCCAGAAAGAGCTAACTCAGAATGGGTATATCAATTACAGGAAGAAGGTGATGCTCACCCACATACATGATGATTAGCAACAATATCCAACTAGTCAGGTCTTACTGATTACCTTGGTAGTGCAAGCCTATGTAGAAGTGGGTATACTTCCCGAGCTTAGAACTTAAGAACATAAAATATGCCATACTGGGTCAGACCTATGGTTCATCAAGCCCAGTATCTTGTGTATGATATGGCCAACCAAGTCATAAGTACCTTGCAAGTACCTAAACATTAAATGAATAGATCCCAAGCTACTAATCCTTATTGATTAAAATTAGTGTATGGACTTCTGTGCTAGGAACTTATACAAACCTTTTTTAATCCTTGTTGTTCTAGGATGAGATTATCCACAATGTTTGACTCTATGGGCCTAGATCATCACCAGTCAGGCCAACCCAGCTGCATAGAAACATCTTCTCTGGAAGCCTCTCCATGGGATGTTGTGAAAGTGTACTGCCCAGAGTCAAAATCATCCAGGCCACATAGGCAGCACTGAGAAGAAAATCTGAGTGGTCTCAGTGTCTAAAGACTGACAGGGGCTTTATTGTGTTAACTTGGTATGATGACATATATCAGAGGGAACTGGGGGAGTCCCAAGGACCTTTAACTGATTCCCCAAAAATGGTGGGGGAGTTTAATCTTATAAAGCTTAAGCAAGCCCCACTTGAAAGTAGTTTCCTTGAGTTGGGCTGAAGACATATGCTGAGATGGGAGAGAACCTAGAGGACCCCATACTAATCCTACCCTCCATAGTGAAAATAATTGGCCGGTCCCAGTTTAGGGTAGGAAAAGAAAATAGCAAGGATGAATTATTTTCCCAGGCATTAACCCAGGTAGTGGTAGATGCTGAATCTGACAAGGTCAAGCTGAGGGGGTGCTGTATGTTCTTAAAAAGCCCAGGACCATGAATTAAGCCTGGTTCATTTTAAGCCAGAAACAGAAAAGGAATTCTACTCTGAGGGTGTTGTCCTTAGAAGGAGATAAGAAGCTAGACCCATAGGGGTAGATTTTAAAAGAAGCGCGATCAGCCTACTTTTGCTTGCGCATCAGACTCAAGCAAAAGTACGCTGGATTTTAGTAGATACGCGCGGAGCCGCGCGTATCCACTAAGGGGTAGATTTTAAAAGAAGCGCGATCAGCCTACTTTTGCTTGCGCATCAGACTCAAGCAAAAGTACGCTGGATTTTAGTAGGTACGCGCGGAGCCGCGCGTATCCACTAAAATCCTGGATCGGCGCGCGCAAGGCTATCGATTTTGTATAGCCTGCGCGCGCCGAGCCGCGCTGCCTCCCCCCGTTCCCTCCAAGGCCGCTCCGAAATCGGAGCGGCCTCGGAGGGAACTTTCCTTTGCCCTCCCCTCACCTTACCCTCCCTTCCCCTACCTAACCCACCCACCCGGCCCTGTCTACACCCCCCCCCTTACCTTTGTCGGGGGATTTACGCCTCCCGGAGGGAGACGTAAATCCCCGCGCGCCAGCGGGCCTGCTGCGCGCCGGGCCGCGACCTGGGGGCGGGTACGGAGGGCGCGGCCACGCCCCCGGGCCGTAGCCACGCCCCGTACCCACCCCCAAAACGCTGCCGACACGCCCCCGCAACGCCGCACGCTCCGGCCCCGCCCCCCGACACGCCCCCCTCCGAGAACCCCGGGACGTACGCGAGTCCCGGGGCTCTGCGCGCGCCGGGAGGCCTATGTAAAATAGGCTTCCCGGCGCGCAGGGCCCTGCTCGCGTAAATCCGCCCGGTTTTGGGCGGATTTACACGAGCAGGGCTCTGAAAATCCGCCCCACAGAGAACAAGTGGGACCTCAGGGAAGAGAAGGAATCCTAGGGAAGGCAAATACTGCTGAACTGTTAGTTATCTTGTTGTCTTTATTTTGTGAACTGAAAAAGTAAGCAGAGCTGTTTCTGTTTTGTTTTTTTATCATTAATAAAGAAGTTTATGGGAATAGCCAGAGTCCATCTCTAGCTAGGTTTGTTCACGGTGCCACAAGAGCGAAATATAGTTTGGAAAATAATCTTATTTCCTATTATCTACAGTTAAAGGTAATATTCGAAAGCCAGACAGTTGCCTTTTCCATAAAAATCCCATTGTCATTCAAGAATTTGCTTTTAAAACCAATAGCTAATAAAATACTTATATCTAGAATTTATAAGATCTTAATGGAAAAGTAGCAAGATACAGTTATAAAATATAAAAAAAAAAAAAAATCAAGGGCCAAGGATTTAGCTTTAACAATTTCAGTTTAAAAATAGGACCAGATAATTGAAAGGCTGACTCACAATAATTCAATTTGTATGACCTTCAGGGAAAACTAATACAAAATCCTATACCAATGGAATTCTACCTCTGAAAGATGACACAAAATGAAATTAAGTGCATCAAGTAGATGCTGGTAAGGCTGTGAAGAGGTGGGGCCTTTTCTGCATAAGCGGTGGATGGGTTGATCATAAAACTGTACTGGCAGCTAATTCTCTTATGGATTCTTAAAATTACTGGAGTTAATCAACCTATGAATCCCTTAATCATTTTACTTGGGAATTTAAGAAATCTGGTCCCCACTCCACTTAAAGAAAGGGTTTCTCCTATGTATCTCAACTTTTGATAGCTGTGCAGAAAAATATTGTGAGATACTGAAAATCTCAAGTCAAGCCATTTATGAACACTTCATTTCAACTTGTATGGAGAGTTTAAACCATGGAGCTAATAACATTTTATATAAAAGATATCATAATGTTCCAGTGGTATGGTATCCCTTTATGAAGGTTACCTAGAAAGATTCAGCTGTAAATGAAAAAGAAGGGAAATAGTACTTACATATACATGTAGCTGACTTAGCTGTTAGATAAATATGAAATTGAATTTTATTTTAAGCTATCCAAAGTATAAAGTGTGTTATTGCTGACATTTATCTTTTACTGCATTTTTTGTTTTTGCATAGTTTTAAAAACTGTCTTTATATTTTTGCTAGTTATATAGAATTATAAGAATCCTTGCTCGTATTGTTAAAAAGGCTGGTATCTTCTGGGACTGGTTTCTCAGTGCTCATTTCAGAGGGTCATCAACCAAGAACCGCTGTATAGCTTCGCGCTCCTCCCTAAGCACGCGCGCATCATTGTTTCTTTTGAAGGGTCCCGGTTCAAGGGTCCACATCGATAGCAAAGTCTGATACTTTTAATGCAACTACAACTCTCTGCTTCCACAGCGGGTTAAGGGAAATTGGATTCAAACAGCATCCAATGAGGGCCCTGAGTTTTATGGTCTGGGAAACTGATAAACATGGGGTAACCTGCACATTGCAGCAGATAATAGCATAAGTATAAGCTTACTGGGAAGATAGGGTGGATCATTTGGTCCTTTTTGCTGTCATTTCTATGATTCTATGTTTATATTCTATGAGAAGCTTGGGTGCCAAAGTGGAGGGGTGGATTACTAACTGGATGACTGATTGGAAACAATGAGTGATGGTAAACTGATGCTCACACTGATGAGAAAACAGTGTTAAGTGGAGTGCTTCAAGGATCTGTTCAATATTTTTCTGAGCAACATTGTGAAGGGGTTAGAAGGAAATGTTTGCCTTCTTTGAAGATAATAAGAAAATCTATATCAGAGTATACATGTCTGAAGCAGTATAGAGAATGAAAAGTGATTTAAGAAAACATGAAGAGAGGTCAAATATTTGGCAGCTGAGATTCAATGCCAAGAAGTGCAAAGTCATGCACTTAGGGGTAGATTTTAAAAAAGAGCGTGATCGCGTACTTTTGTTTGCGCAGCAGGCGCAAACAAAAGTACGCTGGATTTTATAAGATACGCACATAGCCGCGAGTATCTTATAAAATCCTGGATTGGCGCGTGCAAGGCTGCTGATTTTGGGCAGCCTGCACGCGCCGAGCCGCGCAGACTGCCTCCGTTCCCTCCGAGGCCGCTCTGAAATCGGAGTGGCCTCGGAGGGAACTTTCTTTCGCCCTCCCCTCACCTTCCCCTCCCTTCCCCTACCTAACCCACCCCCTCGGCCCTATCTAAATCCCCCCCTTACCTTTGTCCCTCGATTTACGCCTGCTAGAAGCAGACGTAAATCTACGTGCGCCAGCGGACTGCTGGCGCACCGTTATCCGACCCGGGGGCTGGTCCGGAGGCCTCGACCACGCCCCCAGGCCGGCGCCACGCCCCAGGTCCCGCCCCCAAAACGCCACGTCCCGCCGCTGAAAAGCCGCATCATTCGGCCCCGCCCCCGACATGCCCCCGACACGCCCCCTTAAAAAAAAACCCGGGACTTACGTGCGTCCCGGGGCTCTGCACGCGCCGGCGGCCTATGCAAAATAGGCGCGCCGGCACGCGAGGGCCCTGCTCGCGTAAATCTGGGCAAATTTACGCAAGCAGGGCATTTAAAATCCGCCCCTTGGAGTACAGTAATACAAAAGAGCTGTATGTGATGGGGAGAAAAAGGCTTTCCTGCAAGAACCAGGAGATGGACTGTGTCTAATGATCTGAATGTAGTGAAGCAATGTGACAAGGCAGTAGTTAAAGCCAGAAAGATGCTGGGCTGCATAGAAAGAAGTATTACCAGTAGGAAAAGGGAAGTGATAATGCCCTTTTACAGGTCTTTGGTGATGCCTCACCTGGAGTATTGTGTTGAGTTCTTGAGATCTTATCTTAAAAAGGATAGAGACAGGATGGAAATGGTCCAGAGGAAGACAACCAAAATGGTATAAGGTCTGTTTCAGAAGACCTATGAGGAGAGGCTGAAGGATCTAAATATGTAGGAGGTGCAGTGGATATTTGATACAAAATAGGGATATGCAATCATTTTTCCTGAATTAGGCAATTTCAACAAAATTGCCTAATTTGGAATGGTTCGGGAGAAACGAAAAATGATTCATTTTTTCCAAAATTTCAGAAAAAATTCATTTTCAGGTTAAAGTGTACTAAAGGAAGTTAGTGCGCGCTAACTCCCCGATAGTGCACACTAACTCTTCCACGTTCATACGCACTAACCCGAAAATCGGGGCCCCTGAAGAAAAACCCCCCAAACCACTGGAAAAACGAAATTCCCCTGGGGGGCCCCAAAACGAAGCCTGACATGAAATTTAAACCTGAAACACATCTCTAATACAGACCTTCAGATACCTGACAGGTATTAACAATGCACAAACTTCAAACCTTTTCCATTGGATTAGGGGTCACGATGTGAAACTCCAGGGGGTACAACTCAGACCAATATTATGAAATATTTATTTTCTGAGAGGATGGTGGATACCTGGAATGCCCTTCCAAATGAAGTGGTGAAGATGAGAACAGTTAATGCTAGAGATGTGCTAGTTTCCGTCCTGCTGTGGGAAATTTCACATTTCCCACGGTTTGGGCCTTTGTAATTCGAGGGATCCAAATTTTGGGTTAGTGCGCACTAATTCATCCTAAATGATTGCACATCTCTAGTTAATGAATTCAAAAGGGCATGGGACAAACCCTGCAGATCCCTAAAAGCTTGAAGAAGGGGATGGTGTTACATTTCTGTATGGGCGTAACCAGCATGGAGCAGCAGTTTCTACCCTTAACATAATATATGAGAGTAGCCTGCAGTGAGTGGCAATTACTACCATAAGCAAATTGGTGGGCAGATTAGATGGACCATTTGTTTTTTTATCAGCTGTTGTTACTATGTTACTATATTACTAAGTTTGTCTCCCTACATCATACTCATCCTCTTAAATCCCCAACAGTTTCTCTCAGACTAATTCTCTTTACTGTTTTCTGGGCAGAAACAGGAAGACTAAGGATCAATAAAGTATAGGGATGAGGATGAGAGAGGAACTCAAATGTTTGATTAACTGTTAACCTCATTGCTTTTCTTGCAATAATTATTGCATTTCTTCCCTTAAATCATATATGACTTTGTCAATTAATATATTTTACATTTCTCTACATAAATGTAATTTTTAAGCTTAAAGAGTTTGACATAATTGTCAAGCAATTTTTATTGCTTATCCAAGAATTTGTAACTCTTAAAATATGGGCCAAACAAATTTCCCAGTTCAGTCTGTGAATCACAGTCTAAATTAAAGTAAAACAGTCAGATCAAAAACTCCAGATGACTAGGTTTGCAATTCATATCAGAGGACATAAGCATTGAGCAGTTCTTTCTCCATGGTTTAATAATTACAAAACATTTTTATAACTAGAGTTAATTAAATATACTCCATCTACTTTGTCTTCTTCCCTGAATGGCTTCACCTTGCCACCGAAAGGAAAGGTAGTGTTGGATGGGGGGAAGAGTAAAACAGATATCACCTAAATGTGCCAAAACAATTATATATATTGTTGCAATGTGAGCATTGCTGAAAGTTATTGATAGCCACTAGAAAAGGTACTAGGAAGGTTGGAGGGTTAGGGCTGGCATAGAAGGGATTGGTGAGAGGGAGAAAAGCACAGGAGGGGGTCCATCTTTGAAGGTAATATGGAATCAGGAAATTGGGGGAGGAAAGACCTGTAGAGACCTCTTCCACTTTTGCAGACAAAAATCTTATCTTTTGGGGTAGGTGTGGCCTGGTAGGGTCTATGGTTTAGAGATTAGTGGTGGGGGAGCAGTGATTGGACCACTAGGCATGTCAGGATCTTTCTTTTTAACTAAGCAGTGCCGCCTATGAATATAACTGGTTAAGGCTAAAGTTATCCAGCCATTAGAGGCTGGATAAATTTAGACCTGCTTCTGGGCACACAATCTGCTTCTGGGCAAGTTATCTAGATAAGTTATTGAATACCCCTTACTTATTCAGCTAACTTTTATCTGGATAAGGACTTGTTCTCTTAAAAGTTAGCCATATAAGTACTGGGAATATTCAAAATATGGCTAAATGCCTTTTAGTATTAGAATCCAGTTTTCATTGGAATAATCATGATAAACACGAGGGCGATATAATTAATGCCTATGAAAATGTGGACAATAGGGAAACATTTCTTTTGAGGGCATCCATCAATATGTAAAGTCAATTTTTTTAGTTTCTGGGTCTTTGTTATCAATGTCTGATATATATAAATTAGATTTGAGGTTATTTTCCTCAAAACTATGATACTTGATTATATATTTTGTAAATTCTATATAACCCAAAAGACGATCAAGAAAAGCTTTCCCCAGTTACATATACAATCTACGGCAAGTGAAGAGTAGAGTCTCATAGTTTAATGACTCTCTAATGTTACCCGCAAGGGAGCCCCCGGGTGCTGGCGCTCCGTCCCGGGGTTGACTTCCGGCTTTCCGCGGCCCCGAGCGAGTCGGGCCGTGGCCACGACCCCGCATGACGTCAGACGCCGACAGGAGCGTCAGTCTGCGCGGGAAACTGGAGGGATTTAAAGAGGGTTTTTTCTCTTCCTCTTTGCTTCGGCCTCAAGTAGTGTTGGGATTGCTGCTTGCTGCGCTTTTGGTTTCTTGCTCTTTGCCTGACCTGGATTGCTTATTGGATTGTTGCCTGCTGCCTGCCCTGACCTGGATTACGTCGTTGGATTTGTTGTCTGCTGCCTACCCTGACCTGGACTGTCTCATTGGATTTGTTGTGTGCTGCCTGCCCTGACCTGGATTACGTCGTTGGATTTGTTGTCTGCTGCCTGCCCTGACCTGGACTGTCTCACTGGATTTGTTGTCTGCTGCCTGTCCTGACCTGGACTGTCTGAGGAACTCCTCTGCCAGCTATCTGACTCCCGGATTCCATCCGCGGCTCTGAGGAACAAGGTAAGCGGTCATTGACCAAGGTTCCACAATTTATAGTAACATCTAACTCTTGGGAAAAGAAAAAGATGCATAGGACAGAGAGATACTGGAGGAAAATTCTCTCCTCTGAATCTTAACAAGTGTATAAGATCTCTAGGGCAGAATATAGGGCTCTTTTTAATTCCTTTCGAAAGAATTATTACACATGCTCATAAATTGTTTAATACCATTAAGTCCATAACCAGTGGCCAAGATAAGACAGGGATTCAGTCTCAACTTGACCCTTAGGATTTCACCAATTATATGGTAAAGAAAGTGAACTGGATGGTTCAACTGTTTGAGGATCCATGTAAATTTGAAGATCCCTTGTCATACTTAAGTAATGTCTCTGATGTAGTAAATTGTCCTTCTTGGAATGGGTTGTATATCCTTGATGGTATGGACAATGATTCCACCCTCTCACAGGCCATGGGTGGTAAGCCTATGCTGGTCTACTGACAGCACCCCAACCTCAAATGGATACTAAACAGCAATGACAAATTGTACAACAATTACACTAGCTCTGGAACCAGACCCTGCCAGAAACCCAGATGCCAAATCTGTGCACATACTAGCTCAGGTAATACCATCACAGTACCCAACAACATTAACTGCAACATCTGTGGCTCATTCATCTGCTCTTCTTCTAATATAATATATGCCATCACTTTCCAATATTGTTCCTCTGCTGCCTCATAGGACAAATAGGTAAATCCCTAAGGAAAAGAATAAATGTATATAAATCTTACAGTAGAAATGGCAACATTCAGAAACCAGTAGGAAAACATGTCAAAACTTCTAGGACATTCTCTAACTGACCTTAAGGTTGCCATATTCCTAAAAACGAAATTCAAAGGAACACTCTAGCATGAAACTGCTGAATTGGAACTCATAACAAAATGTTAACACCATCATCCTAAGTCTGAATATAGACAATGGCTTCATAGAACACTACAACTATCTGGTTGCCTCATCTCAAAAAAGTTAAAGTTGCGATGCAGATGGTACAGAGAAGGGCAACCAAAATGATAAAGGGGATGGAACAGCTCCCCTATGAGGAAAGGCTGAAGAGGTTAGGGCTGTTCAACTTGGAGAAAAGACGGCTGAGGGGGAATATGATAGAGGTCTTTAAGATCATGAGAGGTCTTGAATGAGTAGATGTGAATTGTTTTTTTACGCATTCGGATAATAGAAGGACTAGGTGGCATTCCATGAAGTTAACAAGTAGCACATTTAAGAATAATCAGAGAAAATTCTTTTTCACTCAACGCAAAATAAAGCTCTGGAATTTGTTTCCAGAGGATGTGGTTAGTGCAGTTAGTATAGCTGGGTTCAAAAAAGGTTTGGATAAGTTCTTGGAGGAGAAGTCCATTAACTGCTATTAATCATGTTTACTTAGGAAATAGCCACTGCTATTAATTGCATCAGTTCATCAACCAACCTCTTCCCTTCAATAATAATTCTGTAACATATACCAATGCAAGGGACACTTGTGTTCTGGTATTACTTATGTACGGTGGCTCTTATTCAAGGACAGCCAATTTTGTGGGTGTCCTTTTTTGTAGCCCCGTCTATTAATCTTTATTATCCAAAATTCAATGCAAATTTTTGTGTTTTTCTATTTTTTGACCGTTTTCTTGTTTTCTAAAAAGATCCCCTTATCTCCCCGTTTTATGAGGCGACCCGCTACTTATTTGTCAATACTTATCAGGGCATCCATCTCAATTTCTTCTCACGGGAATCGCGTCTGCCTGCCCGACATGGGCCATGTTTCGGCACTCTTGTGCCTGCTTCAAGGGCTACCGGGGGGGGGGGGGGGGGGTTGTGCTGTTTCCTAACCAGGTACTCGATAACTGTTAGTTCTCCGGCTATGAAAATAACACAGTTAATTCTCATCTTCAGTCTATTACATATACGTAGAGAATTGGAAGATGTTTATTGACGACATCTTTTTCATCTGGCGAGGAGGTGAAGAACAACTAACTGAGTTCATGACATGGTTAAACAACTGCAACCCACACCTACGGTTTACCAGTCACCATCATCATCACACCATTGCTTTTTTAGACATTCAGATCACATTAACAGATACAGGATTTGATTTTACCATCTTCAGAAAACCTACAGATCGCAACACACTGCTTCATTATTCTTCATTTCATCCTCACCACCTCAGAGATAACCTGCCAGTTGGACAATTTTTACGTCTAAGGAGATTATGCTCCACTACAACAGAATACAAGATACAGTCAAAAGACATGACTGACAGGTTTCTACAAAGAGGGTACCCGCAAGCAGTAGTCAAAAGAGCATATAAAAGGGCCAGATGGGCCAATAGAGACCTACTCTTAGAACCCAAAACTCAACATAAAAATGAAAGGATGGTGTGTGTATTACCATATACACCACAAACACAACTGTTGAAAAAGAGAATTCTAAGACATTGGGCCATTTTACAGATTCACCCTGAATTTCAAGAGAAACCTATGTTTGCTCTAACCAAAGCCAGAAACCTGAAAGATCTCGTAGTCCATTCGACTTTGTTACCCTGAAGAAGAGAGTGGTGGACAGCAGGGCCACCATAAAAAATGCGGTAAATGCAGTGCATGTAGTTTTGTCTATGAAGGCACATCACTTAATATACCAGGAAGGAAATCCTTTCGATTTCAGCATATATATGACTGTGAGTCAACAAAAGTCATTTATGCGTTATGGTGCACATGTCCAAAAATCTACTTAGGGAAAACTATGAGAAAGCTGAAGAACAGAATTCAAGAACATGTGAGTCGCCTCAGACACCAAGTTGAAGGAGCACCTCTCACTGACCATTGGCTGGAATTAGGTCATTCACCAGAAGATTTCCAAGTAGCAGTTATTTTCCAGCTACAGATACACCCAAGAGGGGGAGACTTAAATTTAAAACTCACACAAGTGGAACAGAAGTTCATTTATACTTGGAACACCACCACCCCCAATGGACTCAATCGTGAGATAGATTGGACAGTATTTTGTTAAACATATTTGACATAAATGAGTGGAAGGATGAAGAAAGGAGCGTAGTCTCTTAAGTATTACGACACGAACAGAAAGAAGCCACTCACATGTATATATTTCTATATTTCTAAAAACAAAACACAATGTAGCTCGAAGTATTCGGACATTATCAAATAGTGAGAAGAGGAATACATGTATAGCCCAACTCCACGCACAAGCTCGAAGCATTTGGAGATCATTAAACAGTTGACAGCCGATGACAGCCGGGATCTCACACACAGAGAGATATAATCAAGAAAGACGAGTAATTCAAGAATAAGAAAGAGACAGAAACCGGAGAGATTAGTTCATCGCAAGGATGAACACAGGACTAATACATCGCAATTTGAGTATATTTAGTAGAATATCAATTGATAATGCCATAGATGATCCGTGGAGGCTGCAGCGGCATCAATTGAGGCGGGTCCAATAAAATAAAAAACAATGAACACACCCCTAAGGTGACAAAGAGGGTGGGTGTGGGAGGGGCCAGTTGTCCATCAAGCCCCCGGAGGCGGGCCCGCGATACTAATCACCCTGATTAAGAACACTACAGCTAGTCTCGGTCTCATGAAATTAATGGGTGTGGACCCACGGTGAGTATAAAAAGCGGAGTAGGCGAGCGCGCCCCAGACACAGAAGGTAGGCGCCGTCCACGAGTAGAAACATGGTCAACACGAAAGTAAGTATTTTAGAACGTGTAAACGGTATATGGAAAAGGTCTGTTGTAATAGACTGAAGATGAGAATTAACTGTGTTATTTTCATAGCCGGAGAACTAACAGTTATCGAGTACCTGGTTAGGACACAGCACAACCCCCCCCCCCGTAGCCCCTGAAGCAGGCACAAGAGTGCCGAAACATGGCCCATGTCGGGCAGGCAGACGCGATTCCCGTGAGAAGAAATTGAGACGGATGCCCTGATAAGTATTGACAAATAAGTAGCGGGTCGCCTCATAAAACGGGGAGATAAGGGGATCTTTTTAGAAAACAAGAAAACGGTCAAAAAATAGAAAAACACAAAAATTTGCATTGAATTTTGGATAATAAAGATTAATAGACGGGGCTACAAAAAAGGACACCCACAAAATTGGCTGTCCTTGAATAAGAGCCACCGTACATAAGTAATACCAGAACACAAGTGTCCCTTGCATTAATTGCATCAGTAGCATGGGATATTCTTGGTGTTTGGGTAATTGCCAGGTTCTTGTGGCCTGGTTTGGACTTTTTTGGAAACAGGATGCTGGGCTTGATGGACCCTTGGTCTGACCCAGCATGGCAATTTCTTATGTCCTTATGTTCTTATGAACTTAACTGTTCTCAACTCATTCTGTCTTTTCATACTTACCTCAGTTGTCAGTAAACTGGATTATAATTTTATTTACACTCTGTTTCCACATTCTGCCTGCCTAATTCAATGCCTTCTCTTTGTTCTGTATCCTCTTCGCCCTCCCCCATCCCCATATATATTACCAATTGCCTGTATTACACTTCATGCATCTTACAAAGTGGACTCAGTCTTTGAAAGCTCATGCCTCAATAAATTGTTTAGTCTATAAGGTGTCACCCGCTTCTTGTCATTTTTGCTACACTAGACTTATACGACTATCTCTCTGAAGATCTGAACCACATCTCATAAGCATACTTTTCTTCCTTCAGAAAACAGACTAAAAATTAATTCACTTAAACATATTCACTCCCATAACCATATTGCTCCATGGCAAGTGAGCTCAGTGGAGGAAGGACTGCCTAGACAGTATGTTCCTCGAGGGGCTGTACTCACACATTAAGAATGAGCTGGCAGCTAGAGATCTTCCTGAATCCTTGGACAAACTGATTGAACTGGCTGGAAGGTTTGACCGTCACCTTCAGCAGAGAGCCCGAGAACTTCAGACTCCGTGCTGCCCCATCCCACTGGTACCATCTTCTCTCACCCACTTACCACCACTGCCTCCGCTCTGCTTTGATGAGCTCATACAGCTAGAATGAATCCTACTGACCCCCAAAGAGAAACAACGTTGTCGGGCAGTGGGCTTATGCCTGTATTGCACTGGGAAAGGTCAATTCCTAGCTCAATGTCCAGCGAAGCTATGAAACTCCCAAGCCAAGGACCTATTGGGGAGATAGTCCTAGGTTTCACTAACCCTTCTCCCCAACGCATACTCCCTGTGGCTCTTTGCTTGCACAGCCGAGAATTCCAAACCCAGACCCTCTTTGATTCTGCAGCTGGGGGGATCTTCATCATTAAGATCCTGGTGGAACATCTGAAATTACCGATGGCCCTGCGGGACAGGCCGCTCGTAATCTCCTCTCTCAGGAGTTCCCCTCCCAGGATGAATCACTGAGATCATGCTTCCCTTGTGCCTGCCCACTGGCTTGTTGCACCTGGAGGAGATCACCTTCCACGTGATCAAGAAGGTCGTGCACCCGGTCGCCCTCGGGTTATCATGGTTGCAACTGCACTCTTCCACCATTGACTGGGAGACCCTCCAGCTCAGTAAATGGGGTTCCCGCTGCCATCAAGACAGTCTCTTGTCCATCTCATGGTCTCCCAAGATGTTTCTCACTGCCACCATTCTGGACCTGCTTCCACAGTACGCTGACTTCTTGGATGTATTCTCTAAAGAGAGGGCAGATATCCTCTCTGAACACCGCCCCTATGACTGCACCATCAGCTTGATACCTGTCACTGTCCCTCCACATGGGATATTGTATCCTCTGTCCCTTCCAGAGATGGAGGACATGGCACAAAACATCTGGGAGAACCAGGAGTGAGGATTTATTTGCCCTTCTACATCCCCGGCAGGAGTGGGGTTCTTCTTCGTAACCAAGAAAGTCGGTACCTTCCGGTCTTGCATCGATTACCAGGGTCTCAATGCAATTATTAAGAAGGACCGCTACCCTCTCCCTCTCATTGCAGAGTTACTGGATCTCTTCCAAGGGGCCAAGGTTTTTACTAAATTGGACATGAGGAGCGTACAACCTGGTCCGCATCAAACCTGAAGACTAATGGAAGACCGCATTTAACACACACAATGGCCACTATGAGTACCTAGTCATGCCCTTTGGCTTGTGCAATGCCTCTACATTATTCCAACATATGATGAATGAAATCTTCAGAGACCTCCTATATATCAACATACTGGTCTACTTGAATGATGTCCTCATTTTTCCAAGGATCTCCACTCCCATTGTCTGGATGTGCGACAGGTGCTCTGACGACTGTGTGCCAGCTAAGCTTGAGAAATGTACATTCGAGCAGGACTCTCTCCCCTTCCTAGGATACATTATCTCTAGCACTGGGTTCCGCATGGACCCAGAAAAGGTGGCCTGCATCTGAGACTGGCCTCAACCCTCCAGACTCTGATTTCTGCAGTGTTTCCTTGGCTTTGCCAATTTCTACAGACACTTCATTCCCAACTTTTCCCACCTGGTTTCTCCTCTCACGGCCCTCACCAAAAAGTGGCCAACCCTAACAAGTGGCCCAAAGAAATGACCGACACCTTCCTTAAGCTAAAACAGGCCTTCTTGCAGGAACCATAGAAACATGTCAACCTGGACCCGACTTGTCCATTTATCGTGGGGGTTGACACCACCGCCATCACGGTGGGAGCAGTCCTAGGCCAACTCTCTCCTAAGGGAAAGTTCCATCCCTGCTCCTATTTCTCATGGAGGTTCACTCCTGCGGAGAAGAAATATAACATTGTGGATAAGGAATTCCTAGCTATAAAGTTGTCCTTTGAAGAATGGCACCAATGGCTCAAGGGGTGCAACACATCATTAAGGTTTATACTGTCCACAAAAATGTAGAGCACCTTCGCCATGCTCAGCAGTTGAATGCCCACCAGGCTCGTTGGTCCCTATTTTTCTGCCTCATTGACTTTGTGGTAAAATACAGACCAGTCGTGAATAATGTCAGAGTGGACGTGCTTTCTCATTCCTTCATGGTTGAAGAGAGACCAGACCCACCCAGGGTACATAATTGATCCAGTGCAGATTCTGCTAGCCGCATCACACACTGTTTGCACTGGGAAAACAGTGGTCCCTTTTAAGCTTCGGCAATGCATGCTGGAATGGTCCCATGACTCCCGAGTAGCAGGTCACCCAGGTCGAGCCCAGACCCTCGCTTTAGTTAGGCAGTACTTTTGGTGGCTTCATATGGACCAGGTTGTAAAGACCTATGTGGATTCATGCCCCACCTATGCTCGACAAAAGTTCTTGGTGGGGTGTCCTTGGGGGTTGTTACAGCCACTGCCAGCCCCCAAGGAATCCTGGACCCACCTCTTTACCAACTTTGTGGTAGACCTCCCCCTCTCTAGTGGCAACTGCATCATTTGGGTAATAATTGACCGCTTTTCCAAAATGGTCCACTTCATTAGACTTCCTGCTCTGCCATCCGCACCAGAGCTAGCCAAGCTTTTTACCACTCATATCTTTCACCTCTATGGACAGCCCCTTCACATCGCCTTGGATCGAGGCATCCAGTTTATTTACAAGTATTGGCAATCCCTCTGCAACAAGTTCAATATCAAGTTAGACTTTACATTGGCTTGCCACCCTTAAGCGAACGGACAAGTGGAACGTACTAATCGAACCCTTAAAACCTTCCTCCGAGCATTTGTAAATGAGAGACAAGACAATTGGCCTGCTCTTCTTCCCTGGGCAGTTTTCGCAGAACTCCCATATTAACGCAGCTACTGGATCCTCTCCCTTTCTGCTAGTATATGGAAGACAACCACTTCTGCCACTCCTGCTACCCTTGGTCGTCCTTTCACCGGCCGCTCAGCTGACAGTGCAGGAGCTCTATAGCCTCTGGTCCTGAACTGAGGGCATGATACAAAAGGCAGCACAGAAAGTGAAAAGTTTCACAGATAGACACCAGCACCAAGCACTACAGTACAAACCAGGGGATAAGGTCTGGTTAAGGACCTGCAACATCGCCTCTGAATACCTTCC
Source organism: Rhinatrema bivittatum (assembly GCF_901001135.1). NCBI lineage: Eukaryota > Metazoa > Chordata > Amphibia > Gymnophiona > Rhinatrematidae > Rhinatrema > Rhinatrema bivittatum. The sequence goes on from NC_042616.1 coordinate 746,708,246, forward strand.
ATGAGGTTAGTGCCTCATTAATCGTTACATCAGCCTATTCTCCATCCTCCGCCAGGTTGGCCCAGTCACATACCAACTCCGTCTTCCCCCAACCTTAAGAATCCTTAGCGTCTGCCACATTGCTCTCCTCAAGCCATTGGTCCTATCCTGCCCCTCCAGGAGAACCCAGTCTCCACAGAAGGTATCCTCTGATGAGGATCAAGTATACCAGGTGAAGGAGGTACTGAATGTTTGGTGCAGGAACATGAGATGGGAATCTGCTGTCCTGGGAGGGATATGACCCAGAAGAAAACTCTTGGGAGCCTGCATGCAACATTTTGGATAAAAGACTTCTCTGAAGGTTCCATGCTTTGCACCCAAAGAAACCTAAACCCCCAGGGGGGGCATAGAAGGGGGAGTACTGTTGTGATGGCCAGCCATGGGGCCACATGGCCAGCCACACTTCCCCCCCCCCCCCCAAGCCAGCCCCATACTCCTCGCGGCATCCTGGAGCTGCCTCCATCGCTTCTTCCCCATGTAGCAGGGAGGCAGGACTGCCGCCACCATGCTGCCTGCTCTACCTCCTTCTAAGTGTGTGTGCGTGGTTTGCTGTGGGACTTAAAGGGGTCATGGTGGGAAAGCATCCCATGGCTCATGTCAACAGTAGGCCCTACTTAACGCAGCCCCTGCTGCCCAAACCTCGCCTCAGCAACAGGTTGTGCTACTTGAGCCTGCTAGTTGCTTCTCTATGTTCCTGTTTCTCCGTGTTCCTGCTTCTCCTGTTCCAGCCTTCACCTCTGTCTTCCCCTGCCCAGTTCCCGGACCCACTTTCCCTGTTCCTTGGATGGTTCTTATGACTTTGACTCTGGTATGTTCTTCTGGATTTCATCTGTCTGCTGCCTGCCCCAACTTGGTCTGTCTTCTGGATTCCGTCTGTTTGCTGCCTGCCCCAACTTCGGCCCGTCTTCTGGATTTTGTTTGTCTGCTGCCTGCTCCGACTTTGCCCTGTATTCTGGATTCATCTGTTTGCTGCCTGCCCCTGACATTGGCCTGTCTAACTCTGCTTTCACCTGATGTCCTCCTGGATTCATTGCCCAGAGACCCACACCTAAGTCCAGCCAGCCCAAGGGCTCAACCTGCAGGGAACGAGAGTTGGTAGTGGTGGTCCAGTTGGGTCTCTGCACCGCTCTAATCTGCCTGGTAATGGTGGGGACCCACGGTGAGGAACCCCCTCTGCTGGTAGTATCAACCCCACCTTGGTTCAAGGGTCCACATCACAACAGTGATATCTGGATCAGCATGAATGTTATGAACTTTTAAATATTCCTGATGGCACACAGATTGGATCTGGCTGTGGTAGGGACTGGTAGCAGCTCTAGTGGGGATGGAGCATCAGTGTGCAAGTGGACTTTGCTACACCAAATAATTCATAACCCCCATACTATGTGCAGCATTCTATCAGTCATAATAAAAATGCTGGACAGTTAGCAGCTAGACCAAAGAGGCAGAAATGTTGTTTCTTTGTGGCAGACTGTGGTGCAAAAATGGTTAAAGACAATAGAAGATGAGGGATTTCAGGATATCATTTGCTTTGAGCACTTTCTGAACTTGGCAGTGAGGAATGCCATAGAGCTGGTGCCCAAAGATGACAGGAAATCATTCCTGAAGTATCTGATAGAGAAGTGTAGGAAAATAGCAGAACATTTCCATGGAAGCCTGAAGGTGGACAGCTCCATGAGAAACAGGAAAAAATCAGGATGCCTCACAGGCCTTTGATTCAAAATGTTGGCACTGGGATAATACCAACTGCAAAAACACATTCATGTTCAGTCTGGAAAAAGTGAGAGGTGTGCATTATACCCTGGGGCATCATGATTGGATAGTATGAGGCACCTGGTACATATACTGAAGCCTTTCAAGAATGTCAAGAAAAATATGATATCCAGAAATGCCACCCTGGAAAGGGTCATCCTTATAGTAAATATTCTGGAGGAAAAGTTAGAGGCCTTAATGAGCAAGAGGGAATGGAAGCAGAAATGTTGCAGTTTCTCTATGGCTTGCAGCAGCAGATGCAAGAGTGACTGAAACTTCTCACAATATAGTATACAAACTTGCTTCTACACTTTGTGATCCATGAATGAAAGAAAGTCTTAACCACCAGCTCCAGCATCTCACATTATGAAGATGCTGGTAGCTTGGACATGTAAACAGGATTGTCAGAAGGAGAGACACAGTGGGGATGTATCACAGGAAATAGTGGCAATCTCAGCGAGTAGTGCAGGCAGGAGTAGCAACCTGTCAACTACCATTTCCCCTCCCATCTCAATTCACCAAAGCCTCATTGCTTGCAAAGAACCATCTCTCCTGACACAGGCCATAGCAGCGGGCAGGATAAACCCTTAGCCCACCCAGAGAAAGGAGACTTCAGCATACATTTCTGTGACACACTATCTTTATCTTATGGAGTTCATCAGAGACAAAGTAATGGCATATTGGGCACACAAATTCGCAGTCTGGCCAGACCTAGACAAGGTGACTCAGCAAAATTATTCCTGCTTACCAATGAGTGTGCCCAGTAAATATGTCTTCTCAATGACAGGGGACACCATGAGCCTTAACTGCTCAAGGCTTCTGAAAGATTTGATGGGAAATCTGTTTGTTTGTTTTTTAAGCTATCTGCCTTTGCTTGGGTTTCTAGAATTTCCATTCAAGTGGTAAAATGACTGAAAGCATCGGCCTTGTTGCTGCACTCCACACCTGTCATTTCCCTTATTTACCAACTTAGGTATCTTGCTGTAACTGCTCTGCCTCCAGCCATTGCTCAGGTGTACCACATTAGGGGTCTTGCTGCCACTGCTCTGCCTACCTGACATGCCTCAATGTACCACCTTAGGGATCATGCTGCCATCACTCTTCCTACCTACCATGCCCCTGATGTATCTCCTTAGGGATCTTGCTCCCACTACTCTGCCTACTAGCCAGAATGCTATGATATTAGAGTTCTACCTCCGACCACTCAACCTACTTTCCTTGATCCTTTTATACCACATTAGGGGTCTTGCTGACAAGTGCCTACATATTTATTTTTTATTTATTTATTTGTGCACTTTTATATACTGAAGTTTGGTACAAGCCTTCACTCTGGTTTACAGGTATAACAACGTATTACAGCAAAAGTCATAACAGATAATTTTTGTACATTGCATGCCCCTTATATACTACCTTAAGGGTCTTACTGCCACCACTATCCCTACCTGCCATGCTCTAGATGTTCTTCCATAGGAGTCTTGGAGATACATGCTTGTCTGTAATGCTTGTTATATACCAGCATAGGAATTTTGGTGACTCTGGCCTAGATTTTTTATCTTCGCCCGGCTTCCTGAATCGCAAGGTACCGGGGGGGGGGGGGGGTGAAGCCGGCAGCGGTGCGATCACTGCCGGCTTTCGCACCCAATAGTGCCACCGCGAAACCTTTGGAAAATGACCCCCTCTGAGTCTAAGGGAAATGTGGCCTAGAGAAGCTCCCCTCCAACTAGTGCACCCAATCAAAATAATCATAGTGACACAGAAGCGTAAAAATGGGTTAAAGAAACAAAACGGGTACTTCTTTAGACAATCCAAAATGGAGCCATGAATAAATTAAGCAAATACTTTAAATTATACCTCCTTAAGGAGGTGGATTTTGTAAGAAATTGGGACATTCTTTTTCTGATTTTAAATTTTTGGTACTTAAGAAACCACATTATAGTCTTTGTGGAGGTGAAGGAACAATCTTGGATTTACCACTTAAGTACCATGGCTTCTCAGGGACTAAATAAAGAGGTGAATTTTACAGTATTCCTTTAATTTGGAGTGGCTCTATTATGAATTGTCTAAAGATTTACCTGCTTTGTTTATTTTAAAGTAATTCGTTTTTTCACGCTCCTGTGTCACTATGATTATTTTGATTGGGTATGCCAGTTGCAGGAAGCACTTCTCTGGGGTTTGAAATACAGAAAGATGTCTGCCATTTTTAAAATGTTTTATGAGGTTCGTGTTTCTTTAATAAATAAACATGATGCAGCAGATTCTTGTTTATACTTGAAGTTTGTACAAATGTATATTTGTCTTATTTTTATTTCTGTTTATTGTATGTGTTTTTTAATTATGTATGTACAAACTTGCAATATGCTTTGAGCATGAACAAGTGAATTTTAAAATGCTGCATACATAAAAATTACCATTTGTGTACACAAAATAGCACATACGCAAATACAAGCTGTTGTCAAATCTGCAATTTACACACATAAATCAGGTTCTATGAGTAACTTTGAGCATGTAAGAAAAGGGCGTGCTGGGGCATTCCAGGGTGAGGCCAACATTTACGTGCCTAAGTTGCTATTTTAAACCTGCCAAAATGATGCTAGTATATCTTTTACTTGGTATATTTACTTCTGCTCAATATCTGGTGTAAGTGATCCTAAACATTGTTAAAGTGATAAAATGATTGGATGGGGCAGTTCAGGCAGAAGAGCTAGCTTCTAACTTTGGGATGAAGGGCTAATTTCAAACGTACTTGGCTAAGTATCTCCTTTCCTGCTACCTAGATGGACACATTTGAACTTATTTGGATAAGTAGCACTACTTATACATCATTATTCAGATTTATCCAGCTAAGTAGTGGCAGGACTACCTAGCCAGAGTAGCGCTTTTTGGACTTATCTGGCTGCATGCCATTATTTAGCTAGATAAATTGGCATTTATCCAGATAATCCCAAATATGTGAGGCTTGTGATTTTTACATGATGGGTATAAAATACAGTAGCAACTTTGCACACATCCTTGTACATGCGAAAATAAAGTTGGACCCAAGCAGGTGAATTTCAAAATCCTAGCACATGTCAAAATTAGGAGATATGTGCACAAGTCAGGCTGGTGTGCACCGAGCAGAATTTATAAGCTGCTCAGGCATGAGCGTATCTCCCTTTGCACAGTTTCAACACACAAATAAAAGCTAACAAAAAGGAAAAGCATGGGTGCGATCTGGACAGGGCATGGGCACTGGCATGCACGGGATTCTCTGTTGTGTAAGTTTACATCAGCTATGCATGACATGCAAGTTTTAAAACAAAAACCTTTAGGCAAGTCGCTAATTTAATGTTCCATGTAAACTGATATGATGTTCCCAATGAATGTCGGTATATAAAAAAATGTTAGATAAATAAATAAAATAAATAAATAAGTCAGTGGGGTTTTAAGGGTAGGAGCTAACAGGGTGGAAGGGAGGCTATCAAACTTGGTGGGGTTTGGAAGTCCTATCCCTTAATTGAACAAATTGGGAAAATGATGAATGGCGTCAGTGCGCGTCCATTGTAAAATGTTCCCACTTACACAGTAGATATGGGATTTGTTCGCACAGGATCTGTGCGCACATGCACACATCCATTTAAAATTGAGAACAGATGGCATGCGCCCAGGCTATTTTACAACATGCGCTCATATATGCGCATATGTTATAAAATGGATGAGTCTCTGGGCCTGGTCTGATGAACGCATGCACATGTGCAACCATGCACCTGTTTAAATGTTACCATCAAAATGTATAACTGCTGAATATAAATGTTTTAAAATAAATAAATGTGAGTGGTATTTTCATTTGTTTTAGATAATTGATTTTTGACAGCAATGTTTTTGTGTTTCTCTTTAAAGTTATTCCCTCATGCAGATCACCTGTCAAAACAGCACAGTTTTGGGGTTGTTATTTCTTGCGTAGAGAAACCCTGAGGTAGATGTCTTTATTTTTTGAGATGGTGTGGTTTTAAGATAAGTAATGATTTTTGTTTTTTTTGTATTTACTCAGAGTTTAATTGAATAAAAATAAAAATTGTTATATTAAGGTGGTGAATGATTATTTCCTATTTCTTTTTATGAGTCAGCTTGAAGCCTATTGTGAGCCATGAGATGGTAGATTCTAATTCAATCACAAATAATTAACTGATATTACTCTTGACATTTATATCTTTAGCATAAATCCATGTCTGACACTTCCCACATTTTGTGATCTAACCTTGCCTCAGGAACCATTGATTTTACTTTCAAGGCACACCAAACTTTCAAACTCCATGGCTTTAGCTTTCTTAATACGAGATAAAAACAAGTCTTTTCATGACAGACCTGGACTTATCACATCAATGTGTCTTGAATCATCAATTGCATTTTGAAGAAAGGATTTATAGAAATTAAGATGCATTCCATGAAAGTTATATGAGACATAATACACCTGGATCAGGAAACTTTATAGCATATTTTATGAGGGAAACTTGCCAGTATACCATTGCAAAGTTAAATGTGAGTAAAACAAGCCATCTCTTATCTTTTTATTCATTCTTCTACCTAGGCATAGGATAAGCATCACAAATAGATACATATTGCATCTATTCAACACTAGAACTAAAGTAATAGAATTATACTTTTCACTCCTAGATACTTCTATTATTACTACTTTAGTATCTTTTTTATATGTTTTGCATTAGTCAATTGATAGGGTCTTAGTTTAACCTTGGTGATCCTATATGATTATTAATAACTGTTCTTTTACATGGTATTTTCCATGAATAAATGCTATTGCACTCATTCAATCCCTTTTTCTTTTGCGAATATTCTGCAATTCTAACTGGCTTTGCTCCACTATCCAAGAAAGTCTATGTCAAATTTAGATCTTAATCTTCTGTAGCATGATCATACATATATCTCTATTTTACCAAGTTTTCATCAAGTTTATATGTGATGAGTCTTCCTTCCCCCTGGTTGAAATACCTTTATAATTTACATGATTTCTTTTTCTATATTTATAAAGAATCTTTGCTACTTAGCTATTATTTCACTTTTTAAGGAAGTAGCTAGAACTACACAAAGGGTAAATTTTCAAAAAATGCGTGCACACATCCATATTATAAATACGCTAGCGCGCGCATGATATAAAATTCTGGGTAGGCTTGTGCAAGGGGGGTATAATTTAGCAAATTTGCATGGCGATGCATCGGGGCTTTCCCCAGTTCCCAACCCCCTACCCTAACTTCCCATCCCTTCCCTTCCCTTCTCCTATCCTCCTCTCCCCATCCCTATCCTAGCTACTCCTATTTTTTTTTATTTTACCTTTTACTCCTGCAAAGGAGCAGGAGCAAGTTGTGCGTGCCAGCACCCTACCGGCATGCGATCTCCCAGCACAGCGGCAAATGGCCACTGTACCAGGCGCCTTTAGCCCAGCCCCTTCCTACCCCCTGGACCACCCCCTTTTAAGGCCCAAGCACTTATACCTGTCCCGGGGTTTACATTCTTGGCCAGGCCAGTTTGAAAATTGGCCCGGCATGCTGAAGGCCTGGCCATGCATGTAAACCCGGGGATTTGCGTACGCCGGGGGTTTAAAATCTGGCCTAAAGTCCTCTATCTGGACCTTTTCTTATTTATATGCAGTTTCTGAGAAACATATGCTTGGTATAAATATTCCATCACTATTGGTGCTACTGTATCTGTCCCACCCCTTCTTTTGTATATGTGTTCCTCTATATTTCTATTTATCTTGCTCTTCCCATGTTTCTCTAATTATATCCAAAATTCCTTAAACTTTTCCATGATCTAATTTGAATGGTGAAAGCCCTATGGATGCTTCAGATACCTCATGAGTTGTGAATGAGGATGATCTCAATTTTTCAATCTTTATCGAACATCTGTTTTATTATACTTATAAAGGTTTCATTAAAACAGTCCTCCACGCTGTCTGTCTATAGTGATAAAATGATATCTGGATAGATTTAACACATAAGAGTTTGCACAGATGTGTTATAATTCTCAATATAAATTGATTTATTTGATATATTAATGTTTTGTTTTGGAATTCCCAACAGAGAAAAAACTTGCACCAATACTGTTAGGATTTTGAAAAAATCATTCTAAAGTGTATAATTTAACCTTCAGTTCTTCTTAAGATCACCTGTCCTCCTTCTCCCCCACATTAATTTCCTCCCTTTCCCTTGGCCTTTGCCACCCTCTCTTCCTTTTCTGAAATATCAGAGGAAGTAAACTGACAATCTTGTCCCCTCCTCCAAACGTCATATGTGCTTCTTTGCCCTCATACCCATCCAGCTGCTATTTCTCCTGTAGTCATTCCCTCTGTCCATTACATCTTCACTATGTCACTCTCTGCTTCAGCTATTCCTGCTGCCTTCATGCTTTGATCACATTATTCTTCAAAAAGCCCTCACTGGACTTTACTTGATCTGCTACTTATCCTACTATCTCTCTCCTCCCTTTCACATCAAAACTACTTGAACATAATTATATTGGATGTCTGTTTTTATTTAATTTAAATTTTTCATTTCTACCCCATTGATTTCTATGTAGTTGATGAATGTAAATACTTTTGAAGAGATGAAATGGGTCTGGGTCTGTTCAATGACTGAAGTGTGAAACAATTTCTTTTTGGATTTTTGTCCATACTTTGAGCTAAAAATGCTCATTTGTTTCCTCCATCCATTTAAAGATGCTGCTGACATCATAATGGTCATTTTGCATATCCTGTAAAAGATAATAAAAGTTGTGAATAGTGAAGCTGATAATATACTGTGAAATTCAGAAATGAGGCCAAATTGTAAAGGTGCACAGTCAGATTATGTAATTCTCCTGAATTAAGTAGGGCCTTTGAATGGTATTGTCATACTTTGAAAAACATTACTGTTGTTGTTTGTCCAAACTTGAAAATCATTTTCTGGCAGAATTTTTCTAAGTCTCACATATGCGTGAATCAGTCTATTCATCATTCAACAAATATCCTTTCCTAAAAATGTGTCCAATTTGCTTTTAAAGTTTAGTATTGCAATCATGACTCCATTTGCCAAAAGTTTCATAATTTCTCCACGCAGAATAAAATTTCTTTTGTGCATAGATGAAGTGAAATCTACTTTTTCTTGATCTTCTTGATTTGTTTATTGTTTTTTAACTTCTTCTCGTACCTATTCATCGGTCATATTTCTTTACACTGACAAGCACTTTTAAGAGCTCATGAATTAGCCTCAGTAAGATTCTACATTGTGCAGGGACCATAGACATTGGAACCAGTGAGTCTGACATTGCTGCTGGGCAAAATGACAGAAGCTATTCTTTAAAAAGCAAAATTATTGACCAGAAAGACAGACATAGCTTAATGGGGAAGAGTCAACATGGTTCTTTCAAAGGAAGTCTTGCCTTAGTAATTTAGTAGATTTTGTGATTGAATAAATAAATATCTGAATTAAGGCAAGCCAGTTGATAAATTGTATATGGATTTTCAGAAGGCATTTGACAAAACACCCTTATGAAAGGCTCCTCAGAAAAATAGGAGGTAATAAGGTAAATAGTCACTGTCCTTTTCTAAATTGGTAACTGGATAAAAGACAGGAAACAAAGGGTAGGACTACATGGTCATTTTTTTCTTATTTTTATTTATTTATTTATTTATTATATACCGACATTCGATCGGAGATATCACATCGGTTTACATTGAATAATCTATTAAATAAAACATTAGTTTCTTATTTTACATAACTTAGAAACATTAACACAATAACTTATAAGCATTAATAGTGGGACTATTCGTTTACAGAATAGAATAACTTAGAGACAATGTAAACACTATTGGTGTAACTATAACATAAAAACTTATATAACATCAGTGTAATTTAGGAGTGATTGTAGTTAGGTGCATAAAGACAGAGGGTCAGGGGAGCTAGGGGGGACTTAGTCTTGATGATCTGTCTTTATGTTAGCTTAGGGAAAACCAGGACTGAGATTAAAGGGAACAGTGTTGCTTGTTTTGCTTGTTTTGTTACGGCGGTTACTACCCCAAACCAAATGTGCCTGATATTTCACTTTCGATGCATATCCAGCATAGCTCTCTGCTTCAACGGCAGGGGAGAAGAAAAAAACTGATACCTCACGCATATCCAGCATAGCTCCCTGCTTCAACGGCAGGGGAGAAGATAAACAACCAATAAGGGCTGTATAACATAATCTGGGTAAAAACAAATAAGCATGGGTGTAGCTTGCTTATTGCGGCGGTTACTACCCCTACTACCTCTAACTACTCAAGCTAGATATTTCACTTGGATGCAGCTCCATCACCGCTCTCTACATTAATGGTGGGGGTGGAAGGGAATTAGAACCAAGAGCTAAGAGAAACAGATAAGTATGAGAGAAGAAATGAGGGAAGCTTGCTGGGCAGACTGGATGGGCCATTTGGTCTTCTTCTGCCGTCATTTCTATGTTTCTATGTTTCTATATGAGCGAAATAGCGATATCATTGTGGTGCATTTCTAGGGATTCTGGGGGGCAGTGGTCAGAAAGGCATTAAGTCACTGGAGGAAAGGCTTTTTGAAAGAGCCATATTTTCAGGGTTTTTTTGAAAATTTGGATCGAGGGTTCTATTCCTAGATGTGCTGGTAGGTTGTTCCAAAGGGAGGGTCCTGCCACTGATAGGGCGTGATCTCTTACTGTGGTTCGGTGTGCCATTTTCGGAGAGGAGGTTTGGAGGAGTCTGGAGTTAGTGGAGTGGAGGTTCCTTTGAGGGATGTAGAAGTGAAGGGACGCGTTTAGCCATTCCATATTGTCATTGAGTGTTTTGTGGATGAGAGTTAGCGTTTTGTATTGGATTCTGTGTGTGATAGGAAGCCAGTGTAGGTCTTTGAGGATAGGTGTGATATGGTTGGATCTTTTGCTGTTGGTGAGAGATCTTGCTGCTGCATTCTGAAGCAGTTGTATTGGTCTGAGAGTGGAAGCAGGGATGCCGAGGAGGAGGGAGTTGCAGTAGTCGAGTTTTGAGAAGAGTAGTGTTTGGACTGTTTGATAGTCTTGGGCGTAGAGAAGGGGTTTGAGTCTTATGGAGAAAGATTGTTAGTGGAGTCCCCCAGGGGTATGTATTGGGATCTGTGCTATTTTGCATATTCATAAATAATCTAGAACATGGAACAATGAGTAAGCAGATTTGTAGGTGACACAACATTGTTTTGAATCTTTAAAACAGCAGTGGATTGTGTGGAACTGCAAAAGAACTTTGTGAGACTAGGAAACTAGGCATCTAAATGTCAGGCAATTTAATGGTGATAAGTGCAAAGGAATGCACAAAACTCAGCATTGTGTACCTGTAGTTGGGATACGTTACTGGTGCAAAACGTCCTATAAAGTAAGTTGCCAGTCAGAGAGAAGGAACAAAAGCAATAGGAGCTGCGTACTTACTGTGACTATGCCAGGTCTCTATTCTGGAATTGCAGAGCTGGTTGGATTTTAGTATAAGCATTTTTATTGGCCTGTGCTGTGGCCTTGGTGATTACCCATTTCACACATGGTTGTTGAGGGAAAACTCAACCCATGGTAGCAGGGTGGCCCAGTCATTTTGTCTCTCATTGACATATATATATGGAGGAATATGTTTTAAGGCCTTGATTAATCCTTGCCATCTGCCCGTTACCTTGCAGATGCTACACAGTGATAAAGTTTAGTGTAATGCCAAATATTTGGCAAAGGTTCTTTCAATAGTGGGTCGTAAATTGAATGCCCTGTCGGACAGAATGTGAGAAGGTAATCCGTACAGTCTGAAAACATTCTGGATGAACAGGTGAGCTAACTCCAGAGCAGAAGGAAGACCAAAGAGAATTACAAATGTGCCATTTTAGAAAATCTATCCACTATACCCCATATCACAGTGGAATGGGTGAGAGCGGAAGGTCCACGATGAAGTCTATTGATAGTTGAATCCAGAGTTCCTTGGACTGTGGTAATGGTTATAAGAGCCCCAAGGGTCGGGAGTGAGCAGATTTATGCTTTGCATAGACAGGACATACATTTATGTAGCTTTTCAGATCCATATTAATCTGTGGAGTCGCAGAAGATCGATTGTATGGGCAACTCCAGGAAGACATGCCAAATGAAAGTCATGAGCCCATTTTAATACTTTCTCCTGCAGCTTCTTGGGAAGTACCATTTTCCCAGGGAAAACTGGTATAGGTGTAGTAACCATGATTCCCAAAGAATTAATGATGTGTTGAGGGGCCTCTGTTATGACCTTCATGAGAAAGGAGCAGGAATGAGCATCTGCCCTCTGATTCTTGGCTGATAGTCAATAGTGAAGTTCAAAATCAAATCAAGTAGAAGAATATGGCCTAATAAGACTGTCTGGGATTAAGCTGCTGGGCTTTTTGAATGTATTCCAGATTTTTATGATCTGTATAGATCATGATCCAATGCTTGATTCCCTCCAGTACCAGTTTTACTGCCAGGAGTTCACAATCACCAATCATGTAATTCCCTTTGGCCATGGAAAACTTCCTGGCAAAAAGGAACATGGCTTAAAGGTCCCATTGTGTTACATTGACTGAGAACAGCCTTGACCTCAAGGGTAGAGACATCTATCTCTAGGATGAAGGGGTGATCAGGATCTAGAGTCAAAGGAAGGGTCCTTGTGAGAAGGCTTGCTTAAGAGCTTGGAAGGCTTTGATGGCTATCATGGACCATTCCGAGTGTCAGCACCTTTTCTGGTCAGGGCGGTGAGAGATGCTGCGATGGTGGAATACCAAGGAATAAACTGTCAGTAGTAATTAGTGAATCTTAGGAAATGTTGCAGGGAGTGGAGGCGAACTAGCTGGGGCCAGTCAAGGATGGCCTTTTGCTTTGTGGAGTCCATAAGGAAACCAGTGCAAGAAATGATATAACCCAGGAAGGGAAGTTGTTCTTATTCTTGAGTTTAGTGTAGTTTATGGTCTCACAATCATTGGAGTACTTGTTTGACATATTCTCAGAGTGAAGCCAAGGGCTGCAAATAGATAACAATATCATCTAGGTAAACCACAATACAAGAATAGAGGAGATTGCAAAATATTTAATTTACCATATTTTTAAGAACTGTGGAAGTGTTACAGAGTCTGAACAGCATGATAAGATGTTCATGGTTCCTGTCTTGAATGTGGTATGCTGTTTTCCACTCATCCCCTTGCTTGATGCAAATGATATTATATGCTCCTCTTGGATCCACTTAGTGAAAATCTTGGCACCTTGTAGGTGGTCAAAAAGCTCTGAGAGAAGGGGCAGTGGGTAGTGCTTCTTTTTTGTGATTTCATTGAGGCCCCTGTAATTTATACAGGGTGCAAAGAGCTCCTGGCTCTCAGGGAACAAGTTTTGGAGGCTAGAGTAGCAGACTTGGAGGAGCTGAGGCAGACAGAGAGGTACATTGATGAGACCTTCAGTGACATAGTAGCCAAGTCCCAAATCCAGTCTGGCAGCTCCAGTGCTGCCTTGGATCAGAAAGGTCTCCCAGTAGGAGAACATCACCCTGGTATAGCAGAAAGTGATCCTGTAGCAAGGACTTGCTCTCCAGGTGATGTATTGTCCTCTCGCACTGAGGACAAGTCTCCCAGGGCTACTGCCCAGGAGTGAAGGGTTAGGCTGGCCATCATAGTTGGTGATTCAATTATTGGAAATATAGATAGCAGTGTGGCTGGTGGACGTGAGGACCGCCTGGTAACTTGCCTGCCTGGTGCGAAGGTGGCAGACCTCACACATCACCTAGATAGTTTTATAGACAGTGCTAGGGAGGAGCCGGCTGTCGTGGTACATGTGGGCACCAACGACATAGGAAAATGTGGGAGAGAGGTTCTGGAAGCCAAATTTAGGATTTTAGGTAGGAAGCTGAAATCCAGAACCTCTAGGGTGGCATTCTCTGAAATGCTTCCTGTTCACATGCAGGTCCCCAAAGGTAGGCAGAGCTCCAGAGTTTCAATGCATGGATGAGATGATGGTGCAGGGAAGAGGGATTCAGCTTTATAAGGAACTGTGGAAACCTTTGGGGAAAGGGGAGACTTTTCCGAAAGGTTGGGCTCCACCTTAACCAGAGTGGAACCAAGTTGCTAGTACTAACTTTCAAAAGGGAGATAGAGCAGCTTTTAAACTAGAACAAGGGGGAAAGCCAACAATCACTCAGCAGTGCATGGTTTGAAGAAATGTATCTTTGAAGGATACTAATGAAACAGGAAAGTTAGGGCATCCCAACAGAGAGGTTCCATTAAAAGCAAACATAGTCCATGTGCCTATATGTAAAAAATCACCGAAGCTAATGATTTCCAAATTATCTCTAACAACTGAAAAGCAGGTTATTATTATTAATACAAACAAAAAACACACTTTGAAATGTCTGTATGCCAATGCCAGAAGTCTACGAAGTAAGATGGGAGAGTTAGAGTGTATAGCAGCAAATGATGAGATTGACATAATTGGCATCACAGAGACTTGGTGGAAGGAGGAGGATAACCAATGGGATAGTGCTATATCAGGGTATAAATTATATCGCAATGACAGGGAGGATCAACTTGGTGGGGTGTGGCACTTTATGTCCAGGAGGGTATAGAGTCCAAAAGGATAAAGATCATACAAGAGACTAAATGCTCAGTAGAATCTATATGGGTAGAAATCCCATGTGTGTTGGGTAAGAGAATAATGAAAGGAGTATACAACCGTCCACCTGGAAAAAATGGTCAGACAGATGATGAAATGCTTAGAGGAATCAGGGAAGCTAAGTAATTTGGCAGTGCAATAATAATGAGAGATTTCAATGACCCCAATATTGATTGGGTAAATGTAACATCAGGAATTACTAGAGACATAAAGTTCCTGGATGTAATAAATGACTGCTTCATGGAGGAATTGGTTCAGGAACCAACAAGAGAGGGAGCTATTTTAGATTTAATTCTTTGTGGAGGTAACGGTGGTGGGACCACTTGGCAACAGTGATCATAACATGATCAAATTTAAACTAATAACTGGAAGGGGGGCAATAAGTAAATCTGCAGCACTAACACTAAACTTTCAAAAGGGAAACTTTGATAAAAAGAGGAAAATAGTTCGTAAAAAACTGAAAGGTGCAGCTGCAAAGGTTAAAAGTGTTCAACAGGCATGGACATTGTTTAAAAATACAATCCTAGAGGTGCAGTCCATATGTATTCCACACATTAAGAAAGATGGAAGGAAGGCAAAACGATTACCATCATGGTTAAAAGGTGAGGTGAACGAGGCTATTTTAGCCAAAAAAAAATCCTTCAAAAATTGAAAGAAGGATCTATTTGAAGAAAATAGGATAAAACATAAGCATTGTCAAGTTAAGTGTAAAACATTGAATAGACAGGAGAAGAGAGAATTTGAACTGAAGTTGGCCATAGAGGCAAAAATTCATAATAAAAACTTTTTAAAATATATCCGAAGCAAGAAACCTGTGAGGGAGTCGGTTGGACCATTAGATGACTGTTATTATTTGTGATAGGTGTGGGTGAATCCTTGGGCCGGTGGCAGATGACCACGCCCTCGGGAGAAGATCCCAAGAGGACCACCGGTCAGGCTGAGTTGGGAAACAGACACACACTTAGGGGCGGATTTTAAGAGCCCTGCTCGCCTAAATCCGCCCAAATCCGCCCAAATCCGCCCAAATCCGGGTGGATTTAGGCGAGCAGGGCCCTGCGCGCCGGTGAGCCTATTTTACATAGGCCTACCGGCGCGTGCAGAGCCCCGGGACTCGCGTAAGTCCCGGGGTTTTCGGAGGGGGGTGTGCCGGGGGCGTGTCGGGGGTGGGGCCGCACGCCACGCCGTTTTCGGGGCGTGTCGGCAGTGTTTTGGGGGCGGGTCCAGGGGCGTGGTTAGGGGCGTGGCCGCGCCCTCCGTACCCGCCCCCAGGTCGCGTCCCGGTGCGCTGGGGCCCGCTGGCGTGCGGGGATTTACGTCTCCCTCTGGGAGGCGTAAATCCCCCGACAAAGGTAAGGTGGGGGTTTAGACAGGGCCGGGGGGGTGGATTAGGTAGAGGAAGGGAGGGGAAGATGAGGGGAGGGCGTTAGAGGATTCCCTCCAAGGCCGCTCCGATTTCGGAGCGGCCTTGGAGGGAACGGGGGTAGGCTGCGCGGCTAGGCGCGCGCCGGCTATACGTAATCGATAGCCTTGCGCGCGCCGATCCAGGATTTTAGTGGATACGCATGACTACGCGCGTATCTACTAAAATCCCGCGTACATTTGCTTGCGCCTGATGCGCCAGCAAAAGTACACAAACGCGCCGTGTTTGAAAATCTACCCCTTAGTTCTTTTATTAAACAGTTTTTGAGAACCACCAGAGGTGGCAGTAGTAAGCTGGAATAGCCCGGCTGGGCTGTAGTTCCTCAGGCACTGGAACAGCAATCCCAGGAAGGCTGAGCTGTGGAGAAACTGAGATAGTGAGTAGGCAGAGTATGCAGAGTTCAGGAACAGAACCTTGATGGTAACACTCACACTGTGGTCTCTTAGAACAGCCCAGGAGCTGGAATGAAGTAGGTCCTTGAGGAGCGAGTACCTGGTTCCAGGGAAAGCTTTGAGAGAGAGATGGTAACTTACCAATGTTGTAGGCAGCGGTGACTTCAAGGCAGAAGTTATATTCAGCAGCAGGTCCGGGAATGTGGGCCCTCGAGGAGCGAGTACCGGTTCCAGACTGCGACCTGAAAAGTAAAGAGAGAGCAAGGCCCCCGAGGAGCGGGTACCCCTGGTAAAGTCTGAGGAGGCACAGTAGCAAGGTATGCAGAGAGTGAATCCCATCTGCAGTGATACCTGGAGGCAGCTAGGTAGGAAACCCTTTGCTAACTCGAATAGTTAGCGAAATGAAAGACTTTTAAATATCCAAAGATGATGATGTCATCTCAGGGGGACGCCCCTGAGGTTTGTGCCACTGCTGGTACTTGAGTCGGGGCCATGTCACGGGCGTGCCTTTAGGCCTCAGGAGAACATGGTGGAAGGCAGCGTCTAGCCGGTCCGGGGATGCGAGAGGAGGTCGGTAAGATGATGCCGTGGCAGCCAAACGTCCATCGACCTAGGAGGCAGTCGCTAAAGAGGTAAGGAGGGCAGAGTGGAGATGCTGGGCAGCGACGGTCGCAACAGTACCCCCCTTCAAAGGACAATCTCCTCTTTGGGTACCAGGCTTGGGTTTAGAAGGATGCGCGATGTGGAACTGATGAAGCATCTCTTTGTCCAAGATATTGGCTCCCAAGAGTTTTCTTCGGGGCCGAAACCCTCCCATGATAGGAAGTATTCATAAGTATTGCCTCTTTTCAGAACATCCAGAATCTCTTCGACTTTGTACTCTAAGTTGTCTTCTGCATTGATGACAGGTGAGTCATGAGATTTGGAAGTAAATTCGCTGAGTATGAGCGGTTTCAGAAGTGAAATGTGAACATAAGAACATAAGAAATTGCCATGCTGGGTCAGACCAAGGGTCCATCAAGTCCAGCATCCTGTTTCCAACAGAGGCCAAAACCAGGCCACAAGAACCTGGCAATTACCCAAACACTAGGAAGATCCCATGCTACTGGTAAAATTGATTAATAACCATTAATGGACTTCTCCTCCAAGAACTTATCCAAACCTTTTTTGAACCCAGCTACACCAACTGCACTAACCACATCCTCTGGCAACAAATTCCAGAGCTTTATTGTGCGTTGAGTGAAAAATAATTTTCTCCGATTAGTCTTAAATGTGCTACTTGCTAACTTCGTTGAATGTCCCCTAGTCCTTCTATTATTTGAAAGTGAAAATAACCGAGTCACATCTACTCGTTCAAGACCTCTCATGATCTTTAAGACCTCTATCATATCCCCCCTCGGCCATCTCTTCTCCAAGCTTGATGAAACTCAGCCTTTTTTTCATACCGTACAATCTACAGCTTGGAGTATTATCACTCTGGAGGGCTTCATGTCAACTCATGGTACCTTGATATGTTGATGCCATTTTTTTGTGCTGCATTGCCACTTTATTGGTGCCTTGAGGGTTTTCCTGTCACCTTGTTTGCTTTGTTCCTCCTTCATAGTTCCTTGGATTTTGATGCCACTCTTGGTGTCATTTTGCCTTATGTACTGCCTTAGAAAGTTCATGCCACTATTGTTGGTGCCATCTTTTGAGGCCTTGGTGTGTTCTTCCCACTTTTGCTGCTCCTTTGCTCCTCTGATGTTGCCTTGGAGAATGTATTTCACTGCTGTTACTCATTTGCTCCTTTAAGGTGCCTTAGGCTATTCATGTCACTTTTGGTGCCACAATGACATAGTCTTGATGTTTAGGCATGCCTTCACCCTTATGATTATATCTACCCACCAGTTTTATTAGAATTGATGTCAAAACTCCAATTTTGGAGCAACAAATATACTGCAGTACTTTCCTCATAGGCTTTAATGGTAAATGAACGAAAGACTAAAATGAAACAGATGTCCTATAAAATTAATGAATGAACCAAAACAAATTTTTTTCTTCTGCACACCCCTAATCTCCAGTTCATGCGTGCAATACTCCTGGTTGTAGAAACCAAGAAATATTAAATATTTGATATAAAAGTAACAAAGAAACTGTAGTATAATTTTCTGCATTTTTGCTGTTTCTTTCTATTATTCCAATGTACCAAATGTTATTAGAAGTCTAGGGACACCAAATTTTAATGTCAAAAATAATTTCTTCTATTTTGCTACTGTCCCCTGGCACTTCCTTACATAAAGAGATGGTATTTACTTATAGTTGCTTAACACTGTGTTCAATCTCTTGTCATTTTCTAGGGATGTGAATCGTTTTAGGACGATTAAAATTATCGTCCGATAATTTTAATATCGTCTTAAACCGTTATGGAACACAATACAATAGAGATTCTAACGATTTATCGTTATAAATCGTTAGAATCGTGAGCCGGCACACTAAAACCCCCTAAAACCCACCCCCGACCCTTTAAATTAAATCCCCCACCCTCCCGAACCCCCCCCAAATGAGTTAAATAACCTGCGGGTCCAGCGGCGGTCCGGAACGGCAGCGGTCCGGAACGGGCTCCTGCTCCTGAATCTTGTTGTCTTCAGCCGGCGCCATTTTCCAAAATGGCGCCGAAAAATGGCGGCGGCCATAGACGAACACGATTGGACGGCAGGAGGTCCTTCCGGACCCCCGCTGGACTTTTGGCAAGTCTCGTGGGGGTCAGGAGGCCCCCCACAAGCTGGCCAAAAGTTCCTGGAGGTCCAGCGGGGGTCAGGGAGCGATTTCCCGCCGCGAATCGTTTTCGTACGGAAAATGGCGCCGGCAGGAGATCGACTGCAGGAGGTCGTTCAGCGAGGCGCCGGAACCCTCGCTGAACGACCTCCTGCAGTCGATCTCCTGCCGGCGCCATTTTCCGTACGAAAACGATTCGCGGCGGGAAATCGCTCCCTGACCCCCGCTGGACCTCCAGGAACTTTTGGCCAGCTTGTGGGGGGCCTCCTGACCCCCACGAGACTTGCCAAAAGTCCAGCGGGGGTCCGGAAGGACCTCCTGCCGTCCAATCGTGTTCGTCTATGGCCGCCGCCATTTTTCGGCGCCATTTTGGAAAATGGCGCCAGCTGAAGACAACAAGATTCAGGAGCAGGAGCCCGTTCCGGACCGCTGCCGTTCCGGACCGCCGCTGGACCCGCAGGTTATTTAACTCATTTGGGGGGGGTTCGGGAGGGTGGGGGATTTAATTTAAAGGATCGGGGGTGGGTTTTAGGGGGTTTTAATGTGCCGGTTTTGCGATTTTTAGATTTTTAGATTTTTCACGATTTTTCACGATTTTTCACGATATTTTACCCCTCCAAACGGCAACAATACGATTCCCTCCCCCTCCCAGCCGAAATCGATCGTTAAGACGATCGAGGACACGATTCACATCCCTATCATTTTCTAAGTATCTGCATTATTCCCCTGACATTACATTTTTCCCCAAATCTTGTCTTTGTAAGGCTTAATTGAATTTCCCTCATATCTTTGACATTTACTTTGGCCCTAATATCCAAATTAAGCATTTATAGTTTAGTAATGTGTCCTTTGCTGTACTTTTGCACACCAATAAAGTAGTATAGTTTGAACTAGCAATACTTTTAGGGAGCTTTTTTGCTAACCAAAATGATATCAGTTCTATATAATTACTTAGTTTCCAAATCTAGAACATTCAGAACTGACACTTTAATGCAATAATAAACAACAAATTGCAATAAATTAAACATCTTAATTTTATTTTCCAAATACAAATCAATTCTCAGATAATATAGAAACCTATATAGAAACATAGAAACATAGAAGTGACCGCAAAAGAAGACCAAACGGCCCATCCGGTCTGCCCAACAAGCTTTCACACCTATTTGTTTTCATACTTATCTGTTACTCTGACCGCTGAGGTCAGGGCCCTTATTGGTAACTTTTTGGTTTCAATTCCCTTCCACCCACACCATCGATGCAGACAGCAGTGCTGGAACTGCATCTAAGTGAAGTATCTAGCTAATTGGTTTGGGGTAGTAACCACCGTAATAAGCAAGCTACTCCTGTTTGTTTACCCTGCCTGTGCAATTCAGTCCTTGTTGGTTTTCTGAATATAAATCCTCTTTACTTCATTCCCCCCTGTCGTTGAAGCAGTGAGCTGTACTGGATATGTATTCCAAGTGAACTATCATGCTTAATTGATTCGGAGCAGTAGCCGCCTTAACAAGCAAGCTACACCCATGCCTATTTGTTTACCCAGACTATGTAATTCATTCCTTGTTGGTTGATGCTGAATATAAATCATCTTTTCCTCATTCTCTCTGCCTTTGAAGCAGAGAGCTATGATGGATGTGCATTGAAAGTGAAGTATCAGGCTTATTTGGTTTGGGGTAGTAACCATCGTAACAAGCATTCCAAGTGAAGTATCAGGCTCAGTTGATTCGGGGTAGTAACTGCCGTAACAAGCAAGCTACCCCCATGCTTATTTGTTTACCCAGACTATGTAATTCATTCCTTGTTGGTTGATGCTGAATATAAATCATCTTTTCTTCATTCTCTCTGCCATTGAAGCAGAGAGCTATACTGGATGTGCAATGAAAGTGAAGTATCAGGCTTATTTGGTTTGGGGTAGTAAACGCCGTAACAAGCAAGTTACTCCCCTGCTTTTTTGTGGATGCAAATCCTTTGTTTCCATTTCCTCTTGCCGTTGAAGCATAGAGCAATGTTGGAGTCGCATTAACTGTGTGTATGTTCATTGAATAAGGATATTAATCTCCAGGTAGTAGCTGTCATTCCCGCAAGCAAGCCACCCCCTTGCCTCTTCTCTTCATTCACATCCTCTAGACTTTATGGATCCACAGTGTTTATCCCATGCCCCTTTGAAATCCTTTACAGTTCTGGTCTTCACCACTTCCTCCAGAAGGGCATTCCAGGCATCCACCACCCTCTCCGTGAAGAAATACTTCCTGACATTGGTTCTGAGTCTTCCTCCCTGGAGCTTCAACTCGTGACCCCTGGTTCTGTTGATTTTTTTCTGATGGAAAAGGTTTGTCGTTGTCTTTGGATCATTAAAACCTTTCAAGTATCTGAAAGTTTGAATCATATCACCCCTGCTTCTCCTTTCCTCCAGGGTGTACATATTTAGATTCTTCAATCTCTTCTCATAAGTCATTCGATGAAGACCTTCCACCTTTTTGGTCGCCCTTCTCTGGATTGCCTCCATCCTGTCTCTGTCCCTTTGGAGATACGGTCTCCAGAACTGAACACAACACAGTACTCCAGGTGAGGCCTCACCAAGGACCTGTACAAGGGATTATCACTTCCCTTTTCTTACTCGATATTCCTCTCTCTATGCAGCCCAGCATTCTTCTGGCTTTAGCTATCGCCTTGTCACATTGTTTCGCCGACTTCAGATCATTAGAGAGTATCACCCCAAGGTCTCTCTCCTGCTCCGTACATATCAGCCCTTCTCCCCCCATCGAATACAGTTCTTTCGGATTTCCACCCCCCATGTGCATGACTCTGCACTTCTTAGCATTGAATCTCAGCTGTCATATCTTCGACTACTCTTCTAGCTTCCTTAAATCCCGTCTCATTCTCTCCACTCCTTCCGGCATGTCCACTCTGTTGCAGATCTTAGTGTCATCCGCAAAAAGACAAACCTTACTTTCTATCCCGTCCACAATGTCGCTCACAAAGATATTGAACAGGACTGGTCCCAACACCAATCCCTGTGGCACTCCGCTTAACACTGCTCTCTCTTCAGAGTAAGTTCCATTTACCATCACACGTTGTTTTCTGTCCATCAACCAGTTTGCAATCCAGGTCACCACCTCGGCACTCACTCCTAAGCTTCTCATTTTATTCACCAGTCTCCTGTGCGGGATCGTATCAAAAGCCTTGCTGAAATCCAAGTAGATGACATCGAGCGCTCTTCCTTGATCCAATTCCTTGGTTACCCAGTCAAAAAAGTCAATCAGATTTGTCTGACAGGATCTTCCCATGGTGAATCCATGCTGCCTGTTACGCTCCTGCCCGCAAGAGCGTGGGCAGGCTCTTACCTTGTTACAACCACAGCCAGTCGGGCTGCTTCTTTCTCCCTGAATCAGCTGGGGCCGTTCTCACAGCTGTTGCCATGCGGTCTGCTCCTCGGCTGCTGTCTCTGCCTTTCCCTGACGTGCTGCTGCGATCCCGGGACCTTCAGCGAGCAGGCCATCTCTCCCAGTGCCTGTTTCAGTCCGGGTCCTTGCCTGGCTGGGAAGCCGTCCCTGCCAGTGCCTGCAGCCTGCTTCAGCTCTCTGCTCTGCCTGCTGTCTTCACGGCATGGAGCCGTTCATGCAGTCAGCCCTTCCCCCGCTTCCTCTACAGCCAGCCTTACCTCTCTCTGCTTCCTCCTGCTTCTGTCCTTGCAGCTGGGAGCTGCTCCAGTGACCTGCCTTCACCCAGCTCCAGTCCAGGGCTGCTCCGCGGCTTCCTTGGGCCCTCCACGTGGCTGAGGATGCCACCAGCTTCCAGCTCTTCTCTCCAGCTTCCTAGGGCATGGGCGCGCGCCTCTCTGCTCCTCTTAAAGGACCAGCCAGGTGTGGCCCCCTGCTGACCCCTCCCTGGGCGTTGTCCACCTCAGTCCTACTAAAGGGCTCAGCTTTCAGTGTGTCTTTGCCTTCGCAAGGAGTTGGTCACTCCTGAGATCCTTTGCTCCAGGAAGTCGTCCGTGTTCCAGCACTTCTGCAAGGTCCTGTGTTTCGTGTTACCTGTCGGAGCTCCTCGTCCAGTCCTGATGTCTGCCTGCCGTTCCAATCCCAAGGTCTGTCTCTTGATCCAGTCCTGATGTTCCTGCTGTTCCTGATGTCCATGTTCCAGCCCTGAGGTGTGTCTCCTGTTCCAGTATCTGTGTTCCAGTCCTGATGTTCCTCCTGTTCCAGTATCCGTGTTCCAGTCCTGATGTTCCTGCTGTTCCAGTTATCCTTGTTCCTGATCCTGATGCTTTAATCTGCCTTGTGCTGCCAGGAGAGCAGCGTATCCTTGCCTTGTGCTGCCAGGAGAGCAGCGTATCCTTGCCTAGTGCTGCCAGGAGTGCAGTGAACCTGCTTCCTCTTTCCTGTGCTCTCCTGCTCTCTGCGTGGTCCGCGACCAGCCTTCCAGGGCTGAGTAGGGCGCGCATGAGGCAGGGTGGTCCGCGACTCAGTCCCGCGGGTGGTCTGAGTAGGGCGCCCTGAGGGACGGTGCCCATATCTTCCTTCAGCCCTTGTTCCTGATTCCTCCTCTGTGCATCCAGTCCTGAGTCCACGCCTGTGCCTGTCCATGTCTATGCATCCTACACCTCATTCCTGAGTCCACGTCTTTGCCTGAGTCCACGTCTAAGGATCCTGCATCTATGCCTGAGTCCACGTCTATGGATCCTGCACCTCGTCCTGAGTCCACGTCTATGCCTGAGTCTACGTCGTTCCTGAGTCTCGTCTGAATCCATGTTCCAGTCATCGCTGTCCTGGCCTCCATCCGGCCTGCCGCTTCGGGCCGTACCCTGCGGCAGGTCCGAAAGGGCTGGGAACGGTCAGAGGACTGTTCACAAGACCAACGTTGCGTTGTTGGGTCTTCCGAAGCGTGCAGGTCCGGAGGAGGGTCTGTCTTCCATGTCACTCCAGCCCTGCTCCCGTCCAGCCCATGCTCGGGCATGACACGCCTCCCCCGGCACCTCTTCAGAGCCCTCTGGGGTCAAGCCGTGGCCCAAGGACACACATCACCCAGGAGTGGGATCGCTCTCCTAGCACTCCACAACACTGCCTCTGGTCCAGCAATTCTCGCAACTGTAGATAGTTTACTATTCTTTCTTTCAAGAGTGATTCCATTACTTTTCCTACCACTGAGGTGAGGCTGACCGGTCTGTAGTTATCAGCCTCTTCTCTGTTCCCACTCTTGTGAAGCGGGACCATCACCGCTCTTCTCCAATCACTCGGCACCACTCCCTTTTCTAAGGATCTATTGAACAGGTCACACAGCGGACCCGCCAGCACATCTCTAAGCTCCCTCAGTATCCTGGGATGAACCTCATCAGGCCCCATGGCTTTGTCCACTTTCAGTTTCCCCAGCTCTTCCCATACATTCTCTACTGTAAATGGAGTTACATCTACTCCATTCCCCTCCAGTTTCTTCTTAACTAGCGATGGTCCTTCTCCAGGGTCCTTTTTAGTGAACACTGAACTGAAGTATTTGTTTAATATTTCTGCCATTTCTTTGTCTCTCTCCACACATTGATCCTTTTCATCTTTCAATTTCACTATACCACTTTGGACTTTTCTCCTTTCACTGATGTATCTGAAAAATGTTTGTCACCTCTCTTTACCTCCTTGGCAATCCTTTCTTCTGCTTGACTTTTTGCTGTCTTGATTACTTTCTTTGTCTCCTTCAGTTCTACCAGATATTCTTCCTTGTGCTCCTCCCTTTGGGATCTTTTATATTTCTTGAACGCAGTTCTTTTAGCCTTTATTATGTCAGACACCTCCTTTGAGAACCAGATAGGTTTCATTTTTCTTTTGATTTTCTTTACTTTTCTAACATATAGATTAGGTGCCTTGATAATTGCTCCTTTTTGTTTGGTCCACTGTTGTTCCACGTCTCTCTCGTTCTCCCAGCCTACTAGTTCTTCCTCCAGATACTATATTTTGAAACTTGATTGCAATTTAAATATTGACACAGTAATAAAATTTCCTGTTTAATTATTAGTCTCAAGAGGAAATTGTGATAAGTGATTGGGTTCTTTACTCAATTGGCTATAATATGGTGTGGTGGACTGTAAGTGGAGCTCACTCTCTGTGCAGGTAAATCCTCCTTGTGCAACACATGCAAATCCTGCCATGCCTTCCAAATTATTGGGGAAGGAATGGAGACTAAAATGGAAATATCAAAATACCTCTGTATCACTCCATATAATGTAACCACATCTAGAGTATTGTATGCAATTCTAGTTCACACATCTCAAAAAAGATATAGTAGAATTGGAAAAGATTCAAAGAATGATCAAAATGATAAAGGCAATGGAGTGATTCCTCTAAGGAAAGGCAAAAGAGATTAAGATTCTTCAATTTGGAGAAGAGACAGTTGAGGGAAGATTTGATAGAGATCTGTAAAATTATGAATGGAATGGAACAGGTTAATGCAAATCAGTTGTTTACCCTTTCAAAAACTGAAATGACTAGGGGACACTCCATGAAGTTGTTAATTAGCACATTTAAAACAAATTAGATAAAAATATGTTCTCACTCAGGGGCAGATTTTCAAAGGGTTATGTGCGTATATTATGTGCGTAACCCTGAAAACTTGCTCCTGCGTGCGCTGAGCCTATTTTGCATAGGTTCGGCGACGTGCACAAGCCCCAGGGCCATGTATGTCTCGGGGCTTGAAAAAAGGGGTGGGGCATTGGCGGGGCATGGGTGGGGCGGGGCAGGGCCAGAGCCTCCAGGCAGGCACAACTTATAGGATAAAGGTAAGGGGTGGGGGGTAGATTAGGTAGGGAAAGGGAGGGGAAGGTGGGGGGTGGAAGGAAAGTTCCCTCTGAGGTCGCTCCAATTTTGGAGAGGCCTCGGAGGGAACGGAGGAAGGCTGTGTGGCTCGGCACGCCCAAGTTGTACAATTGTACACCCCCTTACACGCGCCGACCTTGGATTTTATAATATGTGTGTGGCGACACGCGCATGTTATAAAATCGGGCACACATTTGTGCACGCCGGGTTGCGCGCACAAATGTATGCCCTCACGTACCTTTTAAAATCCGGCGCTCAATGCACAATTAAGCTCTGGAATTTATTTACTGGTTGATGTGGCAAAGACAGTTAATATATCTGGGTTTATAAAAGGTTTGGACAAGATCCTGGAGGAAAAGTTCATAAAACATTATTAACCAGGTAGATTTGAGGAAAGCCCATGCTTGAAGCTGGGCATGAGCAAAATGAAATCTATCTACTATTTGGGATCTTGCCAGTTACTTGTGATATGGATTGGTCATTGTTGGAAACAAGATACTGGGCTTGATGGAACATCAGTCTGACATAGTACTACAATTGTTTTGTTCTTATGTAATACATGCAGACATACTCAGAAGATATGATTTACAAGAAAAAATTGGTTGAACTAGTGGTTATTTCAAAATGAATTTTACTTGTTATCAGATTCTTTTTGGAGCAGTTGAACTATTCTACTACAGAAAAGGATTAATTATCCTCATTCTGAGTTGTATTGTCTTCCCCATGGCTCCAGCAGCAAGTAAAAGATAATCTCTGAGACAAACTGTATAAATGTTTTGTACTGTGCTCTTGTACTATTGTTGACCCATACCTTGTTGTGCTTCCTTACTTTGTTGAAGAAAATACCCTGTTAATCACATTTCTGAGTCTAGAATTCAAATGGAAAATTCCAAGACTTAAGTTGAAAAAACTCCCAGGAACTCTAAATGGTCTATCATGAGAAACTGACTCTGCTGTCATGTCCTCTGCTGGTTCTGTCTCCTTGTCAACTAAACTGTGCCAGTTCCTTAAGACAGTTTGTTATCCATTGTACTTTGGAGTTTCTTTTCCCTCTGTTTGTTTCCTCAGTCCATACAAATTGTGCCCAGTTCCGTTATATGTTTTCTTTCACTGACAGGGTCCCTTCCCCCACAGGGTCACATCAACTTTCCTGTAGGTGTCTTTAAACACTGGAGTCTCTTATATAATTATGTAAGAGATTCTCTTCAAATTAATATGTGTTTAATCAAGAGGGATCAACTTTATAATTTAAAAAATTGGCATTTGTTCAGAAAAAACAATTAATAATATTTTCTTAAATGATATATATACGTATTTCCTCTATAATTTGTGGCTAACTGGATGCTATTCAAAACAAGATCATATATAAGGTGCATATTTATCAAATGGAGTGTCATTGATTAGATTTGAAGTGAGTAAGTGTTTTCTGGTTTTAATAATATATTTGTATGCTGTCATGAGAGAGAGAATAGATTGAGACTATATAATGATTTAAGTTTAAAAACTGAATAAAAATGCACCTGCATAAAAAAGCATCATTCTCTTGGTGCATTGATCTTCTCCCATGGTTTACAATAACACTGTTATGCCAGTGAATCCCAGATCTATTTCTCTGCAACAAAGGTATGACCTTGAATCCAGTCTCTGATCTCAACTTGATTATCTAGCATAGTTGTATTGATGTTCCACTGCCTTCATAAAATTCACACAACCAAGACTGAACTTCTTACTTTTCCTTCCAAACCTATTTCCTCCATGTACATTTTTGTATCTTGGTGGATAATGAGGATATGCACTGACTTTTTTTCCATGTCATTTTTGTTTCATGTCATTATCTGTTTAAATTCACTTTTAAAATGGTTTGGCATGTGTTTATTTTATGATTCCCAATTTCAGAGTAAGTGCACACTAACTGGATGTTAGTCACTACCCCAACCAGTCACCACCCCAACCAGCCTCTCTCCTATCTGTCACCCCATATGTAACCCCACTCACCCCCTCTCATCACTCACCACTCTACTCTCTCTCCCACCTGTCACCCTATACAGTAACCCAAGTCACTCCCCTTGCCACTAGCCACCCCCCCCACACACACACACACAACAGGCTGCTTGTCTCTCACCAGTCATCACCCCAACCAGTCTCTCTCCCACTTGTCAGCCCATACATTCACCCCAGTCACTTTCTCTCTCTCTGTTTACTGCCCCTTCAACAAAACACACAGACAGATACCTCCCCTCCCTATCCCACCCCCTTCTCTCTCCCCCCGCCCCCCCAACCTTTACCTCTTGCATACCTCTTTGCCATTTTGTCTTGTTATTGCTAACTCATTTCTGAGTTCCTTTACTACTGTTAAAGTTTTAAATTAAACTTGACGCGACCTGGTTCAAGCGTTTAAGATTAGTTCTAGGTCAGTCTCCTAACAGTTTGATGTAACCTATTCCATTCTATATTCCATGTACTGTTCTATGTAACAAGTTGTTCTACTGTAAACCGGGGTGAAGGCTAATTGCTAAACTTCAGTATATAAAAGCTCTGAAATAAATAAATAAATAGGAATTAAATAATGCATATCCTAAAATGCCAGGCTCCTTTCCTAAAATTCAAAGGGATTGGCAAATTTTAAAATATGCATTTCCATTACATGCTTTTGCTTATTCTGTGTTGCAGCTAGGCAGGTGGACCCCCTTGCCCGAGGTGGAGTTGACACAACCTGTGGAGGAAACCCTCACAGGTCCACACCATCAGAAGGCAAGGCTGGGCTGGAGCAGAGACTCTGCTGGAGCTTCACACTACCAGCCCTCATTCCCCTCAGGTTGAGCCCTTAGGTACTGGGGCCGGCTGGACTTATGTGGGGTCTCTGAAGGCTGCGGAGATAAGGCTGGAAGGAATTCAGGAGAGAGTCCAGGAGCTGGACAGGCCACAGTACTCATTGAAGAAAGCCAGGCGTAGGTTGGGTCAGACGGCAGATCTCGTAGTTGTGATTCCAGGCATAAGTCAGGGCAGGCAGCAGATCTCGTAGTTGTGATTCCAGGCGAAAGTCAGGGCAGGTGGCAGATCTCGTAGCTGTGATTCCAGGCGTAGTTTGGGTCAGGCGGCAGATCTCGTAGTTGTGATTCCAGGCGTAAGTCGGGTCAGGCGGCAGATCTCGTAGTTGTGATTCCAGGCGTAAGTCAGGGCAGGTAGCAGATCTCGTAGTCGGGTTTCCAGGCGTAAGTCAGGGCAGGCGGCAGATCTCGTAGTCGGGTTTCCAGGCATAAGTCAGGGCAGGTGGCAGTTCTCATAGTCAGTAGAGATGTGAATCGTATCCTCGATCGTCTTAACGATCGATTTCGGCTGGGAGGGGGAGGGAATCGTATTGTTGCCGTTTGGGTGTTTGAAATATTGTGAAAATCGTGAAAATCGTGAGCCAGCACACTAAAACCCCCTAAAACCCACCCTCGACCCTTTAAATTAAATCCCCCACCCTCCCGAACCCCCCCCCCCAAATGCCTTAAATTACCTGGGGGTCCAGCGGCGGTCCGGAACGGCAGCAGTCTGGAACGGCCTCCTGCAATTGAATTGTGTTGTCTTCAGCCGGCGCCATTTTTCAAAATGGCAGCGCAAAATGGCGGCAGCCATAGACCAACACAATTCGACTGCAGGAGGTCGTTCCGGACCCCCGCTGGACTTTTGGCAAGTCTTGTGGGGGTCAGGAGGCCCCCCCCAAGCTGGGCAAAAGTCCCTGGGGGTCCGGAACGACCTCCTGCAGTCGATCTCCTGCCGGCGCCATTTTCCGTACGGAAAACGATTCGCGGCAGGAGATCATTTTCCGGACCCCTGCTGGACCCCCAGGGACTTTTGGCCAGCTTGGGGGGGCCTTCTGATTTTATTTTTTCCGAAATTTCAGAAAAAAATTCATTCTTGGGTTAGTGCACACTAGCTCTGCCATGTTAGTGCGCACTATCGGGAGTTAGCGCACACTAACGGGAGTTAATGCGTGCTAACCCAAAAATCAGAGCCCCCGAAAAAAAAAATCACAAACAACGGGAAAAACAAAATTCCCATGGGGAGCCCCAAAACAAAGCCCAACACGAAATTGAAACCCGAAGCACATCTCTATTATTATTTCACTTTTTTGTTTACATTTATTACCAGGCACTGGCCATCCCCCCCCAAATAACTAAGGAGACAGCCAATGGGAATGCAGAACCATGCCTCTAGCTAACCAACTGTTTCTCCAATTAACAT
This sequence comes from Rhinatrema bivittatum, assembly GCF_901001135.1. Taxonomy (NCBI): domain Eukaryota; kingdom Metazoa; phylum Chordata; class Amphibia; order Gymnophiona; family Rhinatrematidae; genus Rhinatrema; species Rhinatrema bivittatum. Next base: position 746,738,269 of record NC_042616.1, read on the forward strand.
ATTTTAACTTATTTGTAACATTTATAGTTAGTGTGTACTAAGTCCTTTTAGCGCTCACTATCTCTAAAATTAGGACAACTAGTTAGTGCGCACTAATGGGACTTAGTACATGTTAATGCGCACTAACACAAAATTTTCCAAAATTTAATCTTTTTTTTTATTTCGTGGCACTCCCGTAACAAGACAAAATAGATAATTTTGTTCCCATCGTCTATTTCACTGAAACCTTATGCACATCCCTAGAGGATAAAAATGTCATCCTGTAGTGTTGGGGTTGTCTTTCACTTTTTTTCTCTCCTCTCTGTACATCCTTAACATTCATAAAACATATAAGAACATAAGAACATAAGAAAATGCCATACTGGGTCAGACTAAGGGTCCATCAAGCCCAGCATCCCGTTTCCAACAGTGGCCAATTCAGGCCATAAGAACCTGGCAAGTATCCAAAAACTAAGTCTATTCCATGTTACTATTGCTAATGGCAGTGGCTATTCTCTAAGGGGCGGATTTTCAGCGCCCTGCTCGCCTAAATCCGCCCAAAACCGGGCGGATTTAGGCGAGCAGGGCCCTGCGCGCCGGTAAGCCTATTTTACATAGGCCTACCGGCGCGCGCAGACCCCGGGACTCGCGTACGTCCCGGGGTTTTCGGAGGGGGGCGTGTCGGGGGGCGGGCCCGGTCGACGCGGCGTTTCGGGGGCGTGTCGGCCGCGTTTTGGGGGCGGGTACGGGGCGTGGCTACGGCCCGGGGGCGTGGCCGCGCCCTCCGTACCCGCCCCCAGGTCGCAGCCCGGCGCGCAGCAGGCCCGCTGGCGCGCGGGGATTTACGTCTCCCTCCGGGAGGCGTAAATCCCCCGACAACGGTAAGGGGGGGGTGTAGACAGGGCCGGGTGGGTGGGTTAGGTAGGGGAAGGGAGGGTAAGGTGAGGGGAGGGCAAAGGAAAGTTCCCTCCGAGGCCGCTCCGATTTCGGAGCGGCCTTGGAGGGAACGGGGGGAGGCAGCGCGGCTCGGCGCGCGCAGGCTATACAAAATCGATAGCCTTGCGCGCGCCGATCCAGGATTTTAGTGGATACGCGCGGCTCCGCGCGTATCTACTAAAATCCAGCGTACTTTTGCTTGAGTCTGATACGCAAGCAAAAGTAGGCTGTTCGCGCGCCTCTTAAAATCTACCCCTAAGTGAACTTAATAGCAGGTAATGGACTTCTCCTCCAAGAACTTATCCAATCCTTTTTTAAACGCCTCTATACTAACTGCACTAACCACATCCTCTGGCAACAAATTCCAGAGTTTACTTGTGCATTGAGTAAAAAAGAACTTTCTCCGATTAGTTTTAAATGTGCCCCATGCTAACTTCATGGAGTGCCCCCTAGTCTTTCTACTATCTGAAAGAGTAAATAACCGATTCACATCTACCCGTTCTAGACCTCTCATGATTGTAAACATCTCTATCATACCCCCCCCCCCCTTAGTCGTCTCTTCTCCAAGCTGAAAAGTACTAACCTCTTTAGTCTTTCCTCATAGGGGAGTTGTTCCATTCCCCTTATCATTTTGGTAGCCCTTCTCTGTACCTTCTCCATCGCAATTATATTTTTTTTGAGATGTGGCGACCAGAATTGTACACAGTATTTAAGGTGGGGTTTCACCATGGAGCGATACAGAGGCATTATGACATTTTCAGTTTTATTCACCATTCCCTTTCTAATAATTCCCAACATTCTGTTTGCTTTTTTGACTGCCGCAGCCCACTGAACCGACGATTTCAATGTGTTATCCACTATGACTCCTAGATCTCTTTCTTGGGTTGTAGCACCTAAAATGGAACCCAACATTGTGTAATTATAGCATGGGTTATTTTTCCCTATATGCATCACCTTGCACTTATCCACATTAAATTTCATCTGCCATTTGGATGCCCAATTTTCCAGTCTCACAAGGTCTTCCTGCAATTTATCACAATCTGCTTGTGATTTAACTACTCTGAAGAATTTTGTGTCATCTGCAAATTTGATTATCTCACTCGTTGTATTTCTTTCCAGATCATTTATAAATATATTGAAAAGTAAGGGTCCCAATACAGATCCCTGAGGCACTCCACTGTCCACTCCCTTCCACTGAGAAAATTGCCCATTTAATCCTACTCTCTGTTTCCTGTCTTTTAGCCAGTTTGCAATCCACAAAAGGACATCGCCACCTATCCCATGACTTTTTACTTTTCCTAAAAGCCTCTCATGAGGAACTTTGTCAAACGCCTTCTGAAAATCCAAGTATACTATATCTACCGGTTCACCTTTATCCACATGTTTTGTTTTGTTTTTTTTTAGTTTAAATTGTTTATTGAGTTTTCAAAATATGAAACAAGAGAACAATACAGATGTACGGTGTAAGCCACGAAGCATGTGTGATACAACCCAAAAAACAACTGGGTAATACAGCAACACAGTGTGAATATAATAAATGTGTGGTAAGTAACAATAACATAAGTTAAGTAACAGTAATGTAAACATGCAGCACAGTGGCTAACAAGTGATGGAGGTCTGGAAAAAAAAAATAAAAAAGCAGATAAGAATCAACCAGTGAACTTATCTGCAAAAAAAGAAAAAGAAAAAGGAGAGTAAGAAGAAGGAATGAACAAGAGAGTTAAGAGAAGAGAGAAAGGTGGGAAATGAGAGGGGGAGAAACAAAGAGGGGGAGAAATAGAAAGATTAGGGTCTAGGAAGTGATCCAAGACTAACATACACATTTACTGAGAAGAGACAGACGTCATAGTAGAAGTCACATAATCATCCAAGGGCTTCCACACTTGGGCCCAGGAGGTCAACCTGTTAAACTTAATTGCTACGGCTTTTTCATATTTATAAAATAGACATACAGAATTCCACCACCACGGGTAGGAGAGCAAATCACTACGCTTCCAGTTGGAGAGTATAGTGTGTATGGCAACTGTGAGTAAGAAATCTAATAATTCCCTATGTGGGAAAGATAGTTGCAATGAGGAGTTGGTTCCTCTAAGGAAGACTATGGCATAAGTAATAGGCTGGTTTAAGGAAAGAATGGTGGATATAGTATGCCAAATTTGAGACCAAAATTTTAGTACATATGAGCATTGGAAAAGCATATGCTCCAATGTGGCCTTAGGTGCAGAGCAGGACCAACATTGGTGGGAAACAAGTAAACCCGCACGATGTAGTCTCCATGGGGTCCATAAAGCCCTGTGCATTAAGAAAAATGAAGACTGCATCAAACTGGAAGATAGTGAAATGCGATTAGTTATAGACCAGAGATGTTTCCATTCATTTTTAGCAACAACCACATGGGCCTCTCTTGACCATATAGGGTATAGACTGGAACTAAGCTTCCCGACTGTGGCAGAATTGATGACCTTATACAGTCTGGAAGCTAAATGGCCCCTAGGGCCGTGCTCCTGAAAAACCTGTAATAAATGAGGGAAGGATTGTAATGGGGTGGACACGTAGACGGAGGAGGAGAGAACGTTTCTTAATTGGAGCCAGGAATAAAATTGAGAGTTGGGTAACCCATAATCCCGTTGGAGTCTAGAATAGGGTAAAATCTTAGTATCTTCCAAAATGGCGGAGAGAAACCAGATACCTTTGGTTTGCCATTTCGGCCAGTTAAGAGGGTGATCATTCATGGTCAGGAGAGTGTTACTCCAAATAGGGGCCATATTAGATTGATTCCAAGGAGCCATCTGTTTAGGGCGAATGGAATAAAAAAAAAGGTACGATTTGTGCAAAGATTGTAAAATGGGATTAGAAGCAGTTTTTTCTGATAACCTAACTCCTGGAAAACAGGAAAGTGGAAGGGGAGATAAAAGAGAACGTTCTAAGGGTAACCATCTAGGTTGTTCCCAAGGGTCGATGTTGTTAGAAAAGTGATGGTAAGCCTGCTGCAGTATAAAAGCTTGGTGGTAGCCATAAAAGTTGGGGAAATTTACCCCTCCCTCATTTTTGGAAAGTTTTAATTTAGACAAGGCAATTCTCGGTGTCTTGTTTTTCCATAGAAAGGCGGATAAAATTCGATCCACCTTCCTATAGAATGCGTTAGAGAAAAAAATGGGCATCATGGACAAAGAATATGTAACTTTAGGAGCTATGACCATTTTGATAGTGTCCAGTCTACCCCACCAAGTTAAATAAAGGCGGGACCAACGAAGAGTGAGGTCTTCGAGGGTTTGCAGAATGCGGGCTTCAGCATTAGACACTGTGAGGGAAGGGTCCGAGTGGAAATATATACCTAAATATTTAAGATTCTGGGGTACCTTTTGTATAGCAGACTGTGAGAGATCGACCAAAGATCCCATGATATTAAGAGGTAAGAGTTCAGTCTTATGCCAGTTGATTTTATAACCAGAGAGGGCCGAGTATGCCATGATTTGTTGAAGAAGATGAGGAAGTGAGGAGTCAGGATTAGATAGAAACAACAATACATCATCTGCGTAAGCCGATAACTTGTATTCCTCCGATCCAATGAGTACACCTGTAATCATAGAATTTTGATGGATTGCAATGAGGAGAGGTTCCAAAGCCAGGTTGAATAGCAACAGAGAAAGGGGGCAACCTTGCCGCGTTCCTCTATAGAGGGAGAAAAAAGGGGATCTACGATTGTTGATATAGAGGAATGCATTGGGGGAGTGATATAGAAGCCGTATCCATGAAAGAAAATTAGGGCCAAAACCAAATTTATGGAGAGTAGAAAACAGAAACGACCATTCTACGTGGTCAAAAGCTTTTTCCGCATCTAAGGAAACCGCAATGACCGGGGAGGGGGCAGAAAAAACAGCGTCATGTATATGTAGAAAAAGTCTGGTGTTATTGGCGTTTAGTCTATTTTTTATAAAGCCCGATTGGTCTGGGTGGATTAAATGGGGCAGTATTTTAGATAATCTAATGGCCAATATTTTAGTAAATATTTTGTAATCGGTATTAAGTAATGATATGGGCCGATAATTACCAACCTCCGTTGCATCTCTTCCCGGCTTTGGGAGAACCACTATACATGCTGTAGTAAAGGACGTATATGACTGTGGTTGAACCGGAGCTGTCTTTAGTAATTAGAGGAACAGAAGCGGTAGTTAATAGCAGAGAAGAGACCTGGGATTCCACGTCATCCAAGCGAGAACGGTATGCTTCAAGTTTACTAGAAACAGTTTGTAAGTCCCCCCGTAGCGCGTTAGTGGCGTCAATATTAACGTTCACCAGATCTTTCAATTGTCTCAATTCGGTGAGTACGACATCCGCCGATGCCATGACTTTTGATGGCGGGGCCTTATCCGGCGGAGGATCGGCCTTGGTGCGTTTAGTGCCCGACAACGCCGCGAACGCCGCTTCTATTTTCCCCACTTTACTCGACGCCATCGTAAACTTTAGCAAAAAGAGAGCTAAGTTGAGAAATATGAGAGTTCTGGAAAAGTGCAAAGTCCAAATTTTCCGTACTTGTTGTGTAGACTAGAGCGGAGCTGCAAGCTTAGGCGGCCATTTTGATTGCTGCGCGAGAGCGCCCCCTATCCACATGTTTATTAACTCCTTCAAAAAAGTGAAGCAGATTTGTGAGGCAAGACTTGCCTTGGGTAAAGCCATGCTGACTTTGTTCCATTAAACCATGTCTTTCTATATGTTCTGTGATTTTGATGTTTAGAACACTTTCCACTATTTTTCCTGGCACTGAAGTCAGGCTAACCGGTCTGTAGCCCTTTTTAAATATTGGGGTTACATTTGCTATCCTCCAGTCTTCAGGTACAATGGATGATTTTAATGATCATTTACAAAATCTGTTCTTTCTGAATACACTACCAATATCCTTACCTATTTTTTGTTATATCTTGCTTGCACTAATGGAATCTTCTTTCTCCACTACATCCAGATGTGGACCTTATCCTCCCATAGCTCTATATAACTATTTCACCCTTCTTCTCATGTTGACTCTACGGTCTATGTAGAATACAGTAACTCGGTTTTAGTTCTCATTAGACAATTGGTCCCCAAACCTTTCAAGGGAAGGGCCACATAGTACATATCTAATTATCAAAATGTCTGGGATGGGTTTTCCTTGGAGTTTTCTGAGTGGCAGGGTGGAGAGGTGGTAAATTGTGAGGGGTTTCTATCTCAGAGTTTGCTGAGTGGGGATGATGGGAAATATCTGACCCTTTGAATAATTTGAAGTGCTGGAAAAGAAGAGGCAGGGTTCCCAGGAGTGTGGCAGCTAAAATACCAGTAAGAACAATTCTAAATTTCTTTGAAATTGGCACCCCCATGAACCCTGCTCCCTGCTCCCTGCTTTCTCCTGCATTTGCCCCCCCTCCCCCTCCCCAAGAGGAGTCTGTGTGTATGTGGATGTAGTACACACCCTCTTTTGCCTTCCTCTTCTTTTCACTCCTCCCTTCTTTCCTCTTTTCTTTGATTCATTCTCTACACTTTCTCATTCCCTCTCCTTCTATCTCTCCCTTCTCCCATTTCTGTCCCCTCCCTCACTATTCATTCCAGGCCCTCCTTTTCATTCCCTTTCTCATACCTCTCATTCGCTTTCTAACTTTCTCTTCTTCCCCTCTTTAACCCCCACCACTACCTTCTCTTCATTCAATCAACAGCCTCCATTAGGTTAGTGGGGCTTGGCCTTCCTTCCAGTGCCTTTCTTCACTGGCAGGTGACAGTGCCTCTTTTTCTACTAACAGGGCCTTGCCTCCTCACCAATGGCTTTCTTTGTTTAATGTGTAAAAATAAAAAAATATATTTTTCTCCGAGGGCTGAATCTGGCCACAGGAAGGAAAAACTTATCGAGCCAGCCAAAACAGCTCTGTAGGCTGGGTACAGCCTGAGGATCATAGTTTGGGGACCCCTGCTTTAGACAACATGAAAAATCTAAGAAATACCAACAGATCTGCTTCTGCATTTTATCCTTTTGTTATATGGATTGTAAATGGAAAATTGCAGTATCAGCTTCTCTGAGTCTCTTCCTCTTCAATGCAGCAGTACTTGTGTAATTGTGGGGAACCCCAGGTCTGATAAACTTGCTGATATTTTAAACAATGTCATACTAAGGGTGCAGCCATTCTTGGGTTCTTTAAACAGCTTTTATGCTCTTTGAAACACACATTTAGGGGTACATTTTAAAAGATACGTCCATGTGTGTGCGCTACCTGGCGCGCACACATGGACGCCCATGAGCGCATGTTATAATCGGGGGTCAGCGCGCGCAAGGGGGTGCACACTAGTGCATTTTGCGTGCGCCGACGCCCACAGCCTTCACCCATTCCCTCCCAGGCCGCTCCAATTTAGGAGCGGCCTGTGAGGGAACTTCCCTTCCCCCTTCTCTGTCCTTCCTACCCCTTCCCCTAACCTTCCCACCCCCTAGCCCTATTCTAACCTCCCCTCCCATTTCTTTAACTTACCTCTTGCGCCTGCCTCCGGGCAGGTGCAAGTTGCGTGTGCTGGCAGCCTGCCGGCACGCGATCCTCCAACACAGCAGCAAATGGCCCCTGTGCCGGAGGCCTTTGGCCCCTCCCTGCCCTGCCCCCAGATCGCCCCCTCCCGGTCACTTTTTCGAAGCCCTGTGACTTAGACGCGTCCCGGGGTTTTATGCGTGTCACTGAGCCTTTATAAAATAGGCCTGCGCATGTAACCCCCTCGTGAATTGTTAAAGCGTCAATGCTTCACTATTGTACACTGTACATAACAATCCAATTCCATATCAAAGCTGAGTCAAGGAGTAACTCCCTACATAAATGCTTCACACATGAATTCTTCACTGGTGAGCGCTGTAGTTATAAATCCTGAGGACAAAGCATCTCATCAATGAATAATTCATCCGTTTCCGGATTTATAACTACAGCGCTCACCAGTGAAGAATTCATGTGTGAAGAATTTATGTAGGGAGTTACTCCTTGACTCAGCTTTGATATGGAATTGGATTGTTATGTTCAGTTAATAGTGAAGTGCTGACACTTTAATGATTCACGAGGTAAATCGTGTGTAAGCTAATGAGGATATCTCATATGAATTTAACCCCTGAAGAAGCCCGGCAGAGGGTGAAACAAGGGACCTTGTAGGGATATAGGATATAGGAAATTAGGATAATAGGTAAATAAATGAATAGGGAAATAGGAGTGCATAAATGGGTTAATACATACAAAGATATTATGACATCATATAGAATGATTAAACAGTATGTGTTATCCATAGTATTATTTAATGTGTGTATGTACATGTGTGAATGTTTGTATGTGAGGAAACGTTGGTATGACTGAAATCCTATGGTGGTTTTTAAATGTGGTGTAACACTACATAACATATATTGTTTCATTAAATGTGGGGTGCACCTCAGATACTTTGGTTTCATTTTGTATATTCTATTTTGTATATTGAAGAGTTAATAAAAGTGAGTTGTAATACATTTTTGATAAGTTATATATACATGATTCGGATTATATATTAGACCTCTGTCTATGCATTGTGGGCCAGATTTTAGTAGCTATGCGCAGGCGAAGATTTGTGCGTGCAACCCGGCGCGCACAAATCTACGCCCGATTTTATAACATGCACACACAGCCATGCGCATGTTATAAAATCCGGGGTCGGCGCACGCAAGGGGGTGCACACTTGTGCACCTTGCACGCCCCAAGCCCTAGGGGAGTCCCAATGGCTTTCCCCGTACCCTCCGAGGCCACTCTGAAATCGGAGTGGCCTCGGAGGGAACTTTCCTTCCACCCCCCCACCTTCGCCTCCATTCCCCTCCCTAACCCGCACCCCAGCCCTACCTAAATCACCCCCCTACCTTTATTTTATAAGTTGCGCCTGCCTCCGGGCAGGTATAGATTGCGCAATCCCCCGGCATGACCGATGTGCCGGAGGCCTCGGTCCCGCCCCTGCCCCCGAACTGCCCCACCCTGCCCACTTCCCGCCCCTTTTCTTAAGCCCCGGGACATACGCGCATCCCGGGGCTTGAGTGTGTCGCCGGGCCTATGCAAAATAGGCTCGGCGCACGCAGGAGCAGGTTTCAAAGGGTTACGCACATATATTATGCGCGTAACCCTTTTAAAATCCGCCCCTGTATTATTGTGTTTCAGAAGGAGATATAAGTTTACATTTACTACATTGGTAGATAATCAATCTGTTATAGTTGTTATATTCATTCTTAATTGAGGAACAGTGACAGTATCTATATTTAGAAATAAAGGGCACATGGATAATGTGTCTTATCAGACTTCACAGGAGCATTTAAAGAGACAGCTGTCTTTGTAACTATGTTTTTTTATATGTTTCCCTCATATAAAAGTTATTTGTAGGGGGATGGAAAATACCTTGTGTAATTACAAAACTTTCCATTGTTTAAGAATTAACTTTCCTGATTATAGGTATAAATTAGAGAACATAGATCAATGATTCTTTTTTTTTTATTATTATAAAAGAATGAAACAATCATTTATGATGGCAGTGTAATGCCTATTGAAATGCTTGTCTAATGCAGAAATAGGGATAAACTCTTCAGAGAGATCTATTATATAAATCTTTTGCTTGCACCAAAAAATCATCTTTGGTAGATTAAATGTTCCTCAATCTTAAAAATCATCCTATTCATAAATTGTCTTTTAATTTTTTCAGTGTGCACATGCAAACCTAAGGAATCTGTTACAATCTGTGGGTTTTCTCTAGATAGTAGTTTTGAAATCCTGTAGATTTTTAATAGATCCATAGGTCTAAAATATTACACTCCGAGAATCAACATGCATTGTGAATTTCAAATTAACATTTCTATTTTAAGCCATTTCATAAACTGATTCATTTCTTCTGACTCTCCCACAGATCAAATGTCATCTATATAACGCTTCCAAGGGCACACAGAATTATCACAATTAGAATATAATCATTTCTTTTCAAAAGCTCCCACATATTTTTGACAAATACATAATGATTCTGTGAAAAAAATAATTTCAATTTCAATAGATGGAATATATATATGAATCACAAGATGCTTCAGTACTGTGAAACCATTGACTTGGATATCAACAGGTCCAAGTGATTCAGCTATTCAGACCTTTTAATAATTGTATTATAAAGATATGGCTAACTCAAAAGTGTATAATAACTTATCAATTAAAGATCAGAGGGCATAACGACATTTACAAGAAATGTCAGGGGTAGTAATAAAGAGAGCTGCCAAACAGTCATTTATTAAAGTCTTATCGCACGTGATACTCCATTTCAGGAAGGTCTGGGCCTTTGGTATATTAATCCAATACAAAACATAGTATCAATTATGGGGTAGATTTTCAAAAAACGCGAATAGGCGTACTTTTGCTGGCGCATCAGGCGCCAGCAAAAGTACGCTGGATTTTAGTAGATACGCGCAGAGCCGCGCGTATCCACTAAAATCCTGGATCGGCGTGCGCAAGGCTATGAATTCTGTATAGCCGGCGTGCGCCGAGCCGCGCAGCCTACCCCCGTTCCCTCCAAGGCCGCTCCGAAATCGGAGCGGCCTTGGAGGGAATCCTCTAACGCCCTCCCCTCACCTTCCCCTCCCTTCCTCTACCTAACCCCCCCGCCCGGCCCTGTCTACACCCCCCCCCCTTACCTTTCTCCGGGGATTTACGCCTCCCGGAAGGAGAAGTAAATCCCCGCGCGCCAGCGGGCCTGTTGCGCACCGGGACGCGACCTGGGGGCGGGTATGGAGGGCGCGGCCATGCCCCCGGACCGCCCCGGGCCGTAGCCACGCCCCCATACCCGCCCCCAAAATGCTGCCGACACGCCCCCTAAATGCCGCGACGACCGGGCCCGCCTCCCGACATGCCCCTGACACACCCCCCTCAGAGAACCCCGGGACTTACGCGAGTCCCGGGGCTCTGCGCGCGCCGGTAGGCCTATGTAAAATAGGCTCACCGGCGAGCAGGGCTCTGAAAATCCGCCCCTAAGGGTGTGCATCCGTTTGTAACGTATTGGCAATCCGCAACATATATGCCATATTCGTTGTATTCGTGAGGGTCAAGAAACGTATGGCGAACCCCCACGAATACAACATATCATTAACAAAAAAACCCCCACCCTCTTGACCCCTACAAGACTTGCCTAAAGTCCCTGGAGATATTGCTGTATAGCCCAAGAACATTCCTCCCACGGGACTCAGGCTTGTCTGTTTCCCGGACGAATAGGACAGGCAGAAACATCATGGCCTGGCTGACCACAGTACATGCACAGGCCGTTCTTCCTCCTAAATCGTCTCTCTTTAGAGGTCAAGTGACCGTGACCAGGTTCCTTCGGTTCCTTCGTCTCCACAGCAGGAGCACTGGTTTACTTCAATCCAGGTAGCACCTTAGGCCAGAGTTCCTTCACCTTGTCTCGGAACCGCCAGTCAATCCGAGTAGCTAAGGCTATCAATTCTTCCAGCGAGTCAGGTGTCTGACGAGCAGCCAGCTTGTCCTTTACACGGGTGTCCAGGCCTCTGCAAAAGAGTGTCTTCAGACATCTGGGGTCCCAGTGAAGTTCCACTGCAAGAGTTTTAAATTTGATGGCAAATTCCGCCAGAGATCTGTTGCCTTGCTTCAGGTCCACCAAAGCAAATCCAGCAACATACATATGAGCAGGGTCATCAAAAATGGATTTAAACAAGTCCATAAATCCTTCTATGTCCTGCAAGATAGAGTCCTTGCATTCCTACAAGGTAGATGCATACGATAAGGCTCTCCCATCCAAATAAGACAGAATGCAGCTGGTCTTAGAGAGGCCTGTGGGAAACAATGAAGGTTGTAAAGTGACATGTAAACTGCACTGCTTCAAGAAGCCCCGAGTCTTCTGCGTTCTCCGGAGATTCGAACAGGCACAGCCAGTGGAACAGCTGATTTCAAAGATACCTCTGGTAACAGACCTTCTTGTATAGAAGCTGTGCCTTGTGCCTTCTGTGTATGAAGTTGGTGGAAAGTTGCAGTAAGTTTCTCCAAGGTTTCTTGCTGTTCTGAGAGGCGTTGAGCCAGGCCCGGAATAGCCTGCAAGGCAGAAAGGTGAGCTGGGTCCATGGGCTACAGACATAAAATACCTTTAGCTGAATCCCCAGGAGTACTGCTTCTCCAAATACTTTTCTTGAAAGCTGAATTCACTGTAGTGACTGTTTCTCCAGTTCTTCTCTAATACTTTTAGCCAGATTCACTGGAGTTAGTGTTTCTCCAATTTTTCTCCAATACTTTTAGCCGGATTCATGGAGTTAGCAATCTGTTGTAGATCTGCTCCTCCAGAGGGGAGGAGTTGGCAATCTGTTATAATTCTGCTGCTCGGAGTTAGTAATCTGTTATCGTGCTCCTCCTGTAGGGGGAGGAGTTAGCAGTCAGTTATGGATCTCCTCCTGGAGAGGGAGGAGTTAACAGTCTGCTATCAATCCTTGCTGCTAGGAGTAGCAGTCTGTTATAGGTCCGCCAGGGAGTTAGCAATCTGTTATGGATCACCCTGCCAAGGGGAAGAGCTAACAATTATAATACTTCTTAGGCGAAGTTAATGATCTGTGGTGGGTTGGCTTCTCACAGAGTGGCAATCATATAATACCACTCTAGTAGTGTAAGGAATGAACATTTGTGAATCCCTGGGCAGATGGCAGATGACAGCACCCCCAGGAGGATATCCTGAGAGGGACCACCGGCTAGGCTGGAGTATGGAGACAAACACAGATAGTTCTTTATTAGACAGGAAGTAGAACCACCAGAGGTGGCAGTAGTGAGCTGATGTGCCCGGCAGGGCTGAAGTCGCTCAGATACTGGAATTGTGGTCTCTGGGTTGCTGAACTGTAGAGAGACTATAGGTAGTGAGTAGACAGGGTGTGCTGGATACATAACCAGTAGTAGATGATACACTCACAATTGTAGATATCTGTAATGGCTTCTATGCAACAGAGAGTCTTCAGTATATTCAGGAACAGGAGCTATACGCGAGCGCTGGTTCTTTATGCAGTCTGGAATGAGAACTCACAATATCTGTGTATGAGATGGCTTATGGAATAGAAGAGAGTCTGGAGGGTTTTAGGAACATAGGCCCTCGTGGACCAAGTACCGGTTCCTATCGGCAATCTATAATAGTAATACACAAGATAAAGGTATATAATAGCTTCTGATATAGAAGAGAGTTGGGAAGGGATTTAGGAACATGGGCCCTCATGGAGCGAGTACCGGTTCCTATCTGCAATCTGCAGTAATGACTCACGATCTCCGTACCTGTGATAACGTCTTAGACAGAAGGGAGTCTTCGGAGATTAGGAACATAGGCCCTCGTGGAGTGAGTACCGGTTCCTATCTGTAGAACTCACTGTGTTCACATCTGCAATCGCTTCCAGGTATTAAAGAGTCTTCTGAACATTCAGGGACATAGGCCCTCATGGAGCGAGTACCAGATCCCATCTTAGCAATCTGAAATCAAGAAGAGAGAGCGGGGCCCCCGAGGAGCGGGTACCCCTAGGTGGAGACAGAGCAGCGGAGAAAGAATTCCCCTTGCTAACTTGATTCATAGTAGCAAGCAAAGACCTTTTAAGGTGGAAGCGGATGACGTCACGATGGGGGGACACCCCCGAGGTTTGCATCCTTGCTGGTACAAAGTCTGGAGCGCGTGCATGCGTGCGCCCTTACGTCATCAGGAATGTGGCGGATCCGTAGCATCAAGTCAGCCCGGGGATTCCGGGGCAAAGAGGCGTGAGGCAGCATCTGTCCGTCAGACCCAAAGGGAGTCACCACAAAGGTAGAGAGGGTGGAGCGAGGGCGAGAAATGGCACGAACGCAACAATCATCTCAGGCCAGCAGGTTACCAATGTATCATTTGCAATGAACCTAATGACTGTGGTTCAAATACTATTTCATTGACAATGCCTAGTACAAGATGCTCAAGTCAGAGCTTTTTATCAACAGTGATCCCTCAGTTCCAGAGTTCCTGTTCAGCTACTAAAGGCACCTGACTTTTGTCTGATGGCTAACCCTTCAATATCATCATCTTGATAGCCATAAAGCTTGCATATTTACTTGTGGTTGCTTTGTTTTCCATCAGCTTTGTAGTTAACATGGACAGGTAGTAGTTTGTGTTGATTGCTTCAATATCTTTACCTCCTTTATCTCTTTTTAGTATTGTGGTTTTGCCTGTCCCAAAGGCCCAAATCAGTGTATCCAGGAGGATGAGAAATTGCACTGGACTGTTTCTGATATCACTGGATGTGGAATAATATCCTTTACAATCATTTTGGAACACTTAGTAGTAACTTTTGCATAATGGTCTCCAAAGTCTTATTATTTGATTGCATTATGGATTGATTGCAGCTAGGTAGAGAGTATATCAAGCAAGGTAGAGAGAACATGGTATAAATCTACTCTTCTTTCACCTTTCATCACTCCAAATCACATTAAATCCACTGCCAGTTAAGTTTTATTTACCTTCTATCCTTTGTTTTCCGGCTACCTCAGCCCCCAAGTTCAATTCTCCTTGTTTAATGTAACTTTGCTTCTTGTTAAATGGTTTGTTAAAGTTATTAACCCCTGGTTCCATGTAAACCGATGTGATATGATACTTGTCATGAATGTCAGTATAGAAAAGAGTTAAATAAATAAATAGATAAATAAATAGATAGATAGATAAATAAATCTTCACTAATGATAACTGTGCTATTTGGACGTATGATTGTGCATGTAAAACTGCCTCCCAAATCCCAACTCACCCCAAGTTCAAAATGCCCCCTCTTATAGGGGTATAAAAAGTTCATATATAAGTGAACCTCCACAGAGTCTCTCTCTCTCTCCCTTCCCAAACCTCAATTCGTGATAAAAACGTGTTTGGCCAGTAATGCACAGCTAAGGCAGGCACAATGCCCAGGAAAATAGTGTGGTTATTTCTGACATTAAAACCTATGTTGCTGTGCGTTGCTCTATCGCATGCCACTCAAACTGACCCTCATTTCCATTTATTCCACCCAAACTCCTCCCACTTGAATACAAATCAAAAATTTGCATATGCAATTTGCGATGCTGTATTTATTGCATGCGTTACGCCCTAACATGATTTGATAAATGACCCTCTTAGCTGGATAAGTAATGATTTTGCTGCTACTTAGCTGGAAAAATTGGAATTTGTCCATTATAGTGTCGCTTCTTAGACAAATAAGTCAGATCTGTTCCAGATAAATACTGTTTTCAAGATTTAGCTGCTTAAATTGGAATTTATCCAAATAAGTAGCATGCTAGTGCTATATTCACATATTTTACAACTAAATTTAAAAATATATGTGTGCAGATTTTACCTGTATAATTTACATGCTTTTATCCTCTATAAATTGGTTTTACGCATGTAATTCAGCAGGTTTTCTTAACATGCGCTGCAATGAAAATACTAGTTTTAGCAGTTAGTTTACCAGTTTGTTCAGTCCATCTGCAGGTCGAGACCCTCTTGGCTCTTCTGTCTGAACTCCCCCTCCCCCCCCCAATTTCACATAGTATCCCCACCCAGTCAGTATTTCATATTTAAGATGTTTACAATCATTTCAGATATAGAGCTGGTGTAAATATAAGCAAGTAAGCTGCCAAATTTAAATGTATAAATTGTTTAAAAAAAACAGCAATTTACTTGCATAAATGTTGGCCCTCACCACAGAATGCACCTGGTCCACTATTTTTCCACATGTATTTTGAAGTTTATGAAATAGCATATAAGCGCGTATATGCTATTTACATGTGTATGTGCTGATTTTTACATCTGCAACTCTTTGAAAATTCACCTTAAAATGATTATGTATGAATTAGTTAGTATATTAAAAATAGGAACATACTTCCCTCGCAGTTCTGGAACATGTCCAAATACTCCATTTAAAACAGTGAAGAATGGATGAATACATAAATTCCTAGTTACTTTGAAGTCTACTTTGTCTTAAGCTCATTGTAATTTAAATTAAAGCAGATATATTTGGTATTTTGATTAAAATAGCAATGGAATTTGATTGCAATCCTTCTAACTCTAAAATGCATTTTAGTTTTTAGGACTTGAATTAAGCGGACTCTATTCCTTTCAGCTTCCAAATTAATTTAGCTGTCTGAATATGTTTTCAACTATTAAAGATGAATTTTAAAAGAGATGTGCATGCCAAAAAAATGCAGATTCATGTACATCTAGCGTATGCATGTTTCTGACCAATTTTATAAGCCTCACACATATGCACCCAAGTACCAATGCATGGATATATCACATCAAGGAGAAAAAGGGGAGGAAAGGGAGTGGGCCATAGGCATTCCAGGACAGGGCCAAGAGATAAGCGTGTATGTAGTAAAGTGAATGCGGTGTGCATCCAGTTCACTTCTGTGCAAATGTAATCTTCTGCTATAGATTAGGTGTAAATCTAAAGAAAACTATTTTTAGCCGCATTTGAAGTACTTGAGGGTAAACTGAGGGAAGTGCAGGGTAAAGAATCAGTGGGGTCTTGATGACTGTGAAATAGATTAGGCAAACAGGTGGATGAACTAACTGGCCATTTCCTTCATGTGTGCATGTTATAAAATTTCCTCCCTTGTGCATTTAAATCCTAGCTGTTTGCATAATTGCTTAAAATTAGGAACACACATAGACACGCAAGAGCTGTTTTACTACTAAAGGTGTGAATCGTGTGCCCTATCGTCTTAACTATTGAAATCGTCTGGCAGGAGAAGAAAATCGTGTTTGTCACGATTTTTTAGGTAAAAAATTGTTTTTTCCGATTAGTGCGCACTAACCATTGTTAGTGCGCACTAACAGAAAATGATACAATTTGACACTTTTCAGGTCAGTTAAGGTCAGTTTAGGAATGAATATGTATTCCTATTGGCTGCCCTCTTATTTATTCATGTTACCAAGGTTCCCACTGACAATATATGGGGGATGGGAAATGGAAACAGTTGGTAGCTTGACAAAAAAAGTAATGTGATCAGTCAATGTGACTACAACTTGTGCCCTAACCCTGACACCAGGGGTGTTGTGATCTTCCTGCACACAGTGCCCTATCCCTGACACCAGGGGTGTTGTGATCTTCCTGCACACAGTGCCCTAACCCTGACACCAGGGGTGTTGTGATCTTCCTGCACACAGTGCCCTATCCCTATTAATACCAGGAGTGTTGTGATCTTCCTGCACACAGTGCCCTAACCCTGATACCAGGGGTGTTGTGATCTTCCTGCACACAGTGCCCTAACCTTGATACCAGGGGTGTTGTGATCTTCCTGCACAGAGTGCCTTAACCCTGATACCAGGGGTGTTGTGATCTTCCTGCATGCAGTGCCCTATCCCTAATACCAGGAGTGTTGTGATCTTCCTGCACTCAGTGCCCTAACCCTGATACCAGGGGTGTTGTGATCTTCCTGAACACAGTGCCCTAGCCCTGACACCAGGGGTGTTGAGATCTTCCTGCACACAGTGCCCTATCCCTATTAATACCAGGAATGTTGTGATCTTCCTGCACACAGTGCCCTAACCGTGACACCAGGGGTGTGGTGATCTTCCTGCACACAGTGCCCTAACCCTGACACCAGGGGTGTTGTGATCTTCCTGCACACAGGGCCCTATTCCTGATACCGGGGTGTTGTGATCTTCCTGCATGCAGTGCCCTATCCCGGTTACCGGGATAGGGGGTCAGGAGCCCCCTCCTGACCCCCCCCCCCCAAGGCTTGCCAATAATCCCTGGGGGTCCAGCAGGGGTCCGGGAGCGATTTCGTTGTCAGCTGCCAGTAACCAAAATGGCGCCGATAGCCTTTGCCCATACTATGTCACAGAGGCTTTCGGCGCCATTGGTCAGCTCCTGTCACATGATAGGAGCACAAGATGGCGCCGATGGCCATGTGACAGGGGCTGACCAATAGCACCGAAAGCCCCTGTGACATGGTAGTTCAGGCTATTCGGCACCATTTTGAGGCACACGGCTTGCAGTACCGGGCACGGAGGGCAAATGGAACCCGGGACCCCGCTGGACCACCAGGGATCTTCGTAAGTCTTGGGGAGGGATCGGGATGGGGGGGGGGGGGGTTGTATATATATACGAAAATGCTTCTAAATGTTTTTAAATGCTTGGGGTGGGTTTTTTTAAGCTTCGTTTACCGATTCGTTTTTCGGCCTGGTTTCGGGTTTCCTCGTTTCGTTTTTTGAAAAAACGAAACAAGAAAACCCGAATTGTACCACGAAGTATCCGAACCGAAAAACGACCCGGTAGAAAAAAACGAAGCACATCTGGGGCACCATGGCCGGCGTTTCTAACAATGCATAAATGAAAAGTTTCAAAAAAGGGAT
This sequence comes from Rhinatrema bivittatum, assembly GCF_901001135.1. Taxonomy (NCBI): domain Eukaryota; kingdom Metazoa; phylum Chordata; class Amphibia; order Gymnophiona; family Rhinatrematidae; genus Rhinatrema; species Rhinatrema bivittatum. The sequence goes on from NC_042616.1 coordinate 746,756,527, forward strand.
AGGGTATGGCTGTGGTCTGGGTGGGGCATGGGCGTTCCTGGATTTTAACTTCAAATTAGCATGTAAATACTTACGTGCCAAGTAACTTTACTTCTGCTATGGAGGACATACGTAATAAAATTAAGATAAATAGATAGATCGACAGGGTTTAAAGGGCAGGGGTTAACAGGGGAGAAGGGAGGCTATTAAACTAGGGGGGATTGGATGTCCTATCCCTTCTCTGATCAAATTGGTAATTAACTGGGAAAACTGGTAATGCGATGGCACATGTGTCTATTAAAATCCCCTGATTTATGTGGTAGAAGTGGCATTTGCATGCATAGAACCGCATTCACTTAACACTGCAAGCACATGTACACGTATTCAGGCTATTTTATGACATACACGCATATACGTGCATATCTTATAAAATGGCCGCGTTCTTGTGCACGGGCCAATTAATGCATGCACATGTGCACCCTCGTACCTGTTTAAAAATTGTCTTAGTGTAAATAAATATATAAATGAATAAATATAAATGTTCATGAATACTGTGTTACAAGAGTATATGTATGCTGCAATTTGACATTAATAAATTAACTTGTTATGTTTAGAAATTTTTATTTTTCAGAAATTTAAGTTGGTGCTTTTTTTCCAAAGGGATTCTTCTACTCACCCTTTCCCTTCCTTCTCCATTTACAAAATCTGAAAGAAGGAAAAAAAAAAGACTTTTTTTTTTTTTTTTTGCAGAAAGACAAACTGCTTGGATTCTTATGATTGTTTTGAACTAATCTAATATTTTCCCCAAATTTCAAGTCCCTAATATATTTCCCATGAAAAACATTTGCATCATTGTTTTATTTTCTTTTGTAAAAACGGTATCCACAAGAAATGTAGACTTTTAGTTTAACATTTTTATAGGTCACTTTTTGGCTCTTATGGGTATGTTTGTATACAATTTGTATTTATTGTTTTAGCAAAAACATATATTTATTTATTTATTTATTTAGAAACTTTTATATACCGGTATTAGTGGGGACATCATACCGGTTCACATAACAACTGAAAGATTGGAAAATACATTTCAACAAGGGGGATGTAACTGGGAGAGGGTAGAACATAGAGGCAGTAGGAAGGACAGGGAAAACAAGAAAATCATAACCAAAACAATTTACAATTTACAATGAATGTCTCCTTAATATAAGGAGAGGGAGTCACCTGAATGGGGAGACTACGAGGGGGGAGTGGAAGGAATTATTCTGTGTAGGCATGGTTGAACAGGAGAGTTTTTAGTTTCTTTTTGAATTTAACTGCACAAGGTTCAAGTCGCATGTGGACAGGTAGGGAGTTCCAGAGAGCCGGACCGGCAATAGATATGGCACGGTCGCGGGTGGAGGAGAGATGAGCCAATTTCAAGGATTGGACATGTAGGGTGCCTTTGTTGGTGGATCTGGTGGCTCGGGTGGACAGGGGGGCAGTGAAAGGGAGGTCGAGCTAGTTGGAGTTATGGGTGTGAATGGACTTGTGAATTATGGTCAAAGTTTTGTAGTGTATACGGGACATTATGGGAAGCCAATGTAGATCCTTGAGGATAGGGGTTATATGGTCATGTTTGCGTGTGTTAGTAATGAGTCTTGCAGTAGCATTTTGCAGAAGTTGGAGGGGTTTTATAGAAGACATTGGGAGCCCTAAGAGAAGGGCATTACAGTAATCTAGTTTGGAGGTGAGGGTGGCTTGGATCACTGTGCGGAGGTCATGGGCGTAGAGGAGGGGTCTGAGTTTCTTTAGCACATTGAGCTTGAAGAAGCCAGTTTTGAGGATGGAATTGATGTGAGGTTTCATACTAAGATTGGGATCAAGAAGGACTCCGAGGTCTCTAACGGAAGGTTGAGCTGTGAGGAGGTTAAGTTTAGGGTCGATAGGCAGGCGGTCAGGGGGGAGCGAGGAGATGTGGAGGAGTTCCGTTTTGTTGGTGTTGAGAGCAAGCTGAAGGTTGGTGAGGAGGGCGTTGATGGCTGTAAGGCACTTTTCCCAGTGCTCCAGGGCGTCAGATATAGAGTTGTGAATGGGAATGATGATCTGTACATCATCAGCATAGAGGTAGAATTTGAGTTTAAGGTCAGAGAGGAGGTGGCAGAGAGGGGTGAGGTAAATATTGAATAGGGTAGATGAAAGTGATGATCCTTGAGGCACTCCTTGTTGAAGGGGGTGTGAGGCAGATAGGTTGTTTCCAATTTTAACAGAGAACTTTCTGTTAGAGAGATAGGATATATTCTGAGAGCACCAGATCAGCATGAGAATACATGCACTGGCGCAAATGCCTATATTCTCATGCTGATCTGCTGCTCTCGGTGAGACCAAAGCAAGACTGAGGCAGCAAACAGCACAGTAACGGTGTCTTCATTGGTAGCAGCAGTACACATGGAGATGGTGACATAATTTGAGTGGCTTAAGTCCTGGGTAGCCCATTCCATTCTGATGCCTATGTGTTATGAAATGGTGTACGTTACTACTCTCTGAGTTTATATTATGGGATACAAAGTATCAAGAAGGAAAAAAGTGATAAAGGAATAGAAGAAATATTTATAAATCTTGGTGCTTTTTAGCTAAAAAGAAAGTAACCTTAACTGTAGAGAGGACGTGTGTATCTACTCAGTAAAGGAATTTTATGCTTTACAGAATAAGTAAAACTTTTTGGCTGGTTATTCAAAAAGTTTATGTCTAAATTTTCTCTTAATTACTCTAAAAGTGTTTTGGATATAAATTTTATCTGATCCTTTTAAGCAGTTTATTTTTTGTTAATTCCAATTGACCAACATGATTTCAATTTATCTGCACACTATAAATTTTATGTATTTGTTTACTTAAGATATTCTTTACCCACCTATCTTTTATCCTAGGTGAGATACTTAACATAAATACATTTATTAACATACAGACATTAAAACAATATTTTTTCATGTTACTGCTTTAGCATCCTTGCCTGATTTAAGCAGCAAACTGCTGTAAGTAAATGTTTTGTTAATTCTGACCTGACTAATTACCCTGTAATCCACCTTGAAGTGATTGACCAGCCATGAAAGGCAAAATAGAAATATTAAATGAAATTAAATTAATTAAGTAATATAGAGCACAGATACTTGAGTTGCAAAGATGCCTATGGTAGCAGGAATCTCAGAAAGACTGTCACAGGGAGGCATTAGTCACCATCACAAAGTTCCAGACATGGATGAACAGATATGAACTTGGCACATTACAGGTAGACAATCCATCTAGAGAAGACCATCTGCACAAGCAGAACCTAGCAACCAGTAACAACTGAGCCTTGTTAAAAAGAGATCCTGTCCATATGACAATAGTAAAATGGGAAAGGGTATGCCCACTAAGACTCAGCCCTCTAATCAGGAGTGAGTGAGATAGCTAATCATAAGTTAGGCAGCATCCTCCACGCCATGGTGAGACTGTTCTGATGTGACCCTTTTAACCACAACGACCACAGGTCCAAGAGAGATTGCAAGAGAAAAAAGAATTTCTGAAAGTTGGACATGAAAGATGCAGATGCGTGGCAGATGCGGTGGGCGGAGTTTAGCGGGGCTTTCGGCGGCGTCCCCACGAGGAGACGTCGTGACCATGCAGCCTACCGAGCCAGGGCAGCTGCGTTCCGTACCGCGGTCTGGAGGAAGGTAAGCGGCCCCGAGCCCGACCGAGGGAGAGTTTGTCGGGAGCGCAACAGTGAGTGTCTAGTGCAGTGCAGTGAGGTTAGCACACTGACAAGAGATGATTAAGAAGAGCCTTGCCAGGATGCTAGCCTTCTTGTTTCTGTTTAATTTTCTAACATTTGCTATGTGTGTGGAAAAGGAGTTATTTAGCAGTGCACTGCACAGCACATTCATACACTGAGTCTGTGTGCATGTGTGCTGGCGTGACAGACATTTGTGCACAGAGTATGGTGGTACTGTTAGTGATGATACAATATCAATAAATGCATTCCTTTGTGATATCCAAACCCCTAGTAGGCACTTCAAATTCCATCATGCCACTGAGAGGAAAAGGCAAAAAAGACAAAAAAGAGAATGGAAGCCTCGGCAGGGATAGAGAATTTGCTGCAAAGCCAGACCATCCTAATAGAAATCCTGCCCCTAAACTGAAAATGACTTTTTAGCTACAGAATGGCAGGAGTGAAAGATAGGTCAAAGCAGAATCAATTGAAATTTGGAGAGCATGTGCCACCACCACCTTTTCCTCTCCCTCTTGTTCTCAAGCAGAGGGAAAAGGTGGGAGAGCCATGCAAGGCTGGCGATAGAAGGACAGTGGCATGAACTGGGGCAGCAGAAGTGTAACAGCCAAAACCAACAGCATGCTCCTCTATTAGTTTTGAGACAATGGATGCAGTATTGCAACTACTGATTCTGATAAAGAAGCTTGTATGCGAGTCTGTGAAACAGAACTCTGAAACAAATTTGGGAGGTTTAGTCAATAGCATCTTAGCCTCCAGTGCAGTGACAGGGGAGCTAGTTGATAGAGATGTGAATCGGAACTGGAATTGGTTCTGGTTTAGAATTCGTGGACCATCGGGAAAAAATTTTTCCCGCGGTCCAATCGTTTTTTTTTTTTTTATCGGCTGTGCCGAGCCGATAATCCAAACACACAGCCGAACCTTTAAAATTAGTTCTTTGGTATCCCCCCACCCTCCGGACCCCTCCAACCCCCCCCCCAAAAAAAAAAAATTAAAGTACCTGGTGGTCCAGTGGGGGTCCCGGGAGCGTTCTCCCGCTCTCCGGTGTCAGCTGCCAGTAAACAAAATGGCGCCGATGGCCCTTTGCCCTTAGCATGTGACAGGGTATCCGTGCCATTGGCCAGCCCCTGTCACATGGTAGGAGCAATGTAATCCACTTTGAAAATGCCTGGAAAGCGGAATTAAAAGAAAATAAATGAGTAAATAAGTAAGCATGCAAATAAATACATATATCAATAAATAAAATAGATGTCCTGGGGATGGCCAAAGGATCACAGGAATCTATTCCTGAAGAATCTGATAGAGAGGTGCAGGTATATAGAAGGTAGTTTCTCTGTGAGAAGCAGGAAAAATTTGGGATGCCTCAGAAGTGTCTGATTCAAGATGTTGGCACCTGCTGGAATTCCAACTATATGATGTTGCAGAAGTTAGTAGAGCAGCAGACGCCTCTTTAGGATCTGTCTCCAGAAACAGAGATGGGTGTGGATTGCACCCTGGAGAGTCATGATTGGGCAACGATGAAGCAGCTGGTAGAAATCCTGAAGCCTTTCAAGGATACCACATAAGATATGAGTTCCAGAAGCACTACCTTTTGGAGGAAAAGGTACAGGAAAAGGTACAGGGTTTTCATGAGCAAGAGGGAATGGGAGCAGAGTTGTTGCAGTATGTGTATTCCTTGCAGCAGCACTTGCAAGAGAGATTGAAACCTCTGACACAAAAGAATACAAACATACTTGCCACATTTTGTGACTATAAAATTAGATGCAATGAACAATGTCTTTAAAAATAAAAGTTAAATCATTGACTGTGTGCATACAATCAAATCTAATAACATACTACAATGCTACACAAGGAATTAAAACCCCGAAGGGACAGTATGGTAAGTAGAAATTGTTACTGTGTCATTCTGAAACATATCTGACTAACATCTAATAGAATTCAAACTAGACAATGAACTCCAAGAGGACTCATGTTTTTTTGATGAAACAAAAGGTGAATAATAACACTACATGTAGCGAGCTAAGACACATTGCAGATGATGCAATCTTGCAGTGAACAGAGTAGGAGGGGAGATGGGAGTAGAGGGAGTCGTGCTGAGTTGGGGGATCACTGACGTAACCATCAGAGTGCAGCTAGAAGTCAAAGTACATCACAAGATGAATCTGTATGAGCATAAAGAGAGAAGCACTCACTGACAAAAAAATCTGGCACCAGTGGTTTAAGGGTGAGGCCACATGTGGAGCAAAAACTGAAAGGGGTGGGAAGTTACATTTTAATACATCAAAGGTCATCATAAATGATGAAAAGCCAAACAACTGCAAATTGCTGTGAGCATGTACATCAACTGAGCGAGTCTTTACACTTCTCAACGACATAAAAACATACCAGCAGCGCTTCTAGATATTTCTCAGTCACCAAAGGGTTTACAATCTATGGGCTTGATTTACTAAGGCCTTTCTCCTACTCTATGTCTATAATTAATTAAATAAGTAATTTAATTTTTATGTAAAGGCTTTTGATATACTGCCTTTTACCTCAAATGGCTCAAGGTGGATTACAATAAATTTAAATCAGACAATTGCAATTGAAATGCCTTATAGACTATGAGAAAAATGCTTAATAAATAAGGTCCTAGATTTGTACTAGAGGCAATGGAGAGTGAAGTGACTTGTCCAAGGTCAAAAGGAGTGTCAATAGGATTTGAGCTCTGGCTTTTCTGGTTCAGAGTCTGCCGCTCTAAACACTAGGGGTGTTCAGGGAAAACAAATTCATTTTTGTTTTTCTGTTTGATTTTGGGAGTTTTTTCCCCTCAAATTTCAGTTCATGGAATGCTTGATTCATTTCTTTAGTGGGGAAAAATGAATCAAACATAAAAACAAATGATGAAAAAAAATGAAAATGGGGACTCCCTAGGCTTCCCCTCCCATCCACAGGGAAAAATGCTGGGGTGAGGATCCTCTTCAGTCCCTACTTATCCGGTCTGATGGGGATCCATCGATAAGGCCTAGATCCAGGCCAAAGTGCCAATACCTTGGTCTAAGCTGAAGCATAAGCCCAGGCCTGATGCAGTGTCCCAGCTCAAAGGCTGGATCCCAATGCCAGGGCTTAGACCTAGACCGAGGCCCAATGCTGATGCCTCAGTCTTGCATAGGCCTCAGCCATGGTAGGTTGCCACATCCTCGGTCTCAGCCTATGCAAGGCTGATGATGCCTCAGCCATGACCTAGGCCACAGCTTGGACCCATGCTGAATGCCATGGCCTGGCATGCAGCCCAAGTCCTGATACTGGGGGCTTGACCTAGACCCAATCCCAGGGCCTAGCCCTGTGGTCAGGTCCTGATACCTGTACATGGGCCTAGGTTGATGCCCAGGTCCATGCCCAATGAGGTGGCCAGCCTGAAGGCTAGGTCCCAATGTTGCTGCCTTGGCCTAGATCTAGGCCTGACACCGGGTCATTGACCCAGTCCTAGGCTCTATGTAAGGGCCTGGCCTGGAGACCAGGTCCCAAAGTCTGGGCCTTGGCCTAGGGTCAGGTACACCAGGCTTCGGAACAGTCCTACGCATCTGATGGCATCATTTGAAGAAGAAAAGAAGAGGACATTTGCTGCAGTCATGCCAGAGTTAATTAACTCTAGCACATTCAACCCAGCAGATGGCACCATTTTGATGTATAGTATTGCTGTACATTTCCATACATCAAAATGGCGCCATCCATGGGGTGAATGCACCGGAGTTAGCATGACTCTAGCATGACCTCAGCGGATGGCTTCAGTTGAAGGTCAAACGCATTAGAACTGCTCTTATGCTTCGGGCTTGAACCTGACTCTATGCCGAGGCACAGGCATTGGGACCCAGCCTCTAGGCTAAGGCTACCTTCATCAGGCCTAGGATTAAGCTGAGGCCCTTTCATCGGGCCTGGGCCCAGGCCCTGGCCTAGACTAAAACCCATGCATCAGTACCAGCCTCTGGGCTGGGCCCCAGTGTTGGGCATGGATTTGGGTTGAGGCTATGGCTTTGGAATCTGGCCTCCGGGCTAGGCTGTGGCATTGGGCATGGGCCCAGGCACCATCTTAGGCTGAGGCCCAGGCATTAGGACCTGGTCTCCAGGCCTTCCCCAGCATTGGGCTTGGGTTTGGATTGAGGCCCCACATTGAGGCCTGGCCTAGCCCCAGGCCCAGGTATCGGTACCCGGCCTGGCCACTTCTGTGGATTCCCAATGGATCAGGTAAGTTTGAGGAGGGCTTGGTCGAGACCTGGGCATCTACCTGGGCATAGGTCAAGATCCCAGCATCGTGCTCACCCTAGGCTGTGGCCCCTGCTTTGCTCCTTGACCTATGCTCTAGGCCTAATTCCGATGCATTAATTTTATATGAACGTAACAAATAAGGTTTGTTTCATTTGGGGGGACACCTATTCATTTTGGGACCCCAGAATGAAACAAACTGGCCTTATTCATCACATTTTGTGCACACTACTATTACCACTACATCTTATAAGCTGAATTTCTTGTAAGTAAAACATGTCCCCTTTCCTTCCTCATTGTTTAATATTTTGTTTTATTAATTGGATATAATTATGTTCCATATTTATAGTGAGATTAGTTTCACAGTTAGAGCATATCTCAGGTGTTCATGGCTAACTTCTCTAACCCCCTGATAAATCTTGATATGAATACTTCCCCAACCTCCCATACAATTCCATTAACATTGAATTCATTATTTTCCACATTCCCACATTTCCTATATTCCTGCATACAGTACTTACTAAGAACAGAAGCACTTAACAATGTTATTAAGAATTCATCCACCCCCACCCCAACACACACACACACACACACACACGCCAAACCATAATACTTAACTTCCTATAAGATATAGCATAAATATGCCACTAGCAGTAGATTAGCAAAGTCTATTTTTATAAACATTACAATATAATATACAACCTCAGATTATGATTTCCTTGCATAAACCCCCCAATAACTGCTATAAGAGCATTTTCAAAGCCTGATGTTCAAATACTGTACAGTAACCAAAGAGCATCTGGGATCAGCAGATAGACCTTAATATCTTTAAAAATGTTTGAATCCTTATGTTCTTGTTTCTTTTTTTTTTCCCCACTAATATTATACCTTTCCCTGTATCATAACATGTGATCTTTAATACCCATTTGTCTGACCTCCTTTTCAAACACCATGCAATAATGTTCTGCTCCAACAGGAATATCATAGCCTTACATTCTAAATTGGCAGGATTTATAATCTGATTAACAAACTAATTACTATTTAAGCAGCCAATTAATTAAAAACGAGGGCACACCAAACACACCTGTGGCCTTCGAAATAGTTAAACAATTTCTCTTGCTTGCTTTGTACTTTTTCTTATGCAGGAGGACATGAAAGCTATTAATAAATTCTAAGTATAATCCAGTTCTTTGGAAGGAAAACTTTACTTGTATGAACATGCACAGCCATACCCACACATTTATATGCAGCTCTTTAATGTAAACAATGATGTGTTACGAGCGCATGCGGGCGCGGTCGTCTCGAGCTGGTGGTGAGCCCTTGGGCCACGGCGAAAGCTAGGGAGGAGCCCCAGCCACACCGTGGGAGGTGAGCTGGGCAGGCATGGTGAGCCAGGCGGGTACAGAAGCAGGGAGTCCGACCCTCAGCCGGACCTGCACGCCCATGGTAGCCAACACGGGGAAGTTGACTGATGAACGGTCCTCCGACTGTTCCCGGCCCTTTCGGACCTGCCGCAGGGAACGGCAATGGGCAGCAGGCCGGACAGAGGCGAGGGCAGACAGAGTCCTTTACACTGAAGACATCAGACGGGGGCTGAAGCAGACATCTAAGACAGGCTGAAGCAAGACGTTGAAGAGGAGGGCTGGAAAGGTCCAGGCGAGCAGGAACTCCAATGCTGGGATACTGACATCCGAAGCCCCTCGGCTGGCAGGAACAGAAGCTCAAGAGCCCGGGGGACGAATCCCTCCTGTTGGCCACTCCAGGGCCCAACAGGACAGAAGGCTCAGGAACAAGACGAAGACACAGGGCAGAACAACCGGAACTGGAACAGGAACAGACATCAAGGCAAGGTCAGGACAAGGTGCCATCAATACATGGAGGACCTGGATCGGCAAGGTTACAGGCGACTGTAATGCTCAATCCGAAGGCCAGTTGCAAAAGAAAAGGAAGTCCTTATATACTGGAGGTAGAAGGCAACTCCCTGGGAGGAGCTTGCCAGGACCGCCCACCGCTGGCCCTATAAATAAGGAGGAGAGCTGCGGGCCGGCCCCTAGGGAAGGGCGTCGCCAAACGGGAAGTCCAAACGCTGGCATGCAAGCCACAGGCACAGCTAGGCCTCTCGGGCCCTGGAGCAAGTCCCGGATGGAACACAGGCGAGGCCCTGGCTTGGGAGCGGCCTCCGGGAGGAAGGTGAAAGACCACCTGTAGCGCAGCAACAGGGGGGATCGCAACATGATGTCTTACAATTCTTGCTATAAGGTAAATTAATAGTGTAACCTGTTGATGGAATAAACACCATGTCCATCTGTAAGATACATTATATACTGTGATAACCTGTTCCTCTCTCTTCTCTTAAGTGCTTGCTAAAATCTGGTTGAGTCAAATTATCTTGCAAGTTTCTCCCAGTGCTATAGGCGATTTTAGGGAAATTTATAAACTCTGGATGAGGTTGCAAAATATGCCAGTGGCATAATATAGCACCCTGGACCTCATGAATTCTTGCAGAAAAAGGTAAAACACGTGCCGATTTCTGGTCATCTTGTCTCAATGACAATATTTTGCCCATAAATATGCTTTAAGAATAACCTCTACTGGGTAACCTCTTTGGATAAATTATTCCATCATATTCTATGCTTGATAATAAACATCATCTTTAGACTTAGGGTGTGACTTAATCTGAGAAACTGGCTTACAGACAAACTTGATTTTAAATTCCTGGAATGTGCAGTAATGAATCTTAACACAGACTGTTACTGTCCTTGGTTTTTCAAGTGTGAAAAGCAACCTCAGTCTTGATTACCATCAGTTCCAAAAATGCTATCTGATGTTGGTAAATTGTTGCTGTAAACTTCAAATTAGAGTCCAAATTGTTCAACCAAACTTCAAAACTTTCAAAATCTGTTGTTGAACCTTTCCATAAAATGATAATGTCATCTATACACCATTTCCATATTAACAACTGACGATGAAAATGGCCCAGATCTGGGGCCATGGTGGTACCGATTGCAGTACCCTGTATTTGCTGTAAAAATTGTTTATGGAAGGAAAACATTTTTTAGACAATACAATATCCAATAACTGTATTACAAAAGCTGTAGAGATATGGTGGCATCATAACTGTTAATCTAAATAAAGCACAGCCAACCTCAGTGACTTGTGGAATGTTTGTATACAGGGATTCCACATCCAGAGTGGCCTAGTAAAGTATCTGTCATATCTTGATTGATGGCCTCCAATCGTAGGATCATATGCTGAGAATCCCTTACATAAGGTGGTAAAAAAGAGACAAAAGGAGCTAAAAAATCATTAACTAACCATGACAAGGGTTCCAAAAGAAATCCCTGGCCAGAAACTATCAGATGTCTTGGAGAGTTTACTGTATCCTTGTGTATTTTTGGTAAAGTGTACAAAACCAGAATGTTAGTATGACTCTTCTTTAAAAATGTGGCTTCTTTAATGTTCAAAAAGTCAACAACTTTTTGAATTTTTTGAACTTTTTCTGAAAAAGAACATACTGTCTTCTGAGATAAAAAATATCACTTACAACATCTATTTTACACTATGAAAAAGTGTCCAGCATTGCTTGGGTAGTCTGGTCTTTAACATTCTGTGCGTGTGTACGGCTCTGTGTGTGTGTGCCTGTGTCCCTACCTCAGCATGTGGGTGTGGGTGCCTGTACCTGTGTGTATGTGGGTGCCTTTACCTGTTTGTGTGAGTCTGCTTGTGCCTGGGGGCCAGTTCCTGTGTGTATGGGGGCCAGTGTTTGTGCATGATTGTTTGGTGCCTATGTCTGTGTGGATATATGGATGCCTATGTCTGTGTGTGTGTCTGCTTTGTCTGAGTGTTAGGGATGTGAATCGTGTTCCATATCGTCTTAATGATAGAAATCGTCTGGCAGGAGAAGAAAATCGTGTTAGGCACGATTTTTTAGTTAAAAAATCGTTAAAAATCGTTTTTTTCCGATTAGTGAGCACTAACTCCCGTTAGTGCGCACTAACAGAAAATGATACAATTTGACACTTTTCAGGTCAGTTAAGGTCAATTTAGGAATGCAGTTGGTAGCTTGACAAAAAAAGTAATGTGATCAGTCAATGTGACTAGAACTTGTGCCCTAACCCTGATACCAGGGGTGTTGTGATCTTCCTGTACACAGTGCCCTAACCCTGGCACCAGGGGTGTTGTGATCTTCATGTACACAATGCCCTATCCCTATTAATACCAGGAGTGTTGTGATCTTCCTGCACACAGTGCCCTATCCCTAATACCAGGGGTGTTGTGATCTTCCTGCAAACAGTGCCCTATTCCTGATACCGGGGGTGTTGTGATCTTCCTGCACACAGTGCCCTATCCCTATTAATACCAGGAGTGTTGTGATCTTCTTGCACACAGTGCCCTAACCCTGGCACCAGGGGTGTTGTGATCTTCATGTACACAGTGCCCTATCCCTATTAATACCAGGAGTGTTGTGATCTTCCTGCACACAGTGCCCTATCCCTAATACCAGGGGTGTTGTGATCTTCCTGCACACAGTGCCCTATTCCTGATACCGGGGGTGTTGTGATCTTCCTGCACACAGTGCCCTATTCCTGATACCGGGGGTGTTGTGATCTTCCTGCACGCAGTGCCCTATTCCTGATACCGGGGGTGTTGTGATCTTCTTGCACACAGTGCCCTATTCCTGATACCGGGGGTGTTGTGATCTTCTTGCACACATCCCGGTATCAGGGATAGGGCACTGCATGCAGGAAGATCACAACACTCCTGGTATCAGGAATAGGGCACTGTGTGCAGGAAGATCACAACACCCCTGGTATTAGGGATAGGGCACTGTGTGCAGGAAGATCACAACACTCCTGGTATTAATAGGGATAGGGCACTGCATGCAGGAAGATCACAACACCCCTGGTATCAGGGATAGGGCACTGTGTGCAGGAAGATCACAATACCCCGGAGGAGTGAGGGTGAGGCAGCTCCACCCTGTCTGTGAAGCAAGCCTCTCACTAGTAATGCAGGGAAGGAGCTGTTTCAGCCTAACCATCCTCCCCCCCCCCCTCACTCACACACCATTCACTGGCTGGGGCATGGGGGAGGGGAGGAGTGAGGGTCAGGAAGCTCCCCCCTGTCTGTGAAGCCAGCCTCTCACTAGTAATGCAGGGAGGGAGCTGTCTCAGACTTCACCATCCTCCCCCCCCCCTCACCCACACACCATTCACTGGCTGGGACATGGGGGAGGGGAGGAGTGAGGGTCAGGAAGCTCCCCCCTGTCTGTGAAGCCAGCCTCTCACTAGTAATGCAGGGAGGGAGCTGTCTCAGACTTCACCATCCCCCCCCCCCCTCACCCACACACCATTCACTGGCTGGGACATGGGGGAGGGGAGGAGTGAGGGTCAGGAAGCTCCCCCCTGTCTGTGAAGCCAGCCTCTCACTAGTAATGCAGGGAGGGAGCTGTCTCAGACTTCACCATCCTCACCCACACACCATTCACTGGCTGGGACATGGGGGAAGTCAAGAGTGAGGGTCAGGCAGCTCCCCCCTGTCTGTGAAGCCAGCCTCTCACTAGTAATGCAGGGAGGGAGCTGTCTCAGCCTTCACCATCCTACCCCCCCCCCCCTCACCCACACACCATTCACTGGCTGGGGCATGGGGGAGGGGATGAGTGAGGGTCAGGAAGCTCCCCCCTGTCTGTGAAGCCAGCCTCTCACTAGTAATGCAGGGAGGGAGCTGTCTCAGACTTCACCATCCTCCCCCCCCCCCCCTCACCCACACACCATTCACTGGCTGGGACATGGGGGAAGTCAGGAGTGAGGGTCAGGCAGCTCCCCCCTGTCTGTGAAGCCAGCCTCTCACTAGTAATGCAGGGAGGGAGCTGTCTCAGCCTTCACCATCCTACCCCCCCCCCCTCACCCACACACCATTCACTGGCTGGGACATGGGGGAAGTCAGGAGTGAGGGTCAGGCAGCTCCCCCCTGTCTGTGAAGCCAGCCTCTCACTAGTAATGCAGGGAAGGAGCTGTTTCAGCCTCACCATCCTCCCCCCCCCCCTCACCCACACACCATTCACTGGCTGGGACATGGGGGAAGTCAGGAGTGAGGGTCAGGCAGCTCCCCCCTGTCTGTGAAGCCAGCCTCTCACTAGTAATGCAGGCGGGATAGGGCACTGCATGCAGGAAGATCACAACACCCCTGGTATCAGGGTTAGGGCACTGTGTGCAGGAAGATCACAACACCCCTGTTATCAGGGATAGGGCACTGAGTGCAGGAAGATCACAACACCCCTGGTATCAGGAATAGGGCACAAGTTCTAGTCATATTGACTGATCACATTAGTTTTTATGTCAACTACCAACAGTTTCCATTTCCCATCCCCCCAACCATCACCTCAGTTGTAACCTTGGTAACATCAATAGATAAGAGGGCAGCCAGCCAATAGGAATACATATTCATTCCTAACTGACCTTTACTGACCTGGAAAGTGTCAATAATTTGTATCATTTTCTGTTAGTGTTCCTGAGTTTCCATTTCCCATCCCCCCAACCATCACCTCGTGGGAACCTTGGTATCATCAATAGATAAGCGGGCAGCCAGCCAATAGGAATACATATTCATTCCTAACTGACCTTTACTGACCTTTACTGACCTGGAAAGTGTCAATTTGTATCATTTTCTGTTAGTGCGCACTAACTCCCAGTTAGTGTGCACTAACTCCCAGAAAGTGTCAATTTGTATCATTTTCTGTTAGTGCACTAACTCCCAGAAAGTGTCAATTTGTATCATTTTCTGTTAGTGCGCACTAACTCCCGATAGTGCGCACTAACAGATTTAACACGATTTTTAACGATTTAACGATTTAACGATTTAACGATTTAACGATTTTTAACGATAAATCGTTAGAATTTCTATTGTATTGTGTTCTATAACGATTTAAGACGATATTAAAATTATCGGACGATAATTTTAATCGTTAAAAAATGATTCACATCCCTACTGAGTGTGTGTGTGAATCTGTGCACCTGTGTGTGTGCCTTTATATGTGAAGGGGCCTATGTCTATGGGGGAGCCTATGCCTCTGTGTGTATGTGTGTTTTGAGGGGCCTCTGTGTGGGTGCCTGTGCCTGTGTGTGTGCACCTGTGTATATGTATGCTTCTATGTGTTTACACATTTGTACAAGCTTGTACACATTTGCATGAGCATGTTAGTATGTCTGAGTGCTTGCGTGAGCTTGTGTGTGCATATGTAAGCTTGTGATTGTGTAAATTTGTGTGTGTCTATGTATGTGTGCCTGTGTGTGTGTGTGTGTGTGTGTGTGCCTATGCCTGTCTGACCCTGTGTGTAGAAGTGTGAGAGACAGAGCTTCACAGACAGTGCATATTAGTGAAGAGAACCCAGCTTTGTTCCAGTTGTCTGATAAATAGCAGCCTGTGTAGGTGCCCGTGCCTGTGGGTGTGGATACCTCTGGCTGTGTGTGTGTGTGTGTGGGGGGGGGGGGGAACATGTGCATATGTGTATGTGTGTGTGTGTGCCTGGGTTTGTATATGTGTGTGTGTGTGTGTGTGTGAGTGCATGTGTGCATGTGTGCCAGGCTTTGCAAACAGAGCATATTTTCTTTGCACAGTGTTCCTTCAGCTGTTTTCAGGCATAGTCTGGTAGCTACAGAGAGACAATGGGACTGACCTAACTACTGACAATGCAAGCTGTTAATATATATATGCGTATTTATATATACTGTATATATCTATTTATATGCACTGCTGTGGTGCTAAACCCTATGAAAAAGACACTTGGAACCTATATGGTATTAGCCCTATTGTAATTCATGTTGAGTGTGGGCTTGGCCCTCAGAAGATCTATTATAATTACAATATAATAGACTTCCCACAACAAAACCACACTGACTGCAGAACTCAAACTGTAAGAAACCATGCTTTGATTTGAAAAGAAAAAATGGATCCATAGGGTCTAGGCCCAAGTGCGAAGCTGGGTCCTGCCTAGGGAATCAACCGAGACCCAAAGAAGGGACCTTAGCCATTCCCAAGCATAATGCCTGGACCGGGGCCAAGGCCTAAGCCTGAGGCTGGGACCTCGCTTAGACATATGCCTGGCCCAATATAGGAGCCATGGCCTATGCCTGAGCAAGATACCGAGGTCTCGGTCAAGGCCCAGGTCCAATGCCGAAACCTCAGTCAAGACCCTAACAACTGAAAAAAATTACATGCTTCATCAGGAATCTAGCATCATAGTTCAGACTGAGGCTCAACACCTAGGCCACAATCTAAGCCAAGGTCCAGGCCCAAGCCCCTCACATGAGACCAGTCTGGAAACTTGGTCCCGATGCTTTGGCCTTTGCATCGACCAAGGCCCAGCCCCAGGTCCGACATCATGTCTGGTCCAGAGACCGGGTCGTGATGCCAGGGCCTCTGCCTGAACTCAAGCTTAATTCTGGGGGCCCAGGCCAAAGGCCAGTTTCTGATGCCTGGGCCTTGGCCTAGATTCTGTCTGGAGATCAGGTACCAATGCTAGGGCCTTGTTCCAGACCTAGTCCCAATGCTGGGACCTTGGCCCAGTGTCAAAACGAAGCCCAGCTCCCAGGCCTCAATGGTCCCTTCTTCTTTCTTCCTTCTTCTAAGAAGATGTGATGCCATCTGCTTGAGAGGTGCTACAGTTAATTAACTACTATGCATCCTCCCCAGGTGAGGGTGCCATTTTGTTGTACAGCAGAACAAAGTATCTGCCATACATCAAACTGGCACTGTCAGCTGGGGAGGATGTGCCCCAATTAACTCTGGTGCCTTCCTAGCAGATGGTGTCATTTTGTCTAAGAAGAAAGAAGATGGGACCAAAGATCTCTGAGGCCCTGATGCTGGTCCTAGACTGAGATGAAGGCATTAGGACCTGGCTGGTCCCTGGCATTAGGTCTGGGTTCAGGCCAAGGCACCAGAATTGGGACCCAGTCTCTTGGCTGGACTGTGGTGTAGGGCTTGGACCCAGGCCATGCCTATGCCGAGGCCCAGATGTCATGACCTGGCCTTTGGGTTGGGTACTTGTGTCAGGACCTGGTTTCTGGAACTGGGCCATGGCATCGGGTCTGGGTCTGCGCCCTGGCTTAGATCGAGGCCCAGCTATCAGGTCTAGGCCTCGAAGCATGGGCCAAGGTTGAAGTGACCTACTGCATCCCATGCCTACACAAGCCTGAGGCCTGTTTCTGATGCCTATGCCCTGGCTGAAGCCTTGGCCCTGCAGAGGCTTAGTCTGTGGTAGGTAACTATGACCTTGGCCTAGGCCCTGTGTAAGGCTCAGGCTTAGGCCTGAGCCTAAGCCTTGGCATCGGATCCCCTCTGGATGGGGTAAGTGGGGGCCAGGGAGTATCCTGGCCCCTAAAGTCTTTTGGGTAGGCCAGGTGGCAGGCATGGGAGGACTCAGGAGTACCGTATATATTTTTTTTAAGTTTATTTTTTTTATTCATTTACAACAAATGAATATAAATACAAGATGTGATGTAAATCACAAAATAACAATAAGGAAATATCCCCTAACTTTACAACTAGATGAAAAAAAATATATCTTAGTCCACATCTTAGGGGAAAACAGAGTGATATCATGTTCCGACAATCAGGAGGACTATTTATATTGTTACCCTTCACATCTAACCACCAATTTTATCTTTAATAAAAGTATCAAGATGTACTGGGTCATTAAAAATAAAATTATTCTTCTTATATGTCACTAAACATTTACAAGGCTATTTAAGAAAAAATGAAGCACCTAAAGTTATAATTCTGTTCCAATTATAGAAATAGCTTTATGTGATTTTCTGTAATTCGTAATACATCTGAGAAAACATAAATCTGCTGACCACAAAACAATCTTCTCTTTTTATAATAAAGTTTTTGAAACACCAGATCACTGTCCTGCTCTAAAGCAAAGGTAGCCAATAGGATAACTTTTAAGTCAATATTTTCCATTGAGAAATCAAGAAATGCAGAAAGGGAGAGATTCTCCATACTACGTGGGTCCAAACCCCCTTCATGAAGGGAAATATCTCTTTTAGTTTTAGGAAGATAAGAAATTTTAGATAGAGCGGGACAATTACCTGAAGATATCCGATAGATATTTCTTAAACAGCTCAGTGACAGATAATAATCTAGTCATTGAAAAATTTAAAAATCACAAGTTCTTACTTTTCAACACATTTTCTATATTTTTAATCTGAGAATGTAATATCAGACTATCTTTTACGTGGGCACCCCCCCCCCCCCCCCCCACACACACACACACACACTTTGAAGAGCAGATATTTGAGGATTAACATTGACTAAAGAATTATTTAACACATTCAGATGCTGATCTTGCTCACACATTTTTACTCTAGTCTCAGGGTTTTTCTATTCAGTTGTACAACAGTAGCAGATAGAGATCTGTTAAGTTAAGATACTATTCTCCAAAGGTCTTTCAAGGTTATATTAGATGGACTGGCAGTACCTCCTACATCAAGAGGAAGGGCAAGTATTGAGGCAAGGATGCCCTCCTCTCTAAAACATTAGCTTCCAATAGCCCACTTTGTAATTTCTCTTCAACCAATATATTCAAGGTCTCTAGTTGCAAACCACCAACCACATTAGGAGATACTGAAGATAGATCATCTTCCAATTGAGTCTCAAAACTATTCTGTTCATAGGAGGAACTAGTTATTTCTGACACCTTAGTGGCATCCAGTTGAGATGATTTTTTACACAGGTTGAGATGGGGGTAAATTCATACCTGAACTTAGAGCACCAGAATCCAGTGACACTCCATTTCCTAGGTCGATAATGGTATCAGATGGCAGCCAGGTTACATGATGGTCCATCAGGCCTCTAATCACTACTAAAGATGGAGTACTGGTTTTCCCTTTCCTCTTTCTTTTAAACCAGCAAAAGAAAAATCAAGGAGAAGGGGCACCCCCCCTTTTGATACGCAGCTTTGGCAGCATGTCACAGGAGCACACCCCAGCCACACTGATTTTGAAGAGGACTGAGGTCACAGGCAGATGATGCTGCTGCTCCTCAGCAGACAAAGGGGGAAAGAGCAGTCTGCAAACCCCTATCTCACTGGCACTTCTCCTCACTAGCTTCCCCAAGCTCTGTCACAGCTGCACTGATTTTAAAGAGGGCTGAGGTCCCAGGCAGATGATCTTGCTGCTCCTCCTGAGACAAAGGGGGTGGGGGGAGAAGGGCAGTCTCTAAACCCTGATCTCACCAGCATTCCACCTCATTGGCTTTCCCCTATTTCATTTTTTTAATGAAATAAACATTAGACAAAATGAAATTTGAGGAAAACTAAATTCCCAAAGATGAAACAAAAATCTAAATAAAATATTTTCTTCTTCCCACCCCTAATCTTAAGCTATCTTTCTTTCAAATGCACACCTGCATACAGAAACTCATGTGCTTTCACTTACTTCCTCATCTTTTGGAAGCACAAGTGGCAGGAGCAGCCTTCTCCTTCAACCTCCACAGCTGAGGGACTCTTCCTCTTTCTTCCATCCATAGGAGTACACACTGATCTGCTTCCTGCTCCCTTGATCCCAGGGGCTGTACAGGTCAGGCTGCTTTGCTCCAGTACCACATGGGCTAAGCTGCATTACCTCCTGCTCCTAAGGACTGTGTGAGCCTGGCTTCTCTGTCTTCTGCTCCCGGGGATGGGCTTATCTGCCTCCTGCTCCCAGGTGCTGCACAGACTGGGCTGTGCTGCCTGCTGCTTCTGGCCATGTGGGCCTGACTGTTCTTTATCTGGTTGATACTGTTCCTTACTGCTGTATAATCCAATACTGCACCTCACTGCCATGTTGGTGATTATGAATCCTGCTTCTGTGCCTGAGGACAAGGGTGATGTTGTCTCTTCTTTCTCACCCATGCTGACCCATGCTATACTACTTTCGTTCTTGGCAATGTGGGTGGACAGAGAAGATGACATCATGTCACTTCCCCCCTCCCCTGAATGGTGGTGCTCTAGGAGGCCTCCTAGTTTACCTAGTGCTTCCATTGGTCTTGTTGGTGAAGACCAGAACTGTGAAGAACTTCAAAGGGGCATGGGATAAACACTGTGGATCCATCAAGTCTAGAGGACGTGAATGAAGAGGGGGTGGCTCGTGGGAATGAAGGCTACTAGCTGGAGATAATACCCTTATTCAATATACATACACACGGTTAATGCGACTCCAACATTACTCTAAGCTTCAACGGTAAGAGGAAATGTGGAAAAAAAAAAGGATTTGCATTCACAAAAAAGCGGGGTGTAGCTTGCTTGCTACGGCGGTTACTACCCCCAAACCAGATAAGCCTAATACTTTACTTTCAATGCATATCTAGCATAGCTCTCTGCTTCAACGGCAGGGGTAAAAGTCTGATAATTCACGTACAATGCATAGCCAGCATAGCTCTCTGCTTCAATGGCAGGGGAGAAAATCTGATACTGATACTTCACTTTCAATGCATAGCTCTCTGCTTCAATGGCAGGGGAGAAAGTCTGTTACTTCACTTTCAACGCATAGCCAGCACAGCTCTCTGCTTCAAAGGCAGGGGAGAAAGTCTGATACTTCACTTTCAACACATATCCAGCATAGCTCTCTGCTTCAATGGCAGGGGAGAAAGTCTGATACTTCACTTTCAACGCATATCCAGCATAGCTCTCTGCTTCAATGGCAGGGGAGAAAGTCTGATATGTCACTTTCAACGCATAGCCAACATAGCTCTCTGCTTCAATGGCAGGGGAGAATGTCTGATACTTCACTTTCAACGCATATCCAATATAGCTCTCTGCTTCAACGGCAGGGGGAAAAGTCTGTTACTTCACTTTCAATGCATAGCCAGCATAGCTCTCTGCTTCAATGGCAGGGGAGAAAGTCTGATACGTCACTTTCAACGCATATCCAGCATAGCTCTCTGCTTCAACGGCAGGGGCAATGTAGAAAAGAGTATCTATATATATATAGACAACAACCAACAAGGACTAAATTACATAGTCGAGTAAACAAAAGCATGGGTGTAGCATGCTTATTGAGGCTGTTACTACCCCTAACTAAGCTACATATTCAATTATTTATTTATTTATTTGTGTTTTTTCTATACCGGCATTCACGGCAGTTCGTATCATGTCGGTTTACATAAAACAAGGGGTGAGCAATACATTATAACGTACATAGCTAAAACGTAAGAGTATACATTACAAAAGTATAACAAGTGCGTAGAAGAAAAAGTTACAATAAAACAGGGGTTATTCTAACTGGGATTAGAGTTAGAGGAGAGATAAAAAGTTTAACAAGAAGTAAAACATTGTAGTGATTGGTTGGTATTGTCTGTTTCAGTTTAATAGAAGATGCTCAGTGTTGCTGCATTTGATGGAAGTGAATCATTAAGGGTCCGGAAATGCTTTCATGAACAGCCATGTTTTAAGTCTCTTCCTGAAGGTTGGAAGACATGGTTCCTGTCGTAATTCTAAGGGGATTGAGTTCCATAGTGGGGGACCTGCTGTGGAGAAGGCCCGATCTCTCAATGTTATATGTTGGGTGGTATTGTTGTGAGGTACTTGTAGATATTCTCTATATGCTTCTCTGATGGGTCTGTTGGAGGAATGTTTTTTGAGAGCTATTTGTAGATGGAGTGGAGCCAGTCCATGGATATTTTTGTAGATTGTGGTGAGGGACTTATGAATTATTCTGTAGTGGATTGGTAACCAGTGAAGGTCTTTGAGGACTGGTGTAATGTGATCTCTTCTCCTTTTGTTTGTTAGAATTCTTGCTGCCGTGTTCTGTATCATTTGGAGAGGTTTAGTGTGGGATGATGGGAGGCCTAGAAGGATAGAGTTTGCAGTAATCAATTTTCGCAAATATTATTGCTTGGAGCACTGTTCTATAATCATGGAAATGAAATAGGGGTTTTATTCTTTTTAATACGTGCAGTTTGTGGAAGCAGTCTTTGGTTGTTTGGTTGATAAACGATTTTAAATTTAGCCGGTTGTCTATAGAAACTCCTAAATCTCTTACTTTTGAGATTTGCAAGTTGGCTGGCGGGTTTGTAGTGATTTTGCAATTATCTGGAGAGATTAGCATGAATTCGCTTTTTGATTGGTTTAGAATAAGATTTAAGCTGGATAAGAGATCGTTAATTTCTTGAAAACAGTTTTCCCAAAGTTCTAGAGCTTTAGTGATGGATTCTTTGATGGGGATCACAATCTGGACATCGTCGGCGAATTTGAAGTGTTTTAGGTTCAATTTGTTTAGCAGTTGGCAAAGCGGGAGAAGGTATAAGTTGAAAAGTGTTGGTGAGAGAGAGGAACCCTGAGGAACTCCTTGTGAAGATGGGTATCTGGGGGATTCTTTGTTGTGGATTTTAACTTTGAAACCTCTGTTTTCTAAGAATGTCTTGAACCATGTTAGTGCTGATCCTGCAATACCGATGTTCGCCAGTTGCTTTAGTAATATGGCGTGGTTAACAGTATCGAAAGCTGCCGATAGATCCAATAAAATCAGTAGGAAGGCCTGTCCTTTGTCGAGGCCCAGTATAATGTAGTCAGTCAGTGAGATTAGAAGGGATTCTGTGCTTGAAGCTTTTCTGAAACCGAATTGAGTAGGGAATAGAATTTTGTGTTCTTCTATGTATTCAGATAGTTGTGTGTTAACTAGTTTCTCCATCACCTTGGCAATGAAAGGCAGATTGGAGATTGGACGGAAGTTGTTAGGATCTTTGGGGTCCAAGTTAGGCTTCTTGAGGAGCGGTTTAATGGATGCTAGTTTGAGGTCGTCTGGATAGAAACCCTGGGTGAATGAGCAGTTTATGATGTCCGCTAGGGTTTTGGTTATGGTGTCCGGGATTAGCAGTAGTAGTTTAGATGGGATCTGGTCTAGTGGATGAGATGAGGGTTTCATTTTCTTAAGAAGTGTTTGGATCTCTGAGGAAGTGGTGAGTTCAAGAGACTGGAGGGAGATGTCTTTACTATGGAGTGCATAATTGCTGGCTGGTGTGCCTGTATTAGGCTTTAATTGTGTTAGCAGGTTTGTGATTTTCTTACTGAAGAAGAATGCCAGCTCATCAGCTTTTGTTTGAGCTTGGTTAGGTGGTATGTCAGGAAGGTTGGCCTGAGTTAGATTGGAGACAAATGTGAATAGCGCTTTGGAGTCGAATATGATGTCATGAATCTTATGTGCGTAGAAGTCCCTTTTTGTTTTTAAAGTGGAGCTCTTGTATGATTGGAGGGCGAGTTTGTATGTAGAAAGTGTAAAGGGGGAAGGGGCTTTACGCCATTTACTTTCTTTTTGACGCAGGTTAAGTTTGAGGTTTTTAAGTTCGTTAGTAAACCATGGCTGTCTTTTTGACTCGCCTTGTTTGACTTTTTTTGTTGTCCACGGACAAAGTTTGTTTGCCACAGTTTCTGTTATAGTAGACCAGGAATTTATGGCTGCATTAGGTGATGTGACGTCTATGTGTGAGAGTTCCGTGATTAGATGATTGCTGAGTTCATCTGAGGCGCATACTTTTCTGTAGAGAAATGAGTGTTGAGGAGAGGGTTTATTGCTCGTTTGGGTCATTGAGAAGGTGGTGGAGATTAAAGAGTGGTCTGACCAGGGAACTTTTTTGCAAGTGGGTTGTACTGAATGTGTTATACCTGAGTTCACAAAGATAAGGTCCAGTATGTGACCTGCCTTGTGGGTAGGTTCATTGATTATTTGTTTGAATCCCATTGCAGACATGGCTGTAAGAATGGTTTCGCAGCTGGTAGAGAGTGTGGTGTTATCAACGTGCAAGTTGAAATCTCCTAGGATTATCGTTGGGGAGTCTGGTTTTAGATAAGATGCTAAGATTTCTAGGAAGGGTGATGGATCCGCTTCTAGAAGTCCTGGGGGGGCATATACTAGAAGGATTTGTAGAGAGTCTGATTTGAAAAGACCTGTTTCCAATTTAGAGTCAGATTTGATTGGGTGATGAGAGAATCTGAGTTCTTTCTTTGCTGCTAGGAGAATGCCCCCACCCCTTTTTTTCTGTCGTGGGATCGAGAAAATTAGATGCAGTTCCATCACTGCTCTCTACATTAATGGTGGGGTGGAAGGGAAATAAAACTAAAAGGTACAAAGAGCCAAGCGTAACAAGTAAGAGGAAAAAAAAAGTGCATAGCTTGCTGGGCAGACTGGATGGGCCGTTTGGTCTTCTTCTGCCGTCATTTCATTTCTATAGCAGACAGCAAGACCATTAAATTATGACTAATTTTATGAAATAGCACATGCTCTCTCTGGTTTGTGGATATCAACTGCACATGTGTGTCATAAGGTGTTCTGCAGGAAACAAGGCCACATTCTGCAGCTCAAAGGGCTTCCACTCCTTCAACATACAGATGGTCTGAAATGCCAAGAGGATCATAATGGACATAGTGTTTAGGCTTCCAGGGTCCTGTCACAATGCGAACAATGGCTCAGAGAAACCAGGGTTCAGATCCCGCTGTTGCTCCTTGTGACCTTGTGCAAGTCACTTTACCCTCCATTACCTCAGATACAAAACTAGATTGTAAGCTCTGTGGGGCTAGGGAAATACCTATAGTACCTGAATGTAATCCACTTTGATATACACTGTGAAGTGCCGAAAAGCAGAATATAAAAATATAAATAAATAAATAAATAAATAAATCCTCTTATTGTCAGGAATTCATGACTGCTTTTAGGATGGCTATATCACTGGGGGATTAAATCTAGGAATGTATACTTCTCTTACTACACTATCTCTGCACCAAATCTCTGCCCTTTTCTTCTGTGCCTGGAGGATCTTGAGTCAGGTTTTGAATGGATAATATCTATCACCATTTCAGAAGAAGGAATAGAATAGGAGAGTGACATATTACAAGCAGGCTTGCTGTGAGGCTTTCCCTTGGTAGAGGCTTGAGTGAGCCTCCTGGAATAAAATGGCGCCGGTGCTACCTTTGCCCTGTCATATGACAGGGCAAAGGTAGCACCGGCGCCATTTCTATCAATGCACCCGTGGCCCGAGAGTGGAAGATCACAATGGGACCCCCCACTGGACCCGGGGTAATTTAAGACATTTTGGGGGGGTTCGGGAGGGTGGGGGATTTATTTTAAAGGGTCGGGGTGGGTTTTAGGGATGTTTTAGTGTTCCGGTTTTCCCGCCTCCCCCTTCCCCTCCCCTTCCCCCGATTTACGATTTTTGACGATAAATCGGGGGATTTCCTATTAAATATCGCCTCTAATGATTTTTGACGATTTAAAATATATTGGACGATATTTTAAATCGTCAAAAAACGATTCACATCCCTAGTGTCCAATGATGAAGAGGAGGATGAGGTAAATGACATGTGAGGAGAGAAATGTCAGAAGATACAGTGCCAGATTCAACAGTAGGTTGTATATGAAATGGACCCTCTGATCCAAAGAAATGTATAAGTTGAAGATATATTTCCTGTATTAACAGGTGAAAAGTGATAAATGTGCACAGGACTTACTTTTATTTTTTCCTAAGATGGTCTTGCATTTTTTGGGGGTAGGGGTAGGGGCGGGAGGGGGTTAGATAGCTTGGACTGCCCTAGTCTGGTTCTTCTTTTCAGGGGCATCCAATCTACAATGAGTGTGCTCTCAGAGGCCATGAATACAGAAGTCAGTGGCAAAGGATGAGAGCAGCAGGAGGATACAGGAGACAAGAGAGGCTACTGAGAGCTGAGGTTTGGGGGGTCAGAGGAAGAAGGACTGGAAGCTCTGTATGTTGCTCCTCATCAGAGGTCATGGGAGTAGGATCATTCCCTTGACAGCAAAGGCAGTTGAGGAAGACACCTGTGTCAAGAGGAGGATGAGGTATCTTCTGAGGTGTGCAGCTATAGCCGCATAAGCATCATTGGTGGTGTTGACATACAGGTAGGCTTCCCAACTGAACTGGTGTAACAATAACTGCTAGAGGATGAACCCATAGTGGTGGTGAAGGCAGAATCCAAGGGCCTTATGGCTGCCTGGGAGTGATCAGTGCTGACTGCTGCACCTTTTAGTTTTTTTCTATTTTCTTCATTTTATCAAAGTTCATTTTATCAAAGTTTAGTGCTAGAGCTGTAGGTTTAAATATTGTTCCCCTTCCAGTCATTAGTTCAAATTTGATCATGTTAAGATCACTATTGCCAAGTGGCACTACCATTGTTACCGCTGTCACCTCCTCCAACATTAACCCTCCCACTCTCCCAAAACTTATATTATGGACTTTCTTCAGCGCAGATCATAGTAGTAGCCTTTGTGACCCTGGGCCCAGTGTTTCTATCATCACTAAGGAGATAGATATACTGGAAACCTGGAAGAGAACGTTTCCAGTTTATCACTTCCAGATCTGATAGGAGAACTTTGGCTCCCAGCTGATATTTTATTGTGAGGCTTTTCATTCACCGTTATGGCCCTTGTGTGTTAGAAGCCTTCAAAGACTTTTGTCCAGAGAATTACCTTTACTATATGCCAACATCCACCATAGTTTTTAATGTAGATGTCTCAATGGGAAGCAGTTGTGAGTTATTTACTCTTTCAGACAAAACAGGGACTAGGGTGCACTCCATGAAGTTAGCAAAACAAATCAGAGAAAATTATTTTTCTCTACGCATAATAAGAACATAAGAACATGCCATACTGGGTCAGACCAAGGGTCCATCAAGCACAGCATCCTGTCTCCAACAGTGGCCAATCCAGGCCATAAGAATTTGCAAGTACCAAAAAAACTAAATCTATCCCATGTTATTGTTGCTAGTAATAGCAGGGCTATTTTCTAAGTCTAAGTCTAAGTCTTCCTCAAATTGATCTCTACCACAGATGCTTTCATCCCTTTCCTCTCTCCAGAAGCTCATCCTTCCTTCTCCTTCTAGAAACTTTACTTTCCTTTTCACTCCCTCCCTTCCAATGTTTTCACCCTGTCCCTATCTCTCAGTACTCTTCCCCTTTCTCACCCTCTATCTATGCTCTTAGCCATTTATCATACTATCATACTATTCCTTCCTGGTTAATGGGGCACAGATACTTTTCCTTCTGATACTACTCCTCATCTGCCTGGGCTGGCAGCATTCAAGAACACATCATCATCTGCTGCCATGGATCAAGTCTCAAAATAGGTGTTTCATGATCTTGAAATATCTACTGGAAGACAGCTGGGCTTGATTGACCCTTGGTCTGAACCAGCATGGCAATTTCTTATATTCTTATGTTCTTAAGACTGTTCCCATAACAGCAGATGATGATGTATGCTTAAAAGCTACTCCTGCTGCCAGCCCCAGGAGCAGTGGGGTTGGCAATGAGGAGAAATAGAATCATACGGTAGGACTGCATTGTACCATGGTGGAGAGGGTAAAGTTTGCCCTTGTGTTGCGATCCTGCCCGTGAGGAGCGCGGGCAGGCTCTTACCTTCTCACAGCCAGTCGGGCTGCTGACGCTGCTGCTTGTCTTTCCCTGAATCAGCTGAGCCGTCCCCGAGCTGTTGCCATGCGGCTGGCTCCTCTGCTCCTGTTTCTGCCTTCCCTCGGTGTGCTGTTGCGATTCCGGGACCTTCTGCCAGCAGGGAGGCTGTCCCTCCCAGTGCCTGCTTCAGCCCGGGTCCTCACCCGGCAAGGAACAGTCCCTGCCGGTGCCTGCAGCCTCTACAGCTCCCTGCAGCCAGCACTTCTCTCTTCAGCCTTGCAGCATGGAGCAGTGCCTGCAGCCTGCTACAGCCCCCTGCCTCCCTGCAACCAGCCTTACCTCTCTGCCTGCAGTCTGCTACAGCTACCGGCTTGTCCTGCAGTCAGCCTTCTCCAGCTCTCTTCCTGCTCTCCTGCTTTCATCTTCGTAGCTGGAAGATGCTCCAGCAGCCTGCCACCTCTCCAGCTTCAGGGCAGGGCTGCCCCCATGCTTGCCTGGCTTCCATGGGTCCTCCACGTGGCTGAGGATGCCACCAGCTTCCAGCACTCATCTCTTCAGCTTCCTAGGGCGCGAGCGCGCCCCTCTCGTCTGTTCTTCAAGGGCCAGCCAGGTGTGGCCCCTGCTGGCTCCTCCCTGGGCGTTGTCCGCCTCAGCTCTACAAAGGGATTCAACGTTCAGTCTGTCTTTGCCTTCGCAAGGAGTTGGTCACTCCTGAGACCCTCGTTCCAGGAGCTGCCTTGAGTTCCAGCCTTCTGCAAGGTCTAAGTGTTCCATGTTTTCCGTTGAAGCTTCTTGTCCATTTGTTCCAGTCCTGATGTATTCAGTTGTTCCAGTCCTGATGTTTGCTTGTTCCTGTTCCTGCCTTGAGGTCTGATTCCTATCCGGTATCCATGATCCAGTCCAGACATTACAAGCCTTGTACCTTGATCCTGAAACTCGCCTGAAAGCTAAGTACCTTGCCTTGAATCTCCTGAAAGCTAGCACCTTGATCCTGTGTCTTCCAATGTCCTGGTACCTCGCGGCAAGCCACGCCGTGGTCCGTGACCAGCCCTCGGGGCGGGCTGGTTAGGGCTATCTGTGATGCAAGCCATGTACCTTGTTTCTAAGAACTCGCCTGAAAGCTAAGTACCTTGCCTTGAATCTCCTGAAAGCTAGCACCTTGATCCTGTGTCTTCCAATGTCCTGGTACCTCGCGGCAAGCCACGCCGTGGTCCGTGACCAACCCTCGGGGCGGGCTGGTTAGGGCCATCTGTGATGCAAGTCATGTACCTCGTTTCTAAGTCTCTGAGAAGTCCTTGTTCCTGACCCTGTCTCCTGCCTTGGCTGCCGGTGTGCAGCAATCCAGCTTCTTCCCTGTTGCCTTGATGTCGATGCCAGATCGAGTTCCTGATCCAGTCCCATATGTGCTGCCCTTCGTCCTTGTCTGCCTTCTGGCCTGTTGGGCCCTGGAGTGGCCAACAGGTGGGATTTGTCCCTGAGCTTTGGAGCTTCCCTTCCTGCCAGCCGACGGGGCTTCGGATGTCAGTATCCCAGCATCGGAGTTCGCTTCGCCTGGATCTCTCCTGCATTCTCCCGTTCTCTGCGTGGTCCGTGACCTGCCCTCCAAAGTAGTGTTGGGGATGCGTGGGACAGGGTGGCTCGTGTCTCAGTCCCAGGAGTGGTCTGAGCAGGGTGCCCTGAGGGACTGTGCTCATGTCTTCTTCCAGTCCTTGTTCCTGAGTCTACATCTGCACCTTCATTACCTCACTTCTGAACTTACCTCAGCATCTTCATTACCTCGCTTCTGAACCTACCTCAGTATCTTCAGTACCTCGCCTTTGAATCTACCTCTACACCTTCAGTACCTTGCTCCTGAGCCTACGTCAGCACGCCCAGTATCTTGTCTCTGAGTCTTCGTCTGCACTTCCAGTACCTTGCTTCTGAGTCTACGTCTGCACTCCCAGTACCTTGCTTCTGAGTCTACGTCTGCACTCCCAGTACACTGCTTCTGAGTCTACGTCTGCACTTCCAGTACCCTGCTTCTGAGCCTCGTCTGAATCTATGTTCCAGTCTTCGCTGTCCTGGCCTCTGTCCGGCCTGCCGCTTCGTGCTGTACCCTGCGGCAGGTCCGAAAGGGCTGGGAACGGTCGGAGGACTGTTCACAAGACCAACATTGCGTTGTTGGGTCTTCCGAAGCGTGCAGGTCTGGAGGAGGGCCTGTCGCCTGGTCATCACTCCAGTCTTGCTTCCGTCCTACCCATGCTCGGGCATGCCACGCCTCCCGCGACCCTCTTCGGAATTCTCTGGGGTCGAGCCGCGGCCCAAGGACACACATCTCTCAGGAAGTGGGATTGCTGTCCGAGCGCTCCGCAACACCTTGGCCTGATCCAGTGTCTGAAACTGGTTTGGCAAAGAGATGGCAAGCCATTTTTTGGGGGGTGGCCTTACAACCCATTGTTACCATGTAGCAAAGGGTTGTCTTTGATGATAACAAGAAGAATAAAGTCTAGCAAATATAGTATTTGTAAGTGTAATAGTTATATTACAATCCTGCTGCTGCTGCTGCACATGTAGAATTTCTAATCTAAGCATTTTAGTTCTCTCTAGGTAGACTTTCTATGCAAGTGAAAAATAAGTGCATCCCTAGCCCTAAGATTCTGTCTTGTCTTTCTTTCTCCCTGCCTCACTGATAATTATATATGTATACTAGATAATGGATGGTACAATGTGTATACTAGTCTGGAGGGATAATGGTCACTTGTCACTGATTGACTGCTGTTGCCATCTCTTTTACCTTACAGCTGTACAAATAATGTCAGGCAACAGTAGCTGCACCCCACTAGGATGCAAGCAAAAGAAAATAGACCAAACAAACACAAATTAGTAATTATTCTGTACTAGGAATATAGCCAAGCACGTTATATGTGTGGTAGGCTGGTTTCTATCTCTATTTTTTGTTCTCTCTTTTTTAATTGCTGTATCATTACTTAAAATAATAATTTAGGATGTCAATGCATTTTTTCACTTTCAGTGTTTTTCTTTTCTATATTCAGGATCTGTTTCTGGCTCTTTCTGTGCCCTCACTTTCTCCCATCATATAATGAGTCTCCATCAGACTTTACTCTATAATATAAAACAATGCAAGAAACTGGATTGAACAAGCCCAAAATGGTCAAAAAGCTAAAATAACCATAGGTATAATCAGAAGAGTTATATATATATATATATACATATTATTTAATATGAAGCTGAATTAGGCACAATGGGCCTGAATTTCAAAAGCTTTTACACATTTAAAATCTGCATTTTACACATGTAAATGCACTCCACCCATGTAAGTGAGCTTTTTAAAATTGCTACAACATATGCCATTGAATTATCCATAGGATTTACCTGCGTTAAGTGCACTTAAAGAAGTAGCCAAAAAGATAAGGGAGAAAAGGTTCGCGTTCATAAACTGTAAGATCACAGAAAATGAAAGAGAGGCAACAATAACTGGAAAAGCAAAGAGAAGCTGGGGAAGAGGTCAAGGATGCAAAAACTCAAATGGAAGAAAAAATAGCAAAACAGGGCATAACAGGGGTGAGGGACAAAACTTTTCTTTAGATACGTGAGTGATAGAAGGAAGTGCAAAAGTAGCATTATGAGACTCAGGGCTGAATGGTAGGAATACAGAGAGGCTGATAAGGAAAAAGTTAAATTGCTTAACAATTATTTCTGTTTAGTGTTCACTGTGAAAGGGCCTGGAGCAGGAACACATAATACAAATCCAAATAAGTTTGGATCTGAGGTAATACTCAAATCAGGTCTCAACTAAACTGATAGATAAGGTGATGGGGTCGGATGGGATACATCTGAAGATACTGAGGGAATATAGATAAGACCTAGCAGCTACACTTTTCATGTTTCTTTTGAGACATGTGTAGTTCTGAAGGAATGGAGATGGGTGGATGTGGTTCCTATTCACAAAAGTGGAAGTACGGAGGCGGGTGGAAAATACAGGCCAGTTAGTCTGACCTATGTGATGAGCAAACGAATGATATTACTACTAAAACAGGATAGTGCAGTTTCTGAAATCCAATGGATTATATGATCTGAAGCAGCATGATTTTACTAGAGAGAAATCTTGTCAGACTAATCTGATCAATTTCTTTGATTGGGTGACCAGAGAGTTGGATCAAGGGAGAGCAAGACATAGTGTACTTGCTTTTCAGTAAGGCTTTTCACTCTTTTGTATGATCAGCAAAATAAAGCACCCCCAAAAATCCCCAGATTGCTTACACAACAGTAACAATGGGTACAATTTATCACCTTTTACTCCTGTTTTTGCACATAGCATTCACCATATTGGAGATATAATTAGATTATTCCTGCAGATATTCCTTATCACAAGAGACTTATAAATAAATTGAGCATGCTTGGTATGGAACCTAGAGCGACTGACTGGGTTAGAAACTGGCTAAGTTAAAGGTGACAAAGGATAGTGGTAAATAAAGATTACTGTGAGAAGGGGAGCATTACTAGTGATGTGTCTCAGGGATCAGTCTTGGGATTAGTTAACTACTTTTCAACATTTTTATGAGCGACACAGTAGAAGGATTGTTGGG
This sequence comes from Rhinatrema bivittatum, assembly GCF_901001135.1. Classification (NCBI taxonomy): domain Eukaryota; kingdom Metazoa; phylum Chordata; class Amphibia; order Gymnophiona; family Rhinatrematidae; genus Rhinatrema; species Rhinatrema bivittatum. The sequence continues at coordinate 746,788,458 of NC_042616.1, forward strand.
AAAGGTTTGTCTTTTTGCTGATGATACCAAGATTTGTAACAAGGTTGACAGCCAGGAAGGTGTGGAAAACATAATGAGGGATCTGGTGAAGCACAAAGAATGAACTAATTTCTGGCAGCTAAGATTTTGTTAGGGTTTTATATGTTTGTGGGCCCCTGGACCGATGGGAGTGATGGTACCACCCACAGGGAGGAGTCCTGTGAGTTTCACCGTCGGAAGGTGAGATCTCGACAGGCTTCAGACACAGCTGTGGAATAGAGTCTTTCTTAGAGAGAGAGAGAGAGAGGGACTGCCTGAGGAGCGGGCAGTGCAGAGACAAGCACAATGTTTGTGAGATGGGGTAGACCCAGAGGGAATACCTCCTAGTAGTAATCAGGTCATGGTCCACAGAGCGGGGTACACCGATAAGGTCCTCTTGTAGAGATGGCTTGGTAGTGGCCTGAAGCACAGGGTACACCAACAGGATTCCTCAAGTAGATCAGGAATGGTAGTGGCCCGCAGAACGGGGTACGCCAGAGGATTCCCACAGATGATGGTATGGAGGAGGTTCTCAGGATGAGGTGCTCATAGGAGGTCCTATGAAGGTGAACATGGTAGTGGCCCACAGCACGGGGTACACCAGAGATAGGAAGTAATCCAAGGATTCAGAGTACTCACAGCAAGGTGCGTTCCAGCAGTAGTCCTGGGATGCAGGGTAGAGCGATAGCCTAAGGCAGAAGGCTCTCCAAGGAGCGGATAGCCAGAGACAAGGATGGGCCCCTGAGGAGTGGGTACCCAGAGGGTGTCTCGCCAGAGTAGGAGCTGGAACGGAAGTCCATAGCATGAGGTGCGGAATCAGCAATGAGGGAACTTGTTGCAAAGTCGTCAGTGGTCAGGTTCAGTCGGCTTAAGTATCCGGGAGTGGAGACGTCATCAGCGGGGGACATCCCTGAGGATCCCGCCAAGCAGTGCTTAACCTGACCTGTGCATGCGTGCACGCGCCTATGTGACCCCAGAGTCAAAATGGCGGTCGGCAGCGCCCACGCCATCCTAGGAATGCCAGGTGGGTCAGCGGTAGCTGGCGGAGGCTGCCACTTCCCCAATGGAGTCACTGAAGAGAAGAGAGAGGTGAGCAGAAGTGGTCACAGCCGTCTGTGACTGATGGGCGTAACAGATTTAATGCTAAAAATGCTGAACATTGCATTTAGAATGAAAAAACCCAAGTAAAAGCTACAGTATTAGAGGTGAAAATCTATGCACAAAAGGAAGAGTGGAAGCTGCGGGTGATTGTATCTGATAATTTTAAAGTGGCAAATCAGGTTGATAAAGTGATGGCAAAAGCCAGAAAGCAGCTTGGCTGCATAGGGAGAGGAATGGATAACAGAAAAAGAAAGGTGATATTGCTCCTTTATAGGTCTATGTTGAAACCTCATTTGGAATACTGTGTAAAATTCTGGAGACCACACCTTCTAAAGGATATAAACTGGTTGGAGTTGGTCCAGAGGGTGGCTACTAAAATGTTTTATGGTCTTTGTTGTAAAGCATACACAGATAGACTTAAAGGTCTAAACATGTATACCCTAGAGGAAAGGTAAGATAGGGGAAATATGAGACATTTGAATATCTGAAAGATTTCCATGCATAGGAAGCTAGCCTCTTTCAACGGAAAGGAAGCTCTAGAAAAAAGGTGTCACAGCCACACTAGATGATTTGAAGGTATCCCCTAGGTAGGGGTTTGTGAGGGCCATGAGCAATCAGGTCAGGCCTGGTGTTCTGAAGGGGTCAAGAGCAGGCAGGACTGGCATAGATCTCCTGCCTGACCAACCACCTTTCCTTCAGATTGGGCCCTCAGGTGCCGGTGGCTGGTAGGTCATATTGGGAGTGGTGTGCAGGGTCACTTACTGAAACTGGCAGGTAGTGGGAAGCAAGGGCACAGAAGGTGCCCTGGCCACTAGGGATGTGAATCGTTTTTCAACGATTAAAATTATCGTCCGATAATGTTTATATCGTCTTAAATCGTTATAGAACACGATACAATAGAAATTCTAATGATTTATCGTTAAAAATTGTTAAATCGTGTTAGTGCGCACTAACTCGAGTTAGTGCGCACTAACTCCCCGTTAGTGCGCACTAACTCGATTTAGTGCGCACTAACTGAAAATGATACAAATAAACACTTTCCAGGTCACTGAAGGTCAGTTAGGAATGAATATGTGTTCCTATTGGCTGGCTGCCCTCTTATCTATTGATATTACCAAGGTTACCACTGAGGTGATGGTTGGGGGGATGGGAAATGGAACTGGAAACTAACGAACACCAACAGAAAATGAAACAAAGTGTTCACACTTCCCAGGTCAGTAAAGGTCACTTAGGAATGAATATGTATGTATGTATTCCTATTGGCTGGCTGTGCTCTTATCTATTGATGTTACCAATATGGTTGCGGGGATGTGAAATGGAAACAGTTGGAAGCTTGACAAAAAAAGTAATGTAATGATCAGCACTCACGTGACTAGAACTTGTTTGTTTATTATTTTTGTTAGCAGGCACCTGAAATGCTAGTGCATGTTGAATTTGCCAATCACTGTGCATTTTAGAAAGGTGGTCCTGGCTGGAACTGTACACAGTTCAAATATATGTAATTGATTGTTGGTAAGTGTATTTTTTAAGTAGCCACACTGGCACCAGTATGTTTACTTTTCCTCCTACTTAACTCACTAGCTCAGCTTTGTAAGAAGGGCTTCTCTGCTTGTGTGTTGTTTTTGTTTGGTGTGAGGAGAGCAGAAACATCAGATCTTTATTCAATCTACTACAGTCATCTCTTACAGTGCCCTATCCCTATTAATACCAGGAGTGTTGTGATCTTCCTGCACACAGTGCCCTAACCCTGATACCAGTCTGAGACAGCTCCCTCCCTGCATTACTAGTGAGAGGCTGGCTTCACAGACAGGGGGGAGCTGCCTGACCCTCACTCCTCCGGGGTATTGTGATCTTCCTGCACACAGTGCCCTATCCCTGATACCAGGGGTGTTGTGATCTTCCTGCATGCAGTGCCCTATCCCTATTAATACCAGGAGTGTTGTGATCTTCCTGCATGCAGTGCCCTATCCCTATTAATACCAGGAGTGTTGTGATCTTCCTGCACGCAGTGCCCTATCCCTGATATCGGGATGTGTGCAAGAAGATCACAACACCCCCGGTATCAGGAATAGGGCACTGTGTGCAGGAAGATCACAACACCCCCAGTATCAGGAATAGGGCACTGTGTGCAGGAAGATCACAACACCCCTGGTATTAGGGATAGGGCACTGTGTGCAGGAAGATCACAACACTCCTGGTATTAATAGGGATAGGGCACTGTGTGCAGGAAGATCACAATACCCCTGGTATCAGGGTTAGGGCACAAGTTCTAGTCACATTGACTGATCACATTACTTGTTTTGTCAAGCTACCAACTGTTTCCATTTCCCATCCCCCATATACTGTCAGTAGGAAACTTGGTAACATGAATAAATAAGAGGGCAGCCAATAGGAATACATATTCATTCCTAAACTGACCTTAACTGACCTAAAAAGTGTCAAATTGTATCATTTTCAGTTAGTGCGCACTAACTCCCGTTAGTGCGCACTAACTCGAGTTAGTGCGCACTAATCGGAAAAAACGATTTTTAACGATTTTTTAACTAAAAAATCGTGCCTAAGACGATTTTCTTGCCCTGCCACACGATTTCTATCGTTAAGACGATATGGAAAATGATTCACATCCCTACTGGCCACACTGAACACAGACTGTTGTTAGCACTGAAAGTTCAGGAACTGACAAATAAGCATAAGTCAAGGGAGATTCTGAGACCAAACAAGGAATCAGACAAAGCATGGAAAAAAATATATCACAAGGAAAACACATGGAGAAGGGGGCTACTGAAAGTCTTAACACGGGACAGGGACAAAGCTAGGAACACACATGCAAGACAGGTCACTGGGAGGCCTAACCAGGCAAGAACAAGTAATCCCATAACAGAGACACCAAGCAAGGAATACAAGGTCAAGAGATTCCCCCATAAGGCAGGGAGTAACTTGTGAGAGATGGATTTATAGGGCTAGCCTTGCTGCATCATGCAACTCTTTAAGGTGGAGGCTAGAGTGAGTTTGAACATGGCCCAGTGAGGGCCCTGCTGGCAGGGGAGCTGCCTAGCAGCCAGTATCATTACAGTACCCCCCTTTCAATGAACTCCTTCCCCCAAGTTCCAACTGGCAGAAGGGCTTTGGGCATCGGGAATGGAGCAAGGCAGAAACTGAGTGCCTGGATCAGAGATGGAATCCATCTGATGTGGTGTCTTGGACATTACAGGTACCATCTGTGACAAGGACTTGACTCATTGGTTGCAATTAAAATCAAAGGCCAGGTACGTGCCTGTAGTAGAGTATATCTCTGAACAGTTGGCTTGGAGTTCATCTCAGCAAAGGCAGAGACTAAAGCAGTAGCAGCAGCAGCAGCAGGCACTGGCTTCATCAAAGTCATAGCTGGCATAGTCTGTGGCTTGAAGGCTGTGGGTGCCATCAGAATGATTGGGTACTGTGAATGAAGCCTGGACTGAGGTCTTGTATCTGCAGTAGAGAATCCAGGACTGAAGTAGCAGGATCAAAGTCCACTGAGGTGGAATAGGTGGATCAGAGTCCATTCCATTTGGAGCAGAATTGTGGCAGGAATTTGTTCAACTTGCCATCGCAGAGATGCAGCAGGAATAGCTGACTTAGCTTAGGACAGAATGATGGTAGAAACTGGTAAAGCTTGGCATCACAGAGATGTGGCAGGAAAAGCTGGCTCAACCTGGGACATAGTCATGGAAGGAACCAGCTCACATTGGCATTGCAGGGATGTGGGAGAAAAAGCTGGCTCAGCCTGGAACAAAGTTGTGACAGGAGCTGGTTTAGTTTGGCATTGCAGAAATATGGCAGAAAAAGTTGGCGCCACCAAAAGCATTATGGGCTTCACCAGTGTTTAGACAGAAGTTGCTAGATTCACTGTGAATGAAGTCTTTGAATCTGCTGTGGGCACAGGCTGGAGCAGAGGTTTAGATATTGCAAGAGAAGCAGTCAGAAATGAGGTTTGGGGCCTTCTGTGAGCACAGCCTGAAAGTGAGTCTTTGGAAATACTGAGGGATCAGCCTGGCCCGGATTCTTGAAAAGTGCTTCGAGAATAACTCAGAGGACCAGGTTCATGAAAGGTGCTTCAGGAGCAGCCTGGGATACAGTCTTTGAAAGTGCTTCTGGCAAAGCCTGGACCAGAATTCTTGAAGCTGGGCTGGATTAGGCATATGACCTGAAGCATAATTTGACTTTTCTTTGAGAGGCAGATTCAGGTCCTGGAATTGGAACACCAAGGACTCCACAGGAGCAGGTTCCTCTGTAGCAGAGTGTGAAATAGGCCCTAGCCTGGACTCTGACCACAGATACAGATGGAAGATATGATAATGGGATCTGACCTGATATTAATCTCAGATCTAGGAATAACTTTTGCTGGGTTGGGACAGTGGCACAACAGCAGGACTTGCAACCAAGGAAACTCATATAAGCAAGTTGAAACATTCCCCAGGACTCTGATATAACACTAAATATTTGGCAGCATTCTGAATCATCTGTTGAGGCTGAAGGTGAATCTCAGACATTGTAGAAGAATATCTTGCTACATGGTATCAAAGGCAGATAATAAACCTAATAGGACTACCAATGAATCTATACTACCAATGAATCTATACCTCTATTGATGCTTCTTTCCAGAACATCTAATAAGACCAAAAAAGAGTTCTCAGTGAAGATTCCTTTGGGACAGTGCTATACCGGGGTACAAATTATATCACAATGACAGAGAGGAGCACCCGGGAGGAGGTGTGGCGCTTTATGTCCGGGATGGCATAGAGTCCAACAGGATAAACATCCTGCATGAGACTAAATACAAAATTGAATCTTTATGGGTAGAAATCCCTTCTGTGTTGGGGAAGACTATAGTAATAGGGGTATTCTACCATCCACCTGGTCAAGATGGTGAGACGGACAGTGAAATGCTAAGAGAAATTAGGGAAGCTAACCAAATTGGTAGTGCGGTAATAATGGGAGACTTCAATTACGCCAATATTGACTGGGTAAATGTATCATCGGGACATGCTCGAGAGGTAACGTTCCTGGATGGAATAAATGATAGCTTTATGGAGCAATTGGTTCAAGAATCGACAAGAGAGGGAACAATTTTAGATCTAATTCTCAGTGGAGCACAGGACTTGGTGAGAGAGGTAGCGGTGGTGGGGCCGCTTGGCAATAGTGATCATAACATGATCAAATTTGATTTAATGACTGGAAAAGGAACAGTGTGCAAATCCAAGGCTCTCGTGCTAAACTTTCAAAAGGGAAACTTTGATAAAATGAGAAAAATTGTTAGAAAAAAACTGAAAGGAGCAGATACAAAAGTAAAAAATGTCCAAGAGGCGTGGTCCTTGTTAAAAAATACCATTCTAGAAGCACAGTCCAGATGTATTCCACACATTAAGAAAGGTGGAAAGAAGGCAAAACGATTACTGGCATGGTTAAAAGGGGAGGTGAAAGAAGCTATTTAGCCAAAAGATCTTCATTCAAAAATTGGAAGAAGGATCCAACAGAAGAAAATAGGATAAAGCATAAACATTGGCAAGTTAAATGTAAGACATTGATAAGACAGGCTAAGAAAGAATTTGAAAAGAAGTTGGCTGTAGAGGCAAAAACTCACAGTAAAAACTTTTTTAAATATATCCGAAGCAGAAAGCCTGTGAGGGAGTCAGTTGGACCGTTAGATGATCGAGGGGTTAAAGGGGCACTTAGAGAAGATAAGGCCATTGCGGAAAGATTAAATGATTTCTTTGCTTCGGTGTTTACTGAAGAGGATGTTGGGGAGGTACCCGTAATGGAGAAGGTTTTCATGGGTAATGATTCAGATGGACTGAATCAAATCACGGTGAACCTAGAAGATGTGGTAGGCCTGATTGACAAACTGAAGAGTAGTAAATCACCTGGACCGGATGGTATACACCCCAGAGTTCTGAAGGAACTAAAAAATGAAATTTCAGACCTATTAGTAAAAATTTGTAACTTATCATTAAAATCATCCATTGGCCTGGATTGGCCACTGTTGGAAACAGGGTGCTGGGCTTGATGGACCCTTGGTCTGACCCAGTATGGCATTTTCTTATGTTCTTATGAATCCAAACTTAATGGAGGTTCATAAAACATTGTTCTTCTAGAACAGATAACAATGAGGCCGGAATAGAATATTTAAATAACTTGATTAAGAAAGAAAGATTTTAAATGGTTCACTTATTATCTACCTGCAAGAGATTCATGTTTTTTTAATAGGGGGCAGATCACAATACTCTTTACATTTCCAGGGAAAACAAATTTTAACAATGATTTGATAATTCAGCAGAATGCTTTGGTCAGGATAGCTGCCCCATCTTTAATCGACATTGAGGAATAGGGATCAATAGTTATTAGCCTTGGCCATGCTTAACATCTCTGTGATTTGTTTAACAGATACCAAATAGAAGAAATCTATTACAAAGCAAATAGGTATTGGCATTGCCTCACAAGATTTTAAAGAAAGTGTTAAAGCATTTAGACGCCTTTGAATATATAAAATTTGGGGAAAAGTTTTTAAAGCAAATGATTCACAGCTAATTAGCAAATTAGAGCATTCAAAATACAAGGGTTATGAGCATTCTCAAAATAATTAATAGCTAAAACATACCTTAGGAAGGCTCTTTGCCCAGGTAACTTGAGGATAAAAAGCTTCTTTCTAGTCTCTTTAACCTCAGAGTTGTAAACTATTAGGTGCTTGCCATTCATGTGGGCAATATTCTATTCTGCCAGATTCTTGCTAGGCGTCTGCTTGAGGTTTTCAATAGGTGAAATTCATCCATGAACCTTTTGCTTAGCTATGCAAATTTAATTTTATTTAACACCCCAATGAACTCTATCCAAAATAGATGTACTCCTACTTAGAAAAGGAGAAAGTCCATGTGGTGTCCCATTGGTCTGCATGGCTCGCATTATTTCCTGTGGGATGAAAAATGCATTTCTATTTCTTTTCTTCTCCAGGAAAATCACTGGTGCTGGGTCACACCATCCTCTTTCCTATTATATTATCTCATGCCATTGGAATGGAGTTCTGGGGAAAAAAAAGTCAGCAAGCATTGAAAAAAGTTATGTTTTAGATGAGTTTCTCATCATTTTTCAAGGTGGAATGCCTCAGTCTCTGCTGCATCTATGTCAGTATTGGTCTAGGATAACCAGATTCAGATTATGTTATTGGCATGGCAATTTTACAAATTGTATGTTGCCATAGTAATAGAGAGAATGATTAAAATAAATAGGAAGAAAAGAAAAAAAAATAACAGTAAAGTAACAGGTTATGGAACATACAATAACAAGGAAAAGTCTCTGATTCTGGTGCTGATGCATAATTTTCATGGTCAGATTATGTTTCCGGCCTGGTGGTAGGATACCACATATCTTACTGCTATAGCTGCTGTTTCCTCTTGTTTCCACTGATTATACAAAGTTTGTGGAAAATATTTGATGTTCTCTGCCAGCTTTTGCAAATGTGCATACCAAATAACTTTGTATTTTGCACAACACAGGAAGAAATATTTTTCTGTTTCTATTTTTCCAGCATTGTATTGCATACAGAGTCTGGCATCTTGGGGTTTCCAGTTCAGTTTTGTGTCTGCATATTTCATAGAAACATAGAAACATTCTACATTAATGGTGGGGGTGGAAACATTCTACATTAATGGTGGGGGTGGAAGGGGAATAGAACAAGGAGCTAAGAGTAACAGATAAGAATGAGAGAAAAAATGTGTGAGGCTTGCTGGGCAGACTGGATGGGCCATTCGGTCTTCTTCTGCCGTCATTTCTATGTTTCTATGTTTCTATATTTTTCCAGCATTGTATTGCATACAGAGTCTGGCATCTTGGGGTTTCCAGTTCAGTTTTGTGTCTGCATATTTCAATTTCTATTCTGTGATTACTGATTCTGCATTTCTGAGGATCTGTCTGTTTTGTGCAAGTGTGATTGAAATGAGGTATTCTGCTACTTTCTGTGTAAGGATTTGTTGTAGTCCAGTTATTTCTGTTTTCCAATCTGTACCTCCAATTAGCAGATGTATTTCAGGGCACAATGCAACATTCACATTGCTGCCTTTTCATAGGCTGGGTTGTAATGTTTTGAATGTTTGCTGTTAATGCTGGTTTGATGTGGGAGGAGTGTGCTTTTTTTTTTTTCAAAGGTTTTGTGTTACTTTACTGATTGCTTGATACTGGAGAAAGTTTATGTTGCTGTTTATGAGATACCAGAATTTTAATATTCTTTCTTGTAAGAGGAAGAGCACCAATTCTTTTCTATACTCATTATTCTATGGTCATTGAGGGCTTGTTTGCAGAAATGCAGTTATAGGATTTTGATTGGAATTCAGTCCCATTCTATACAGTATAGAGATAATGATATATGCAGACCGCACTCTCATATAAAAGGATTATTTGAATGATGCAATTGAATAATTGCCATAGTAGTTTTACTAGGAAGTAATCTTTATTCAGAGGTTTTTTTGTTGCATGTTAGGCTTTTAGAAATATTTCTTTTAGTGTCTTTATAGCCAATTTAAAATTCACAGATGCACTTTGTCTTAGGCAAAGGTAAACATAATCTAGGGTATGCTTGACTTCTCTTCGACTTCCTGTTTAATTAGGAAGAATTAGAATATCTGTTGGAGATTTTTTTGCTCTTTTCTAGAAAATCATAGTTTTTCTTGATTTTTTTTTTTCAGTTTCACTTGTAGGGCCCATGATTTGTTGTAGGTCTCTAACAGCTTTAGGGGCTGATGCAATACAGTGCGCTCAGCCGAGGGCACTGTTTAACCCGCTGTTGGACACGGCTTAAATAGGTGCTAATCCACCCGTAATGCAATAGGGGGATTAGTGCCTATTTAGCATGCGTGTGATGTGAAGTGAATGAGTTAGTGCTCATCACATGCAAATGCATGTGAATGAGGCTATTACTCATTCATTCCAAATGCAAAAAAATAAATGTGTGTCTCAGATGAAAATTTATCGCTCAGCTATTAACGCCTGCCTGGAGCAGGCATTAATAGCTGAGCGCACTGAAAAAACAGTTAGAAAAGTTAAAAAGAAAAAGAAAAAAAAATCCTCTGCTGGCCACTTTGAAGACCAATGCCGATATGCTCGGCGTCGGTTTTCATAATCGGCCAGCTGCAGTAATGAAAACCTACGCCAATTAACTTGGTATCGTTTTTCATAACCGGCTGACTGCCAGTAACCGCGGGGTTGTGATAGCAAAGAGGTACTAAGGTCACGCAAGCGACCCTAGTGCCTCTTTGCTAGCATGATCCCCTAATTTGCATATTTCATGGCACCCCGCTTTCCGTGAATAATACTGCATCGGCCCCTTAGTTTCTCTTGTAGACCTTCTGGAGCAGAAGATAAAATGACATGCATACAGAAAACATTTTATTTCTGAGACCATTAATTTTAGTCACGAGTTTCAGGATCTCTCCAGTACTGTAGGGAGATTGTTGATGTAGATATTGAAGAAAGTGAGGATCAGGCTATATGCCTGTCTAACTCATTGCACCTGTCTGAAGCTGGCTATCTGCATGCTTTTTATGATCATAAGAACATAAGAAATTGCCATGCTGGGTCAGACCAAGGATCCATCATGTCCAGCATCCTGTTTCCAACAGAGGCCAAACCAGGCCACAAGAACCTGGCAATTACCCAAACACCAAGAAGATCCCATGCTACTGATGCAATTAATAGCAGTGGCTATTCCCTAAGTCAACTTAATTAATAGCAGTTAATTGACTCCTCCTCCAAGAACTTATCCAAACCTTTTTTGAACCCAGCTACACTAACTGCACTAACCACATCCTCTGGCAACAAATTCAAGAGCTTTATTGTGCGTTGAGTGAAAAATAATTTTCTCCAATTAGTCTTAAATGTGCTGCTTGCTAACTTCATGGAATGCCACCTAGTCCTTCTATTATTCAAAAGTGTAAATAACCGATTCACAAATCTACTCGTTCAAGACCTCTCATGATCTCAAAGACCTCTATCATATCCTTCCTCAGCCGTCTCTTCTCCAAGCTGAACAGCCCCAGCCTTTCCTCCTAGGGGAGCTGTTCCATCCCCTTTATCATTTTGGTTGCCCTTCTCTGTACCTTCTCCATTGCAACTATATATTTTTTGAGATGCGGCGACCAGAATTATATACAGTATTCAAGGTGCAGTCTCACCATGGAGCAATACAGAGGCATTATGACATTTTCTGTTTTATTAACCATTCCCTTCCTAATAATTCCTCTGTTTCCTTTTTTGACTACTGCAGCACACTGAGCTGACGATTTTAAAGTATTATCCACTATGAAGCCTAGATCTTTTTCCTGGGTGGTAGCTCTAATATGGAACCTAAAATTGTGTAACTACAGCAGGGTTATTTTTCCCTATATGCAACACCTTGCACTTGTCCACAATAAATGTCATCAGCCATTTGGATGCCCAGTCTTCCAGTCTTGCAAGGTCCTCCTGTAATGTATCACAATCTGCTTGTGATTTAACTACTCTGAATAATTTTGTATCATTCGCAAATTTGATAACCTTCCATTCCAGATCATTTATATATATATTGAAAAGCACCGGTCCAAGTTCAGATCCCTGAGACACTCCACTCTTTACCCTTTTCCACTGAGAAAATTGACCATTTAATCCTACTCTCTGTTTCCAGTCTTTTAACCAGTTTGTAATCCATGAAAGGACATCGCCTCCTATCCCATGACTTTTTAGTTTTCTTAGAAGCCTCTCATGAGCATGTGTAATTTAAAATTTTTGAAGTGTTTTATATAACAGATTGTATGAGTGATATAAAGAGTGAATGTGATTGTATGGGTGTGATGAGATTTTTAAATGTTTGGTGTCTGGGGTATTATGGAGACATAATTTTGGGATGTGTTTTATGAAGATTTTTCACTAATAAAGATTCATAATTGGATATATGTCACTATATGTTTATTAAATACTGTCATATGACAGGGCAAAGGTAGCGCCGGTGCCATTTTGGTTCTTGTCCCCCGACGTCACAAGCGTAGGAGATCGCTCCCGGACCCCCGCTGGACCCCCAGGGACTTTTGGCCAGCTTGGGGGGCCTCCTGACCTCCACAAAACTTGCCAAAAGTCCAGCGGGGATCCAGGAACGACCTCCTGCACTCGAATCGTGTTGCCGTAATGAAAAATGGCGCCGGCCATACGGCCAGCGCCATTTTGCAATACGGCAATATGGCCATATGGCAATATGGCCATACGGCCGGCGCCAAAATGGCCATACGGCCCCCCCAAGCTGGCCAAAAGTCCCTGGGGGTCCAGCGGGGGTCCGGGAGCGATCTCCTACGCTCGTGACGTCGGGGGACAGGAACCAAAATGGCGCCGGCGCTACCTTTGCCCTGTCATATGACAGGGCAAAGGTAGCACCGGTGCCATTTCTATCAACGCACCCGTGGCCCGAGAGTGGAAGATCACACCGGAACCCCCCACTGGACCCCAGGTAATTTTAGACATTTTGGGGGGGTTCGGGAGGGTGGGGGATTTATTTTAAAGGGTCAGGGTGGGTTTTAGGGTTGTTTTAGTGTGCCGGTTTTCACGCCCTCCCCCGATTTACGATTTACATGATATTTTAAAAAACAAAACCGCGACGATCCGATTCCCTCCCCCCCCCCCCCCCCCCCAGCCAAAATTGATCGTTAAGACGATCGATCACACGATTCACATCTCTACTAATTGTGTACCTGAGGTAATGCAAAGTGCAGGTTAAGGTCACAAAGACTGGCAGTGGAAGAAGCATCTTTGTATTAAAAAATAGGGAAGAGAGCTTATGGTCATCCATTCCCTTCGCTTTCATAATACTGGAACACCTTGGGAATCTTCCAACTGCTCGTGTCTGGTAAATCTGAACAGTTTCTGAGTTCAGTGGCTAACCTCTGCTAATAGCCCTCTTTTGTTTAGCTTTAATAACAAACTGATCACAAAGAAGTGTGTCTATATTTCTTACATAATTGTTAAATAAATACATGAATATTGTAAGGTATTCTCTATTCTCTCTGCTCTGATAAGGAGTTAACCATCTTTTCCTGTTTGTTAACTCCATTCCTACATTTATCTGCTGCACCAAAAGAGTGTTACAATACTACTCATTAGTTCACCAGCATAGTTATTGAATGTATCGACATCCTCCTAAAAATATCCTTTCTATTCCTTGAACCATTCTGCATATTTTCTGCTGATGATTTTGTCAAAATACAAAATGCATATGAAACGCATTTGGAATTTTTCTGACTTCAGTATAACATGTGACACATTAACTGCTGTAAAACATTATTTGTTATTTCTGTCAAATATAAGCATTTTATTTTGCACAATGAATGAAAGATGTCTATTTTTTTTTTTTAATAATATCCTAATTTCCCCATTGATTCCTATGAAGGTTGGCTTTGGAAGGGCTCTGGGGCATTTTTAAATGAGACAATGAGGAAATTCAAATTAGGCACAATTTAATATATTGTCACCCTTAATTCAAGCTGATATCACAGTCAAAACATGTTCAGGGTATTCCCTTCACCAAATTCCAGATGTTAGCGACGTATAGAATGACTCTGCATGTCTGTGTACAGACTGCAATGACGTTGGTAATTTACTGCATAATTCAAACCAGGGACTAATTTAAAACTCTCTTAAAACAGGGTTTATTTAGTTTCTCCAAGATACATAGGACTAGGGATGTGAATCGTTTTTTGACGATTTAAAATATCGTCCGATATATTTTAAATCATCAAAAATCGTTAGGGCCACGATACAATACCAATTCCCCCGATTTATCATCAAAAAATCGTAAATCGGGGGAAGGGGGAGGGCAGGAAAACCGGCACACTAAATCACCCTAAAACCCACCCCGACCCTTTAAATTAAATCCTCCACCCTCCCGAACCCCCCCCCCCCAAATGCCTTAAATTACCTGGGGGTCCAGCGGCACACTAAAACACGGCACACTAAAACCGCCTAAAACCCACCCCGACCCTTTAAATTAAATCCCCCACCCTCCCGAACCCCCCCCAAATGCCTTAAATTACCTGGGGGTCCGTAGCCTTAAATTACCTCCGTAGCGGCGGTCCGTAGCTAAATCGGGGGAAGGGGGAGAGCAGGAAAAGTGGCACACTAAATCGTGTAGTCTTCAGCCGGCGCCATTTTGCAAAATGGCCGCCGCAAAATGGCGGCGGCCATAGACCAAAACGATTTGACGCAGGAGGTTGTTCCGGACCCCCGCTGGACTTTTGGCAAGTCTTGTGGGGGTCAGGAGGCCCCCCCAAGCTGGCCAAAAGTTCCTGGGGGTCCAGCGGGCGTCCGGGAGCGATTTCCTGCCGCAAATCGTTTTCCGTACGGAAAATGGCGCCGGCAGGAGATCGACTGCAGGAGGTCGTTCAGCGAGGGTTCCGGGGTGGGTTTTAGTGTGCCATGTTTTAGTGTGCCGCTGGACCCCCAGGTAATTTAAGGCATTTGTGGGGGGGTTCGGGAGGGTGGGGGATTTAATTTAAAGGGTCGGGGTGGGTTTTAGGGGGTTTTAGTGTGCCGGCTCACGATTTTAACGATTTTCACGATACTTTACACACCCAAACGGCAACAATACGATTCCCTCCCCCTCCCAGCCAAAATCGATCGTTAAGACGATCGAGGACACGATTCACATCTCTACATAGGACCAATGATCTGTGTTTTAAAAGATGGGGTCTGAGCATTTTTATTTGCTAAAGATATTTTTCTCCTGGATTATTCTGTGTCCTGATTTTTGATGAACTGAGACCATTGGGAATAATAGACATAACCGTATGTGTCAGAAAGAATTTAAGGATAAGCCTTTTATTATTTGCGGTTTTTATTCCCTCAATACAGTGGTCCAAGGTTTGTATTATGAATTTTCATAATGAATTATCTAATACATGACTCAATGAAATTCAGTAGATATTTATTCAGTGCTAATGTGAGCTCCTTTCTCTGATCTACTGTGGAAGTGTTTCTCATGCCTCTAAGGCAGCATCAGTGTACAAATGATTGATCAAAAATAGTCAGTTTATTGCACTTCAATAGGTCTATAAATCAAGGCAAAAATACAGGCTCTCAGTCAAAATAAACCCCAAGGTATGAAGACTTTCTTTTACTTCTCATATACTACTAAGGAAACAAATTTCATTGAGCCTGTCATGTCACAGATGAAAGATAATATTTACCCTTCCTGTTCATCTTCTTTAATTAAAAAATGTATGTATTCATATGTGTGCTATTGGTATATATATTAAACACACACACAAACACATATATACACAAAGTGGGTTAGATTTTCAAAGGGTTACGCATGTAAGATATGCGTAAGATTCACGCGTAACCCCAGAAAACCTACCCTTGCGCGCGCCAAGCCTATTTTGCATAGGCTTGGTGGCACGTGCAAGCCCCGGGACGCGCATATGACCTGGGGCTTTCAAAAATGGGCAGTCCAGGGGCGGGTCCAGGGGCGGGGGGAGGTTTGGGAGCAGTCCAGGGTGTGGCTGGCTCGTTGTGGTAGGCCGGGGGCATGGCTGGGGCGTGGAGGCGGGCCAGGGGTGGTCCCGAGTCCTCCGATGCAGTGGCCTGTGCTGGGGATTGGCGCGCCGGCAGCTGGCCGGCGTGGCGCCAGTTACACCTGCCAGAGGCAGGCATAACTCGAAGAAATAAGGTAGGGGGGATTTAGGTAGGGCTGGGGGGTGGGTTAGATAGGGGAAAGGTGGGGGGGAGCTAAAAAAAAAGTTCCCTCCAAGGCCGTTCCGATTTTGGAGCGGTCTTGGAGGGAACGGGGAAAGCCATCGGGGCTCCCTTTGGGCTCGGCGTGCGCAAGGTGCACGTGTGCACCCCCTTTCATGCGCTGACCCCGAATTTTATAACACTCCTGCAGCAGCATGCGCATGTTATAAAATCGGGTGTACATTTGTGCGTGCCGGGTAGTGCACACAAATGTATCTTGCGCGCGTAGGGATTAAAATCGGCCTCAGTATTTTTATAATGCAAAAGTATCACATGTGAGCATGCATTCATGATGCATGAATGCATTCAACATTACTGGAAGTGGACTAATCATTCAAACTAGGCAGCCCTCCCACCACCATCCTAAGGCAAAGAAAGTAGGAAAATCTGGAACTGGAGCCATGGAGCCAGTTGGGATTACTAGGCCCCCACACAAAGAATGGTAGATAAGCTGAAACCGCAGGGCCAACAGGGATCCCCCAGGCCCAATGGCCGAAGAAAGGAGTAGAAGCCAGAAATGGAACTGCTGGGAATGTCAGTGACCTGTAGTTGAAGAATGGAGGAGGAGGAGCCTGGATGGGAACTACACAGCTAATGGGAAAAAACACAGCCATTCATGCTAAGGCACATGAATGGGGCATTCCTGCTGGCAAATTAATAGTGAGGCATTTATTAGCTGGGTGGGCCAAGATGATGGGCATGGCTTCCTACTGGAGGTAACCTATTACCCACAAGATATTATTAGCCTTGTGGCAGGCATTGGCCAACATTAGAGAGCAGTGTTGGAATTGCATCTAAGTGAACTAGATAGCTTAGGGGGTCATTTTTCAAAATGTGGTAAGGCATTTTGTACCATATTGTATGGTGTGATGCAAATATGGGAGGAGAGAGGGTTAGGCTCTGTGTGAAGAGTATTGCACAGCCATAATGCAGATTTTTAACTACACCTTTTTCAAATGCATTAGGCAGTGTGATACTGGCTGTAAAGGGTTTATCTCCATCTCTGATGTGTCCTGTAAGGCTTATTTCAGAGAGAGAGAGAGAGAGAGAGAGAGAGAGAGAGAGAGAGAGAGAGAGAGAGAGAGAGAGAGAGAGAGAGAGAGAGAGAGAGAAACCATAATAGCACATCCCATAGATAGGTATTTGTATCCCTAGGATAGGCCCACCTAGTAACTCGAGGTGGGGATTAGGTAAGTGTGTAGGGGGTTAGGGGCCACGTTGACATGCTACGTGACATCTACGAACAGAACAGAGGTCTCTTGTGAAGATTTGCTGGCCTTTGGAGTGAGGAAACTCACCCAAAGATGAGATTTGGGCAAGGGTCTCTCAACCTAGCTTGATGTTACCCAAGTAGAGAGTCCATCAAGCTAGGTTGAGAGACCCTTGCCCAAATCTCATCTTTGGGTGAGTTTCCTCACTCCGAAGGCCAGCAAATCTTCACAAGAGACCTCTGTTCTGTTCGTACGTCTCATGTAGAATGTGAAAGTGGCCCCTAACCCCCTACACTCTTACCTAATCCCCACCTCGAGTTACTAGGTGGGCCTATCCTAGGGATACAAATACCTATCTACGGAACATGCCATTACAGCCTCTCTCTCTCTCTCTCTCTCTCTCTCTCTCTCTCTCTCTCTCTCTCTCTCTCTCTCTCTCTCTCTCTCTCTCTCTCTCTCTCTCTCATCATTGAAAAACAGGTCCCCCAGTGGTTGAATGCAGGAAATACATCAGATTCAGCACTTATCACAGAATATGAAATGGTATCACAATGTGCACTAACTTAGCTCTTCACACAGGTAATTATCACAAAATGCAATAAATACTATATTAGCATAAAACACACCCCTTTTGCTATCGCATGCGGTACTTACCGCATTTTGATAAATCTAGGCCTTAATTAGTTAGGGGTAGTAACCGCCGCAATAAGCAAGCTACACCCATTATTGTTTACCCAGACTATGTAATTCAGTCCATGTTGGTTGTTGTCTGTATATAGATCCACTTTTCTTCATTCCCCCTGCCGTTGAAGCAGAGAGCTATGCTGGATATGCGTAAAGTATGGGTCTTTCTCCCCTGCCGTTGAAGCAGAGAGCTATGCTGGATATGCGTGAAGAATCGGTCTTTCTCCCCTGCCGTTGAAGCAGAGAGCTATGCTGGATATGCGTGAAGTATCGGTCTTTCTCCCCTGCCGTTGAAGCAGAGAACTATGCTGGATATGCTTGAAGTATCGGTCTCCTCCCTTGCCATTGAAGCAGAGAGCTATGCTGGATATGCATGAAGTATGAGTCTTTCTCCCCTGCCATTGAAGCATAGAGCTATGCTGGATATGCATTGAAAGTGAAGTATCAGGCTTATTTGGTGTGGGGTACTAACTAGGGGTGTGCATTCGGATTGACCGCATTAGTAAAACGCAACTCATATTTTTTTTTTACTTAAAAAATTGATTCGACATAAACGATCGGATTTCCCACATATCGAACATAGATATGTTCGATATGTGGGAAATCGCGATTGTTGAGCCAAAATAAAAATATAAACCCCCTCACCCTCCTTTTGGCCAGCTTGGGGGGGTCAGGAGGCCCCCCCAAGCTGGCCAAAAGTTCTTTTGGGCCGAACGAGCCGTCCGGCGCGAACGAGCCGGGAATCACGTGACGCCGCGTCACTCGACGTGCCACCGACGTCACATGCTTCTCGCCAAGGATTGCAGAAATGACGTCCTCACTCCTCGCTCGATCACCAGGGAGTTGTGGTAAGTCTGGGGGGGGGATTAAGGAGGGTGAGGGGGTTTACCTTTTTTTTTTGCACATATGTACATATACCCAACTCATTGGATTTTTTTTATGTCCATATTGGCCGCAAGTGGGACCCCCTTTCGGACATAAAAAATATGAACATAAAATTTTGCTCTGCACATCCCTAGTACTAACCACCGTAACAAGCAAGCTATTCCCCATTTTTTTGTGAATCAAATCCTTTTTTCCACTTTTCCTCTTGCCGTTGAAGCTTAGAGCAATGTTGGAGTCTCATTAACCATGTGTATGTTTATTGAATAAGGGTATTATCTCCAGGTAGTAGCCGTCATTCCCACGAGCCACCCACTCTTCATTCATGTCCTCTAGACATTATGGATCCACAGTATTTATCCCATGTCTCTTTGAAGTCCTTCACAGTTCTGGTCTTCACCACTTCCTCCGGAAGGGCATTCCAGGCATCCACCACCCTCTCCGTGAAGAAATAATTCCTGACATTGGTTCTGAGTCTTCCTCCCTGGAGCTTCAACTCGTGACCCCTGGTTCTGTTGATTTTTTTCTGATGGAAAAGGTTTGTCGTTGTCTTTGGATCATTAAAACCTTTCAAGTATCTGAAAGTCTGTATCATATCACCTCTGCTCCTCCTTTCCTCCAGGGTGTACATATTTAGATTCTTCAATCTCTCCTCATAACTCATTCGATGAAGACCCTCCACCTTTTTGGTCGCCCTTCTCTGGACCACCTTCATCATGTCTCTGTCTCTTTAGAGATACAGTCTCCAGAACTGAACACAGTATTCCAGTTGAGGCCTCACCAAGGACCTGTACAAGAGGATAATCACTTCCCTTTTCTTACTCAATATTCCTCTCTCTATGCGGCCCAGCATTCTTCTGGCTTTAGCTATCGCCTTGTCACATTGTTTCACTGACTTCAGATCATTAGACACCATCACCCCAAGGTCTCTCTCCTGCTCCGTGCACATCACCCTTTCTCCCCCCATCGAATACATTTCATTCGGATTTCCACTCCCCATATGCATGACTCTGCACTTCTTGGCATTGAATCTCAGCTGCCATATCTTCGACCACTCTTCCAGCTTCCTTAAATCCCATCTCATTCTCTCCACTCCTTCCGGCATGTCCACTCTGTTGCAGATCTTAGTGTCATCTGCAAAAAGACAAACCTTATCTTCTATCTCGTCTACAATGTCGCTCACAAAGATATTGAACAGGACAGGTCCCAACACCGATCCTTGCGATACACCACTTAAAACCGCTCTCTCTTCAGAGAGAGTTCCAATTTATCATCACACATTGTCTTCTGTCTGTCAACCAGTTTACAATCCAGGCCACCACCTCGGTACTCACTTCTAAGCTTCTCATTTTATTCACCAGTCTCCTATGCGGGACCGTATCAAAAACTTTGCTGAAATCCAACATGACACTATATTGGTGAACTGATTTTGAGCCACAGTGTCTTGAGAATGACAGCCAACTAGAGTCTGGGTTCAAAACTTTGGATTCTAGGCTCCTTGTTGATTGTGGTGGGGGCCTGCTGGAGGTGTGCCCTGCAAGTTGGGTGGCCTGGGGATAGTTTAATTAGCTGGAGAGTGGACGTTAAACTACTTGGCTGGTGCTTTGGAGAAAGTCATTTTTTTGATTGATGTGGCTTCTTGTTTCTATTTTGTTTTGATTTGCTTGGGTACTTGATCATAATAAAGCTGTGTCATTTGACCACCAATATAGTGTCATGTTGGGACTAGAGGGTCTATGAAGATCATGGGTGTGTGTGGGGATAATGTTCCAAGGTGGATTCATATTATGGATGGGCAGCCAATCCATGTTCCATGGGATAATATGGGCCCCTGGGCTTCTGAGGAAAACATGCCCCCTACGCCTGTCCTTCACCTGCCTCCCCCCCTTGTGGGGTGGGGGGGGGGAGGCATGGGATAGCATGGTGAGAGTAGCCCACATGCTCTCCATGATCTTTCAAATTCTCTCTGGCTTTGGTTGGCCTGGCAGTATGGGGCCAATATGAGGTGGGAGCTTACCATTGTAGGGTATAATAAAGGTTATCTGGGGGCTTCAGTAATGGCTGCACCAATGGAGAGAGGTTCTCCTACCCAGTCCACCCACTCTCCATTTTTAATATTGTATTGTTGTATTGATTACTCTTGTTGATGCTTTTGGGTTGATGTTGCAGTAGCAGCAGAGAACCTGAGCCAAAATGTGTATTGATTTTGAACTATAGTGTCTTGAGGGAGACAAACACCCGGGGTCTAGGTTCAGCCCCTTAGGTTGTAGGTGCCTTGCTGGCTATGGTGGGGGCCTGCTGGAGATGTGGCCTGTAAGTTGAGTGACCTGGGGGTATTTTAGCTTGCTGGAGTGTGGAGATTAAGTTACTTGGATGGTGTTTGGAGAAAGTAATTTTTGTTGTCTGATGCAGCTGACATGATAGGGACAAAGACTGGAGGATTCCATTTTAAAAAGTGGTGCTGACTGCCCATGAGCCTAGGGAACACTCCAGGCAACAACTGGAATTATTGGAAGTATTTTGTAGGTAAGGGGATTCTGGAGGTCGTGGGGGCCACTAGATAACTTGGAAGACTCTTGTGTGGTAGGGGAGGGGGCCATTGTAATTCCAGGGAATAGGTTGTATGTTGGGGAGGACCAGGGGTGGGGAGAACTATTAAAGGGGTGGAGGAATATGGATTGAGCAGTATTTGGAGTGGGGAGGGGGTTGAATTTGTTTTAAAAGGGAGGGGGTCTTTGAAAGGGGTGTTTTCTTTTCAGTCACCTCTACATGTGGCGGGAGTATATCCAAACCCCTAGTGGGGGGAATTTAGGAAAATAAGAATATAAGACTTGCTATACTGGATCATATCGAGGGTCTATCAAGCCCAATATCATGTTTCCAACAGTGGCCAATCCAGGTCACAAGTACTTGGCAGGATCCCAAACAGTTGATGGATTCTGTGCTGCTATTGCCCCGAGAAAAGTAAAGGCTTTTCTCCTCCAAAACCTTGTCCAAACCTTTTTTTTAAACTCAGCTACACAAGTTGCCTTAACCACATCTTCCGGCAATGAATTCCAGAGCTTTCTTGTACATTGACTGAAAAAGAATTTTCTCTGATTAGTTTTAAATGTACTACTTACTAACTTCATGGAGTGTCCCCTAATTTGTATATTATTTGAAAGCGTAAATAACAGATTAAGATTTACCCATTCTATTCCATTCATGATTTTAAAGACCTCTGTCATATCCATCAGCTGCCTCTTCTCCAAACTGAATAGCCCTAACATCTTTAGCTTTTCCTCATAAGAGAACTGTTCTGGTGTTCTATCTCCTTTGTCATTTCAGTCACTTCTCTGTATCCTTTAGAGTTCAGTTATATCTTTTTTTGAGATGCAGCTACCAGAATTGCAAACAGTGTGGTCTCACCATGGAATGCAGCAAAGGTATTATGGCATTTTCCATTTTATTCTTCACTCCTTTCCTAATAATTCCGAACATTCTGTTAGCTTTTTTGACTGCCACCATACTCTGAGTCAAAGATTTCAAAGTATAGTCCATGATGACACCCAGATCCTTTCCCAGGGATGTATTTCCTAATATGGAGCCTAACATTGTGTGTCACTGCAGGGTGGGTTACTTTTTCCTATGGGTATCAATTTGTACTTGTCCACATTAAATTTAATCTGTAATTTGGACGCCCAATCTTCCAGTCTTGCAAGATCTTCCTGCAATTTCTCACAATCCTCTTGTGATTTCACCATTTGTAATAATTTTGTGTCATCTTGTTGCAGTCTGGGAAGCTGCAGTTCGAGAGTGGACCCTTGAGCCAAACCACCCTGGGTAGAGTAGCTCGGGAGGCGGAGCCACAGGCAGAGATCTTCACCCGGGAACCAGGAACCCCCCAGGAGGAGCCCGTAGGGTCCTGGAGCCTTGGGACTTAGGAGACACACGTATGGATCTTCACCCAGGAACTGGGAACCCCCCAGGAGGAGCCCGTAGGGTCCCAGTCCCTTGGGACTTATGCACAGTGTCAGTCTCTATAGAAAGGCCTGGGCAAGGAGTAGGCACAGAGTCCAGCAGCAAGGGCCAATAGGCCAGGGAGCACAGAGCAAGCGGGAGCAGGGTCAGAGTCAGTAATGTCTTGAATGGAACTTGCAGGGTGCAATATGGGAGCCAGCAGCGAGTAGGCCTGAGCATGGCAGGAAGTAGAAGGTAACAAGACCCAAGACAGTCTGGCAGTAGTTCCAGCCCAGACCTGCGTAGGATGCTGTCTGGAGGACAGGAGCGCAGCAGCTGCGTCAGAGAGGCCGTGGACTGAGGCAGGCGGCAGGCAATAGCAGAGTCAGGAATGAGCAGAGGTCAGTGGCTGGCGGCAGGCAGAAGCAGAGTCAGGAACGAGCAGAGGTCGGTGGCTGGCGGCAGGCAGAAGCAGAGTCAGGAACGAGCAGAGGTCGGTGGCTGGCGGCAGGCAGAAGCAGAGTCAGGAACGAGCAGAGGTCGGTGGCTGAAGCAGTACAACGGAAGTGCAACTAAGAACTACACACTGTAGCGACCCTCGTTGCAAGGCGAGGTGCTGAGATCCGGACGCCGGTTAAGAGAGCCCCGGGGCGTGATGTCATTGACGGAGGCGGGGCTTGCCTTCCGGGCCTGATCGCCCATATCGAGCGTCCTCGTGCGCGCGTGAGCCCCCAAAGGAGGCAGGCCAGCCAAGATGGCCGCCATGAACCCCGAGCAGCGTCACCGGGGCCGCTGCACCGCGGAACGCGGTGCTTCACGCCGCGGAGGTAAGTTCTGCAGGGCCCGGGGAAGGAGGAAGCGGCGGAGACCGCAACAGTACCCCTCCCTTTACGGCCCCTCTTGAGAGGCCCAGACTGGCCAGGATGATCCAGATGAAAATGTCGAGACAAGGGACTGTCGAGGAGGCGACGGCTGAGTTCCCAGGCGGTGTTCTCATTTCCGCAGCTCTCCCATGCAAATACACTCCTCTGACCACAGTCGTGGGAGCGACTGCCCAGGGCCTCCTGCATCCGAGGGGTAGCGTCATCGTTGAAGGCGGTAGCAGACGGGTCTGGGGGTACTTGTCTTGTCTCACGGGACAGAGTGTTGGAGAGAGCCTTGCTCCGGACCTTCTTGACCTTACCGAATCTAGCAGGAGAGCGAGACGGGAAAGTGAAGTCCTTAGCAAGGCTCTCCTCCTTGACAGTAGTCTTGGGCAATGGGAATGAACATCCCCGTCCACGGGAATGCGCGGGGTTTGTCTCCACGACAACAGGGCCATCGGGCGGCCCGCATCGAGGGAGTCTGGTTGCCTGCTTGTCGGAACAATTGTCAGTGACTTCTTGAACTGTCTCGGGCAGTAGATGCGAGGAGCAGGTGTACAAGGGTTCGGGAGAGCGTGGCGGTTGTATACAACGTCCAAAACAGGCTGAACCCCAACGTACGAGCTGGGAATCGTTCCATCGTATCGTGGGGGAATGTTGACATAGCCAAGGTAGTCCCAGAACCAGTGAGTGCACTGCTTGCTCCAGGATAAGCAAGGAGATCTCCTCGGACTGGCACAGGCCGGTCTGCAAGGTCTCAGGAGCCGTAGAGCGGGTAATGGCCCCAGGGAGTAAGGTGCCTCGGATTGAGGAGATCCGTAGCGAGGGAATCTTTTGTACCGTGGGAAGAGCAAGCTGGGCCACCAGCTTAGCCGCAATAAAATTCCCTTCGGCTCCAGAATCTATGCAGGCTCGGATCTGGAATTCCCCCCCGGGATACTTCAAAGTCACTGGTAGTGTGCATGCAGGGACCGATCCCGATGTGCCTAGAGGTCGCTGCTTGGTATAGTCTAGGCACGAACGGTTCTCGGGGCATTCCGGACCTTGGGCGAGGAAGTGGTCCTTGGCTCCACAATAGAGACAGAGCCCCCCTGAGCGTCGTTTGCTCCTTTCTTCAGGGGACAAATGAGACCTACCCAACTGCATGGGTTCCTCATAGTCCGCCAAGACTGGGGGGACCCTGGGAGCTGGTGTTCTGGGAGGGAGAACTAACTAGGGATGTGAATCATTTTTCAACGATTAAAATTATCGTCCGGTAATGTTAATATCGTCTTAAATCGTTATAGAATACAATACAATAGAAATTCTAACGATTTATCGTTAAAAATCGTTAAATCGTGTTAGTGCGCACTAACTCCAGTTAGTGCGCACTAACAGAAAATGATACAAATGGACACTTTCCAGGTCAGTAAAGGTCAGTTAGGAATGAATATGTGTTCCTATTGGCTGGCTGCCCTCTTATCTATTGATGTTACCAAGTTTCCCACTGAGGTGATGGTTGGGGGGATGGGAAATGGAACTGGAAACTCACGAACACCAACAGAAAATGAAACAAAGTGTTGACACTTCCCAGGTCAGTAAAGTTCACTTAGGAATGAATATGTATTCCTATTGGCTGGCTGTGCTCTTATCTATTGATGTTACCAAGGTTCCCACTGAGGTAATGGTTGGGGGGATGTGAAATGGAAACAGTTGGAAGCTTGACAAAAAAAGTAACGTGATGATCATCACTCATGTGACTAGAACGTGTTTGTTTATTATTTTTGTTATTTTTGTCAGGAAGCTCCCCCCTGTCTGTGAAGCCAGCCTCTCACTAGTAATGCAGGGAAGGAGCTGTCTCACCCTTCACCATCCTCCCCCCCCCCTCACCCACACACCATTCACTGGCTGGGACATGGGGAGGGGAGGAGTGAGGGTCAGGAAGCTCCCCCCTGTCTGTGAAGCCAGCCTCTCACTAGTAATGCAGGGAAGGAGCTGTCTCACCCTTCACCATCCTCCCCCCCCCCCCTCACCCACACACCATTCACTGGCTGGGACATGGGGAGGGGAGGAGTGAGGGTCAGGAAGCTCCCCCCTGTCTGTGAAGCCAGCATCTCACTAGTAATGCAGGCGGGATAGGGCACTGCATGCAGGAAGATCACAACACCCCTGGTGTCAGGGTTAGGGCACTGTGTGCAGGAAGATCACAACACTCCTGGTATTAATAGGGATAGGGCACTGTGTGCAGGAAGATCACAACACCCCTGGTGTCAGGGTTAGGGCACTGTGTCCAGGAAGATCACAACACTCCTGGTATAGGATAGGGCACTGTGTGCAGGAAGATCACAACACCCCTGGTGTCAGGGTTAGGGCACTGTGTGCAGGAAGATCACAACACTCCTGGTATTAATAGGGATAAGGCACTGTGTGCAGGAAGATCACAACACCCCTGGTGCCAGGGTTAGGGCACTGTGTGCAGGAAGATCACAACACTCCTGGTATTAATTGGGATAGGGCACTGTGTGTACATGAAGATCACAACACCCCTGGTGCCAGGGTTAGGGCACTGTGTGCAGGAAGATCACAACACCACTGGTATCAGGGTTAGGGCACTGTGTGCAGGAAGATCACAACACTCCTGGTATTAATAGGGATAGGGCACTGTGTGCATGAAGATCACAACACCCCTGGTGCCCGGGTTAGGGCACTGTGTGCAGAAAGATCACAACACTCCTGGTATTAATAGGGATAGGGCACTGTGTGTACATGAAGATCACAACACCCCTGGTGCCAGGGTTAGGGCACTGTGTGCAGGAAGATCACAACACCCCTGGTATCAGGGTTAGGGCACAAGTTCTAGTCACATTGACTGATCACATTACTTTTTTTGTCAAGCTACCAACTGTTTCCATTTCCCATCACCCATATACTGTCAGTGGGAACCTTGGTAACATGAATAAATAAGAGGGCAGCCAATAGGAATACATATTCATTCCTAAACTGACCTTAACTGACCTGAAAAGTGTCAAATTGTATCAATTTCTGTTAGTGCGCACTAACTCCCGTTAGTTCGCACTAATTGGAAAAAACGATTTTTAACGATTTTTCAACGAAATAATCGTGCCTAACACGATTTTCTTCTCCTGCCACACGATTTCAATCGTTAAGACGATATGGCACACGATTCACATCCCTAGAACTAACTGCTCGGACTCCTTCTGAAATGCGCGGGTCTCTCTGTCCCGCTGGAGGCGACGATCCACCCGGCCAGTGACATTGATCAGGGCGTCCCAACCCCCCGGAGGTCCCGGCCTGCCAGCTCATCCTTAATGCGGGGGGCAAGTCCTTCGAGGAAGATTCCCCGCAGGCAGTCATCTTGCCAGCCCACCTTCATGGCCAGCGTGCGGAACTCGAGGGTGTAGTCTGCTGCTGGGCGTGTTCCTTGTTGGAGGTGCAGGAGGTCAGAAGCAGCGGCGGTCTGGTGTGCAGGGTCGTCGAAAGCCAGGCGGAAGCTGCGTGCAAAGTCTTGGAGGTTCTGCAGTAAGGGATCCTGACGCTCCCACAGGGAAGAAGCCCAGTCGAGGACCTTACCGTCCAGTAAGGAAACAATGAAGGCTACTTTCCCCGCATTGGTGGGGAACTGTTCAGGCAGAAGTTCAAATCGCACGTAGCATTGTGTTAAGAAGCCGCGGCAAGACTTGGGGTCTCCGGCATACCGGGTAGGCGTGGGTAGCTGCGTTACGGAGAGAGCAGGTGCTGGCAGCGCTTCCCGAGTGGGACCCTCCAAGCGAGAAACCAATCGTTCCACAGTGGCTGCGAGTGCGTCCAAGCAGTGCTGCTGTTGCTGGAGGCGTTGAGCCATTCCCGGGATGGCCTGTAAGCTTGGTGACGGTGCCGAAGAAAGAGTCTCTAGACGGGACACCAGCTGTTCCACGGTGGCTGCAAGCATATTGATACGGTCCTGTTTCTGCCGAAAGCGTAATTCCAGGTCAGCCTGAGGCCCAGAAGAACCAGGAGCGTCCGTAAGGAACGGACTGGTGTCGATGAGAGCCACAGCCTGTCGCAAGGACTCAAGCAGGGCATACGAGCTTTGGCCCTGGTCCTCCTGTATCTGTTGCTGCACAGGATAATGTATTTGCTGGGCCATTTCCGGCAAGACTAGGGGCATCGGGAACTCCGCTGAGTCCATGGCCTTGCAAACTGTTGCAGTCTGGGAAGCTGCAGTTCGAGAGTGGACCCTTGAGCCGAACCACCCTGGGTAGAGTAGCTCGGGAGGCGGAGCCACAGGCACAGATCTTCACCCGGGAACCAGGAACCCCCCAGGAGGAGCCCGTAGGGTCCTGGAGCCTTGGGACTTAGGAGACACACGTATGGATCTTCACCCGGGAACTAGGAACCCCCCAGGAGGAGCCCGTAGGGTCCCAGTCCCTTGGGACTTATGCACAGTGTCAGTCTCTATAGAAAGGTCCGGGCAAGGAGTAGGCACAGAGTCCAGCAGCAAGGGCCAATAGGCCAGGGAGCACAGAGCAAGCGGGAGCAGGGTCAGAGTCAGTAATGTCTTGAATGGAACTTGCAGGGTGCAATATGGGAGCCAGCAGCGAGTAGGCCTGAGCCTGGCAGGAAGTAGAAGGTAACAAGACCCAAGACAGTCTGGCAGTAGTTCCAGCCCAGACCTG
This sequence comes from Rhinatrema bivittatum, assembly GCF_901001135.1. Lineage (NCBI taxonomy): Eukaryota > Metazoa > Chordata > Amphibia > Gymnophiona > Rhinatrematidae > Rhinatrema > Rhinatrema bivittatum. Next base: position 746,816,586 of record NC_042616.1, read on the forward strand.
CGTAGGACGCTGTCCGGAGGACAGGAGCACAGCAGCTGCGTCAGAGAGGCCGTGGACTGAGGCAGGTGGCAGGCAATAGCAGAGTCAGGAACGAGCAGAGGTCAGTGGCTGGCGGCAGGCAGAAGCAGAGTCAGGAACGAGCAGAGGTCGGTGGCTGGCGGCAGGCAGAAGCAGAGTCAGGAACGAGCAGAGGTCGGTGGCTGAAGCAGTACAACGGAAGTGCAACTAAGAACTACACACTGTAGCGACCCTCGTTGCAAGGCGAGGTGCTGAGATCCGGACGCCGGTTAAGAGAGTCCCGGGGCGTGATGTCATCGACGGAGGCGGGGCTTGCCTTCCAGGCCTGCGCGCCCATATCGAGCGTCCTTGTGCGCGCGCGAGCCCCCAAAGGAGGCAGGCCGGCCAAGATGGCCGCCATGAACCCCGAGCAGCGTCGCTGGGGCCGCAGCACCGCGGAACGCGGCGCTTCACGCCGCGGAGGTAAGTTCTGCAGGGCCCGGGGAAGGAGGAAGCGGCGGAGACCGCAACACATCTGTAATTCTGATTACCTAACTCATCGTTCTTTTTCCAGATTATTTATAAATTTATTAAAAAGTACCGGCTCCAGTACAGATCCATTAAGTACTCCACTATTTACCTTTCTCCACTGAGAAAGCTGACTATTCCTACTCTCTGTTTCCTACCTTTTCACCAGTTTTCTATCCACAATAGGATGTTGCCTCTTGTGGATTATACATTGGTGGTGGTGCGGGGAGGGTTTGCTGGCTGTGTGGTGAAGTGGACTGCCATCATGCATTTTTTGCCCCTTTTCCACCTTAATTTTTCTCATGGCATTATCTGTGAGAGAAAATATCAACTGGAGGCCATGCAATATTTTCCCAGAGTGGGGTAACACATATTGTGGGATTGCCCTCTCCCCAAAATATTTTGCTTTCCTACTTTTAGAGACTTTCTTTTTTTTTTGTGCCAGGAGACTTTAATTTTCTGTACTTATGTGAATGTGCTCTAGTCTAATGTTCTGCTGTGGACTTTGTTTTCCTACAGTGACCAGTAAAGGATTTTAGTTTTGAACAACATTGTGGCATGTGTTTTCTTTGTTACCTGTTGGTCTGGTTATAGAGGAGCTCTAGGAGATTTAAAAAAAAACAAAAAAAAAACCCCTGAATCTTGCCTACCTGTTAGTGAAAAACTTGGGAGCATGAGTTCAGACTTGGCCCTGTCCCTCCTCTCTTATCCCCTGCATGCCAGGAAAAGATGTGTTAAGAGTATTTATATCTATATCTAAATCTGTATTCTTTCTCCATCTATCTATCTATATAGAAATAATTAGATAGATAAAAACAGGCTCTTTTTTTAAATTATTTAAATGGGATCTGTCCTTAACAGAACAAGGATTATTTAGTTTACAATTTTTATTTAAAATGTTATTTTAAAGAAATTCAACACTGATAGTGATATTACATGACAGGTTTGCTGTGGTTTACATTAGTAAATCATAGTAATATGTTTAACATTAATCACAATACTATGATTTGAAAATCACAATACTGTGAAATTTACTTCAACATGGTGCGGTATTTGTGAGGTTCTGCTGTAAACACATCCTTACTCTGAACTAAAAACAAGAAATGAGGTAAGAACTATCAGGATACACACAGTTATTGCTTTGAACATACCTAATCAAATATACTAAATTGCAATAAGAATGGGAAAAATATCATATTATATTGGCTTTCCTTATTGCACAATACAGTTACCACATTATCGAAATATACAGTAATATAGTTTGCATGCAAAAAAAAATAATGTTAATAATTTGGCATTTTGATATCAAATAAAATTATATGAATTTCATATGGCTTGTTTAGATAGTGATATGCATGCATTTTATCTAAATTTGATTACAAGCCTTAGAGAGCAAACCATCAAGACAAGGATCTAACAAATCAATAAATCACATATATATATCATAAAATAATGATATGTTACAAAACCTAAAATTCCCACTGAACCCCAGCCTGCCTCTTTTATCCATTTATTCCATATGCTATAAAGAGGCACAATAATATCACAATTTATTTCTGAACATGGCTGGGAAGTCCTATAAAATGTTCTAAAGTCCTTCAAGCTCTTAAAAGGTCCAAAGTGGACATAGCTTGCATACAGGAAACCCATTTAACAGCCGCAGAAAGTAAAAAATTACAATGCAACTGGGTAGGATCCATATACTACTCCCCTGCAGTTGGGAAAAAGGCTGGGGTAGCAATATTCCTGCATAGAAATGTCTCTTTTCAACTTGTATTGGAGATCTCTGACTCAGAAGGCAGATACACAATTATTTATGGGCCAAACTCGCCTAACCCTGTTTTCTTTCACAAGACAGCAAGCCTTCTCACACTTCACAGAAATGGCTGGCTTATCCTAGCTGGTGATTTCATTTGTGTACATGATCCGCTAATGGACTGTTCCCCAAACCCGTCTAGAAAACACCTCCATAACTAGGACACCTGTATACCCATGTTATGTCCAAATTTGCAGCTCTTGAACCTGTGGAGAATTTTTGCGCCCGGATGAATGGGACTACACATGTCTCCAAAGCTCACAATACTCTTTCCAGAACTGACTACATTTTAGGGTCTCCAAGCATTTTCTCATATACTGTATCAGCTGGCACTGGCCACGCCAATGTTTCCGATCATGCTCTTATAAGGGCTGATCTGAATATAGAAGATCACTCAGCACAGGAAAGATGGTGGAGGTTTCCATCTTACTTAAAAAATGATTCAGAGTTTCAGCAATTTTTGCAATCCAAGTGGACACACTTTCAGGATTCCAGTGCCCAACATGCAGATATCCCTAGCCTCTTCTGGGAAACCAGCAAAGCAGTGCTCAGAGGGGAGATAATATCTTATCTTAGGCACAGGAACAAATGCTTAAATGCAAAGAACTTAGAGCTAGAAGACAAGCTGAAAGCTTCCAAACAAATCATGATTAATACACCATCCCCTGACCATTCTGCAAATTACCACACAATACTCAGAACTCTATGGGCCTATCTCCACCAACGGGCATTAAAACTCTTTCAACAAGCAACACACTCCTTTTTAAATATGGAAATAAAACTGGGAAACTTTTAGCTAATTTAGTAAGAGCCCGTCAGAGCAAAACATATATAGAAAAACTGAAAATGTCTCAGGATACCTGGGCTATTCATGGGGCTGATATTAGTGAAGTGATGTTCTCCTTTTATGAGAAAATTTACACAGATGACAGATTAGGGGGGCAAGTGGAGGAAGATAATTTTTTCAAAGGATCTTAATTGCACAACTTTTGGACCAACAAACAGTAGGGGTGTGCATTCGGATTGACCGCATTAGTAAAACGCAACTCATATTTTTTTTTTACTTAAAAAATTGATTCGACATAAACGATCGGATTTCCCACATATCGAACATAGATATGTTCGATATGTGGGAAATCGCGATTGTTGAGCCAAAATAAAAATATAAACCCCCTCACCCTCCTTAATCCCCCCCCCCCCGACTTACCACAACTCCCTGGTGATGGAGCGAGGAGTGAGGACGCCATTTCTGCAATCCTTGGCGAGAAGCATGTGACGTCGGCGGCACGTCGAGTGACGCCGGCGTCACGTGATTCCCGGCTCGTTCGCGCCGGACGGCTCGTTCGGCCCAAAAAGAACTTTTGGCCAGCTTGGGGGGGTCAGGAGGCCCCCCCAAGCTGGCCAAAAGTTCTTTTTGGGCCGAACGAGCCGTCCGGCGCGAACTCGCCGGGAATCACGTGACGCCGCGTCACTCGACGTGCCACCGACGTCACATGCTTCTCGCCAAGGATTGCAGAAATGACGTCCTCACTCCTCGCTCGATCACCAGGGAGTTGTGGTAAGTCTGGGGGGGGGATTAAGGAGGGTGAGGGGGTTTAAAATTTTTTTTTGCACATATGTACATATACCCAACTCATTGGATTTTTTTTATGTCCATATTGGCCGCAAGTGGGACCCCCTTTCGGACATAAAAAATATGAACATAAAATTTTGCTCTGCACATCCCTAACAAACAGTATACTTTAATTCACCAATTTCCTCCATAGAGTACTAAACGCCATAAAATCGAGCAAACCAGGTAAAGCTCCCAAACTGGATGGTTTTCCTAAGATTATTATAAAATTTTGGGAGAACGTGTGATCGGGCCATTGGGTTCCTTCTTTAGAGACACCTGGCTGGCTCAATGCTTCTTCGCCAGACCCAACAATGAGGACTTTACCACCATGAAAACCAGTAGACAAACATGAAAGAGGTGATTTTTTGCTGGCCTGAAAAGTGAGGTGATTCATCAGGGAAAACCCTTACTTTTCCTTTCAGTTTTGGAGGCATTAGAATAGAAAATCTTTGCGAAGGAACAGATTTTAGGCACATCTAGCTTCTTGCAGCCATCTTGCTCTGCCCTCTTTTCTTTCACAGTAATTAATATGAATTATAATTCTTGCTGCAGCTTATCTTGAATTAGAGATATCCTACTCTGACTTACTTGCTTCCAGGGATGATAACTTCCAAACTGGTGCACGTGTGCATATTTGTGCACCTACATTGGCCCACACCCAGGGATTTGACCTTTTTGTAATATATACATGAATAAATATGCATGCATGATATAAAATAGCCTGATCTCGTGCACATGTGCGACAAATTTTAAATGGGTGTGCAAATGTGCATGTAAATGCCACTTCTACCATGTAAACTGGGGGATTTTAAAAGGGGTGTACGCCAACACTATTCCCGGTTTTACCAGTTCATCCCCAGTTCACCCAGTTAAAATATAGTTAGTCCAAACTGCCCAAGTTTAATAGCCTTCACTCCCCTCAGTTACCCCTGACTCTTAAAATCCTGTACATCTCTCTATTTTTTTATTTTTTTAATTTACACATCATCCATAGCATAAGTAAAGTTACATGGCAGGGGGCATCAGTGCACACCAGATCACAAAAGTATTTCTACACACAACTCAGGTTCATGTCCCGATTCACCCGTGCCCCAGCCACGGGCTCCCCCTTTATGAAAACTTCTGAGATGTGTGCGGTTTTTTACTCTTTCGGATAATAGAAAGACTAGGGGGCACGCCATGAAGTTAGCATGTGGCCCATTTAAAACTAATCAGAGAAAGTTCTTTTTCACTCAACGCACAATTAAATTCTGGAATTTGTTGCCAGAAGATATGGTTATTGCAATTAGTATAGCTGTGTTTAAAAAAGGATTGGATAAGTTCTTGGAGGAGAAGTCCATTACCTGCTGTTAATTAAGTTGATTTAGATAATAACCTCTGCTATTACTGGCAGCAGTAACATGGAATAGATTTGGTTTTTTGGGTTCTTGCCAAGTTCTTGTGGCCTGGATTGGCCACTGTTGGAAACAGGATGATGGGCTTGATGGACCCTTTGTCTGACCCAGTATGGCATGTTCTTATGTTCTTATGTTCTATATATGCGCATATGTCAGCAGCTTTTAAAACCCACTCGGTCCATGCGAGCCTGACATATTTGTGCATCTCCTAATTAAAGTATGCATCAGGCTTTTGGAATTCACCCTTTAGATTTTCAACTTTATTTTCAAAAAAGCAAGCACTTGTTTTATATCCTAATCATATTTTCTGATTTCACACATTTTAGTTAATTTATTAATAACGTTACCTTATAAAACAACTCTCTTGAGTCATTTAAAGATTTTGAAGCCTTTCAGAATAATATATTTTCTTAGTTAATTCTCAACACAATCTTGTAAGCTTCTAAATTAGCTTCATTTTTTAACATCCACCAATTTTGTTCTAACTTTATCAACTCTAGTTTCTCTTTCTTTAATGCCTCAAAACCACTGCAGTTTACGCTTAACTAAACTATCTTTAATGCTAGTAACAGTTGCAAGAGTGTCATATACCTCCTTCAAAGATTTAAACCAACCCTTAACTCATTCAATATACTATTCTTTTCTAATTTATTAAGTGGTTCACAAACCTCCTGATTACAATTATCAATTTCAACTCTTGAATGAATTCCACAAACTGTAGGAACCCTAATATTATCACATGTCATTTCCCCCAATGAAAATTAAAATTAAAGAATGGTCCATCCAACCGATAGATAATAGATGCAATATAGACACATCATTCCAATTTTCTTGACAAAATAATAAGAAATCTGATCTATGGCCTAATTTATGAGTTGTCCCTTGAACCATTTGCTTCAATCCCAATACTGAAATTGACAGTAAGAATTATTTTACATGAGCAATTGCAGTATCTTCCACATGCAGATTAAAGTCACCCCAAATCAACATATTAGGATTATTTAATAGCAAAGATGCAAATATATCAATCAATTGGGCCACTGATGTCTGAACAACATCTGGAAGACAATACAATGAACAAAAAATCAAGCAATTAATTTTGACTATCAGACCCTCAACTCAGGGATAAACACATACTCAATATACAGTATCTTCATTTTAAATCCAATTTATAAAACACCAGTACCACATTGCCTCTTTTACCAACTCTGGGCCTCATTTTCTAAAGTATCGCAAGCCTGCAATATTTTAGGGAATGAGGGGTGGGGGGCTGAAACGGGGGGTGGGCCTGCGCTAGCCGGCAGCGATCGCACCGTTGCGGCGCGATCGCTGCCAGTTTCGCACCCAATAGCGCCACCATAGAAGGTGTAGCTATTGGGCGCGAACTCGGACGCGAAAAGGGCCTTACCTTTTCGTCATCCACGGCGTCTTCGCGGAGTAGGCCCTGGTGACACCCCGACTCCTCCTCTTCCGGGGTCGACTCTGCCCCTATTTTGGTGGTGCGAAACGCGTGCGAAACGTCCCTTATCGTGTGCGATCCCTCTGGAAAATGAGGCCCTCTGTCTACTCTTATATGAAAATCCATCAGGGAACATTTGATTTAATATTATATTATCATTTCTCTATGCCATGATTTCATAATAAAAAATATGTCTAAAGAATATTCATCTGTTAGATCTCTAAACGTTCCTTTTCTCCTAACAGAACACATATTAATATACCCTATCTTCAGTTCTTACTAATGTACCCGTACTTTTAAAGTTTCTTTCTTATTTAATCGTTATGGATGATGCAAATAACTATCCCACTATTTACCATAAATACCCAGACCTGACCTATAATTACCACTTTGTTATAGATACTAGCATAATCTGCAAAACGCAAACTTTTCCCACTAACCCTTCTGCAAAACTGCTGATACACTCTACTAATCACCCTTCTTTCCTCATTGTGATCTAAATATGCCATCACCTTCCATTGTTTGTCACTCAACCAGTTTTTAATCTAGTCCATCACCTAGGGACATGCTGCTTATAGGAGGCAAATTCCAAACAGTTTGCTTAGGTGAAAAGTACCCATGTACTTTCCTTTTGAAAATTGTCATGGATACATAGAAACATAGAAACATAGAAATGACGGCAGAAGAAGACCGAATGGCCCATCCAGTCTGCCCAGCAAGCCTCACACATTTTTTCTCTCATTCTTATCTGTTACTCTTAGCTCCTTGTTCTATTCCCCTTCCACCCCCACCATTAATGTAGAGAGCAGTGATGGAGCTGCATGCAAGTGAAATATCTAGCTTGATTAGTTAGGGGTAGTAGGGGCAGTAACCGCTGCGATAAGCAAGCTACACCCATGCTTATTTGTTTTACCTAGACTATGTTGTACAGCTCTTGTTGGTTTTTTTTTCTTCTCCCCTGCTGTAGAAGCAGAGAGCCATGCTGGATATGCCTTGAAAGTGAAGTATCAGGCACATTTGGTTGGGGTAGTAACCGCCGTAACAAGCCAGCTACTCCTCGCTTTGTGATTGCGAATCCTTTTTTTTTTCTTCACCCCTGTCGTTGAAGCTATGCAGGATATGCGTGAAGCATCAATTTTTTGTTTTTGTTTTGTTTTTTTTTTTTTTTTTCCCCCTGCCGTTGAAGCAGAGAGCTATGCTGGAAATGCGTGATGTATCAGTCTTTCTCCCATGCCGATGCAGCAGAGAACCATGCTGGATATGCATGGAAAGTGAAGTATCAGGCACATTTGGTTTGGGGTAGTAACTGCAAAATACCCTTGGACTTTTGCAACTGCTTTTTGTGTAGGTATAATATCTATAGTAAAAAACAAAAACAAAACATGAGTAGATTTGAAAATAAATGCATTATTTACTGAACACACCTTCCATATATTCTGCAAATGGCACGCCAAGCTTATTTTCTGCTGGCTTGACTAAGGGTAATTTTTAGTTTTACCCGAGTAAATCCCTATTTACCAATATAAATAACTTTGTAATTTGCCCTCACAGTATGATAAATGCACTTTTTCCTGTCAGTGTTAAGACAACAAATAATTTATCCAGTTTTCCTTCTGTTCTCTCTATAATAGATTAATTGAATATTAACAAATAAAGAACATGCAAAAGCAGGGAAACAATAATTATTCTATTCAATGTTCCTACTTATTACTGAAATAAATATGCAAATGGTATTCCTGGCTACAGAGGACAGTAATATAGAGCAGTGGCATAAAAATAATTAATGGTGTTATAAAATGAATAAGCATTGTTAGTACTAGGGGCGTGAATATTCTTTTTCTGAATTCTTAGAGAATGTTCAGTGACTATTTAAAGGTTTGAATGATAAATATCAGTATGATCTATTACAATTCTGGGCACGCAACCGATTTGTGCTGATATACATTTTGTCAATTATAATACTAAAGCTTTTTAAATTCTATATAATAATTTTCCCAAGAAATTCCTGGACCTCTTAGTGACTGAATCATTAAAGGGAATGCATTAGCATCCTATTCCCTGAGGGGTAAATTTTCAGTAAGCTACTTCATAGCATGATAGCTGGTGATATTTGCAGTTAGTTTTAGTAAGATTTTAGCCATAACATACAGCCAACTAATATTGCCCACTGTTGGAAACAGGATACTGGGCTTGATGGACCCTCGGTCTGACCCAAAATGGAATATCTTATGTTCTTATGTTCTTAACCACATATGGCTGCAGAAAATCTACACTCCTATGTCCTTAAATTCAAGTTGAAGTCAGTACTGCCTCAGTGATGAGGGGTAGGGAGAAGGGGGAGTTTAGTGGGGATATTTTAAGGGATCGGTGGGTGAGGGGCATTGATTACTGGGTCCAAGGGTGGTGTGAAGCATTATATATTCCAAAATGGGTCACTGTGACCATGTCAACCAGTCAAAATGAAACACGAGGGCTATGAAGTAGACTTGGAAAGTCTTGCAACATGAATTTAATTGTGGAGTTTGTATCCACATGGGGTAAATAGATTATGGGTAGTAAGGGTAGGGATTGCTTGGATTGTGTAGCAGGATCACTAGAAAAGGCATTAGGTGTATGGGGTGGGGGTGGGGCCTGTTAAAGGTATGTAGGAAAGGCACTAAGGGACACTAGGAATGTGGGAAGGGGGAAGGGCATGTTAAGAGCATGTAGGTGAGTCAACAGAGTGGGCTCAAAATGGTATAAAGTTAGGGCAAGAGGCAATAGGTATGCATGGATAATGTATTAGAATTGAATTCCATTAATGGCATGATAAATGTATATGTGTTTCACTTTTTATATAATGCAAGGGGCTCATACGACCCTACAGGGGCGTTAGCCCACTCACTTCAACAGAATTAGTAAGCCATGCAGAGGAGGCGTTTCTCCCGGCAACAACTGAGAAACAAGGGAGAGAAGATAAAAAGACGGAGAACCAGCTAAAAAGAGGAAAAAAGAAAAGTCTGGCTCAGCGCGGAGAGTTTACCATGCCCCCCCTTTTGTGAGACCCAGAACAAAGGAAACTTTGATCACATTAATTCCCAGCCCAGCTTTCAGAGTTCAAATTACCTCATCCCACTGCAATCTTCCCACCAACTCCCAGCTCTCATCTATCTTCATCCAGCATTCATCAGACCAGCATCCAGCACTCATCCCACCAGTCTCCAGCACTCATCCAACTTCATCCAGCATTCATCAGACCAGCCTCCTGCATTCATCCAACCAGCATCCAGCACTCATCCCACCAATCTCCAGCACTCATCTAACTTCATCCATCAGTCATCAGACCAGCCTCCAGCACTCATCCTACTCATCTAATTGTCATCCAACCTTCACCCCACTCATCCAAGAAAATAAGTCTCGTCATTCGAACAACCAGCTCACCGGTCATATTAAGCCATAATGCCTATTGGTCTTCCAATTCCATTTCTCCATCATAGGACCATCCTCACAGGAAATCTTTCCATGATTTCCCATCCACACACTTACAAATCACTCATTCCCATCATGATTTCCCCTATTACACAAATACTAGGCCTTGCTATATTCTCCCTGATTCTATTCAACGCCCAATCCCTCACCAAGAAAACGCCAATACTCAATGACCTTCTGCTAGATGCAAATCCAGACTTCTGCGCCATAACAGAAATACACTAATAAATCAACTCCCAACACAATCCTACGATTTTTTCTCCATCCCCTGACAGAAAAAAAGGGGAGGGGGTATTCTCCTAGTTGCCAAAAAAGATCTGAGACTCGCACAATATCCAGTTAAATCACCCACAAAAATTGAAACAGGCCTTTTCAAATCGGACCATCTGCAAATCCTACTAGTCTATGCCCCCCCAGGCCTTATAGACTCAGATGCATCTCCCATTCTGGAATTAACAGCGTCACACCTAAATCTGGAGTCCCCAGCCATAATCCTTGGAGATTTTAATTTACATGTTGACAACCCCATTCGCTCAACCAACTGCGAAACATTCCTAACCGCCATGTCTGCCATGGGATTCAAGCAGATAATCAATAAACCCACCCACAGAGCGGGTCACACCCTGGATCTTATTTTTGTGAACTCAGGCATCTCACACTCAGCTCAACCTGTCTGCAAACTAGTCCCCTGGTCAGACCATACATTAATCTCTACCACCATTTCACTAGCACAAATGAGCAAAAAACACTCCCCTCAACAACAATTTACTTACAGGAAATCTTGCTCCTCCGATGACCTCTACAAACACCTAATCTCAGAACTCCTTCTCTTTGACATCTCCACTCCTAATTCAGCCCTCCACTCCTGGTCCAATATAACAGAAATGGCAGCAAATAAACTTTGTCCACTGACAACAAAAAAACTCAAACAAAACGAGCCCAAAAGACAACCATGGTTCAACGAAGAACTTCAAAAACTCAAACACTCCCTTCGACAGAAAGAAAGCTAATGGCGTAAAGCGCCATCCCCGACCACCCTCTCCACTTACAAAATTGCCCTCCACCTATACAAGTGCTATACATTAAAAACAAAAAGGGATTTCTACGCTCTTAAGATCCATCACCTTATTTTCGACTCAAAAGCCCTCTTTGCTTATGTGTCAAATTTAACTCAAAGCAATACTCCTGACATTCCTCTCAACCAAGCTCAAGAAAAAAACAGATGAGTTGGCCCTCTTCTTCAGCAATAAAATATCTAACCTTCTAACTCAGCTGAAGTCTAATACCCCTGTGCCATCCAGCACATATCTACATCCCAACAAGGACATTTCTCTCCAATCATTCAAACCCATCACAACTTCAGAAATCCTATCAGTACTGAAGAAAATGAAACTCTCATCACATCCATTTGACCATATCCCGACTAAACTGCTTCTTCTAATCCCAGACACCATCTCCAAAGCTCTGGCAGACATTATCAATTGTTCTTTATCCCAAGGAATCTACCCAGATGACCTCAAAATTGCATACATCAAACCGCTCTTAAAAAAACCAAACATAGACCCTAAAGATCCTACCAACATTCGTCCAAACTCTAATCTCCCTTTCTTAGCCAAGATAATGGAAAAACTAGTTAACTCCAAATTATCGGACTGCCTCGAAGACCACAAAATCCTGTTTCCTACCCAATATGGCTTCCGAAAATCATTAAGTACTGAATCACTACTCATATCCCTGACAGATTACCTCATCATGGGCCTTGATAAAGGTCAAGCCTACTTACTGATCCTCCTGGACCTCTTGGCAGCATTCGAAATGGTTAACCACTCCATCCTCTTAAATCAGTTAGCTAACATTGGCATAACAGGTACGGCTCTGGCATGGTTCACAACATTCCTTGGGAACAGAGGCTACAAGGTCAAAATACACAACAAAGAATCTCAGCGTTATCCCTCTTCTCTAGGAGTTCCGCAGGGCTCTTCCCTCTCACCCATGCTCTTTAACATTTACCTTCTTCCCCTTTGCCAGTTGTTAACCAAACGGAACCTAAAACACTTTCTATACGCCGATGATGTCCAGATCGTCATCCCCCTCAAAGAATCCATCACAAAAACTCTAGAATTTTGGGAAAAATGCCTACTAGAAATCAACGGCCTCCTCTCCAGCCTAAACTTAATCCTAAACTCTTCAAAAAGTGAACTCCTACTAATATCCCTGGAAAACAGCAGCATCACCTCAATCCACCAGCCAACTTACAAACATCTCAAGTAAGAGACCTAGGAGCTATCATCGATAATCGGCTAAACCTAAAATCATTTATTAACCAAACTACCAAGGACTGCTTCCATAAACTTCATGTCTTAAAAAGAATAAAACCACTTTTCCACTCTCATGACTACAGAACAGTCCTGCAAGCAATAATCTTCTCTAAGTTAGATTATTGCAACTTGATATTATTAGGTCTACCCTCATCTCACACTAAACCTCTTCAGATGGTTCAAAATACGGCAGCCAGAATATTAACAAACACTAGGAGAAGAGATCACATATCTCCAATTCTCAAAGACCTACATTGGTTGCCAATTCACTATAGAATCATATATAAATCCATTACCTCTATCTACAAAGCTATCCATCAACACTCTCCACTCAACCTACAAATCCCATTCAGAAAACATACCTCCTCCAGACCCATCAGAGAGGCCTATAGAGATTCCCTACAGGTACCACACACCAAAACTTCTCAGCATATAACCTTCAGAGACAGGGCATTCTCCACAGCAGGACCTCCTCTATGGAACTCCATTCCACTGGATCTACGACAGGAACCCTGCCTTCCAACATTCAGGAAAAGACTCAAAACGTGGCTATTCAAGAAAGCCTTTCCAGACCCTAACTGAACCTTAACCATCCATTAACTGACTCTGACTTTACCTTATCATGGTAAACAATATCCCTGTGAAAGTCCATAACTTAGTAAATACCATAAACTTGTAAATTTGTAAATTTTTTCTCTTTGTTAAATTCCTATCGATTTTCTCTGCTCCCAGTTGTGTATTTCCCTGTTATATTGTAACTGCGTTTTTCGTTCTGCACCTGTTAATGTTCTTATTGTATCTTCTTTTTACACCCCTTTTGTTAATTGTAAACTGGCATGATGTGATTCTTATCGCGAATGCAGGTATAGAAAAACACAAAATAAATAAAATAAAATAAATATTTGTAATAGGTAACAACGATTGACTTTAACCAATCGTCAAAAGTATAGTTAAGGTCCATTTATGAGATAGAACTTCCTATAGGAAATGTAATAAATTCAAATGTGGCCCCTATAGGAGAGAAAACCACTGTCCTTCTTCCAGAAGGGAGAGATATGGGTCTTTCATACAGTTTCAGTTACTCCTCAAAGCAGTGTGTTCTGTAGTCTCAGAGTTGTCCCATATCTGATCCTATATCTGCAAGGGGTATTTTGACTGGCTGGACAGACAGGCAAGCTGCCTCATGAAAATGGGTACTATGACTGTTCATGGATTGTTCCTATTCCAGTATTCTTTTTGTTCTGGTGGTAGGACACCACTTGTAGGTGCATGAAGGGAGAACAAACAGCCATACTACTAACTCCAGACTTCTAATCAATACATAAAAACATATCAATATGGAGACCATAGTAGTAGTAACAGTACATACTAAAATTTGTATTTCTATTTCTTTGTGTAGATTAGGGATCTGAAGAAGAAAGCCTGGGAACTACACAGGAAAAAACAGAGGTGGCTGGACTGGCTGCTTGTGAGCTGGGATGGGGGCCAAAGGTAAGTTCATTATGTGACCATCAAGGAGATGAGAACATGGTCTGTCCAAGTACTGCTTCCATCACCAGCCACACCAATGGCCTGCCATTCTGCAAGATCATGAGCTTCAAGAAACTGTTATGTCAAAATGTGTTGTTTTTGACATTTCTCTGGGTCATGGGCTGAATGGTCACATTTGTTTACTACATTGTGAGGGAGGGGTGGCCTCAGGATTTAAAAGATCTTTTGTTGCTGAATAGTCCTTTTCATGTACTGAGGTACACAACTAAGAAGTTGCTAGCAGTTCCTTCTGCTGCTGAGGTTTTTCTGTGGAATGTTGTACTTATTGCTATTCATGAAATTGCTGAATACTGTGCATTTTATTTTACCCAAGACTTCAGAGGTTGAGACAGATTAACAATGAGTTTATTTATTTATTTTACATTTCTTATATTCTGCTTCCTTCATATAATGTTCAGTGTAGATTACATAATAATCATACACAATTTAGTTAACAAATTACAATAACATATTAAACAATAATGCTAAAACATATACAGTACAAATAATGTGATTACAGACAAAATATTCATTATAAATAAAAAGTAGTACTAAAATAAATTGACTTGCATCCTGAAATGCTTAATATATTTAATGAAATGTAATTCATTTGGTAAAGGATGCCATAATGTTGGAGCCACCAAGAAAATGCCCTTACACATGTTATTTGCAATTTACCCTCCCGTACTGAAATTACAGCAAGTAAATTGATATTAACAGTCTGAGCCCACTCCCAAATTTTTTGTGATTCCTGACAGAGAGTCCAAGAGCCTATGCCCTCTTGTTTGTTCACATAGAAGATCACTCTTTGGTAGTCAGTTTGTTTCAGAATTCTCTTTATCCAAAGAAGATGTGAGAAAACTGTCCATGCATATCAGATGGCTCATAGCGCCAAGAGGTTGATCTGTAATGGACATTCTGTCACTGACTAGATTTCTTGGGCGCAGAAGGAACCCATGTGTGTGCCCCACTGCCTTGTGAATCCATTTATTTATTTATAAGTTTTTATATTCCACCAATCTAAAACTCTTGGTGGATTACATAGTTACATACATAATATATAAGTTAACAAACACATCAATACAGAACTAAAATCAACAGCCATAATTAAAACATGATGCTTGAAATATGAAAAAAAAGTAAAGAAAGATAAAAAAGAGAGAGAAAAGGCAGGCATCAGAGGAACACCTATCCCCAGTAACTCTGGTTCTAGCCACCAAAGGAGAGGCATTTGAATTTCTATGGTAATCCTTGCAAGGTACAACAAGGACTGAAGTAGTTGCTCCCACTGGCTGCAGAAGTTCCACTGGAGAATTCTCATGTTGAGGAGAGTCATGGAGACCACATACAGTGCTGCCACCAGGACTTCTTTGACTGGGACCCAATCCTTCTATATAAGTTCTGGATCAATGTTCAAAGACAGAATGCCCAATACTGATGAGAGGAATGTTTTCCTTTTCTGCTGAATATACCCATGCTCTGATAAACTTGATCCTTTGGACAGAAATAAAGTTCAACTTGGGAAAGTTAATTATTTCATTAAAAAAAAATTATATGCTGCATTTCCAAATTCCAAAATGGCTAA
Source organism: Rhinatrema bivittatum (assembly GCF_901001135.1). Taxonomy (NCBI): domain Eukaryota; kingdom Metazoa; phylum Chordata; class Amphibia; order Gymnophiona; family Rhinatrematidae; genus Rhinatrema; species Rhinatrema bivittatum. Next base: position 746,832,299 of record NC_042616.1, read on the forward strand.
CAAGGTCACATTCATAATAAAATAAACATAATACCAACAAACAATTAAAAACAATGTTGACACAAAACAAATAATAAAATACAGATTTAGGTTTATACATTTTTGTTTATAATTCATTAGTTTCTAATGCTCTTGTTTGTTATGTTTATCAGAAATGTTGTTTTATGTGTTTTACATGGCAATCCATCCTGAAATACAGTATTTGTCTGGGTAGACTGGAATACAAATTATTTTATATAAATAAAATAACTAATTGTTAAACTGTATATTACTCTGAGTTGGAAAGATAGGTGATTTATTAGATGTAAATAAATGAAATATTCAAGAATGGGATTACAAACGGTCATTTATCAAAGTGCATTATGGTGTTAAAACCTGTGATAATGCCATAACGCATGTGGTGTTTATCACAGTGCAGCTGGTATATCGAGCTGAGGTTTTTTTGGTAGTCTGGGACTTTGGGGGTAGTTTTACATGCAGATTGAGATATATGAACAGAACAGTATACTTCATGAAGACTTGACGTCATTTGGAATGAGGAAAGTCACACAAAGATGAGATTTCTACAGTGTTCTCTCACCCTCTCTTGATGGGCTCTCTACCAGGGTACAATTCAGCTAGGGTAAGAGAACATTGAAGCAATCTCATCTTAGTCTTTATCTCTCTCTCTCTCTCTCACTCACTCACTCTCTCTGTGATCTTGAACCACAGAGTCCATTGGAAGGTATGGGGTGGGTGGGAGGCCTTGGGAGAAAAAGGGAGCATAGCCGCATGCAAGGGGGCACTTAGAGAAGATAAGGCCATTGTGGAAAGATTAAATGATTTCTTTGCTTCGGTGTTTACTGAAGAGGATGTTGGGGAGGTACTCGTACTGGAGAAGGTTTTCATGGGTAATGATTCAGATGGACTGAATCATATCACGGTGAGCCTAGAAGATGTGGTAGACCTGATTGACAAACTGAAGAGTAGTAAATCACCTGGACTGGATGGTATACATCCCAGAGTTCTGAAGGAACTAAAAAATGAAATTTCAGACCTATTAGTAAAAATTTGTAACCTATCACTAAAATCAACCATTGTACCTGAAGACTGGAGGATAGCTAATGTAACCCCAATATTTAAAAAGGACTCCAGGGGCGATCCAGGAAACTACAGACTGGTTAGCCTGACTTCAGTGCCAGGAAAAATACTGGAAAGTGTTCTAAACATCAAAATTTAGCTCTTGACATCCTCTTGACACAGATCCTTTATTGCATACTATGTAAATATTCACTGTAAATGCGTTTTACTATGTAAATATTCCTGTCCCTTTTCTCTTTTTTCCTCCTATCCCAGTTGGTAATTTCCTTGTTCATTGTAACTATTATTTTCTGCACCAGTTCAATTACCCTAGTTCTATGTTTATTACACGACTCGTTAAATGTAAACCGACTTGATGCAACCTTTGGTCGTGAAAGCCGGTATAGAAATTAATAAATAAAATAAATAAATAAAATCACAGAACATATAGAAAGAAATGGTTTTATGGAACAAAGTCAGCATGGCTTTACCCAAGGCAAGTATTGCCTCACAAATCTGCTTCACTTTTTTGAAGGAGTTAATAAACATGTGGATAAAGGTGAACCAGTAGATGTAGTGTACTTGGATTTTCAGAAGGTGTTTGACAAAGTTCCTCATGAGAGGCTTCTAGGAAAAGTAAAAAAGTCATGGGATAGGTAGTGATGTCCTTTCGTGGATTGCAAACTGGCTAAAAGACAGGAAACGGAGAGTAGGATAAAATGGACAATTTTCTCAGTGGAAGGGAGTGGGCAGTGGAGTGCCTCAGGGATCTGTATTGGGACGCTTACTTTTCAATATATTTATAAATGATCTGGAAAGAAATACGACGAGTGAGATAATCAAATTTGCAGATGATACAAAATTGTTCAGAGTAGTTAAATCACAAGCAGATTGTGATAAATTGCAGGAAGACCTTGGGAGAATGGAAAATTGGGCATCAAAATGGCAGATGAAATTTAATGTGGGTAAGTGCAAGGTGATGCATATAGGGAAAAATAACCTATGCTATAGTTACACAATGTTAGGTTCCATATTAGGTGCTACAACCCAAGAAAGAGATCTAGGCGTCATAGTGGATAACACATTGAAATCATCAGTTCAGTGTGCTGCGGCAGTCAAAAAAGCAAACAGAATGTTGGGAATTATTAGAAAGGGAATGGTGAATAAAATGGAAAATGTCATAATGCCTCTGTATCGCTCCATGGTGAGACCATACCTTGAATACTGTGTACAATTCTGGTCGCCGCATCTCAAAAAAGATGTAATTGCAATGGAGAAGGTACAGAGAAGGGATACCAAAATGATAAGGGAAATGGAACAGCTACCCTATGAGGAAAGACTAAAGAGGTTAGGACTTTTCAGCTTGGAGAAGAGACAGCTGAGGGGGGATATGATAGAGGTGTTTAAAATCATGAGAGGTCTAGAACGGGTAGATGTGAATCTGTTATTTACTCTTTCGGATAATAGAAAGACTAGGGGGCACTCCATGAAGTTAGAATGTGGGACATTTAAAACTAATCGGAGAAAGTTTTTTTTTACTTAATGCACAATTAAACTCTGGAATTTGTTGCCAGAGTTGGTTAGTGCAGTTAGTATAAATGTGTTTAAAAAAGGATTGGATAAGTTCTTGGAGGAGAAGTCCATTACCTGCTATTAATTAAGTTGACTTAGAAAACAGCCATTGCTATTACTAGCAACGGTAACATGGAATAGACTTAATTTTTGGGTACTTGCCAGGTTCTTATGGCCTGGATTGGCCACTGTTGGAAACAGGATACTGAGCTTGATGGACCCTTGGTCTGACCCAGTATGGAATGTTCTTATGTTCTTATGACACTTTGTGGTAGTTAGGGATGTGAATCGTGTGATTGATTGTCTTAACGATCGATTTTGGCTGAGGGGGGGGGGGGGAATCTGATCATCTTAGTTTTTTAGGTTAAAAAATCATTTTATCGGGGGAGGGCGGGAAAACCAGCACACCAAAACAACCCTAAAACCCACCCCGACCCTTTAAAATAAATCCTCCACCCTCCCAAACCCCCCCAAAATGTTTTAAATTACCTGTGGTCCAGTGTGGGGGGGGGGGGGTGTCCCGGCGCGATCTCCCACTCGCTGGCCATGGCTGCGTTAAATGGCGCCGGTGGCCCTTTGCCCTTATCATATGACAGGGCAAAGGTAGCGCCGGCGCCATTTTGATTACTGTGACCCGACGTCACGAGTGCAGGAGATCGCTCCTGGACCCCCAGGGACTTTTGGCAAGCTTGTGGGGGTCAGGAGGCCCCTCCAAGCTGGCCAAAAGTCCCTGGGGGTCCAGCGGGTGTCCGGGAGCGATCTCCTGCACTCGTGATGTCGGGTGACAGGAAGCAAAATGGCACCGGCGCTACTTTTGCCCTGTCATATGGTAAGGGCAAAGGGCCACCGGCGCCAGTTCTATTAATGCAACCGTGGCCCGAGAGTGGGAGATCGCGCCGGGACACCCCCCCCCCCCCCCCTGGACCCCAGGTAATTTAAAACATTTTGGGGGGGTTCAGGAGGATGGGGGATTTGTTTTAAAGAGTTGGGGTGGGTTTTAGGGTTGTTTTGGTGTGCCGGTTTTCCCGCCCTCCCCCTCCCCCGATTTACGATTTTTTGACGATAAATCGGGGGAATTGCTATTGTATCGCAGCTCTAACGATTTTTGACGATTTAAAATATATCTGACGATTGTTTTAAATCGTCAAAAAAATGATTCACATCCTTAATAATTTTGCTACACCATTTTGTGCTGCTAGTTTCTTTTTGCCTTTAGTGTTTCATGCTGTCTTTCTGCAGTTATTTCTTTTCTTGTAGTTTACAGCTACTTTCATTTCCTTGTTGGCTTTCTTTTCTCATTAGCAGTGTAATGTTCGCTTTTCCTAGGTGCTCCTCCCAGTGTTTACATTTCCATCTTTAGTGCTTGTGCAGTAGTTAAAACAAAGGATCTGCCTGCTGCCGTTTGTTTGCTGGGGGTCCATTGCAAGAGAACTCCAGCTGGACAGCTAGGGTGAATGGAGGACATGTCTGCTTTTATTTTCATGTATGCTTGGTTAATTTTTCAGTCTGTGTTCTGGGCTGTGTTTAACTTCCTTTTTTTTCTAATTTCTGCTTTTCTGTGTCACTGAGTTGTTTTTGTTCCTGGATTCTTACTTGCTGTCCACTATTTTTCTATAGGGGTCCCAGCCCAACTGGCTTTCATGGCATCTTCTACTGGGTACATTTCCTAGGTGTTCCAGCTTTGCTAACGCTTTATTTGATTATTATTGCACTACCTTGAAAGGCCATTTGCTGTTTTTAAGTTTAATACAATTCTTACCTTTCATTTGCATGCTTTCTGTTTTTCCTGTGTCACCGGAGACATAAAGTGACTCAATTTTATTAATTGTTCTGTTTCGTTTATACACGACAAGCCGTTAAGCCCGTTAAAACGGGCTACATTAACATTTTTTTTGGATCATTTCCTTCCCCCTCATTCTCCCTCCCACCTCCCCCACTCTCTCCCCTCAGTCACTCCTCTCTCTCCCCCCTCCCTCCTCCCCTCAGTCACTCCCCCCTCCTCCCTCCCTCAGTCACTCCTATCTCCCCCTCCCCCAGTCACTCCCCTCAGTCACTCCTCCCTCCTCCCCTCAGTCACTCCCCCCTCCCCCCAGTTACTCCTCTCTCCCCCCTCCCTCCTCCTCTGAGTCACTCCTCCCTCCCCCCTCCCCTCAGTCACTCCCTCCCCTCCTCCCTCCCCTCAGTCACTCCCCCCTCCCCTCAGTCAGTCACTCCCCCCCCCCCCCCTCCCCTCAGTCACTCCCCCCTCCTCCCTCCCTCCCTCCTCCCCTGAGTCACTCCTCTCTCCCCCCTCCCCTGAGTCACTCCTCCCTCCTCCCCTCAGTCACTCCTCTCTCCCCCCTCCCTCCTCCCCTCAGTCACTCCCCCTTCCCTCCTCCTCCCTCCCCCCAGTCACTCCTCTCTCCCTCCTCCCTTCAGTCGATCTCCGCCGAAGACCCAGAGCGGCGGCGGCGGCATGCGCGCGAGGGAGGGACAGACTTCCTGGAAGTCTGTCCCTCCCTCGCGCGCATGCCGCCGCCGCTCCGGGTCTTCGGGCCGCCGCTGCCGCCGCTCCTGCCCGGGTCTTCGGGCCGGGGACGCCGCCGCTCCGGGTCTTCGGGCTGCCGCCGCCGCCGCTCCGGGTCTTCAGGCCGCCGCTCCTGCCGCTCCGGGTCTTCGGGCCGGTGCCGCCGCTCCGGGTCTTTGGGCCGCCGCTCCTGCCGCTCCGGGTCTTCGGGCCGGTGCCGCCGCCGCTCCGGGTCTTCGGGCCGCCGCCGCCGCTCCGGGTCTTCGGGCCGGTGCCGCCGCCGCCGCTCCCGGTCTTCGGGCCGCCGCTCCTGCCGCTCCGGGTCTTCGGGCCGCCGCTCCTACAGCGCCATTTTTATTTTTAAGAGGCACACTGTGACCGACGTGCTCGCATGCGCGGTAGAGCTGCTCTCTACTGCGCATTTGCGGCACGTCGGTCAAGCTTCGTTTATTAGGTAGGATATACAGTAAAAGCAAGCCCCAATCCGTTGCATGGCTGGATGTTTCCTTTCCACCTCCTTTAATCACATCATTGTGAGTCTATTCCCTGGAAGGATCCCTGACAACAAATGACTTTATTACAGACTTTAGAGCTATAAATTGTAACCCCTGGCTTTTCGTTGTTACAGCATTATCCCCGTCTGTGGTGGTACTTTGGCAAGCCACTGTGTCACCTTACATTGTTGATATTTTTTATGGCTTGTTATTCTGTAAGATTCTCCTTAACTTTCTCCCTTCTTTATGGTTGGCACATCCAGACATTGCTTTGTGTGTCTTGTTTGTTTGCAGTTATTGAATAAAGCATTTCCTGGTGTTAGTGCTTTACCACTCTACTTACACCAGTAGTTTAAAGTTAATTGTGCCGCTTTTATTTAAAAAAAAAAAAAAGGGGGAGAAGAGGGGAGGAGTTGATTCAGGGTATGGGCTTCCCTCAGTGCAGCGGGAGAAAAAGAAAATGAAAGAATTAGGTTTTGTTTGAACAAACGGAGCATACCTATTGAAGGTGTGTGTATGTATATAGAGGGCACTTTGGCATGGTTATGTTGATTAGAGTGTTTGTTTTGCAAGTACAAAGCAACATTGACAGAGTTATGCTTCTTTAACGTGCAATTAGTGGTGGAGGTTGGTACACTGTGTGCACTAATCATTACATTTCAGTAAATCTCACTAGCTTTTTCTTGTAAATCCTAATTGATTGGTATTTCATATTGTATTTCAGCTCAGTGTGCTGCTGACTGACTTCATTCTCATGGAGTAAAATCTAGCTATTGGTATTATTCCACAGAGCGGTGTGTGATAGCGGCTCCTAGTGGATGCATGATGTTTCTCTTTTTATTACTTTTTTGTATGTTACTTTATCTTTTTCCAGGTCAACCACCTTCCTGTCATGAAGAATTCAGGCTGCTTTTTGTTTTTTTTATGATTTTTTTTTCAATTCTTTTCTCTTTTTCCATTTTAAACAGAATTCTGGTTTTCATTTTTCTTGGCTTTTCCTAAGCGCTTTGCAAACCCCTTTTTGGTTTATTTTTACTTTTGTTTTCATTTTTTAGCTCAAAAAATATGTTACCTGTTGTCTGTCTTGATGTTATGTAGACATCTATGTATATTTGTGAAATAAATGGATATGTGTTGGTCTTGTGAAATATATGTTCTATATAGTGTCTGCTGTAAATGTGTTGTCTGTGTTTCTGTTTATTACATTTGACTTCTGCTGCATCAATTTGAATTTGTGTTGCTCAATTCCATACACACATGTTCTATGCACACATATTTAACTTAGGCCTTGATTAGCAACAGATTAATACAACCTGCTGAATAAAATGAATATTCCATTAATTGTCAGAATTCAGAGCTTGTCATAGCAAGCCAGCTCAACATTACTTCATTATATGACCTGAGTTATATACTTATTTGGCCTGATTTATTTTTTGTTCTCTGGTTATCCTGATGTAGTTCTTTTGATCACATGAATCAATGTACCTTGATGGGCCATGCAATAATTGATTGTTATATGTATCTAGTTATTCTGCCTTTTTGCAAGTGCCATGATTTCGGTTTCCTAAATCAATGATATAATTTGAGGTCATGCAATTTTTACATTTGTAGAAATTTTCAGTTCACAAATTTGCTGTTATGTGATTTCTTGAAATGCTTTTCTATCTCTATTTATAAGCTAGTTTGTTTCCATTTGGGATTCCAGAGGGGAATATATTATTTTTCCTTATTTCTGTTTTTTATTTTTACTACATTTCTTCCTTTTCCTGTGCACAGACTCACACAGATGGTTAGCAACCCAGCAAAGTACATTAGTTTGTTTTAGACTGCATAGCATGCTAAAGACTTTCTCACAGAGTCAGCTGTCACTTGTTTCTATTATTATCCCCAATTACACTCAGACTTACCATCGATTTAAGAGGAGTATTAGCCCCACTTTCCCAGAAGCACCCGAAGACAAAGTAGTACTACTAGCCCTTATCTATCTTAACAGCATATACCCCTTGAACAAAATTTGTTTAGAAGCCTTCCCATCCACAGCTGGATCACGTCTTGGACAGGTGACTGCCACAGTTGAATTAGGACTGTCCATACAGCAATTGTTTTCACTGCTACATGTTGTTGTCATAATACTGCATAGCGCCATCAATACCCTGCAGGACTAGCATGATGTATTGGACTTTTGCTATGCCTTTTCCTACCATGCATATGCCTCTGCCTTCGACAATTTGGATCTTTCATCGCTATAACCATACCCAAGATGCCCAAACTGAAAATTATGGTCAACTCTTCATCTGCAGTGCAAGATCAAATAACTACTATCTGTCAGCGTTTAATGATGGACATGCATGAGCTTCTCCATGAATCAGATGGGCAGGGAAGAACAATAGTGGGCTTAGCCAAGGATGGGTAAGATTCCTTCACCTAAGGTTAGCTTAGGACAGTGGTTCTCAACCCTGTCCTGGGGACCCCCCCAGCCAGTCGGGTTTTCAGGATATCCTGAAAACCCGACTGGCTGGGGGGGTCCCCAGGACAGGGTTGAGAACCACTGGCTTAGGATGTAAGGGGCAAACTAAGACAGGCACTCATGGCCCCGCCCATATGTGAAGGGTTCCTAGGTGTAACCCTTCAAGAGGGGGTATGTATGTTATATTATGCACTGACTTTCTGAAGTTCCTCATCTCTGCTGTATTCAAGAATGCTAGTTTGAATTTAAGGAAACAGAGGACTCTGACTACGTGCTGGAATGCAGCCAGCCAACACCCCAGACCCATTAGCTGATTGGTCTAATACATCCTCAAATGAAATGGACTGCACTTATCTAGAAATAACACTTTGAATATGTTCTGTATGAAAGGTATATGCACATTACTGGAACTTTGAATGATTGCGTGATTATACATTTGTATGGACCTGTCACTCCCTGGAGCAAACTATTTCCTCGAGCTTTGTTCTGGTCCCTGTCTCTGTCCCTATCCCCTTTGTCTCTGTCTTCTCTCATTAAAGTTTCATATTACATATTGCTTCAGAGATTTAGAATCAACAGACCCTGTAAGTGAGTGAAATAAAAAAATTATTGAATTTTCCTCTCTTCTATCTAAACATAAAGGAATGAATGCAACAGTGTCTTCAGCGTGCTTAGCAACGAACACACACTCTCATACTCTTCACTCACACATGCTGATTCCAGTTTAATATTTTTCAGGTCAGGAATTTAGGTAATATAAGGCCGAGCCAGTTTCTATAACTCTTTTAGGATTAGATTATAGCTTTATACTCTGCTCTGTAGAACAGTTATGATATCACAGAACTGCACTTATATCTGTTTTTCTTAGCATACTCAGTTCTGAGTGTTAAATACTAGGGATGTGAATCGTGTGCCCGATCATTTTAACGATCGGGTTCGGCTGGAGGGAGGGGGGGGGAATATGATATTTACGAGATGTGAATTGGAATCGGTTCCGATTCCAATTCACATCACAAATTATTTTTAGTGAGGCCCGCGCCGATAAAAAAAAACCCACCCCAACCCTTTAAAATTACCCCCGTAGCCTCCCCCACTCTCCTGACCCCCCCAAATACTTTTTACACATACCTGGTGGTCCAGGGGGGCCACTGGCAGCGATCTCCCATTCCCACACTATCAGCTGCACTAAAAAAAATGGCGCCGATGGCCCTTTGCCCTTACCATGTGACAGGGGCCGACCGTCGGCCGACCGTCGGCCCCTATGACATAGTGAGGGCAAAGGTAGAGCTGGTGCCATTTTGAATACTGGCAATTCGGCCGGAGTGCAGGAGGTCACTGCCGGACTCCCGCTGGACTTTTGGCAAGTCTTGTGGGGGTCAGGAGGCCCCCCCAAGCTGGACAAAAGTCCCTGGGGGTCCAGCAGGGGTCCGGGATCGATCTCCTGCACGCGGGCCGTATTGCCAATATTCAAAATGGCGCCGGCACTACCTTTGCCCTATCACATGGTAAGGGCAAAGGGCCATCGGCGCCATTTTTTTTAGCGCAGCTGATAGCGTGGGAATGGGAGATTGCTGCCCGCGGCCCCCCTGGACCACCAGGTACGTGTAAAACATTTTTGGGGGGTGTCAGGAGAGTGGGGGAGACTAAGGGGGTAATTTTAAAGGCTCGGGGTGGGGGTTTTTTTATCGGGCCATCGGCACCATTTATATTAGTGGCAGCCAAAATGGCGCCGATGGCCTGAGAGCGGGAGATCACGCCGGGACCCCCCCACTGGACCACCAGGTAATTTAAAACATGTTGGGGGGGGGGTTCGGAGGGTGGGGGATTTGTTTTAAAGGGTCGGGGTGGGTTTTAGGGTTGTTTTGGTGTGCTGGTTTTCCCGCCCTCCCCTGATTTACGATTTTTCACAATAAATCGGGGGAATTTCTATTGTATCGCGACTCTAATGATTTTTGACGATTTAAAATATATCTGATGATTTTTTTAAATCATCAAAAAACAATTCACATCCCTATTAAATACTGAGCAGTAATCTCTTTCAATGTTTGATTTGTTTCCTTAATATTAGGGTAATATTCTCACACTAGGAGGGAGATGCTTCTTTGAAACACTGCACTCTATATTTTTTTTTATCTTTACAATGCTTACAGTGGATTTCTGGTACTCATTTACCTTACCAGCCACTTGACCAGCAGTTTAGGAAAATTGATCCTTAAACCCAATATTAGTAAGTCAGACACCATTTTCCAGATTACTGAGGCTGTCTGTTTTTTCTTTCACCAAGAATCCAGTTATATAGGAGATGTTCTCTCAGGAGATAAACTACTCTCATAGACTTTAATTTCTTCTATTCCCCTTGATACCAGATAAACAGAGTTATATCAGGGATATACACAGTGTTATAACTGGATGTATGAACAGAAATTTCCTTCACAATCATACTTACCACGTTCAGAAAGCACATGAATTTTCTATCAATGGCTGTCAAACGAGCTGCAGCCACAATTATTAATCTTACAGGACTAACTCTCTGTATCCTCTTATTAGAATATACTGACTCCACCACTAAAATTCTCTGTATACACTCACACACACAAATCTCATACACTCTCTGGTGATTTCCTTCTCCCTATGCTTTCTAACACTTTTTATAGTTCCTGAGCAGACTCTGGTAGAGCTGAAGCATCAACACCCTTCTGCTCATCTCTCTCTTAACTGTCAGTCTCTGCAACATCTGTCTTGTCAGCTTAGCATGAAGCGCCTGGGTTGCCATGGATATGGTACACTAAGAGTTTTCAACAGCTCTTAGGTTCCAACATGGGCTATGACAGACCCAATGAGCTGCTACTCCATAGCAGCACTCCCCCTCTGAAGACAGGGGGAATGTATTACATATATATTAAAAAAATATTTACTTCCACTTCTTTATTTTAACGACTGGGTTACACTGGGGATGAACTAGATTTTTAAAATGTACTGGAGAGAGTAGGGAGAAGGATGCAGAGACAGAGGTGTGGGGGAGGGGTTAGACCTGCTGGGGGTTTTAAGATGAGAAAAGCTTGGGTTGGAATCAAGGCATGGAGGTCAATAGTGCACCCTTTTTATTTTATAGGATTGACACTTACTTAGATATCTTTTGACAATATCCAGGTAAGTGGCTGCTTATCTGGCCACACAAGGCTCTGAAGCAGGCCTAAAGTTTACTTACTAATCTAGTCAGTTATAGCTTAAAATCAGCAAGGTTAACACGATAACTTGACACCTGCCAAAAACACCTCTTTTTTGTCCCGCTAGATTTTAGCCAGATAATTAATATCTATCTATACACTGCCTCAAGAAGAGAGTCTTACACTTGCATAATAGAAAATTCAAAATTTTAATGTTATGCAGTAACAAACAGTTAAAGAATCTGTTCCTAAAATATTGAGAAAGCTCTCAAACATCTGGGAGTCATATGTACAAACAATCCCACACAGAAAGAGAAGTTTATTACTGAATAATGGGTACTTTGATTTTAAATAACATGACTGTGTTATGTGTTAGATAAGTATAAAAGGAGATGCAGTGTGCTTATGATTTAATGCTAACAAAATTGGTGATGTGAATTACTATATTGAAAGCATTAATGACATAAGCTAGAGCTATTCTGAGGAGGAGGAGGAGAGGGAAAAATAAGAAAATATGCAGAAATTGCTCTGTAAATTTACTTTAACTAAAGATCCTCTTTACAAAGGGAATACACAATGGTGCCCATTTCTGCATCTTGAGACCACTAGTCCTAATTCTAAGGCCCTCACCATCTCCAAAAACTCTCTGGTAAACTATGGAGACAAAGTTAAATCCCCATTGCCCCCCTACCTGGCACATTTACATTCATGGTGGCAGCCTGGGGTTTAGCCCTTCCTCCTGCCCAAAAAGCTAGCCTCTAAAGTCTGCTTCCAGTGTCAAAAAATGCCCCCCCTGTCTTGCTAAAATCTACCTCCTCATCCCTCCAGCTCTCCCCAGCTTACTTTCTAGCCATAGGGTCTTTATGGGGGAGAATTGATCCCAATTGTTGCAGCCCTGTTGGCACCAAAATTCAAAATAATGCCATATGACGCCATGCTTTTCTTTGTCCCACATATTAGGGAGTGAGGGGCTTACATTAGTAGGTGGTTGGCCCCTTTAATATGCTAGCCTGGGAGTATCACCAGTCATCTTAGCCTGGCAATGTTCCAGGGGGGAGGGGAGTGGAGAGGAGGGTATTAGCTACACCTCTGAAGGTTTTGCTAATTTTATCTGAATGTCACAGCATGCAAAGATTTTTTGAAATTTTCACTATTCATTTGTATGGTAATGAGCTGTTTCACATTTATTTGCATGTTCCACAGATCATTATTATGCCTGCATTACATAACATTTTTATACTGGGAAATAACATATAATAGTTTGTAATAATAGCAAATTTTGTACATTATTTCCAAATAGTGAATGATAACACATTTTCTGCACACAAACACATTATCGAAGGTTAATAAGCCATTATATATTGAATGCTTAATAATCATAATCAAACATAAAAAGTGGTATTTTTAGATAATGGAAGTCTAAAGCGAAGTTATTTCCCATGAACAGGGACCTTTTTCAGTTTTACTTTATTTTTCCCAGCAATGTATTAGTGGTTATGACAAGTTGGAAAATAATATTTACCTTGAAAAATAATGAGTCATTTTTCCTGTTTTTGATCTTTTTGTAATAAGCACAGATAAATTCATGGGTAGTGCGCACTAAGCCGAAAAACGATTTTTGACAAAAAAAAAATGTTGATCCGCGGGAAAACCGTTAATTTTTGTTACTTTTTGCTATTTTTTTTTTATTTTTGTTAACGTGAACTAAGCCGAAAAATGATTTTTGAATGAAAATTCAGGAGAAATGCGATTGTTTATCGATTTTACCGATATATGATGAATTAAGAAATATCGTACGGTATTTTAATTCGTCATAAAAACAATTCACATCCCTATCTAGCAACACTAGTCCTTGTCCTTGTGAAATCAGCACCTGCCTCCCTTGTACCAGTGAACTCTGTGTGAGCTGTTTATTCAATTATAGTTTCTATGCTTGCACTGGTGAAGTCAGCATCAGTTGCCTCTACTGCCCCAGTGCCTGCTTTTGCTCCAGAGAACTCCATGTCAGCTGTTTCTTTAGTTCCAGTTCCTGTACATGCACCAGTGAAGTGAGCATCAGCTGCCCTTACAGCTCAAGAGTCTGCTATTGCACTGGTGACATCTTCACCACATGCCTTGTTGGCCCGAGTTTCTGTCCTTTCATCTGTGAAGCCCATTTCTACTCAATAATGTGCCTCTCTGGGTTGGGTCTGGGACCCCGATGTTTTTATGGAGTATCTGGAGGCCATCCATCGAAGGGGGGACATTTTGTCCAAACCATGGCCCTTGGTTTTCAAGGCCAAGAGATCTTGCAGTGAAGCTAGTGGAACTTTGGCTCAGTAAAAATTCTGTAGAAAACATGAAGTGAAACAAGGTTATAAAGACCGAACTCCGTAGGCTTCCAATTGGATCCACACTGGATATGTCCAAAATTGAGGGCTGGTAGAAGATGCTCTGTAACCACTGAGTTTCTATTTTCAAACAGTCTGAGTGTCTGGCTTAGACAGCTAGAATTTACCCTGCTAAAGAGACTATTAACTAATGCATGTTAAACATATACACTATTAAAATAGGTGTAATGCCTTTTGTATATACATTATTAATGTTGTTTTGTCATGTTTGGTAGCACATGTGCATTATACATTCCTGGTCATCACAGTGCACAATTGATTGTTCCCCATTACTAAAGGGCTAGTTACAGCCTAACACAATTCCCTTTTCCCCCCAAAATCTGGTGAAAGGGACTCTCTACTCACAAAGAGCCCATTACCTTGATTAGTGAAAGAGGTTCATATCCCAAGCATCCCCCTCTAGGATCCCTACCAGGTCATTCCATGCTTGTCTTACCCCACTCTCTAATTCTCCATTCATTCTGTTGGTCAAAATGGTGCTCATTGACATTCAGTACCACACATGTGAAGCAAAAAGAGAGCATATTCATTTTGTGCTGTGGTGATAAATTTAGCAAACAACATAGGCATGATAACTATACTGTTAGAATTCAGCCACCTTCTTATACTCCTCGGCTTCAGACACTCACTGTGTGGTAGGGAGCTGCCATTGCAGCCTCTAACACATGTATTACTAGGACCTGGCGAAGAGATGCATAGAGTATCCATGCTTAACTGTGCACACAATTCTGTGAACTCTAGCAGGAGAGTCAGGAAATTGCCCCAGTGATGATCCATATGTTCAAGACTGCTTAGGCTACCTGGACCTGGACTCCTTGCCTTGGCAGTAGAAGAGGACTAGAAGGCTTATCTGCATACTGTTCTCAGCATCTGCCTGGATAAGACTCCAGAAGTCACAGCTAGCTATCCAGGCTTCTAACTCCATAGCCAAGCTTCCAGAGGCCCCATACCCTTTCAGTAGAAGATGAGAGAAGCATGTGCCATTCTCAATCTATTGAGAGAAGATCAACTTTCTGGTGCTTGAAGACAATTGGTAAGTATAGGTTTGGGAAATCTTAGGACTTAAAAACATTTGGAGAGAGGTAAAATAGTGGGATATATTCTTTAGAGTTTGTGTGTGTCTGAGATAATAAGCAAGTCAGAGGGAGTTAATTCTACTGTCTGTTTTTCCTTCCCACCAACCCTTAGCTCATCCCTTGATTTATAGGCAAGAACCACTTTCTCATTAAAAATCAATCAGGCTCTTATCTAAATGATGCTATTGCACCAGCCCTTATTGAGAGTTTAATCATCCCCCTTGTAAGTCACTACCAGATAATTTAGTGAATTTGCCTTTAAAATTATAGGACTCTAATTCCAACTCCCATAGCAACCCAAACTTAACTAGGCACTCAACAAAATTAAGATGAAGGCAGCAGACCAACAGCAAGAGGGGGCCTTTCCAGTCTCTTACATCGAGTGTCAAATGTATGGTTTTTTACCTGCCAGTGAGAGGTTTTATGTATTCACCCATTGCAAAGGGCTCCTGACTCTCAGATAACGAGTCCAATCTCTGGAGGCTAGGGTGGAAGACCTAGAGAAGATGAGGCAGACTGAGAGTAAACTGATGAGACCTTTAGTGACATGGTAGCCAAACCCCAAATCCAGTCTGGCAGCACCAGTGCTGCCTTGGATCAGGAAGGTCTCCAAATTGGAGAGCATCACCCTGATGTAGCAGGGCTTGCTCTCCAGGTGATGCATTGTCTTCTTGCACTGAGGATAAGTCTCCCAGAAGGGAAGGGTTAGGTCAGCCAACATAGTTGGTGATTATATTATTAGAAATGTAGATAGCTGTGTGTCTGGTGGACTTGAGGACTGCCTGGTGTGAATGTGGTGGACATTACACATCACCTAGATAGCATTTTAGACAGTGCTGGGGAGAAGCCGGCTGTCATGGTTTATGTAGGCACCAGTGACATAGAAAAATGTAGGAGGGAAGTTTCTGGAAAACAAATTTTGGACTTTTAGGGAGAAATTTCAAATCAGGAACCTCCAGGTTAGCATTCCCTGAAAAGCTCCCTGTACTAATTGCAGGTCCCCAGAGGCAGGCAGAGCACTGGTGTCTCAATGTGTGGATGAGATGATGATGCAGAGAAGAGGGATTCAGTTCTGTAAGGAATTGGACAACCTTTTGGGAAAGGGGGAGACTTTGCCATAAGGATGGGCTCCACCTTAACAAGAGTGGAACCAGGCTGCTGGCGCTAACTTTTAAAAAGGAGGTAGATCAGCTTTAAAACAAGAACAAGGGGAAATCTGACAGTCATTCATCAGTGCATGGTTCGGAGGAAGGTATCTTCAAAGGATACTAATAAAACAGGAGAGTTAGGGTATCCCAACAGAGAGGTTCCAATAAAAGTAAAATTAGTCCATGTGCCTATAAGTAAGAATTACCTGAACTAAAGGATTCCAAACTATCCTTATCAACTGAAAAGCAAGTTGTTAATACAAACAAAAAACATACTTTGAAATATCTTTATGCCAATGCCAGAAGTCTAAGAAGTAAGATGGGAGAGTCAGAGTGTATAGCAGCGAATGATGAGATAGACATAATTGGCATCTCAGAGACTTACCGGAAGGAAGATAACCAATGGGACAGTACTATATCAGGGTACAAATTATATTGCAATGTTAGGGAGGATCAAATTGGTGGGGGTGTGGCATTTTATGTCCACGAGGGCGTAGAGTCCAACAGGATAAAGATCATACAAGGCACTAAATGCTCAGTAGAATCTATTTGGGTAGAAATCCCATGATCAGATGAATGATGAAATAGTAAGAAAATTCAGGGAAGCTAACCAATTTGGCAGTGCAGTAATAATGGGAGATTTCAATTACTCCATTATTGACTGGGTAAATGTAACATCAGGACATGCTAGAGACATAAAGTTCCTGGATGGAATAAATGACTACTTCATGGAGCAATTGGTTCAGGAACCAACGAGAGAGGAAGCTATTTCAGATCTAATTCTCAGTTGAATGCAGGATTTGGTGAGAGAGTTAACGGTGGTGGGGCCACTTGGTAATAGTGATCATAACATGATCAAATTTAAGCTAATGACTGGAATATGTAATTCTACAGCTCTAACACTAAATTTACAAAAGGGAAACTTTGATAAAATGAAGAAAATAGAAAAAAAACTGAAAGGTGCAGCTGCAAAGGATAAAAGTGTACAACAGACATGGATATAGTTTAAAAATACAATCTTAGAAATGCAGTCCAGACATATTCCATGCATTAAGAAAGGTGGAAGGATTGCAAAACAATTACCAGAATGGTTAAAAGGTGAGGTAAAAGAGGCTAATTTAGCCAAAAAAAACCCTTCAAAAATTGGAAGAAGGATCCATCTTAAGAAAATAGGAAAAAATATAAGCATTGTCAAGTTAAGTGTAAAACATTAATATAACAGGCTAAGAGAATTTTAAATGAAGTTGGCCGTAGAGGCAAAAACACATATTAAAAACTTTTAAAAATATATGCAAAGCAGGAAACCTATGAGGGAGTTGGTTGGACTGTTAGATAACCAAGAGATTAAAGGGACTGTTAGGGAAGATAAGGCCATTGCAGAAAGACTAAATAAATTCTTTGCTTTTGTGTTTACTAATGAGGATATTGGGGAGATATCGGTTCAGGAGATGGCTTTCAAGGGTGATGAGTAAGATGAACTGAACCAAATCACTGTGAACCTAGAAGATGCAGTAGGCCAGACTGACAAACTAAAGTGTAGTAAATTACCTGGACTACATGGTATGTACCCCAGGGTTCTGAAGGAACTAAAAAATGAAATTTCAGACCTATGAGTTAAAATTTGTAGCCTGTCATTAAAATCATCAATTGTATCTGAAGACTGGAGGGTGGCCAATGTAAACCCAATTGTGATGTAGTGCAGCGCTGCCGGGGGGGGGGAGGGGGGCAGGAATGGATAAGATACCATAAGGCGGCTGGTAATACTAGAGCCGGACAGCAGGGGGAGCAGGTGAAGGGGAGAAAAACTACAAATCCCAGATTCCTAGAACCACCACCTGACCTGTAGGGAGAGCCTGGAGGCGAGCAGGTGGCAGACTTAGACCCTAATGAGTCAGACACAGGTGGATCTAGGGAGCTAGAGGAAGAGGCCGTGCCTAGGTGGTGGCAATGGCCAGAAAAAGCCAGTGCCAGGAAGCAAGGGGGAAGAAGGAAATGGAGGTAGGTTCCAGAGAGGAAGGAAATGGAGGTAGGTTCTGGGGGAGAGGAATCCACCAGCTCTCTCATGGATACAGCCTAGCCAGAAAAGGGAAACATATAACCTGTACCCTAAGGGAAGTTAGGGCAGGGGTGTTTGCTGGTGAACTGGAGAGCCGTGGGGGCTCAAACAGTACCTTTGCTCCAGCACGTGTGTTAAGGGGTTAGAATGCTGGAGAGCGGGGGCAGGGTCATTTGTTCAGCTCCTGAGGTGACGGAGCTAATGTAATAGATTCAGCTACTTTGCTTTATAAAAATGCTTTGAGGAACCTGTCTCTCTCTGTGTTATCTTTGGGGGTTGGGGGACTGCTTCAACCCCACCCCATACAAGGAGAACACAGAAGCCCAGCAAAACCAGGGCCTGCGGATACCTGAACTCAGGGAGTCCTGTGCAGCTGACGGTCTCCTGGGATATCTGGGACTCGCAAGGGCCTGAACCAGAGGCAGAAGAGCGGCACCCAGGGCAGCACGGGCAGTGAGCCTTCACATATGGTGGCAGCAGTGGGATCCAACGGAACTCGCTGTACAGAGGAGCCTTAAGGAGGAAAAGGCATACCAGGGCAATTACTGACCTGGGGAAGGTAAAAGTACCTCGAAAGCCCGAGAATAGGATTGCCAGCATGGTGGGGGGAATAGGCTAAGCCACAGCAGAGGCTGTAGTTTGGAAAAAAAAAAAAAAAAGGGAAAAAAATATTTTGTTTATGTAACCACCTGTCTCAAGTTGAATTAGTTGCCTCAATGTTTCTTCCTACTCTAAATTATTGTAAAGCCTGTTGCTATGTTATGTTACATTGTGAACCGGGGTGATGTTTTTAACGTGCCCCGGTATATAAAAAACCCTTAAATAAATAAATAAATAAAATCTCCCCTTCGTCTTACTTGGTTTGCTACCGAATGAATAGCAGTTGGTAAGCCCCTAGAGCTACGGGGTGAGGGGGCGGGCTACCCCAAGATAAGAAGCCAGAGGGGTCAAGTGTTGAACAGCCACACTTGGGTCCCGTCTTGTTGTTTTCTGGCAGAGATGGTGTCAGAAGATGTACTGAAGGGGGATAATTGAATCACACGTTATATGAGGATACAGCCCGGATGAGTGCCCAACTTACAGATGAGGTTGCTGAGCCTGACCAGACCGCTGAGAGGACCGGACGAGATTAGGAGGAGCAGACCAGGCTGGGGATTAGCCGTGGAGAACTCTGGAGCCTTTTGTGTCTAGGTTCCAGTAAGCGTACCTGGGGCTAGCCATACCGTCGGAAGGAGAGGGGGCTCCGGGTACTGTGATGCGTGGTGGTGCCAAGGAGAGGTCCAGGGTTATACAATCGATGGCGGGGATGTATACTGCAGAAGTGCTGGTGTAATTTGTTCCTCTGGTAAGGGTGTAAGCAGAGCCTCGGGGCGGGCAAAGTTTGGTGAAGCAGTCTGCACTCGGATCCCCTGTTTTCTTTCCTTACCAGGTGCTCAACAACAACAAGGGTGTACGAAAAGGCAAGCAGCAGGAGGCCCCACTTGGAAGAGGCAGAAGCTGGCCGTGTTGGGAAAAGAAGGTCCGACAACGATGGAAAAGCCAAAGGAAATGTACACCTGTGATTCACAGAACAGAAGCTATTACAACCCACTGTGGAAAAAGAGATGGGACTGTATACCTTCAGTTAAGAAATCACTGGGACTGTTTCAACAGGTTGTAGATTATGAGGTTAAAATTGGTGGTTTTATAGGCAGCCAGAGGGGCTGGAATGAGGAGCAGTGTCCTTGTGAAAAGAGGATATACGGGGAACTGCAAAAGGGTTATGATGGGGAATACTGTGTGTCAGGTGGTTTTATAGGCAGCCCGGGGGGCTGGAATAAGGAGTAGTGTCCTTGTGACAAAGGGGTATCTGGGGAGCTGTGGGAGACTGACACAGTGGGGGCTAGGAGGGCTAGATCTCCAGGGGTTGGGATTGAACCCACCAGCCAACGGCCAAAGGTAGAAATGGCTGGGAAGTATCCTAAAATGTGGAAAGAGGAATGCTTAGAGGGCCCGCAGCCAGACCATGTTAAGGAAGATTGCCCGTGTGAAGAAGTACACGGAGAGGGGCAGGAGATTAATGTGGCAAAGTTAGGGCCTGGCACAGGAAGTGTCGTACGTAGAAGAGCCCGAGGGACTCTCCAAAGAACTGGGAAAAGGGGTAGAGGCCGGGGGGGCAGTACCTCTTGCCAGATTTGTGGAGAAGACAGCCATGTAGGGGAGACTTGTCCCAAAGACCCTCTAGAAATGCTATACAGAGAGTGGGTTGGGGAAGGGATGGACCTTGAGAGGTTTCCGCATGGAAGGGGTGAGAGTATAGGCACCCCCAACGCTTGTACCCAGGTGGAGAGTAGGGGTGGTCTGAAGGGGGACCAGTCAAAAGGTGCTTTGACTGGTCCCCCTACTGGTTCGGTAAGGACAATAAGACCCAGAAGATGAAGGGAGGTCACGCTAGGCAGATAATGATGGGGGAGGTTGGAGAGAGTACCTCACAGTCTCAAGGTGCGGGTGATCCAGATTTCTTCACGGGGGTTTGTCTTTCAGCAGAATCCCACGAGGTAGGAGAGGCACACTCTGGGCAGGAAGGGGCAGTAGAGGGGAATAAAAGGGAGGAATTTCTCCAAGCTTGTTTCCCAGCCAGAGAAGGGGGCCTGGGTCCGGAGGGGTTGAGCACTGCTGATACTGAACAGGAAGGCAGTATCAGGAAGTGACAAAGTAGTAAGAGACTCCCCTTGCAGTGGTCAAAAGGGGGAGGGTTATTTGAAGATAGGGAGTGTGGAAGGAAGCCTAGAAGTAGGCAAGACTCCAGGTCGAAAGGGGAGGCAAGCAAGAAAGAAGCAAACTGATTTTGAGAAGAGGATAGAAGAAGAGAAAGTTTCCTCAGTACAAGGCATCCGGGTTGAGCAGGAGAGTCCGCGCAAGCCAGTGGGAAGAATTGGCCAGGACTCTGTGGGAGGGTCCTTGGCTCAACAACTAGCTCTAGCCCTTCAGGAGAAGGTGAAGGTAGAGCTGGAGTTGGGGACAGCCCTGAGTTTATTGCAGCAGCAGATAGAACAAAATCAGCAGTTGCAGTTGCTAATGTCCGGATTACTCGATAGCCATTCGGCAACTAAGGGGGAAGTTACATGCCTACAGGGGAAGCTTCAGCAAGCACACGAGTAATGCTGAGTCAGAAGAAAGGTGGACAAGGGTGATAGAGGAACAGAGGAGTATGCAGGAAGCAGTTGTGAAAAGGTGGGAGGCAAAGTGCCAGGAGCTCTCTGACCTTGTAGCCACCCAACAGCAACTGCGGGAAACTGCTGAGGAGGAAGCTGCCAGATTAAAACAGTTATTAGACCAGGAGGCAGAGCGGCATGCTACTCAGCAATGGGAGATGGAAGGCAGGTTCCAGTGGCTGCAAGATCAAAATTGCAAGATTTTGGAGGAAAAGACAGCAGTAGAAGGCGCAGTTGAGGCTAGGGTCAAACAGCTAACCCAGAGAGAAGGGGAACTGCAAGTCCAGGTTACTGCATTGCAAGAGGCTCTGGAAGCAGAAAAGTTGTTACGCAGGGAGGTGGAGATCGAAAAAATGAATTTGAATAGAGAATTAGAGAAGTTGAAAGAAGAGCAGAGAGCTTGCTTAGATACCAGGGAGACTCAGTGTGTATTTCACTTGGGGTCTACCTGTCAAGTCAAGTCAAGAGCAGTGAGGCCAGAAGTTAGTGAAGTGTCTGAAGCTCAAGGCCAGCATGTTCAGACTCAATCAGGTGGGGGGGTGGATGGTCCCTACCTTGGGGAGAAGGGTCAGTTGCCAGTGGAGTGGGCCAAGCAGACTTTGGGAATCCAGGATGAGGAACAGCCCTGTTGCCTAGTACAGTCAGTTGAGGAAGGCCAGGCATTGCAGAGGTGGGGAGACAAGACAAATCAGCTTCAGGGAGAACTGCAAGAGATTTCAGGGGGGTTGCCGAGGGAAGAGGAGATTATGCAGCTCGCTAGAGGACACACTCTATTAAGAGCAGACTCACGGAGCCCCGCATGCCAGATCAAGAGGAAACCGAGCGGCCTCAACCAGCTGACAGGGAAAAAGGCCAGTTTCAGGAGAGAAAGGATGCTTCATGGTTCCAGATAATAAGGGGAGTGAGCTGGTGGAGACGAAATAGATTAAGAAAATATAGAGGATATAGGGGTTGGCATCAGCTACTCAAAGGTATGGGTAACAGCGAAGTCCCAGTAGTAAACTTTGTCACATCCTCTTCCAGGAATAGAAAAGACAGAGGGTGGTGGACTTTCAAGAAATCAGAGAAATTCCTTATGGTGGAATATCAAAGACTCAGAACAAACCAGAGGAAGATAGACGAGGCTACGGCTTATAAGGCCTTTCTACATATCCCTATTAGCAGGAGTTGGGAAGGATTAGTAGGCTCTTGTTTCACAGATTTTGTGTTTAGGTCTGAAATTAAAAGGGGGATAGGAACACTGCATACCCCACGCAAAGACTTTTTGAGGGGGAGGGTGTGTGGTGATTTGACCCAGAGGCGAGTCTCTGCACTCTACAACTGTAAGAGGTTTGAAGGAAGGGATGGTATGCTCTCTTCTAAAAGAATGGCTTTTCGTGTTCAGGTTAAAAACACTATATATCCCATACAGAGACTTTTTAAGGGGGGGGGGGATGTAGTGCAGCGCTGCCGGGGGGGGGGGGGCAGGAATGGATAAGATACCATAAGGCGTCTGGTAATACTAGAGCTGGACAGCAGGGGGAGCAGGTGAAGGGGAGAAAAACTACAAATCCCAGATTCCTAGAACCACCACCTGATCTGCAGGGAGAGCCTGGAGGCGAGCAGGTGACAGACTTAGACCCTAATGAGTCAGACACAGGTGGATCTAGGGAGCTAGAGGAAGAGGCCGTGCCTAGGTGGTGGCAATGGCCAGAAAAAGCCAGTGCCAGGAAGCAAGGGGGAAGAAGGAAATGGAGGTAGCTTCCAGAGGGGAAGGAAATGGAGGTAGGTTCCGGGGAGAGGAATCCTCCAGCTCTCTCATGGATACAGCCTAGCCAGAAAAGGGAAACGTATAACCTGTACCCTAAGGGAAGTTAGGGCAGGGGTGTTTGCTGGTGAACTGGAGAGCCGTGGGGGCTCAAACAGTACCTTTGCTCCAGCACGTGTGTTAAGGGGTTAGAATGCTGGAGAGCGGGGGCAGGGTCATTTGTTCAGCTCCTGAGGTGACGGAGCAAATGTAATAGATTCAGCTACTTTGCTTTTTAAAAATGCTTTGAGGAACCTGTCTCTCTCTGTGTTATCTTTGGCGGTTGGGGGACTGTTTCAACCCCACCCCATACAAGGAGAACACAGAAGCCCAGCAAAACCAGAGCCTGCGGAGACCTGAACCCAGGGAGTCCTGTGCGGCTGACGGTCTCCAGGGATATCTGGGACTTGCAAGGGGCCTGAACCAGAGGCAGAAGAGCGGCACCCAGGGCAGCACGGGCGGTGAGCCTTCACACCAATATTTAAAAAGGGCTCCCAGGCTGATCTGGGAAACTATAAACCAGTGAGCCTGTCTACAGTGCCTTGAAAAATATCGGAAACTATTTTAAAGATCAAAATCACAGGCATATAGAAAGAAATGGTTTAATGGAACACAGAATGGATTTACCAAAGGGAAGTCATGCCTCTCAAATCTGCTACATTTTTTCTTGAAGGGGTTAATAAACATGTGGCTAAAGGTGAACTAGTAGATGTAGTGTATTTGGATTTTCAGAATTCATTTGACAATTCCCTCATGAGAGGCTTCTAGGAAAACTAAAAAGACATGGGATAGGAGGCTATGTCCCTTCATGGATTGCAAACTGGTTAAAAGGAAACAGAGAGTAGGATTAAATGATCATTTCCTAGCGTGTAGCAGATGGACTCAAAACAAGTGGGTATAGTGTGCTCGTGCTAGCAGTTGGAGACGGATCTGACGTCAGCACGGGTACATATACCCCCGCAGGAAGTGCAGCAATTCAGTAATTTCCATCTCCAAAGCAGTTTGGAGCTACCCACACTCGCTGAGCGTTTTTTCCAAATTCTAACGACTAAATTCTTAGCAGAAACCTACCTGAAGACGAGCCCCGCACTCCTGCAGTGATACCATTCGGTCACTCCCCCAGTTGAGTTTCCCGAGATGATTTCCGTGTCCCTCGGAGGTGACTGCCTCGGTCCGGTGGCCGGTTCGTGGCAGGGACCTAGCCCCCAAGTGAGAAGGGCTCGGGCACGGCTTGGCCCCCATACGAGATGAGTTTGGGCGCAGCCTAGAGGCAGCCTCGGTCTCGGCGTGGACTTGGCCCCTGAGCGAGACGAGTTAGGGTGCGGCCTAGAGGCAGCGGGTGCACCTCCTCGAGCACAGCGGTGACGGTAATCACCCTCTCCCCCTGCAGCCGGAGACCGCCCGGGTTGCAGCCGGGAAGCGCCGAAGACAAGGTAAGGCATACATCTTTACTTGTTGGTCTCCGTGGAACCGAGGAGTAGCAGAGTCTGCCTACGTGGCAGCCCGCCACAGAGGTCGCCATTTGCCTGTTTTGGTTTGCAATACGCAACACGTTGATAGGCGCATGTTTCTAAGCGCATACTGTTAGGTGCCCGTTGCTAGGCGCATACTGTTAGGTGCCCGTCACTAAGCGTATACTATTAGTTGCCAGTTGCTAAGCGCATACTGTTAGGCACCCGTTGCTAGGCGCCCGTTCATAATAAGCGCCAGTTGATAGGCGCACGTTGATAGGTGCACGTTGATACGCGCACGTTCATAATAAGCGCCCGTTCATAAGCACCAGTGGATAGGCGCACGTTGTTCGGCGCACATCTTTCGTGCATATTACAAGGCGCAGACTCTAGCTGGGTTAATAGACGAGATGGAGCGTAAGAGAGCCCATGCGTCAGCGGAGCCAGCACCTCCAGTATCAGGCATAAGCCTCTGCTCTGCATGCAACCTCAGAGCCACAGAGAGCGAGGAAGCAGACTCCCTATGTGCCCAATGTGAAGAGGCCCTGGGAGCTCCAGGCCAGGACCGGTCGCAACCCAGTGTACTTGCCAGTTCCTCAGAGAACACCCCGGACCTAGCAGGCAGCAGGGAGCTGCCAGGGAACCCGAGAGACCTGGTCCCCCTAAGGCCAGATTTGGCCTTGCTTTCCTGGGTGGAATTATTTAAGGGGATTCATGCCTTTGTCACAATGCAGGCTGCTCCCCGAATGGGTCCATATGTACTGGATGACCCGGCCCCTGGACCCTCAAGGCCTAGGCATGGCCGTTCGCCACCCGGAAGCCCCACTTATGGGGATTCAGATTGCCCGGAGGAAGACGAAGAGCCCCCCGAGGAGGGAGAATTTCCCTCAGGGATTGAACCATACCGAACCATGAGGCGCTTCTTTCTGAAAGAGGATCTTCCAGGCCTGATTTCTCAATGCCTGTCGGAACTGGCCCTTCCGGGCCATGACACCCCGGGGGAACCGAGAATGAACCCCCTGTTAGAGGGCCTGCGTCAAATGACTCACCATTTTCCCATCCTACAAGCAGCACAGCAGCTAATCGATCTGGAATGGAATGCGCCGGAGGCCTCATTCAAAGGGGGTCGGGCCTTGGCTGGCATGTACCCCTTAGACCCGGCAGCTAAGGAAATGCTGGCGTGCCCTCAGGTAGACGCCATAGTAAGCGCAATTGTGAAGTGCACCACCATTCCGGTGGAAGGGGGGACGGCCCTCAAGGAGACACATGACCGGCGCATGGACGCCATTTTGAAACAAGCCTTTGAAGTGGCAGCCATGTCCCTACGAATTGCGACCTGCTGCACCGTGGTGACGCGTTCCTGTTTATCACAGGCCAGGAACAACACTCCGGGAGAAGTGATGGAATCAGCTCTCTCGTTTCTCACTGACGCAGCCTCCGATCTAGTCCGTACGGCAGCCAAGGGAGTATCATCCACAGTAACAGCCAGGAGGCAGCTCTGGCTACGTAATTGGTCGGCCGACCCCTCTTCCAAGACACGTCTCACGAAAATGCCCTTTAAGGGATCCCTCCTGTTCGGCAGCGACCTCAAGAAACTGGCCAATAAATGGGACGCTTCTCCATTACCCCGTCTACCAGAAGACAGGCCAAGGAGGAGCCAGCGCCCGTTTCCTAGACCATCCAGAGGTAGAAACTTGCAGCGCTTCAACCCATACAGGACTCGCTACCAAGCACCTCGTCCACAGGCCAGGAACCAGTCCTTTCGGACTAAGCGCAACAAGAGGGGATCCGGCTTGGGTTCGGGTCCCGCCGCACCCCACAATGACAATCAGCCGACCCATCCGGGGGTAGCAGCCATAGGGGGCAGGCTAACCCTCTACTACCACAGGTGGGTCGAGATTACCTCAGACCAGTGGGTCCTCGCCATCATCCGAGAAGGGTACTACCTGGACTTTCTTCGGCTCCCACCGGACAAGTTTGTGGAATCTCCTTGTTCACACCTCAAGAGGACGGCACTAGAAGTGACCTTGCAGAGGCTCCTGTCCCTAAAAGCCATAATCCCAGTGCCTGCAGGGGAGATACGTTCTGGGCATTATTCCATTTATTTCATAGTGCCCAAGAAGGAGGGCACTTTCAGGCCCGTCCTGGACCTCAAGTCGGTCAACCGACACCTACGGGTCCCCAGCTTTCGCATGGAAACTCTGCGGTCTGTCAAAAATTCAGTACAGCCAGGGGAGTTTCTCACATCCCTAGATCTGTCGGAAGCCTACTTACATATCCCAATTCATCGGGATCACCAGCGCTATTTACGCTTCCAAGTCCTGAATCAACACTTCCAGTTCCGAGCTTTACCCTTCGGGTTAGCCACCGCGCTGCAAACCTTTACCAAGGTCATAGTAGTAGTGGCGGCGTCCCTCAGGAAGGAAGGAATTCTCGTCCATCCCTACCTGGATGATTGGCTGATCAGGGCAAAGTCCCCGGAGGAGAGCCACCAGGCAACCAACAGAGTTATACCTCTTCTGGAAAGCCTAGGATGGGTAGTAAACCTGAACAAGAGTTCCCTACAGCCTTCTCAGTCGCTGGAATACCTAGGAGTCCGATTCAACACCCAGGAAGACAAGGTCAGTCTGACCTCCAAGAGAAGATCAAAACTACGGAATCGTCTGCAAGCCCTGCTGATCGCCACCCGGCCCACAGCTTGGGATTACTTACAGGTCCTCGGCCTTATGGCATCCACTCTGGAGGTGATACCATGGGCGCGGGCTCATATGAGACCATTACAACGCACCATCCTATCTCGGTGGAACCCACGATCACAGAACTACACCGTACACTTACCTCTACCAGCCAGAGTGCGGAATCAGATACGGTGGTGGTTGCAACCCGGCCACATGAGCCGGGGATCAAGGATGTCCTCCCCAACCTGGATCCTGCTCACTACAGATGCCAGCCTGAATGGATGGGGAGCACATTGTGAAGAACTCACCGCCCAAGGGCGGTGGAACAGAGAAGAGTCGGGGTGGAACATCAACCGACTAGAGGCACGGGCAGTCAGGCTAGCGTGCCTGCGATTTGCCCACAGACTTCGAAACAGAGCGGTCAGAGTGATGTTGGACAACGCCACCACGGTGACATACATCAACCGACAGGGCGGAACCAGAAGCCAACAGGTATCCCTAGAAATAGCCCCCCTGATGACTTGGGCGGAAGCAAATCTCCAGGATATCTCCACCGTTCACATCGCCGGGAAGGACAACACCATGGCAGACTTCCTCAGCAGAGAAAGCCTAAATCCAGGGGAATGGCAGTTGTCGCCCACAGCTTTCCATATGATTGTGGATCAGTGGGGAACGCCGGGCATGGACCTACTAGCAGACAGGTCCAACGCTCAAGTACCCAGATATTTCAGCCGCATGCGGGATCCGCTATCCCAGGGGATCGATGCCCTGGTACAGCCATGGCCGCAGGGGATCCTGCTATATGCCTTTCCTCCATGGCCCATGCTGGGCGCCATCGTATACAAGATTCAGCGGCACAGAGGCCTAGTTCTTCTAGTGGCCCCGGACTGGCCAAGAAGACCCTAGTACGCAGACATGAGAAGATTACTGGCAGGGACTCCATTTCCCCTGCCTCCACACAGAGACCTGCTGTGGCAAGGTCCCATCCTCCACGAGGATCCAGCTCGATTCTCTCTTATGGTCTGGCCATTGAGAGGGCTAGACTGAAGAAAAGAGGATACTTGGGGCCGGTAATAGATACACTCCTCCGAGCATGCAAGTTTTCCACATCACTAACATATATAAGGATCTGGAGAGTATTTTAAGCCTGGTGCGAAACTCACAGCACCAATCCACATGCCACGAAGATCCCTATCATTTTGGATTTCCTACAAGATGGACTTCAGAAGGGTCTGACCCTCAATTCCATCAAGGTCCAAGTAGCAGCGCTATCCTGCTACGGTCCCCGGAGTGACAGCAACAGCATCGCCACACACCCAGACGTTTCACGTTTCCTGAAAGGAGTCAAACACATTCGCCCACCACTGAAGTGGCCAGTACCCCTGTGGAACCTCAACCTAGTTTTGGAATTTCTAGCGGGACACGCCTTCCGACCCCTTCGAGGCCTGTCCCTCCGTTTGTTAACCTTGAAGATGGTATTCCTGCTGGCTGTATGCTCAGCACGCCGCATCTCAGAGCTACAAGCTCTGTCCTGCCCTGATCTGTTTCTCAGAATCACTCCAGAGGCTATCCATCTTCGCACAGTTCCTTCCTTCTTACCCAAAGTGGTCTCTCACTTCCACCTCAACCAAACCATATCCTTGCCTACCACGGAAGGTTTGAAGAAGTCGGAAGAAGGTCGAATACTACGCCATCTCGACATTGGCAGACTACTGTCTAGATACCTGGAAATGTCGGAAGCAGTACGAAAGACGGACCACCTGTTCGTCCTTCACAGCGGGAAGAAGCAAGGGGAAGCGGCCTCACGGGCAACCATCGCCCACTGGATCAAAGAAGTTATCAAGGCAGCCTACGTAGAAGCAGGGAATCCACTGCCTCTACGGGTCAAGGCTCACCCTACCAGAGCGCAAGCGGCCTCTTGGGCAGAAACTAGGATGCTGTCGCCTGCAGAGATATGTAAAGCAGCGACGTGGTCCTCCCTCCATACCTTCTCCAGGTTCTATCGTCTGGACGTCCAGGCCAGGGAGGACACAGCATTTGCGAGGGCAATCCTGAATGGACCTCGGGCAGCCTCCCGCCCAGTCCGGGAGTAGCTTTTGTACATCCCACTTGTTTTGAGTCTATCTGCTACATGCTAGGAAATGTTGAGATTACTTACCTGATAATCTCCTTTTCCTTAGTGTATGCAGATGGACTCAGCATCCCGCCCGGCTGCCGGTATACATGGGGATTCACCGATTCACGGTAAGCCATGTTTTTCTTATAATAGGGCATCCACCCTGTCGGGTGTTGACGCCTTCCGGTTGAGAACACTGGCGGTCTCCAGCTACTATCAATCAGTCAGGGTAATCCTGTTCATTTAATCGATCGGTCAGCTACAGCTTTTGCAAGGAAGATTACTGAATTGCTGCACTTCCTGCGGGGGTATATGTACCCGTGCTGACATCAGATCCGTCTCCAACTGCTAGCACGAGCACACTATACCCACTTGTTTTGAGGCCATCTGCATACACTAAGGAAAAGGAGATTATCAGGTAAGTAATCTCAACAATTTTCTCAGTGGAAAAGTGTAAACAGTGAGTGGAGTACCTCAGGGATCATACTTGGACCTGTGCTTTTCAGTATATTTATAAATGATCTGGAAAGGAATACAATGAGTGAGATAATCAGATTTGCATATGATACATAATTATTCAGAGTAGTTAAATCACAAGAGGATTTTAATAAATTGCAGGAGGTCCTTGCGAGACTGCAATATTGGGCATCCAAATGGCAGATGAAATTGAATGTGCACAAGTGCAAGGTGATGCATATAGGATGATGCATTCAGTTTTGTAAGGAACTGGGGAACATTTTGTGGAAGGGGGAGTCTTTTTTTTGTAGGGATGGGCTCCAACTTAACCAGGGTGGAACCATACTGCTGGCGGTAATCTTTAAAAAGGAGATAGAGCAGCTTTTAAACTAGAACAAAGGGGAAAGCCGACAGTCGCTCAGCAATTCATGGTTCAGAGGGAGGTATCTTCAAAGGATTCTAATGAAGCAATAGAGTTAGGGGATACCAACAGACATATTCCACTAATATCAAAAGTAGTCCAAGTGTCTGTAATTAAAAACTCACCTGAGTTAAAAGATTCCAATTTATCCCTGACAACTGAAAAGCAGATTATTAATACAAACAAAAACCACACTTTGAAATGTTTGTATACTAATGTCAGAAGTCTAAGAAGTAAGATGGGAGAATTAGAGTGTATAGCAGTGAATGATGGCATACACTTAATTGGCATATCAGAAACATGGTAGAAAGAGAATAACCACTGGATCCCAATGGAAACCCCCCACTTTAGGGGCGAACCCATTCTAGGGAGCCCTTTCCTGCGCAAAGGAAAGGGAACTCTCCCCGGGTGTAGCCTAGCCTGCCTGTTTCTACCCACTGACCCATGTTGAACCGCTGTTCCATTTTGAAATCAGCCTCTTTCTATGCCAAGCAGTACTCTGACTGCTTTCCGGCCTACCTGTCTTTTGTCAAGGATATTCTCACACTAAAGTCCCTCAGGGTCCCGTGTGTAGCCTGCCTGTATCTATCCTCTGACCCATGTTGAACCGCTGTTTAGGGGCGAGCCCTTTCCTGCGCAAAGGGAACTCTCCCCGGGTGTAGCCTGCCTGTTTCTACCCTCTGACCCATGTTGAACCGCTGTTTAGGGGTGAACCCATTCTAGGGAGCCCTTTCCTGCTCATAGGAAAGGGAACTCTCCCTGGTATAGCCTGCCTGTTTCTACCCTCTGACCCATGTTGAACCGCTGTTTAGGGGTGAACCCATTCTAGGGAGCCCTTTCCTGCTCATAGGAAAGGGAACTCTCCCCGGGGCTCTTGTTTGAATATTTGCTACTACCACCAAAATCGGCACCCGCAGATGCTCCACTCCACCCAGGCATAGTTCATCATGTTTCAGGTCCTAGCACTCGTGTTAGACTCCCTGGTCCCTGTTTCAAGATGGGTTGGGTGCACAGTATGCCCAGTTGACAGTTCCACCACATGCTGAGCCTTGTCTTGTCTTGCCTCCTTGTCTTTCCCTTATCAAACCACAGGGACCTGACTACATCGGCTCTGCCAGCCTGTCTTGCCCCAATCAACTTTCTGCCACGCTGCCTTGCTGCCAATTACCAGATGACTCACTTAACTCCTTGTGGTGTTCTTGCCACTATCATGGTTCCTCAGTGTGTTGGTGCTAGTCTTTCTGTTTGCTAAGTTCCTCCTTCATTGTGCTGTAGGATGCCAATGCCACTTGTCTTGCCGCTTTGCCTGTCATGCTGCCTTCGAGAATTCATGCATCTGTTATCGGTGCTCTCTATTGAAGCTGTGGTGTGTTTTTGACACTCTCGCTGCACTCCTGCCACTTCTGGTACCCCTTTGCACCTTTAAGAACATAAGAAAATGCCATACTGGGTCAGACCAAGGGTTCATGAAGCCCAGCATCCTGTTTCCAACAGTGGCCAATCCAGGCCATAAGAACCTGGCAAGTACCCAAAAACTAAGTCTATTCCATGTTACCATTGCTAATGGCAGTGGCTATTCTCTAAGTCAGTGGTTCTCAACCTTTCTAATGCCGTGACCCCGCAATACAGTTCCTCATGTTGCGGTGACCCCTCTCCCCGCCCTCGCCCCGTGATGGTGGGGTGAGGGCGGGGCTTTGGTCATATGGGGGTGGGGTTATGGATGGGGTTGGATTTTAGTGCACACATCATTTAATTATGACATTTATAATGTGAATGTAACTCAACTCACCATAGGTTCTCACATGCATGGCACACTGACCCATGATCGTCACGGGGCTAGATGTAAAAGTACAGTTTGTATCCACAGGAACCCCCCTGACCCACAATAATGGATGTAAAGCAGAATTATGACATTCCCCATACAACTCACCCTACAAAAAAAGATATTCTGGTTCTAGTGACATCTCAGTAACAGCAACTCAAACTCCTTCTATTTCCAGGCTCAATAGCCCTACTTATGAAAAGACAGCAGTTTACCACCAATGCATGTCCTCTGAGAAAACACAACAAATAAGACCGATACAAACGCTTACATGCTAGCAAAATATCTCATCTCGGTAACAGACACAGAACCGACCTAACATACTCCCAGGATCTGTAGTAATGCACATAAACTAATCCGCACACAGTTACACCTGTATTATGGAATACACTCAAACAGGAGCAACCCTATCTATGAAAAGGCAACACTACAAATATTAAATCAGGTCCTAAAAAACCAATACACCTCTTATTAGGAAAACAGAACTAGCAAGCAGCTATAGATCCCCACAGAGAAATAATTGTAAAACTATACTAATAAGCAGAATAAATGTTTCAAAACAGCTATGAACATCCAACAATTAAAAACTCATAAAAACTATTAAACATTCTCCAAACACCAATAAAATATTTCAAAAAAGCAGACATCACACAATTAAAATGGCAGTCAAGAAAAATAAACTTAAAAAGCCACCTTTACTTACCCCCTCCAGCAGCTCTCCTACTCCCCTTCCCTGCAGGCCGTGGCACTCACCAGAAGCAGCAGTAGAAGCTAAGCTCTATACTTATGGTCCTCTTCCTTAGTGCCCATGTCTCTCACACACACACACACCATACCAGTCATGCCCCCATGACCAGTTTCTGTCTCTCACACACCAATCATCTCCCAAACAGTCTTTGGCACACACACACCAGTCACCTTCCTGAACAGTTTCTCTGATGCCATACACACACACACACACACACAGGCTTCCCACTCCCGTGTTCTACTTACATATACGGGCTTCTCACTCTCATAATCACTTTCTCACACACACACACACCAGTCACCTTCCTGAACAGTTTCTCTCATGCCACACACACACACACACACACACAGGCTTCCCACTCCCGTGTTCTACTTACATATATGGGCTTCTCACTCTCATAATCACTTTCTCTGTCTCTCTCTCTCACACACACACACACACTCACTCACTCACCAGTCTCTCACTCCCATGCTTGTTCTCTCCACATGCACAGGCTTCTCATTCCCAATAATCACTTTCTCTCTGTTACACACACACACACCCCCCCACACCAGTCTCTCTCATTTCCATGCTCACTCTCCACGTACACAGGCTTCTCATTCCCTGAATCACATTCTCTCACATTCACACACACCAGTCTTTTTCTCTCACACACACCGTCACCTTACCAAGCACTCTCTCTCTCTCATGCATGCACACTCACCCAGGTTTCTCACTCCCATGCTTTCTTTCACCCCCACAACACCAGGCTTCTTACGCCCATGCTTTCTCACATACCCAGACTTCTCACTTCCATGCTTTTTCTCTCTCTCACACACACACATCAGTCACCTCCCTGACTAATGTCTCACACTCTCACATACACATCAGTCATCTCCCTGAGCAATCACTTTCATTGTCTCTCACATACACACACACATCAGCTCTCTGACCAGTCAATCACACACAGGCTGGCTGGCTGCTTCTCTCTCTTTCTCTCACTCACTTCCTCTTCTCCCCCGAGCACAAATGGGAGCTGCAGCAGCCTCCGCTGGCCAAGAAAGAAGAATCCCATCGGCCGCGGGAGGCTCATGCTGCTGTCTCCTTTCTCCATTACCGGCTACTTCTATTGCTCGAGGACCGATGCTGCAGCCGCTGCTGCTACTTTTTCGCGCGGCTCTCTCTCCTTCCCGCGCACCGCGATTCACTTTCTGTTCCGGGTCACGGGAGGGGGGGGCAGGCGCAGGAAGAAGAAAAGGCCCAGCCACGGGTGCACAGCTTCTTCTAGCGCCGCTGCCGTTCCCGCTGGGCTTCAACGTGCTGACAGCCCGGCGGCAACGGCAGCGGGAGAGACCGGGAGCGCGCGACACACCTGCCGGTGCTTGGCGGCGCCGCGGACCGGCAAAACACTCCCACGTCCCGGTCCGCGGACCGGTGGTTGGGGACCCCTGCTTTAGGCGACCCCTGTGTTTTGGGCGTTCGACCCCCGCCGGGGTCGCAACCCACAGGTTGAGAACCGCTGCTCTAAGTGAACTTAATAGCAGGTAATGGACTTCTCCTCCAAGAACTTATCCAATCCTTTTTTAAACACCGCTATACTAACTGCACTAACCACATCCTCTGGCAACAAATTCCAGAGTTTAATTGTGCATTGAGTAAAAAAGAACTTTCTCCGATTAGTTTTAAATGTGCCACATGCTAACTTCATGGAGTGCCCCCTAGTCTTTCTATTATCCGAAAGAGTAAATAACCGATTCACATCTACCCGTTCTAGACCTCTCATGATATTAAACATCTCTTTCATATCCCCCCTCAGCCGTCTCTTCTCCAAGCTGAAAAGTCCTAACCTCTTTAGTCTTTCCTCATAGGGGAACTGTTCCATTCCCCTTATCATTTTGGTAGCTCTTCTCTGTACCTTCTCCATCGCAATTATATCTTTTTTGAGATGCGGCGACCAGAACTGTACACAGTATTCAAGGTTCGGTCTCACCATGCAGCGATACAGAGGCATTATGACATTTTCCGTTTTATTCACCATTCCCTTTCTAATAAATCCCAACTTTCTGTTTGCTTTTTTGACTGCCACAGCACACTGAACCGACGATTTCAATGTGTTATCCACTTTGACACCTAGATCTCTTTCTTGGGTTGTAGCACCTAATATGGAACCCAACATTGTATAATTATAGCATGGGTTATTTTTCCCTAAATGCATCACCTTGCACTTATCCACATTAAATTTCATCTGATATTTGGATGCCCAATTTTCCAGTCTCACAAAGTCTTCCTGCAATTTATCACAATCTGCTTGTAATTTAACTACTCTGAACAAATTTGTGTCATCTGCAAATTTGATTATCTCACTCGTCGTATTTCTTTCCAGATCATTTATAAATATATTAAAAAGTAAGGTTCCCAATACAGATCCCTGAGGCACTCCACTGTCCACTCCCTTCCACTGAGAAAATTGTCCATTTAATCCTACTCTCTGTTTCCTGTCTTTTAGTCAGTTTGCAATCCACGAAAGGACATCGCCACCAATCCCATGACTTTTTACTTTTCCTAGAAGCCTCTCATGAGAAACTTTGTCAAAAGCCTTCTGAAAATACAAGTATACTATATCTACCGGTTCACCTTTATCAACATGTTTATTAAGTCCTTCAAAAAAGTGAAGCAGATTTGTGAGGCAAGACTTGCCCTGGGTAAAGCCATGCTGACTTTGTTCCATGAAACCATGTCTTTCTATATGTTCTGTGATTTTGATGTTTAGAACACTTCTACTATTTTTCCTGGCACTGAAGTCAGGCTAACTGGTCTGTAGTTTTCCGGATTGCTCCTGGAGCCCTTTTTAAATATTGGGGTTAAATTTGCTATCCTCCAGTCTTCAGGTACAATGGATGATTTTAATGATTGGTTACAAATTTTTACTAATAGGTCTGAAATTTCATTTTTTAGTTCCTTCAGAACTCTAGGGTGTATACCATCTGGTCCAGGTGATTTACTACTCTTCAGTTTGTCAATCAGGCCTACCACATCTTCTAGGTTCACCGTGATTTGATTCAGTCCATCTGAATCATTACCCATGAAAACCTTCTCCATTACGGGTATCTCCCCAACATCCTCTTCAGTAAACACCGAAGCAAAGAAATCATTTAATCTTTCCGCTATGGCCTTATCTTCTCTAAGTGCCCCTTTAACCCCTCGATCATCTAACGGTCCAACTGACTCCCTCACAGGCTTTCTGCTTCGGATATATTTTTAAAAGTTTTTACTGTGAGTTTTTGCCTCTACAGCCAACTTCTTTTCAAATTCTCTCTTTGCCTGTCTTATCAGTGTCTTACATTTTACTTGCCATTTATGCTTTATCCTATTTTCTTCTGTTGGGTCCTTCTTCCAATTTTTGAATGAAGATCTTTTGGCTAAAATAACTTCTTTCACCTCCCCTTTTAACCATGCTGGTAATCGTTTTGCCTTCTTTCCACCTTTCTTAATGTGTAGAATACATATGGACTGTGCTTCTAGAATTTTTTTTTTTTTAACAATGACCACGCCTCTTGGACATTTTTTACTTTTGTAGCTGCTCCTTTCAGTTTTTTTCTAACAATTTTTCTCATTTTATCAAAGTTTCCCTTTTGAAAGTTTAGCACAAGAGCCTTGGATTTGTTCCTCTTCCAGTCATTAAATCAAATTTGATCATATTATGATCACTATTGCCAAGTGGCCCCACCATCGTTACCTCTCTCACCAAGTCCTGTGCTCCACTGAGTATTAGATCTAAAATTGCTCCCTCTCTCGTCGGTTCCTGAACCAATTGCTCCATAAAGCTTTAATTTATTCCATACAGGAACTTTATATCTCTAGTGTGTCCCGATGATACATTTACCCAGTCAATATTGGGGTAATTGAAGTCTACTATAAAGGAACAGTTAGTTGATAAAGTGCAACGAGCTACACTTATCTCAAAACCAATACGTTGCAAGCTACAAAATTTTTTATTTTTGTGCATTTATTTATTTAAAGCTGTGAGACCATCATAACACCCACGGTTTGTTTGGCAGTAAGCCAGGGTCTAAACTGCAATGGGTCACATTTAATCATCGGTCCATTAAAGTCCTTAGAATCCTATTTTATTGTTGAACAAAAAAATTTTTTTTTCCTTTTCTATTTTGTAAAATTAGTAAGAGACGGTGCTTTCCTTACTTGCCAGGAGCGCCACCGCGCTTCCTTGCTTGTCTGTAGCGCTGCCGCGCATTGTAGATCAAGTTGTTCAGGAGTTGTTAATCCATGGAAATGGACTTCGGGTCCAAAAGGCACTTGTGCAGTCTGTCGTACGTTTCGCTCCAAGCTGCTTCAGGGACTGTTACAACATCTGAAAACTATTTTCCTGAACTCAGAACGCCGACAAGAGGACCAGGCGGCAGAATGTGTTGTATTTTTAAAAGGTATTGAGTGCCATGTGAATATGACGGGAGTTAAACCTTTCACTTTCAAAGTTCAGGAAAATAGTTTTCAGATGTTGTAACAGTCCCTGAAGCAGCTTGGAGCGAAACGTACGTCGGACTCTACAAGTGCCTTTTGGACCCGAAGTCCATTTCCATGGATTAACAACTCCTGAACAACTTGATCTAAAAAGCGCGGCAGCGCTACAGACAAGCAAGGAAGCGCAGCGGCGCTCCTGGCAAGTAAGGAAAGCACCGTCTCTTACTAATTTTACAAAATAAAAAAGAAGAAAAAAAATTTTTGTTCAACAATAAAATAGGATTCTGAGGACTTTAATGGACCGATAGACCCTGGCTTACTGCCAAACAAACCGTGGGTGTTATGATGGTCCCACAGCTTTAAATAAATAAATGCACAAAAATAAAAAATTTTGTAGCTTGCAATGTATTGGTTTTGAGGTAATTGAAGTCTCCCATTATTACTGCACTACCAAATTGGTTAGCTTCCCTAATTTCTCTTAGCATTTCACTGTCCGTCTCACCATCTTGACCAGGTGGATGGTAGTATACCCCTATCACTATAGTCTTCCCCGACACACAAGGGATTTCTACCCATAAAGATTCAATTTTGTATTTAGTCTCATGCAGGATGTTTATCCTGTTGGACTCTATGCCATCCAGAACATAAAGCGCCACACCACCTCCCGGGTGCTCCTCTCTGTCATTGCGATATAATTTGTACCCCGGTATAGCACTGTCCCATTGGTTATCCTCTTTCTACCATGTCTCTGAGATGCCAATTAAGTCTGTCATCATTCACTGCTATACATTCTAATTCTCCCATCTTACTTCTTAGACTTCTGGCATTAGCATACAAACATTTCAATGTTTGTTTTTTGTTTGTATTTTCATTCTGCTTTTTAATTGATAGGGATAAGTTAGAATTTTTTAGCTCAGGTGAGTTTTTAGTTACAGGCACTTGGACTATTTTTCTAATTATTGGAACCTCACTGTTGGGATGACCTAATTCTAATGCATCATTAGTATCCTTTGAAGATACCTCTCTCCGAACCATGCGCTGCTGAGCGACTGTCGGCTTTCCCCTTTGTTCTAGTTTAAAAGCTGCTCTATCTCCTTTTTAAAGGTTAGCGCCAGCAGTCTGGTTCCACCCTGGTTAAGGTGGAGCCCATCCCTTCAGAAGAGACTCCCCCTTTCCCAAAAGGTTCCCCAGTTCCTAACAAAACTGAATCCCTCTTCCTTGCACCATCGTCTCATCCACGCATTGAGACTCTGGAGCTCTGCCTGCCTCTGGTGACCTGCGCGTGGAACAGGGAGCGTTTCAGAGAATGCTACCCCGGAGGTTCTGGATTTAAGCTTTCTACCTAAGAGCCTAAATTTGGCTTCCAGAACCTCCCTCCCACATTTTCCTATGTCGTTGGTGCCCACATGTACCACGACAGCCGGCTCCTCCCCAGCACTGTCTAAAATCCTATCTAGGTGACGCCTGAGGTCCGCCACCTTCGCACCAAGTAGGCATGTTACCAGGCGATCCTCACGCCCACCAGCCACACAGCTATCTACATTCCTAATAATCGAATCACCAACTATGACGGCCAACCTATCCCTTCCCTCCTGGGCAGTAGGCCTTGGGGAGATATCCTCAGTACGAAAGAACAATGCATCACCTGGAGAGCAGGTGCTTACTACAGGATCCTTTCCTGCTGCACCTGGTTGGTGCTTTCCCATCATGAAAACTTCTTCCTCCAAGGCAGCACCAGAGCTGCCAGTCTGAAGTTGGTACTTGACTACTATGTCCCTGAAGGTCTCATCTATATACCTCTCTGTCTGCCGCAGCTCCTCCAGGTCTGCCATTCTAGCCTCCAGAGATCGGACTCATTCTCTGAGAGCCAGGAGCTCTTTGCATCGCATGCACATGTACAACTTCTCACCGGTGGGTAAAAAATCATACATGTGACACTCTATGCAAAAGACTGGGAAGCCCCCCTCTTGCTGCTGGACTGCTGCCTTCAACTCAATTTTGATCAGTTCCTAGTTAAGTTTTAGGTTGCTATGGGAGTAGGAATGTGTCTAACGTCCTTTAAATGTATTAGTGAATTCACCATTGGGTAGATTTTTAAAAAAAGCGCAATTGCGTACTTTTGTTCGCGCAGCAGGCACAAACAAAAGTACACAGGATTTTATAAGATACGCGCATAGCCGCGCGTATCTTATAAAATCCTGGATCGGCGCGCACAAGGCTGCCGATTTTTGGGCAGCCTGCGCGCGCCGAGCCGCGCAGCCTGCCTCCGTTCCCTCCGAGGAACGGAGGCAGGCCGTCCGTCCAATGCCAATACTCAAAATGGCGCCGATTGCCTTTGCCCTCACTATGTCACAGGTACTGACAGTCGGCCCCTGTGACATAGTGAGGGCAAAGGCGATCTGCTGCCAGTGTTCAAAATGGCGCCGATCGCCTTTGCCCTCACTATGTCACAGGGGTCAACCATCAGTACCTGTGACATAGTGAGGGCAAAGGCGATCGGCGCCATTTTGAGTATTGGCATCAGACGGCTGGCGTGCAGGAGGTCGCTCCCGGACCCCCGCTGGACTTTTGGCAAGTCTTGTGGAGGTCAGGAGGGCCCCCCAAGCTGGCCTAAAGTCCCTGTGGGTCCAATGAGGGTCCCGGAGCGACCTCCTGCACGCTGGCCGTCCGATGCCAGGACTCAAAATGGCACTGATAGTCTTTGCCCATACTATGTCACAGGGGCTACTGGTGCCATTGGTCAGCCCCTGTCACATGGTAGGAGCATAAGATGGCGCCGATGGCCATGTGACAGGGGCTGACCAATGGCACCGGTAGCCCCTGTGACAAAGGCTATCGGCGCCATGATGAAACCAGCACCAAGGGTGTGAGTGCAGGGGAAAGTTCCCGGACCCCCTGCTGGACCACCAGGGAGTTTTGGTAAGTCTTGGGGGGGGGGGGGGGGGGGTTCAGGAGGGTTTGTTTAAATTTTATTTAGGTGGCCGAATAAAACAGAAATCCATTAAATACGTGGGGAGTCGCGATGCGTTTCGCCTCCCCATGTATTTAACAGATAGGACAAAATAAGTTGCGGATCACAAATACGTGTAAAATGGATGCACACCCCTAGCAGCCAAATTAAAGTTACATGTATCTTAAAGTTAGTTGGATAAACTTATCCAGATAACTTTACAATAGCAGAATATATTCAGTGACACAGCTATGCCATTGAATTTATTGGCTAATTTTGTCACACGCGTGCCAAAGCCGGGAGAATGACGCGTGTATCAGGCCAGGCCGGTGGTCAGATTTTAAAAAGTGCATGAGTACGTGCTTATCTCCCAGTACACGCACAAAACCTTTTCAAAAAAGGGGCGAGGCATGGTCTGGGCAGGGAATGGACATTCCTGATTTTCTCAATGAAGTCAGCGCACAACTATTTACATCCACAAGTGAATGCTGGGGTCCCTATCTGCAAAATTTTACTTCTGCTGCGGATGGGGCATTAGCTGTAAAATAACAAAAAGATGGGCTAGTCAGCAGGGATTTAAGGGCAAACAGGCTAATAGGAAAGCATTTTAATTAGGAGGCTTAGGAAGTTCTATCCTTTCCCTGAGTGAATTGGGAACGGACTGGGGAAAATAGTAAATGCATTGGCGCTCGTATCTAATAAAATACCCCCCCCC
Source organism: Rhinatrema bivittatum (assembly GCF_901001135.1). NCBI lineage: Eukaryota > Metazoa > Chordata > Amphibia > Gymnophiona > Rhinatrematidae > Rhinatrema > Rhinatrema bivittatum. The sequence continues at coordinate 746,873,029 of NC_042616.1, forward strand.
CCACTTATGCGGTAGGGCTGGAATTTGTGTGCATATGTGCGCACATGTAAGCGTGCACTGCCAATTTTAGATCATGCATACATATACATGCATAAGTTAGAAAATGACTGCGTTCATTGGCGCTAACCTGCATATGCGCATACAGGTACGCTCATGCAGCTTTTTAAAAGTTATACCTTAGACCCTAATTTTAAAAAGCATTTACATGATTAAAATTGAGTCTTACATGTGAAAAATCCATTTTCCAAAACTGGGCTTTTGAAAATTGCTACAATATATGCCATTGAATTGTTCATAGGATTTACTCGTGTAAGTGCCCTTTTTCCTAGTAAAGTTTTCAAAAGCAGTTTTTGAAAGCTACAATAGTATGTTACATTTGCACGCATAACTTGTTTGAAAATAACGTCCTTACCATGCATGTTTTACATATGCATGAATGTTGCAGGGTTGATTTACGCATATTTTATAACTCTCGTATATGACATGCAGGAGTTCTAAAATACTGGGGTGGATTTTCACGCAGTCTTTTACACACCTATATGGGCATACACCAAAGTGTTTTAAAGTTATCCTCTTAGATGGTAACTTTCAAACCAGTGCGTGGACACACTTTGGTGCCCACCCACATACACAGCCATTTCATAGTTTGGGTTCGTCTATGTGCACATGTTATTAAATAGTCTGACCACATGCACATGTGCACCTAATTTTAAGTAGGAAAGTGCACGTGTTTGTACTTCTCGCTTCTACTGCATAAGTTGGGGAATTTTAAATGGGGCGATCACCCACGTCAAGCCAGGTTCAACAGTTTGTCCATCAGTTCACACATTTATCAGCTAGGTTCTCCATGCCCCTGGTTGAATAGCTTGCCCTCATCTCAGATACCCCGACCCTTAAAACCCCTCAGGTATGGCTATTAAAAAAAAAAAAAATTAACTTACACCTCATTCCTAGCAGAAGTAAACTTAGGCAGCAGGGGATCTGGGTGCGTGCCCAGCAGTGTATGTATTATGAGCACATCTCTTGGCCATACCCCAAAATGCTCATATCCTGCCCAGGCCATGCCTACGCTGTGCCCCATTTTGAAAACTTTTGTGATTTGAGCGTTGCTGGAGATACACAGCTTTTCAAATTTGGTGGGCAATTGCAAAACCAACTTGTGCATATATCTCCCAGTTTTGGCACACCAGGCTTTTAAAATTTACCTTTTACTCTTGAAAAGATAAATCAATGATTGTTGAGAATAATATAGATTAAAACTATTTTCTCTCAAAAGAAAAGCATATTGTCTCTCCCTCTCACATAATCCACTTTCATTCTTATTTATATTTGAGCTAACCTGTATTTCTAGAGATATGGTATACAGCATAGGGCAAAATATTCACAGCTGATATTTCTGAGAAGACTGTACACAGTTTTAAATAGATGCTTATTACTGCATCCTGACATTGTCTTGACCCTTTCTTGCTGTTCAACAGAAATGCTAATCAGGAGAGCAGGAGACATTGAACAGTTTATCAGTGGGAAAGTATGCCCTTTATCTAGAAATAGCTAAATGTATTTTGAACTAATTATATTATTCCCCTTTAATCTACTGTATGCATCCTTAAATAAGTTACAGACATTATACATCCGACTTTCAATCATTAGATTAATCAATGAATGACATTTTGACTTGGATTTTTCAAGCTAAAAATGTATTATTCCTGCATATCAGCAAATAGTGTATAAGCATAGATGTTTATATATAAAAATGCTGAATTTTAAAATGGCCACACGGGTAAAAATCGGCACATAAGGGGGGTGCTGTTGCATGCTTCTGAAGCTGAACGCATGTTAGCTTAGCACTGCCATCCCAAGACCCTAATATATTATAAACTCCCCAAAATTATCCTCAGGTTTTGCCCATACCTATTTAAACAACTTTGAAATCACAGGCACATTTTAGCTGCAAAGCCTTTTTTCCCCTTTTTTTATTCTCCTTTTTGGCAGCTTTTGAGATTGACAGCAAGCATGACCACCCGGCAAACAGGCGGTACACTCGAATGGCCAATCACTGACTTTTACAAAAAAATATCGGAAGCAGTCTCTGGATCTGAAGCTGGAGATCGAGTGGATGAGAGCCCAATCCCTCAATGTGAACGAAAGACGATGGTGCAAATTCTGCAAGAGCTCCGCTTCACAGTGTCTCAGGACCTGGGCACCATGCGTGTTTCTATAGATGAATTAAAGGAGGCAGTGGGCTCCAGAGTAAAAGAACTGGAAAACAGTGTGTCTGCCATTGAGGACTGGGAAACTACCGCAGCTATCTCCTTACTCACCCTCAAGAAGCAGATTAAAACATTGGAAGACAAGGTAATTGAATTGGAGGACAAATGCCACAGAAGTAATATAAAAGTGCTGGGCATCCTGGAATGGTCTGAAGGCTACGACCCTCAGCGGTTCCTCGAGGAGTTCCTGAAAGAACTTTTATCACCTGGGGAGTATTGCCCTGAATTATAGAGGGCACAGAATATCTGGACATGGACAGCGGAATAATAACTGTTCATGGGCCTTCATTTTTAAAATGCATTACTATCAGGCTAAAGAGTGGCTCAAGAAGGCCAAGGAAATGGGAACTCTCATGTACCGCAGTAACCAAATTGCAATCTACCCTGATTACAGCAGCGCTATCCAGAAACACAGGGCTGAATTTTTTGGTATTAATCAACAACTTCATGCTAAACAACTGCGGTTCCAGTTGATTTACCCTGCACGATTACTAATCTATGTGGATGGAGTTTGGAAGCCATTTGACTCACCGGAGTCTGCATCTGTATTCTTAGATGCTTTTGGTGACAAAAATTGTGCTCTATATTTGACTACACTTAATGGCGGAGCAAAGCCAAACTGCAGAGACAAGTACTACGTGGCGCTCCTCAAGTCCTGACTGGTCTCAGCCCTCGTTAGTCGAACAGTAGCAGAGGCAGCCCTAGTTGGAAGTCTGCTGCTTTAACTGACCCCTCAGAGTGGCCTCCTTTATTGGCATGTCTGGGTTCGCTCACAGCAGCTTTAAACAGTAGCTGATAATCGGAGATGGAGGGTTGCTCTAAAAACCAACACAGGGATATTGAGTTGAATGACAGAGGGACTGTTGAGTGAGACTCTTTCTGCAGAATAAAGGATACTATTTTGTTTTACAGCTGAGAAAGAATGTCAATTCTTCTCTTACTTTAGCCTAATGTCAAGCATTTTACTATCAAGCAACCTCGTGTATCCTTTTATTGTGGGACCCTTTGTTGGAGATTTATAGGGATTTGGGGAGTACATGTTCTTCTTCTCCCTATCACTAGATAAGGGACTTTTCTGAATGCTACTAGATGGGTTTTTTGGGTTTCAGTGGGAGGCTTCCTGAGACATGCTTTCACCTGTGCTCCTACCATGTGACAGGGGCTGACCAATGGCACTGGTAGCCCCTGTGACATAGTAGGTCAAAGGCTATCGGCACCATTTTGAATACCGGCAGCCGAGGGTGTGAGTGCAGGAGATCGCTCCCGGACCCCCGCTGGACCACCAAGGACTTTTGGCAAGTCTTGTGGGGGTCAGGAGGCTCCCCCAAGACTTGCCAAAAGTCCCTGGTGGTCCAGCGGGGGTCTGGGAGCGATCTCCTACACTCGGGCCATCGGCTGCCAGAAATCAAAATGCGCCAATAGCCTTTGCCCTCATTATGTCACAGGGGCTACCGGTGCCATTGGTCAGCCCCTGTCACATGGTAGGAGCACAAGATGGCGCCGGCCATCCATTGCTCCTACCATGTGACAGGGGCTGACCAATAGCACCGGAAGCCCCTGTGACATAGAAGGTCAAAGGCTATTGGTGCCATTTTGAATACCGGCAGCCGAGAGTGTGAATGCAGGAGATGGCTCCTGAACACCCTGCTGGACCACCAGGGAGTTTTGGTAAGTCTTAGGGGGGTCAGGAGGGTGGGGGGTTGTAATTAATTCAATTTTAGCCAGGAAATGAATAAGAATTAACGCATGTATGTATCAGGGGCCCCCCTTGCTGAATGCAACGTATCTGCCCCCCGACGAATACGAATCCTGAATGCAGCGTATGACATACCTCTGCACATCCCTAGTAGACAGGCGTGCCCACAGACAGCAAGGGAGCGCAGACAGACTTGAGACTGAGGTTCAGATGGAGCAAGAAAGACCAGAACAGTGTAGGCAATGACAAGGCAAGGGACAGAGCTAGAATCAGGAGATGTAGTCAATCAGGCAGAGGTCAGAATCCAAGGGTCAGTCCTAGGAGTAGTCAGGCAAGGCAGAGGTCAGGTTCCAGAGGTTAAATGAGGTCACAAGGCAGGCAGAAGTCAGGCAGCAGGCAGGAAGGTCGAGGAACAGGCCGAGGTCAGTACCAAGAGACAGTCTGAGGGTACTACCTGGGGAGACGAACAGACGCAGGAAGAGAAGGACACTGGAACAAGGCTGGAACAGTAGGATGCAGGAACAAGGCTGGAACAAGACTGGAAAGAGACTGGAACAAGGCTTAGAACACAGTGACAATCTAGCACACAATACAATGCCGACCCGATTGCCAAGGCAAGGAAGTGCAGGCAGGGACTTCCTTAAGTAGTTGCCACGGAGCTAGGACCCACCCCTGGCCCTACAAGAGACCAGGCGGTCTGCTTGCGTGCATGTAGGGGCATGGCCAACACCACAGGAGATGCCGAACTCCGGCGTGAGGCCTGATGCGCAGTGGAAGGCCCGGCAACCGCCACCGCGGGACACCAAGGCCTGGAGGTGCTCGCGGCTGCCTTGGGGAGGCCGACCCTGGACCTGCAGAGGTGCCAGAGAGGTGAGCAGGCCCATGCGTGTGCCGGAAGTGGACGGAGCACACAACAAAAATAACATGAAATGATACTGAGAAACAAAATAACAAAAAAAACCCCACAAACTGTTCTCTTTTTCATTTTTAATGTGCACTAATTAAAAATCAGTGTACACTAAATTGAGATATTGCACATTAAATCAAATTGTGCACACTAATTAAAGTATTGATTGCTATTTGATTTGGTGTACATTATTTCAACTATCGTAATTTTAAAATGAGCACAGGTACAGCAATACATGCACATATTGGGCTGGATTTTCAAAGCTCTACGTGCATAGATCCAATGGATTTACGCACATAGAATGGGGGTTATGCTCGCTGGGCCTATTTTATAAAGGCACGACATCACACGTAAAGTCATGGGACGTGTCTAAGTCATTTGCTATTTGCTGCTGTGCCGGGGGATTGCATGCCAGCAGGCTGCTGGCACCCACAACCTGCGCCTGCCCGGAGGCAGGCGCAGAAGGTAAAATAAAAGTCACTTTAGGATGAGATTTGTGCAATGTTCTCTCAGCTTAGCTTGATATTATCCATGGAAGAGAGACCATCCAGCTAGGTTGAGAGAACATTGCACAAATCTCATCTTTGGGTGAGTTTCTCACTCGAAGGTCATCAAATCTTCACAAGAGAGCACTGTTCTGTTCGTACATCTCACTTTGAATGTCAAAGTGGCCCCTAACCCCTACACCAATACCTAAACCTCATCTTGAGTTACTAGGTGGGCCTTCTATAGAGATATAAATACCTACATACCTACCTAGGATGAGGGCATTATGGCTCTCTCTCTCTCTCTCTCTCTCTCTATCCCAATGGTTGTAGAAGGGCCCTGACAGCTAGGCTGGCTCTCCAGGTGCTCACTTCCTTTCCTATCACATGCAATAAATGCCGGTATAGAAAAAAACTCAAATAAATAAATAAATTTTGATTAAATCCAGGCCTTACTTTGAGTTCTTCCAGTTTGCCCAGTCAATCTTGAGGTCATGCAGACTTCTCTGGCTCTTCTTCCTGCTTGCTCCCCAGTTGAACTAGACCCCTCTCTCTGTCATGTAAGCCCTAGCTTGAAAGCAGATAGATAAAGAGTGCATCAAACTAGGTCAAGAGAACAATGTACAAATCTCATCTTTGTATTCCTTTCCTCACTCCAAATCACATAAAAGCTTCACTGATGTTACTGTGCTGTTTGTATCTCTGACTGTGCATGTAAAACTGCCCCCCAATCCCTAGATCACCACAAAAACCTCACCTTGAGTTACTAGTTTACCCATCTACAATGGTATACATATTTGAATTATATGTGAGTGTTATAAAGAGTCTCTTTCTCTCTCCCCCTCTCTCTCTTTCTTTTTCTCTCTCAAATGGAAATGCCTGTCTGGGCACTTTTCAGCTTGCAAATTGAAAATATCAAAGGTGCAATAAATTTAACACATGTTGCAGTAAAATTCCTATGCAGAGAGCTAAAATATCACACATTGTGGGATCTGCAAAATTGCCCTAGTCCCACTCCCTTTTTCATCACAGGCACTATTGTGCAAAATTTATAGCAAAATGATGAATCTAGGTCTCAGGTATTTGTTTAATATTTCTGCTGTTTAGTCCTCTTTCCATATACATTGCTCCATGTCACAATAATCAAACAATATTTTGACAAAATCAAAAGAACAGACTATTAAAAGGATTTTTTACCTTTTAACACCTTGAAAAAAAATGAATTTCAATAGGAAGAATCTAACAGCAGTATTGTCAAAATTATAGAAAAGACTAGCAAAAGCTTTTTAAGTTTTTAACAGCTAGAAAAAATAAGAATTTCAATAGTCTACCTGTACACTTCTGAATTCAATATAAAGTACAGACAATGATATTTAAACTTATACATGATGAAACCTCTGTCTAGACCTGCACATCCTTACATCGATACAAACCTGTAAGACAACTACACTCAATTGATAAAATTTGATAGATCTCCCTACTGTGAAAACAGCTAGGCTTGATATTACAAGAAAGAGCTTTTTCTGTTGCCAGCCCCCTACTTTGGAACACTTTTCCTGATAATCTACATGCTTGCTCAGAGTTAAGCACTTTTAAACACAATATAAAAACTTTCTTATTTAAGAAGGCCTTTGATATTGAAACACTACAGAATAAGTTCTAAATTACCCCATAACATTTTTTCCATCAGCAAACAATACCTCTTGTATACTCAATGCTTCTGAAGGCAGTAATAATTTTTTATCTTTTAGAAGTTTTTTTTTTGTTAACAAATATTGTATATTTTTTTATTTTAAAATAATATTTGTTTAATGTTGTTTGCATATTGTGTAGGTAACGAAGTAAACCACTACAATCAAACCATTTGGAGAGTGCAGTATACCCAAAATTTTCAAATAAATAATAAAATAAATAGTAAAGCAACACAGAGAAGAAGAGTCTAGCAGCAGAAATAATAAGTAATTATATTGGCAAAATTAAATGAAAATTACATTTCAGAAATATATCCAAGAAGCAATGTCAGGGAAACTGTTTAGCCCTCAGAGAAGTCACATGTGCTTAGAATTCTAGGTCCAACTAGATTTAGTAGTGTATTGGTTGCAACAGCAAGAGCTAAAAACCTCTTTATTTCTTCCTTTAAAATACAGGGAATATAAAATAAAGACTAGCAAAATATTATTATTAAAATGAATACTAACAAAAAATTCTTAAGCCTTTTAAAGTTAGAAAAAATGAAGGAATTTAACGGTCAAGTAATATTTTGGCAAAATTAAAAGAAAAGACTAGACAACAGTGGGGTTGATTTTAAGACCCTTGTGTGCACACATGGAAGCGCTGCATGCACATGTAATAAAATCCATTGGCTGCACATACCAGATTTTAAAATCAGCGCATGCATTTGCGGGTGGCCCATGACTTGGCGCACGGGGGGATTTTAAAACCTAAATGCATGACACAATTGGCTGGTCCCCATTTCCCTCCCAGTCTGTTCCAATTAAGGAGCAGATTGAGGGGGGAACTTTCCTAACCCTAACCCTATCCTTCCTCTTTCTTCCCCTCTCCTCCCCACCCCCTAAACCTACCCTAACTATCCCTCATTTTTTTTATTTTCATACTTACTGCTTCTCTGGAACAGAAGTAATCTCTGCGCACTGGCTAGATGCCAGCACACACTTCCTCGTGACAGCATCAAATGGCACTGTCCCAGCCTGCCCCCTGCTCTGCCTCACAAAGACCATGTTCCCCATCCCGCTCCTTTTTTGGTCCTCACACTTCGGCACGTAACGGGGGTTGCATGCATGGCCGGGCTCTTTGTAAAATGCATGCGGTGTGCACAAGACCTGGCAATGCATATAATCCCTCAATCTTATGCGCAATGGCCTTTTAACATTTACTTGAGTGTGATGTGCCATGGAAACTATTCTAAAGAACAAAGTCACATAACTTATAGATAGACATGGTTTAATGGAACACAGCCAGCATGAATTTACCCAAGGGAAGTCTTGCCTCACAAAACTGCTACATTTATTTTGAAGGGGATTAATAAACATGTGGATAAAGGTGAACCAGTAGATGTAGTGTATTTGGATTTTCAGAAGGTGTTTGGCAAAGTTCCCTATGAGAGGATTCTAAGAAAATTAAAAAGTCATGGGATAGGAGGAGATGTACTTTTGGGATTGCAAACAAGTTGAAAGAAAGGAACAGAGAGTAAGAATAAATGGTCAGTGGAGAGAGGTAAGCAGAGGTGTGCCTGCCAAGTGCCTTAGCTATCTGTACTTTTTAATATATTTATAAATGATATTTTAAAGGGGAACGATGCGTGAGATGATCAAATCTGAAGATGACATAAAATTATTCAGAGTACTTAAATCACAAGCAGATCATGATAAATTGCAGGAAGATCTTGCAAGATTGGAAGCTTGGGCATCATAAATGGCAGATGAAATTTAATGTGGACAAGTACAAGGTGATGTATATAGGGAAAAATAACCCATGTTGTAGTTATATGATTTTAGGTTTTTTGTTAGGAGCTACCACCTAGGAATAAGATCTAGGTGTCATACATAGAAACATAGAAACATAAGAATGATGACCGAAAGGGAATGGTCCATCCAGTCTGCCCAGCAAGCTTCCCATTGTATTATCTGCCACACTGTACAGGTTACCACTATTATCAGTCAGTGCTGCTTGACGTGCTTTGCTGATGGACTTGGCCATAGGAGCAGTCCTGTGTTTTTTCCTTAATGTCTGTGCATCAGTACCCTAGACTATAAAAAAGTCATGGCTCTTGTTGGTTGTCTCTCAATCCAAATTTCTCTTACCTTCCAACCCCCCCCCCCCCCCCCCCTCTCCTTTGAAGCAGAGATCAATATTTCAGTTGCATCAAAAGCACCAAGACTTTTTGGTTAAGGGTAGTAATCCTATGCCTTCTGATATGGGCAGTAAGTGCTGTTCTGTACAGGTTATCCCCAAGCTTATCAGTTCCCCAGACCATAAAAGTTGGGCCCCCTTCTGTAGCTATCTGAATCCAAATCCCATTTTCCCTTGTTGTTGAAGCAGAAAGCAATGTTAGAGTTGCATAAAAAATATCAAGGTTTATTGATTGAGGGTAGTAACTGCCACACCAGCAAGTTACCACCATGCACGCTTTCTTCCTTTCCTTTGGGACTTGGTCGTAGAAACAGTCCTGTGCTTTTTCCTTATATCTGCATATCAGTATCCCAGACCATGGAAGTTGAAGTCCTCGGTTGTTGTCTGAATCCAATTTCTCTTTTCCCGCTGCCATCTAAGCAGGAAGCAATGTTGTAGTTGCAATAAAAGCATCAACGAATATTGGTTAAGGGTAGTAATCTTCTTGCCTTCTGTACCACTGTACCAGCAAGTTATCCCCCCTGTACGTACTACGAATATCTCATTTCCATTCTCCAGCCTTTAGAGATCCATGGTGTTTTTGTCATGCTTCTTTGAATTCTTTGACTATTTTCTTCTTCACCACCTCCTATGGAATGGCATTCCAGGCCTCCACCACCCTCTTCATAAAGAAATATTTCCTGATGGACATTGAAATTGTCAGTTCAGTGTTCTGCATCAGTCAAAAAAGCAAAGGAAAGGAGCATTCCCAAGAACTGACACACATGGGGTAGATTTTAAAAAGGAGCGCATGGGTGCTTGTTAAAAATCCGTGATCGGCGTGCGCAAGGAGGTGTACAACAGATTTAAACTCCGAGCCGTGCGGCCTTCTCCTGTTCCCTCCCTTGGCCTCGCCCCTTCCCCACCCCTTTTTGCAAGCCCCGGGACTTACATGCATCCCGGGGCTTTACACGCGTTGCCGGGCCTTTTAAAAATCTAGCCCATAACCCCTGAATATTGCAAGTTTGACCATGGCATCTGCATAACTTTACTACTTTTTTAAAGATACAATTTGACACTCTATATCTTCCACTGTAACAGATGGGGTCGTGTATAGATAAATCATGAATACATATTTTCTTTTTCTTTTTTGTATTTGTGATGTAATTTGTTTATTGTAATCTATGATTCAAATAATTTTCCTACATCAAGAATTATACTTACAAATTTTGTTCTGAAAAGTATAAACAAATTAAAAAAAAGAAAAAACTAACAAAAAGATTATTTAGGGGCGGATTTTAAAAGCCCTGCACGCGTAAGGCCCTCGCGTGCCGGCGCACCTATTTTGAATAGGCCGCCGGCGCGCGTAAAGCCCTGGGACGTGCGTAAGTCCCGGGGCTTTCGAAAAGGGGAGGGAGGGGGCGTGTCCGGGGGCGTTCCCGAAACGATGCGGCGTTTCGGGGGCATGCCGCGGTATTTCGGGGGCGGGCCCGGAGGCATGGCGCCGGCCCGGGGGCATGGTCGAGGCCTCCAGAACAGCCCCCGGGACCAGAGGACGGAGCAGGACTGCCGGCCGGTGCGCGCAAAGTTACGCCTGCTTTCAGCTGGCGTAACTTTGCCGACAAAGGTAGGGGGGGGGTTAGATAGGGGAAGGGAGGGGAAGGTGGGGGGAGGGTGAAGGAAAGTTCCCTCCGAGGCCGCTCCGAAATCGGAGCGGCCTCGGAGGGAACAGGCAGCACCGCTGCGCTCAGCGCGCGCAGGTTGCACAAATGTGCACCCCCTTGCACGCGCCGACCCCGGCGCGTGCAAGGGGTTTATGTTTATGTTGACCAGCATCATAAACAGCCTCCTAACCCAAGGAAGCTACCCAGACATTCTAAAAACCGCTTCACTCAAGCCCCTCCTCAAGAAACACAATTTAGACCCAAATGTACCAGCAAATTTCAGACCCATCTCTAACCTCCCATTCGTCGCCAAACTAACGGAGAAACTGGTAAACACACAGCTTTCTGATTATCTGGAAGACCACAAGACCACAAGATTTGTTCGATGTAAAGCGCCGCCACAGGCACTAGTTTCATGTTACGCTGTGAACCGATGTGATATCATTGATGAATGTCGGTATATAAAACTTTTAAATAAAAATAAATAAAATAAGATCTTACACCCTTCGCAATATGGTTTCCGTAAATCACGCAACACTGAAACCCTCCTCATTTCACTAACAGACCATATTATTATGGGGTTAGACAAAGGACACTCCTTCTTACTAGTCCTATTAGACATCTCGGCGGCTTTCGACACCGTCAACCATACCATCCTGTTGGATCGCCTAGCAGATATCGGCATCTCCAGATCTGCTCACAACTGGTTCAAGTCCTTCCTCAGCAATAGGACTTACAAAGTCAAAATCAACAATAAAGAGTCACCCCTAACAAAATCTAATCTTGGCGTACCACAAGGATCTTCTTTATCCCCAACCCTCTTCAACATATACCTCCTCCCCCTCAGCCAACTGTTAACAGATCTCAACCTAATTCATTATCTGTACACAGACGACGTACAGATTCTAATCCCCATAGCAGAATCAATCTCAAAAGCACTCACCCATTGGAATAACTGCCTACTATCCATCACCAATCTACTCAACAGCTTAAACTTGGTCCTCAACGCCTCTAAGACAGAGCTTCTCCTCATCTCCTCAAATGATAACAATATCTCCCAACCATCACCACTCAACTCTCACATCACCTGTAAGCAGGTTAGAGATCTTGGGGTGATTTTAGACAATCGACTAAACCTAAGGAAAATGGACAACACAACAACTAAAGACTGCTTCTACAGATTACAGGTCCTAAAATGACTTAAACCACTCTTATTCTTCCACGACTTCAGGACAGTCCTCCAAGCGCTACTGTTCGCCAAAATAGACTGCTGCAGCACCCTTCTACTAGGACTCCCCTAAATCCACTACCAAACCTCTGCAGATGATTAGGGATGTGAATCGTTTTAGGACGATTAAAATTATTGTCCGATAATTTTAATATCGTCTTAAACCGTTATGGAACACAATACAATAGAGATTCTAACGATTTATCGTTATAAATCGTTAGAATCGTGAGCCGGCACACTAAAACCCCCTAAAACCCACCCCCGACCCTTTAAATTAAATCCCCCACCCTCCCGAACCCCCCCCAAATGACTTAAATAACCTGCGGGTCCAGCGGCGGTCCGGAACGGCAGCGGTCCGGAACGGGCTCCTGCTCCTGAATCTTGTTGTCTTCAGCCGGCGCCATTTTCCAAAATGGCGCCGAAAAATGGCGGCGGCCATAGACGAACACGATTGGACGGCAGGAGGTCCTTCCGGACCCCCGCTGGACTTTTGTCAAGTCTCGTGGGGGTCAGGAGGCCCCCCACAAGCTGGCCAAAAGTTCCTGGAGGTCCAGCGGGGGTCAGGGAGCGATTTCCCGCCGCGAATCGTTTTCGTACGGAAAATGGCGCCGGCAGGAGATCGACTGCAGGAGGTTGTTCAGCGAGGCGCCAGAACCCTCGCTGAACGACCTCCTGCAGTCGATCTCCTGCCGGCGCCATTTTCCGTACGAAAACGATTCGCGGCGGGAAATCGCTCCCTGACCCCCGCTGGACCTCCAGGAACTTTTGGCCAGCTTGTGGGGGGCCTCCTGACCCCCACGAGACTTGCCAAAAGTCCAGCGGGGGTCCAGAAGGACCTCCTGCCGTCCAATCGTGTTCGTCTATGGCCGCCGCCATTTTTCGGCGCCATTTTGGAAAATGGCGCCGGCTGAAGACAACAAGATTCAGGAGCAGGAGCCCGTTCCGGACCGCTGCCGTTCCGGACCGCCGCTGGACCCGCAGGTTATTTAAGTTATTTGGGGGGGGGTTCGGGAGGGTGGGGGATTTAATTTAAAGGGTCGGGGGTGGGTTTTAGGGGGTTTTAATGTGCCCGTTTTGCGATTTTTAGATTTTTAGATTTTTCACGATTTTTCACGATTTTTCACGATATTTTACCCCCCCAAACGGCAACAATACGATTCCCTCCCCCTCCCAGCCGAAATCGATCGTTAAGACGATCGAGGACACGATTCACATCCCTACAGATGATACAAAATGCGGCAGCAAGATTGTTGACCAGTACCAGCCGCTGCGAACACATCTCACCCATACTCAGGAACCTACACTGGTTACCAGTTAATTTCAGAATTTTATACAAATCAATCACCTTAATCTACAAAACCATCCATCATCAACTTCAACTTGACCTGGAAATACCATTCAAACTCCACTCCTCTAACAGACCAACTAGAGATATTTACAAAGGCACTCTCAATGTTCCCCCCACTAAAGCCACACGCCTCGCTACGACCAAAGACAGAGCCTTTTCGATAGCAGGCCCATCTATCTGGAATAGCATCCCATCAAATCTCAGACTGGAGCCTTGCCTTTTAACTTTCAGAAAAAGACTTAAAACTTGGCTCTTTCACCAAGCCTTCCCTGAACCACCAGACAATTACTAGTTGGCCTTCATTCCTACCTGGTCTGGCACTCTGTTTCTCGAAGAAAAAATGGACTCTGAGACTTTCAGGTTAAAGCACCGTTTTTAAGTTTTTTTAACTTGTACACTCTATGGTAACAATACTTTTACCGGCCTTTCTTCTTTCCAGCTTGTTGTAAGCTCCCAAGTTCTCTCCCCCTGTTGATTGTAACTTTGACTTATTCCTACCATTATTATCTTTCGTTTACTTGAATTGTTACTCTAGTTTCCCCTTTGTTAAACTGTAAACCGATCGGATATGGTTATTTACTATGAAGGTCGGTATAAAAAACTGTTAAATAAATAAATAAATAAAATATACACAAAATGAGAATAAAAATATTAAAAAGATAAGAGTACAAGAATTAAACCTGCTATTAATTGCATCAGTAGCATGGGATCTTCTTAGTGTTTGGGTAATTGCCAGGTTCTTATGGCCTGGTTTTGGCCTCTGTTGGAAACAGGATGCTGGGCTTGATGGACCCTTGGTCTGACCCAGCATGGCAATTTCTTATGTTCTTATGTTCTTAACCTCACAAGGTGACATCCAGAGCTGAGAAAAAAAATGACCTTAAGATACCACCTGAATTCTCTTCCATAAATATTAAAAAAAACAAACAAACATTGAGAGACAAGACCTCCTATTCCCAAGGACTTTAGTTGACATAATAAAATTGCAGCAAAATCAAGAACTATAACCTCCTCCTCCCCCTTATCCAGAAGTCCATGTAAATTACCTAATAAGGAGTTTAAAAGTGTCTCTGTTATGAAAAACAACAGATCACAACATATCATATACTCTTTTTCAGGTATGACTAAATAACTTCCAACAAAACAATACATCCAGATACTCCCACTATCAAAATATTAACTTTTAAATAAATATATATATTTCTTAAAACTTTTTCTTTATAACTACTTATAATAGTCTTTTTCCAATTGCTAAGAATTGATACTTTGTGTGTATTTCACTTTCTAGTGAAGAAAAAATTCCAAGTAATGAAGAATAAAACAACTGAAAACCTAGCTAAATACAGAAAACACCTAGCCTACTATAAATAAGTAATTGTCAATGCAAAGAAACAATGTTAAATCACTAAAATAGAAAAATTTGCAAATAACCTGAGAACCTTGTTTACCATAGTAAAATATCTCACAAATGAGAAATCTGACTCTCCCCAAAACCTACCAGTAAATAGATGTAATAAAATAGCTACATTCTTCAAAGACAAAATTATGAACCTAAACACAAAGATTCAAAAAATGACTAACCAAAAAATTAAAATGCAAAAAAGAGATGTTAAACAATGGACGACATTCAATGAAATATCAGAACTAGAAGTTGAATCTATGCTAAAAAAGCTAAACCCTGCCCCACATGCACATGACATAATACCAACCACAGACTTAAAAAAATTGGCTAACACAGTCTCTCCAATATTAACAAATATCATTAATTTATCCTTAAATGAAGGAACCATGCCAGATACACTAAAAGGGGCAATCGTCAAACCAATTTTAAAGAAAAAAAACAGCGATCCACTCATCCTGAGCAATTATAGACCAGTGTCAAACCTACCTCTAATTGCAAAATTAATAGAAAAAACTATACAAAATCAATTAGCAGAACACTTAGGGGTAGATTTTATAAATCTGTGCCCATGCGTACTTTTGTTCACGCACCAGGCGCAAACAAGAGTACGCGGGATTTTAATAGATACGCACGTAGCTGCGCATATCCATTAAAATCCGGGGCCGGTGCACGCAAGGCTGCCCAAAATCGGCAGCCTGCATGCGCCGAGCCGCACAGCCTGCCTCCGTTCCCTCTGAGGCCGCTCCGAAATCGAAGCGGCCTCGGAGGGAACTTTCCTTCCATCTCCCCCACCTTCCCCTACCTAACCCACCCCCCAGCCCTATCTAACCCCCCCCTACCTCTTGTACAAGTTATGCCTGCCCGAATCAGGCGTAACTTCCGTGCACCGAGCCGGCCACCGGCACACAATTCCCAGGCCCGGGAGTCGTTTCAGAGGCCTCGGCCATGCCCCCGAAATGCCCCCGGGCCGGAACCACGCCCGTGGCCCCACCCCCAAATGACGTGCCTCCACGACACACCCCCCGACATGCCCACCCAGGAAAGCCCTGGGACTTACGTGCATCCCGGGGCTTGCGCACGCCACCAAGCCTACTCAACATAGGCTCAGCGCACGCAGGAGGTACTTTGGCCAGGTTTTCGGGGGGTACGCGCATATCTTATGCGCGTACCCCTTTGAAAATCTGGCCCTTAGAGAGCAATAATATCCTGTACCCATCACAACATGGTTTTCGCAAAAACTACAGCACTGAAACACTACTGCTTGCGCTAACAGACAATATCATGAGAGGTTTTGACAGCAGTAAACATTACATTTTAGTGATGCTAAACCAGTCAGAGGCATTTGATACAGTAAGTCATGACATCCTATTAAACAGATTAGAAGAAATAGGATTAAGCAACAAAACAATCAAATGGTTCAGATCATATCTAAATAACAGATACTTCCAAGTACAGATCAAAGACGTAATGTCAGAAAAAATAAACCTTCAAACAGTAGTTCCACAGGGATCAGCCCTATCTGCCACACTATTCAACATATACATGCTGCCATTATGTCACCTGCTAGCTGGACTGGGCATCTCACATTACATATGCACTGATGATATTCAATTAATACTTCCCATCGATGACACAGTTCAAAAAACATTATATATAGCCATCATGTATCTAGATATCATCAAACAGCTACTAAACCAAATGGAATTAGTTATTAATATAGAGAAAACAGAATTTCTATATTTAGAACGTAAAAACATATGGATCATTCAAAACCTAATCACACTCAAAAACAAGCAAAAAATAGAATTAGCTGAGAAAGTAAGAAACCGTGGAGTGATAATTGATACGGAACTAAGTATGAAACAACATATATCTTTAAAAGTATGGGAAGGAAACGCCAAACTTATGACTCTTAGAAGACTAAAACCACTGCTAATGCCTACCAACTTCCAATCAGTGTTACAAGCTTTAATTTTTGCAAGCACTGACTATTGTAATACCCTTCTACTGGGTTTACCATATACCACGAAAAGACCACTCCAGATACTGCAAAACACGGCTTGGGGGGGGGGGGGGGGGGGGATTTTACAACATGCAGACGGCGACGCAATTGGCCCTATTCCCTGTTCCCTCCCAGATTGCCTCAGTAAAGGAGTGGACTGGGAGGGAATTTCCTAAACCCCCTACCTAACCTGCCTCCCTTTTCCCCTACTAATCCTGACCCCTAAAACCCCGCTATACACCCTATATTTTTTTGTTTTTTTATTTTCCCATAGTGAGGAGTATCAGCAGGATGCGTGGGCCAGTGAGCTCCTGCCTAATGGCGCTGTCCCTGCCCGCCCATTCCCTGCCCACATCCCACCCAGACCCTGCTTCTGGCCTGCCCCTTTTTCCCAAGCCCTTTCTTCTGTGCATACCGGGAGATACATGGGTGGCTGGGGGCCTATGAAGATCTGAACGGCGAGCTCGTGGCCCAGCCAAGCGCATATCTCCTGGATTTTAGCGCTTAGGGCTTTTAAAATTAGCCCTTTCATTTTTTTTCTTTACTACTCAAAATCTTTTCAGACCCTCAAATGTACTTAGTAATATTTTTCATTTTATTGTTTAAAATCTATCACTCTTAAAATCTTTATATATATTTTTTTTTCAAAATAATTTTTCTTTATTGGGAAGAAACAGCGACAAACAGTGGAACAAAACACCCCTTTACACCAGGATACTAAGGGAGCTTAGAGATGTGCTGGCGGGTCTGCTGGAAGGTCTGTTCAATAGATTCCTGGAAACAGGAGTGGTGCCACGAAATTGGAGAAGAGTGGTTGTGGCCCCTCATCACAATGGTGGTAGTAGAGAGGAGGCTGGAAATTATAGGCCAGTTAGCCTCAAATTGGTGTAGGGAAAATTAATGGAGATTTTGCTGAAGGAAACGATAGTGAATTGTCTATAATGCCCTGAATTGCTGAACCCGGAGCAGCATGGATTCACCAGGGAAAAGGCCCTGTTAGACAAATCTGATTGATTTTTTTGATTATGTGAATACAGAGTTGAATTAAGAAAAACACTCAATGTGATGTACTTGCCTTTCAGCAAAGCTTTTGTTATGGTCCTGCATAGGAAGCTCATGAAAAAAATGAGAAGCTTGGGAGTGGACGTCAAAGTGGTGGAGTGGATTACAAACTGGTTGACTGACAGGAGACAGCCTGTAATGATAAATTGAACCTATTATGAAGTATTACATCGGCCGGTCACGGAGCTCGCAACCTGCCTGCCTCACCTCCCCTCTGTCCTGCCGGGGGTGGTTCCTGGAGCTGCTTCAGGGCAGGGGGAGCGTTCCCAGCACTGCCCCCTCTTTGCGGCTCTGTCCGCCGTCGGAGTGCCGCGGGTTGCAGCAGGAGAAGCCGCCACCATTGGTCCCATGCACCCGGGTTCCCAGACGTGCGTGAGCGGCTCTCTACTTTTTTAATGGGTCCACGGCAAGTCGGCTGTCATCCCTTCTTTTTTATGTCATCTCTCCAGGTCCCTATTTTAGGCGAGCCCTGACCAGCAGAACTCACCTTGGCAACTGCTCAGCTTCCAAGCTGTTTGCCAGTTGTTTGCCCACGTCTTCTTGCCTGTGTTCCGCTTTGGATTTTCTCAAGACCCTGACCTTTGCTTTGCCTGACCACATTTTGGATTATCTCCAGCCCCTGACCTTTGCTTCACCTGACTACGCTTCTGACTTTCTCCAGACCCTGATCTTTGCTTCACCTGACCACGCTTTGGATTATCTCCATACCCTGACCTTTGCTACGCTGACCACCCTATGAATTGCCTTAAATTCTGTTCACCTCTTGTCTGATTCCACCTGCTGATGGTGG
Source organism: Rhinatrema bivittatum (assembly GCF_901001135.1). Taxonomy (NCBI): domain Eukaryota; kingdom Metazoa; phylum Chordata; class Amphibia; order Gymnophiona; family Rhinatrematidae; genus Rhinatrema; species Rhinatrema bivittatum. The sequence goes on from NC_042616.1 coordinate 746,891,732, forward strand.
GGTCCTGAGGGGCCCAACCCCTGAGGTGGCATCTTCCCCATCTCGGTCCAAGGGTCCACAAAGCCTACGAACCGTAACAGATTGCCAAGGCCATGGACCCGGCAGATCTGTCTGCTCTCCAGGCTATACTGGGCCTGGCCCAGAAGATCCAGAAACAGCAATGATTCCTTGAGGCTTTGGCTACATCCATTGAACATCTAAATGCTCAACTAGACTCACAAACGGTGGACTAGACTGCCTTGAAGTTGGTTCCCGGCCTCGTTCTGAAGCTCCAGAATCTCCAATCGACTCTAGAACTGATAGTGGTGGGTGTAAACTGTCTTCCCGCCCATCAAGATCTCATGACCCAGCTTAATGCCCCACCCCCATCCCCAGTGGCACCCGTATCGGTCTCTGATTCAGGTCGGGTGGTCATTCCTTTGCCAGCACCACCTCATTACTCAGGAGACCCTAAGTGGTGTCTAGGTGTTTTAAATCAATGCCACATGCATTTTATCCTCCAGTCTGCACTTTTTCCAAGTGACTTGGTCAAGATGACCTTTATTATTTCCCTTTTGGATGGCAAAGCCTTGGCTTGGGCTTCCTCCTTATGGGAATGCTCCAATCCCTTGCTCTCTAATCTGACACAATTTGTCTCCACCTTTAAACAGGTATTTGAAGAACCTAGAAGGCTCCCAGTCATGGGCTCCAACTTTCTATGTCTGCAACAAAGGCTCTGCTCCCTGAACGATTAAGTGATCACATTTTGTACTTTGACCATGGAGCTAAATTGGCAGGGGGCAGCTTACACGCCATGTTTCTAGAGGGCTTAGCTCCCCAAATTAAGGATGAGATTGCAGCACGATAACTTCCTACTTTCCTCGAAGGCTCATTGATCTCTCTGGAAGATCGACCGACAACTCCAAGAACGGGCTCTGGAGAATCGCCCTACTCAGTGGGTTCATGTCAAGGAATCGCTCTTCTCTGGCACTGACCATTCCTTGCCCTCGGACAAACTGATGCAACTAGGTCGCGGCTACTTCACGATTGCAGAAAACTCCCTTCATCGTCAATTAGGGCTTTGTCTTTATTGCGGTAACTCCACACACTTGCTGTCCCATTGCCCAGAAAAGAAGAAGGCAACTCCTCGCTGAGAGACATTGGAGTCGGTAACTCTCGGTCTCACCACAACCTCACCCCTGTTCCTATTGGCCACTTCATTGGAATTGTCCTCTACCTGCGTTTCCACCCAAGCCCTAGTGGACTCCGGCGCTGGGGGGAACTTTATCCAGCAGGACCTCATGGATCAATTTCAAATCCCTACATGTCCTTTGAAGCCTCCATTGGCTCTCTCCTTGGTCCATGGGGACTTACTTCCAGGTGTGGTGACACGGGCTACACAACCCCTTACTTTGAAAATTGGACCGGATCACTCTGAGATCATCTCTTTCTACATTCTCCCTATGGCCATGAATCCTGTAATTCTGGGTCTACCATGGCTGCAGAAGCATCAGCCACATTATGACTGGGTCATGGCCGACTTGATTCAGTGGGGACCGCGGTGTTTGGAGTCTTGTCTTGAACCGGTGGAATCTCTCAGATCCCTAACCGTGGCCACCGCTTTCCCTAATTTAGTTCTTCCTTCGTAAGAAGTCTCAGGAGACTCAGACCAGGCCTTTCCCTCTCCAGAGGAATGTCTTGAGGGTGGTTTTTACCCAGTTGAAGGAACAACTGACAAAAAAGTCTGCCGAACATGAGGCCTTAGTGAAAAAACATTATCTAGCCATGAAAGCATTTGGGATTCTCCTAACCTACAAGGAAGAGGAGATCCAGAAGTTGCACTCCCGTTGGCAACTTGAGAAGGAAAAGGAGCCATTTCTCTATGGCTCCCCTGATTCCATCAAGACTCCTGCTCACTCCTCGGGGCAGTACTAAGACGGTCTTTCCTCTGTGTCCTGTGGGACATCCGCCCATGAATCTGCAAGAACTAAAGAATAACTAGTTCCCTGGCTACTTAGACTCCCAGAGGGGGGGTCTAGAGGAGGGGGTACTGTTACGTCGGCCGGTCGCAGAGCCTGCAACCGGCCTACGTCACCTTTCATCTGTCCTACTGGAGGTGGTTCCCGGAGCTGCTGCAGGGCAGGGGGAGTGTTCCCAGCACCCGGCTTCCCAGGCGTGTGCGCGTGCCTCTCTACTTTTTTTAAAGGGCCCGTGGCAAGTCAGTTGTTGGCCCTTCTTTTTTACGTCATCTCTCCAGGGCCCTGTTTTAGGCGAGCCCTGACCAGCAGGACTCGTATTGGCAACTTCTCAGCTTCCTAGATGTTTGCCAGTTACTTGCCCATATCTTCTTGCCCATGTTCCACTTTGGATTGTCTTCAGACCCTGACCTTTGCTTCACCTGACTATGCTTCGGACTTTCTCCAGACCCTGACCTTTGCTTTGCCTGACCACGCTTTAGATTATCTCCAGAAGTCCTGATTTCACTCCTTGTGACCTTGGGCAAGTCACTTTACCCTCCATTGCCTCAGGTACAAAACTTAGATTGTAAGCCCTCTGGGGATAGGGAAATACTGACAGTACCTGAATGTAAACCGGTGTGATATCTCGATTGAGATCAAATGTCGGTATATAAAAATAATAAATAATAAATAAATAAATAAATACATCTCCAGACCCTGACCTTTGCTATGCCTGACCACCCTACGAACTGCCTTAAACTCTGACTACCTCTTGTCTGATTCCGCCTGCCAACGGTGGGGTCCTGAGGGGCCCAACCGCTCAGGTGGCATCTTCCCCATCTCAGTCCAAGGGTCCACAAAGCCTATGAAGAGAGAATGGTGTTAAGTGGAATACCTCAAAATTGATTTTGGCACGTGGCTGTTTTCTAAGTCAACTTGATTAATAGCCGGTAATGGACTTCTCCTCCAAGAATTTATCCAAACCTCTTTTAAATCCAGCACACTAGCTGCTCTAACTACATCCCCTGGCAATAAATTCCAGAGTTTAATTGTGCGTTGAGTGAAAAAGAACTTTCTCTGATTAGTTTTAAATGTGCCACATGCTAACTTCACAGAGTGCCCCCTAGTCCTTCCATTACCTGAAAGAGTAAACAACCGATTCACATTTATTTATTTATTTATTTAAAAACTCTTCTATACTGTCGTTGAGTTAGATAACCATCACAACGGTTTACAAAAAGACACATTAACGAAAAATATGAGTGGTATAGATTACAAATTAACCATGTGCCATCATAGAACGGTAACTATTTAGTGTCAAAAACTATGTGTGTCAGTTAAGTTTATTTGTTCGGAACATATTATGTGGTTTTAATTTAACATTAAAATGCATTTTGTAGGTCAAAAGTAATAACTTCTAGTTTGGTGCGTCCTTATCATTCAACCGTTTTTCTCCTTATCTTTACCTTTGTAAAAGGCTTGTTTAAATAGCCAGGTTTTCAGATTAGTTTTCAATATTTCAAATTTCTCTGCAACCTTATTTCGAGTGGCATGGTGTTCCATAGCATGGGGCCAGATAGCGAAAGTGCTCTTTCCCTTACTTGCATGAGGCGTGCTGATTTGACAGAGGGGACAGTTAGTAAAGCCTTATTAGCAGATCTCAGGTTTCTTTGCGGTACATGTACGCGCAGTGCAGTGTTGAGCCAGTCTGCTTTTTCATCATGGATTAGTTTATGAATTATACATAGTGTCTATTATTGTATTCTTTGTTCAATTGGAAGCCAGTGTAAATCGACGAGTGTTCCTGTAAAGTGGTCATTCTTTTTTTTTTTTGCCAGTCAAAATTCTAGCAGCTGAATTTTGTAATATTTGTAGTGGCCGAACAGTAGATTGTGGTAGTCCTAAAAGCAGGGAGTTACAATAATCTGTACTTGCAAAGATCATTGCCTGTAGAACTGTGTGAAAATTGTTTAGTGTTAGTAGAGGTTTTAGTCTTCTCAGGATCATTAGTTTCGCATATCCTTCTTTTATTTTCAGTGAAATGTGTTGTTTCAAGTTTAGCTCAGGGTTAATTATTACTCCTAGATTTCGTACTTTTAATGCTAACTCAATGGTTTGAATATTATTGATAGTGATTGTTGGTTGTGTATGATGTATGTTTTTAAGTTCAAGGTGTACGAATTCTGTTTTGTCGATGTTTATTACCAGTTCCATCTGATTTAAGAGCTGTTTGATTATTTTCAAATTTATCTGTTCTAGTCCTCTCATGATTTTAAATACCTTTATCATATCCCCCTCAGCTGTCTCTTCTCCAAGCTGAACAGTCCTAACCTCTTTAATCTTTCCTCATAGGGGAGCTGTTCCATCCCCTTTATCATTTTGGTTGCCCTTTTCTGTACCTTCTCCATCACAACTAAATCTTTTTTGAGATGCAGCGACCAGAATTATACACAGTATTCAAGGTGCAGTCTCACCAAGAAGCGATACAAAGGCATTATTACTTTTTCTGTTTTATTCACTATTCCCTTCCTAATAATTCCTAATAGGGATGTGAATCATTTTTTGACGATTTAAAACAATCGTCAGATATATTTTAAATCGTCAAAAATCATTAGAGCCGCGATACAATAGCAATTCCCCTGATTTATCGTCAAAAAATCGTAAATCGGGGGGGGGGGGGGGGAGGACGGGAAAACAGGCACACCAAAACAACGACGTCGCCCGTATGACATAGTGAGGGCAAAGGTAGCGCCGGCGCCATTTTGAATATTGGCAATACGGCTCGCGTGCAGGAGGTAGCTCCTGGACCCCCGCTGGACTTTTGGCAAGTCTTGTGGGGGTCAGGAGGCCCCCCCAAGCTGGCCAAAAGTCCCTGGGGGTCCAGCGGGGGTCCGGGAGCAATTTCCTGCACTCGTGACGTCGGGAGCCAGGAACCAAAATGGCGCCGGCGCTACCTTTACCCGGTAAGGGCAAAGGGCCACCGGTGCCATTTCTATTAACGCAGCCGTGGCCCGAGAGCAGGAGATCGCGCTAGGACCCCCCCCCCACTGGACCCCAGGTAATTTAAAAACATTTTGGGGGGTTCGGGAGGGTGGGGGATTTGTTTTAAAGGGTCGGGGTGGGTTTTAGGGTTGTTTTGGTGTGCCGGTTTTCCCGCCCTCCCCGATTTACGATTTTTATGATTTAAAAAAAACCAAAAACATGACGATCAGATTTCCCTCCCACCCCCCAGCCAAAATCGATCATTAAGACGAACGATCACACGATTCACATCCCTAATTCCTAACATTCTGTTTGCTTTTTTGACTGCCGCAGCACACTGAGCCTTAACATAAGGCATGGGGATTACTACCCTTAACCAATTAGTGTTGATGCTTGTAATGCAACTGCAATATCATTCTCTTCTTTGACTGTGAGGAAAAAAGGGAATTGGATTCAAAAGACAGCCAACACTGGGCCCCAACTTTTACGGTTTGGGTACTGATTTGTAGACATTAGGGATAAAGCCATGTCCAAAAGCAAAGCACATTCAAGCAGCAATGTCTGAATTATTAAGAAGGCTGCTCACCCCATAAAAATGTTGCTAATAGTAATTTTGTAAATATTGCTACTCTTAACATAAGGCTTGGGGGTAACTTGCACAGAGTGGTATTTACTACCATAAGAAACTTGCTGGGCAGACTGGATGGACCATTTGGTCTTTTTCTGCCATCAATACTATGTTTCTAGTAGTCACATATATCTTGCTAATATACTGAAAGATGTGTAAATATTTTTTAAGGGGAAGAAGTCCACTAAGAAATCTAAGGGAAAGTGAGAAGATGTCTGAGTGGCTAAGAAAGGAAAAGGAGAGTCAACACAAGATGACAATGTTGGCTATGGCCATATCATTTTCTAACAGGCAGGACAAGTGAGTTGCAGTAACCCTGCTGGCCATCAGGACTTAATTTAATTTATTTTATTTTTATTTAACAGTTTTTTATACCGACCTTCATAGTAGTTTACCATATCGGATCGGTTTACAGTTTAACAAAGGGAAAAACTAGAGTAACAATTCACGTAAATGAAAGATAACAATAAGTAGGAATAAGTCAAAGTTACAATCAACAGGGGGAGAGAACTTGGAAGCTTGCAACAAGCTGGAAAGAAGAAAGGTCGGTAAAAGTATTGTTACCATAGAGTGTACAAATTAAAAAACTTAAGAACAGTGCTTTAACCTGAGTGTCTCAGAGTCCATATTTTCTTTGAGAAACGGAGTGCTAGACCGGGTAGGAATAAGTCCAACTAGTAATTGTCTGGTGGTTCAGGGAAGGCTTGGTGAAAGAGCCAGGTTTTAAGTCTTTTTCTGAAAGTTAAAAGGCAAGGCTCCAGTCTGAGATTTGATGGGATGCTATTCCAGATAGATGGGCCTGCTATCGAAAAGGCTCTGTCTTTGGTTGTAGTGAGGCGTGTGGCTTTAGTGGGGGGAACATTAAGAGTGCCTTTGTAGATATCTCTAGTTGGTCTGTTAGAGAAGTGGAGTTTGAATGGTATTTCCAGGTCCAATTGAAGTTGATGATGGATGGTTTTGTGGATTAAGGTGATTGATTTGTATAGAATTCTGAAATTTACTGGTAACCAGTGTAGGTTCCTGAGTATAGGTGAGATGTGTTCGCAGCGGCTGGTACTGGTCAACAATCTTGCATGAGAACACAAGAAGATGAAAGATTGGGAAAGGAAGTTCAAACATATTTCCCCTACTGCTAAAAGAGTAGGATGATGACAGCAGCATCAATAAAGTAAAGATAAGGGGGGTCTGATGATAATAAAAAGAAACCCCTGATCTCTAAAATAATCTATACATGTTTTTTTAAGCTTCCATAGGAACATAAGTCTAATAAATAAATAAATAATTTTGCTAGTGTTATTTGTCACAAAAGATCCTGAGCAAAGTTCCTATTTGTTAAGTAACTTTGAAACAAGAAGGAAAGCTGACAAGCAATACAGGGTGGGAATATCTGAATTAGAATATCCCATTTAGGAAATACAGAACTGATGACCTTTAAACCTATGGCTTCATGAGATGACCTCAGAGGCCTGTAAAAGGAAGATAAATCCAGTGCCTCCTTTCAGGTGGGTTTATTAAAAATAGGCACACCTGTCAATGCAGAGAGTTTACAGATTGTAAAACTCAAGGAGATATATATGGAATCCCTGTGTATTCTGACATACCTTCTCTTCCTATGGTTTTGTGATCCTGTCTATGCAGTGCTTTAGACAATCTAGAGATAATAGAGCTCCTATCTCACAGGCATGGTAAGGACTTTGTGCCTCATTAATTATATCTGTCATCATCATTACCATCATCCTACATACATACATTTATTTCACATCTTCCTGCACAAGCCACTGAAAGTGAGATGCAACAAAAATATATAATAATATTCAAACATCAAATATAAATTTACAATGGTTACCATCAAAAGTAAATAATATATCATCATAAAATTAACTCATGAACATTAATTGCACATTAAGACAAAAAAATCAAATAAAATGGGCTTAAAAATCCATTCTGACTGTATCTGATCTAGAAAAGCCTGCATAAAAAAACAGAATTTCACCATTTTCTTAAACTGCTCCAAGTCATTAGTAAAATTAACTTCTCTGGGTATTGGTAATGAATTCCACATAACTGGGGCTCAGTAGGAGAAGGCATATTGCCAGGTCCTTGACAGTTTAGTTACCTTTACAAGAGGCACATCAAGAATTCCTTCTGAAAAAAGAGTGAGTGCAAAGTAGTATAACAAAAGAGAGAAATGGTAAAATATATTCAGGCTTGATTATGCAGTGTCTTAAACACTAACATCAGTACCTTGAATTGGACTCTCCAAAAAAAAAAAAAATAACTTGGAGCAAGGGCAAGCTTTTCAACACTGGAGAAATATTACCTCTTTTTCTAACCTCCGTCACTATAGCAATTCCTCTGTTGTGTATTAATTGCAGTTTGTTAACAGTTTCAGAGGAAGATCCAGGATGGTAATTTTAAAATGGTCCATTCAAGAAGTATTGTCAAGGCTGACTTTAACAGATATGGTTGCAACCTCTGAATTGACTTGAATACAAACTATAGTGTCCCAGAAATATTAACAATATTGTGTTCCATGGATGTTTTTTTTGCTCAGGATCACTATTAAGCTACAGACTCACTTTCCTCATGGCAATATCATACTATCAGTTGTGAAAGAGATATTGAATTCTGACAAACTTTGCTTTGTCACTATAAAGACTTCCATCTTTGATGGATTTAGCATTCATTCATTTTGAATCATTCAATGCTTGATAGCTTCTAATCCAATCTACACTCATCAAAACATTCAAGTCTAAAGTAATATACAGCAGAGTATCATCTGCATACATATAGAACCTGAAACCATGCTTTTGCAATAGCACAATTTCAGATAAAAACTGAATTATTAGAGGGGAAAAATTGGAACTCTATAATTAAGTGGATGAGGGCACAAGCAGATAGCATCTAATGCAACCATTTGCACATCATCCTAGAGAAATGATCTAAATCATTTTAGGACCACTTTTTCAAACCTTTAATTTTTCTATTCTATAATCTATTATATTAAAAGCCATGTTCAAATCTAGAAAAATTAGTAATGCTGCCATGCCTTATCAAAGGTTCTTAAAAACTCATCTACTAGAGCTGCCACTATAGTTTCAGTTAGGCATGTGCAGCAAAAAAAAAAAATGTTTTGTTTGACAATGCATTTCACGGGGGACCCAATTCATTTTTTAAATTTCAAAACAAAAAGAAATTAGCTAGATTTTTTGTACTGCTTTTTAGCACTTCAAATTGGATTACATTCAGATACTATAGGTATTTCCCTATCCCCAGAGGGCTTACAATCTAATTTTGTAACAGAGGCAATGGAGGATAACATGACTTTCCCCAAGGTCACAAGGAGCAATAGTGAGATTTGAACCCTGGTTTCTAGCTTATTGTTCTAACCACTAGCCTATTCCTACTTTGCCATTAAGTTCAATAGGGGAAGCATTACAGCCTATATTGGTTAGCTGAATAGCCTCCAGAATTGGGGGTTTCTAATAAATTGTCTTAGAACAGTGAGAAGAAATCATCAGAAGGGGAATGAATTCCTAGGTACCTAGAAAGACAGAAAACCGGATAGTAGCACCAAAATTGGCATGAATAGTCTAAGATTCTGTAAAGGAGCATTGCTAGCATGAGTTCTCCAAATCATTGTGAGAGGAATAAAAAGTATCAAAAGTGAGAAACACCCCAAGGATCCAAAAGAGGGTACCAGCAATAGTGACATGAAACCTTGATGGCATCTTGAGTGCCAACCTGGCACCAAAAGAGGCACCAGCATCCTCAGACAGTATGGAGGGGTAAAGAAGCAGAAAAGGTAGCAGAAAAAAAATAAGGCAGGCACTGATAAAGGAGCCAAGCAGCACAAGCTTCAAGACTCCAAAGCAACATGAGAGATGCAAAGCATCCCCCAAGAGTGGCAAAGTATAAGGTCCGAGGTATGACAGCAAGGCACGGTGGCAAGGAGAACTGCAAGGTTCAAGGTCTGTACATGGAAGCAAGGCTGAGTGACACAAAGATCCCCAAGCTGTGGGTGGAATTTGGATTTTCTTGTGAAAATGAAAATGATATTACATGTAGTGCGTGGAAATGCCCCCTGGGACATCGTGTATATGCTTTTCATTTTTGTAGGTTCTCAAAATGTCGGGTTTAAGCGCATTAATATCGTCTTGCCAGCCCGCATATAACCCACATATACACCTTGTAGAATCTTGAGTATTTGAGACCTCGGGTCCGACCTCAGAAGTTGCTGTTTTTTGCGATGGCCCTGGGGAGACAAAACCCATCCTTTTTACGGTTTCACATGTAAGAGAGTCCATCCGGGACTCCTTGCTTTAAAGCTTTATTATTGAGATAAGCATTGCTTCGCCGCAACTTGAGCTGCAGATTCATCCTCTCTAAGAATTTTTGGAATTGGTCCCCCTGACGCAGCTTGACGCGAAACACGGCCGTGTCGGGGCTCCATATGATTACTTGCCTTGTACTCCACAATTTAAGTTCAGTGCACTATGGGGCGGATTTTAAGAGCCCTGCTCGCGTAAATCCGCCCGGATTTACGCGAACAGGGCCTTGCGCGCCGGTGCGCCTATTTTATATAGGCCTGCCGGCACGCGCAGAGCCCCGGGACTCGCGTAAGTCCCGGGGTTTCTCGAGGGGGGCGTGTCGGGGGCGGGGTCGATCGGCGCGGCGTTTTCGGGGCGGGACGTGGCATTTCGGGGGCGGGCCCGGGGGCGTGGTTTCGGCCCGGGGCGGTCCGGGGGCGTGGTCGCGCTCTCCGGAACTGCCCCCGGGTTGCGTCTAGGCGCGCCAGCGGCCCGCTGGCGCGCGGGGATTTACTTCTCCCTCTGGGAGGCGTAAATCCCCCGACAAAGGTGGGGGGGGGGGTTTAGACAGGGCCGGGGGGGTGGGTTAGGTAGAGGAAGGGAGGGGAAGGTGAGGGGAAGGCGAAAGCAAATTCCCTCCGAGGCCGCTCTGATTTCGGAGCTTTCAGAGCGGCCTCGGAGGGAACGGAGATAGGCTGCGCGGCTCGGCGTGCACCGGCTACACGAAATCGGCAGCCTTGCGTGCGCCGATCCGGGATTTTAGCAGATACGCGGGGCTACGCGCGTATCTACTAAAATCCAGAGTACTTTTGTTTGCGCCTGATGCGCCTACAAAAGTACGCGAGGGCGCCCTTTTTTTAAAATCTACCCCTATAGCTGTGTGCACACATTAAAATATTAGGGTTCCGGTTAAAGTGGTATTGTCCAGTTTAATTGTTTGCCGCACATTATTTTGCTGTGAATCGTTTAACAATGACAGAGGGTTTTTAGTCATGACGTGTTTTCTTTTTTAATAGAAAATATTTCCTATATTTTGTAATTGAACTGTGGGCTGTTGCACTTCCTGATTTTGTGGTTTTGCATAAGTTCTTTCTTACCCCTAGATTTATCAAAATGCTATATTATAGTGGAAATGGCGCCCACTATAAAAAAAAAAAAAAAAAGAGGGTGGTTAGGCTAATTTCCAAGATCCAACATCACGTAGGTAATTTCCACATCACTCGCTATGTTATCGCATTTTATGCTATGTTATCGTGTTGCACGCTATGTTATGTTGCATAGTGCATCAGTGTGTCATGTGTCATTAGCCGCGTTGCGCACTATTAGCCACAGCTCGCGTTGTTTTATGCATGTTGCAAAATTTTTTTGTTTTATTTATATACCCACTTCCTGCAGCTGCCTCTTTGAAAAAATGTTGGCAGTAGGAGAGAGGAGGTGAAGAGTTGTTGGAGATAGTTGGAGCTTTTCATACGATTACTGAGTGGGTTGTCCTGTTTTGCGTTATAATCTGTTTCCCTTTCTCATGGTCTTATTTGTCATTTTGTGTGTGTGAAAGTTTTGTTTGTCAAGTTTGTCTGTTGGTCTTTTTGTGTGGAGGAGTGAAAAGGCATGTGGAGGAGGATTGGAGAAGTGAGGAGGCATATGAACGTGCAGTGGAGGAATGAGGAGGCATGTGGAGGAGGAGTAAGGAGTGTAGAAAAGTGTGGAAGAGTGGTGGTTATTAAGAGGATGGAGCACGAGAAGCATAGGAAGAGAGGAGATGCATGAGGAGACGAGGGGAAGGAGGGAAGAGAGGAGAAGTGAGGACAAGGGCAGGTCTGCTTTGAGAAGGAGGAGTAGGAGTAGGGCCAGAGACAGGACCAAGATGAGAGATAGACAGAACATAAGAAATTACCATACTGGGTCAGACCAAGGGTCCATCAAGCCCAGCATCCTGTTTCCAACAGAGGCCAATCCAGGCCATAAGAACCTGGCAAGTACCCAAACACTAAGAAGATCCCATGCTACTGATGCCAGTAATAGCAGTGGCTATTCTCTAAGTCAACTTGATTAATAGCAGGTAATGGACTTCTCCAAGAAGGGAAAGGATAGGAGGAAGCGGGAGGGGAAGGGGATAGGCAGGCGAGAATAGAGGGAGGAGGATGACAGGCTAGGGATAATGAGAGAGGGCAAAGGAGGAAAAAGGGAGGGGAAATGGGAGTGAGAGCAAGGAAAGGGAGGACACCTCTGCAGAAGGGGCTCTCAAGTTCAGCATCGATGACAATGAGATGATTATTGCTGGGGTCTTCGAGAATTATCCCTTGATTTTTGGAAACTGTGCACCTAGGATTTTAAAAGAATCAAAGGGCCAGATGTGGCACACCATTGTGCAGGCAATATTCAGGTGGAGTGGTGTCCAGTGCAGTGCTGAGCAGGTGGCCCACAGGAACCGGGACATAGAGGCACAATTAATGATGAAGGTCTGTAGCCACAGCAAGTACTTCTGGAAGACTGGTGGATTAGTCCCATACCCAATTGTGCTCACGCCCATGGAGAAGTGCCTCATCCAGTGGCTGGGACTGAACATATTCGAGGGCATGGCTGAGCTACAAGACACCACTTGAGTCAAAGCTGCTAAGTTCACCTCAACAATTAATGGCAAGGCTGCTACAGTTGTGCACATCATTTGGCATAACTTGCTCACATTGTTTAAGATAAAAAGTGTGCATTTCATGCCAAATGTTCCATGTGTGTACCTCTTAGCTTTGGTACTTATGTCTTCTTTTTTGTTTCCACAGCTCTCAACCACAATTCTGCTGGTCCCAGCCATCAAGCCCCAGGATCCATCAGTTAAGCCCCATGGACCAGCGGCACAACTGGAATGTTAACTGTACCCTTGCTTATGGAAGCAGAGATCCAGTTCAGTGAAGAGGAGGAGGAGGAATAGCAGCAGCAACAGCAGCATCACAGCCCACTCCTGGATGTCTTGGACTCAGCAAGCCCGCTGAATGTAAGTTTGAATCTATCTGGCTTAATGGAAAACCTAGCCTGGAAATTGTCACAGTGCAGGCAGCTCTTTTCCAGCACACCACATTGCCAGCATAAGGTAGCAAGCACTAAGTCAGACCAGACCACCAGCCTCCTCATGCCCTTTCTGGAAGCCAACACCTCATTTCGCAACATGACGAGCACAGCACCAATTCCATCCCCAGCAACAGTTATGTCACCAGCACCAGCTCAGTCCCAGCACTAGCTTTACCTGCAGCATCAGATCTACCATCAGCACTCCCAACATCTCTGTCATCAACACTGGCCTCCATACAGGAGCAGCTGAATTGGCTGGAAAGGAGCCATTGTGTCCAGCTACACCAAATACGGAGAGAGCTAATGCACCTGAGGAGGGTTGTCAATGGTTTCTAGAGCTAGTGGCCTCAATGTTCGAGGCCCTGCTGAATTCCCAGCATATATATGCTACAATGTCCACCACATGTGAGGCCTAGGAGTGTGTCCAAAGGCAAGGCCCAGTCAGCCAAATGCAGGAGGCTAGGGCAAGCTATGTATACTATGCTAGCAGGCCTACAAGAACACTATGTAGAGTCTTAGCTCTTTTACAGTCACAATCATTCTGAAAACTTTTGGCCAAACACATATATGTGTTGCTCCCTTTACCTGGCATATACTTTTTCTAGTACAGGCAGCATTGTCAAAATGAACCCTAACTAGGCCAACATGATTTCTTCACACTTGGAGCCAGATAGAGGAAACTTGATTAAAAGAAAGATTGACAAGTGGAGAGCTGATGCAAATACTCTGCTCGACTCTCTTACATGGAAGGGGAAGGAGTTGTTGATTGCTATCAGGCAAAGAGTCATTGTATCAGGATTTGGTGAAACTGGCTACCACTCAGCATGGTGTCCTGGGCTTCTGCAGGTGGACTTGGTGGATCCCGGAGTAGGTCCTGAAGTATCTCTATTGGTAGATCATGAAATTGGGTGAGATTATGGAATACACAGCATAGCAGCACTATATCCACTACTCTGGGTGGTGCATATATTAAAGCTTCACCCATTTTATCCAAACAGCAAAATCTACTTTTCAGAACTCCAAAGGTGTGTTCTATGACTCAGCAAGTTGAACATAAGCTCTCATTGTGCTTCATCTCAGCCAGCATGTTAGAAATAGCAATGGGGATAAGACGCCAGGTCCGGCATCATATCCTGAACACAGAATGGCTGCATCAGTCACCCACTGTGAATTGTAGATATCAATGGCAAGCCACAGCTTGCTAGCATTCACTCTGCAAGTCCTTTTTGATTGTAAAGTCAGAATTCTGAACCAGAACTTGAACCTGAACCTGAGTCCTGTTCCCAGTCTTTGGCGTCTCGTTCCAGCTTATACCTGGATCCTGAGCCTGATGCATGCATCACTATTGCTGTGGTTTGCAACCAGCCTTTGGGTTCTGTAGGGCATACAGCACTGGAGTCTTCGTCTTCTCCAAAGTCTCCATTGCCTTTGTCTCATTTAAAGTCTCCAGGCCTTCATTATGTCTTTGTTACAGAGTCATCTTCCATCCTTAACCTCCATCTGTTCTGACGCACTAGCTGTTCCCAAGTGGAAAGTCCAAAATGGCTTTTGAGTGCCTGGAGGGCTACCACAGAGACCAGCATTGTGTTGCTGGGTCTCACTCCTGTCCATAGAGGTGCAGCAGAGCTCTGAGTGTTCCAAATTGCCAAACCTGTCCAGCCCATGCTTGGATATCCCTTGCCCTCCCTCAATACATTCCCTGGAGCCTTGCTCCTGGGGTTGTGCCATGGCCCAAAGGCTCACTGTCTCGAGCAAGCAACTGCATTCCATGCTCACAACAGTAAGGTTGCCTGGAAGGAACAGTCAAATTGTTAACAGAATGACATTATTGTGACCTAAAAGAGATATTTCTTCAAGGTGATTGATCAGGCTCTGAACAAATTAAGGGCCTCATTTACTAAGCATTTTTTTTCTCAAAGACACAGAATAAGCGAAAAGCATTAATAAATCAGGCCCTACAACAATTATATTAGGTTGTTGAGAGGTTTCTTAAAACATATGAACATAAAATATGCCATACTGGGTCAAACCAAGAGTCCATCAAGTCCAGTAGCCTGTCTCCAATAGTGGTCAATCGAAGTCAGAAGTACCTGGCAAGTACCCAAACATTAAATGGATCCCATGCTTCTAATGCCAGCAACAAGCAGTGGCTATTCCCTATTGATTAATAGCAATTTATGGACTTCTCCAGGAACTTAAAAAAAGCATTGCCTATTGTTTTATTTTTATGGATACATCAGCTATGCTCATCTAACCAGGAATTCATTGTTGCTGTGCTTGGAGGTGGACCCTTGTCCTGGAGCAGTGGAGAACAGCCCCCTGGTAGGGACCAGGGTCATCTGCCCCCAGGGGTGGAACACAGGAGGAGACAGAGGCTAGGATGAGCTTCACCACTTGAAGCCAAAGGTCCCACCAGATGGAGCCCAGGCCACTTGGACTTAGGTGGGCCTCCCAGAGAGGTAGTAGAGGCATGCCCATGATCAGCAAGGGAGCACAGTTGGACTTCACACTGTTGGCCTGGAGAGGCAAGGAAGGCCCAAACAGCATAGGTGATGGCAAGGCACGGGACAGAGCCCAAATCAGAAGACATGGTCAATGGTATCCAAGGTCAGAATCCAACGGTCAGTCAACAAGGCAGGAAGAGGTCAGGAAGGTCACAGAGTAGGCTGAGGTGAGTACCAGAAAGACAGTCTAAGGGTACTATCTGGGAGGATGGACAGACACAGGAACAAGGATGTTAACACAGCAGCAAACTAGTATACTTACAGTGCCAACCCAAAGCTGTGCTCAATGGCAATCCAGCCAGGCCATGGATCTCCAGCCACCATGGACTCGGAATACCAGACAGAACGGTACAACTCAGGAGACCATCGACAGGAGAGAGGTCTGGGGTGAGCAACTGAATAGGACAGTAATGTTTCTGTTGGCATAGATGTTCTTGGAATTCTTGAAGTGGTACCTTAAACCCACAAGCTTGGAATCAATTCTTGGAAGTGCCAGTGTGGGGATTTGAACCCACAACTTTAGGATCAAAGACTCTTATTGACTCTATGGAAGGATCAGAGTCTCTTCACCTTAGCCATTATGCCACAGCAAGGAAGTGCAGGCAGAGACTTCCATATATCATTCCATCAATCAGGGCGTGCCACAGAGCTAGTACCCGCCCCTGGCCCTACAAGAGGATGGCCAGTCCGCGCGTACACATAGGGGTGTGACCAATGTCACTGGAGACGCCGAACTCCGGCGTGAGGCCTGGTGCGCAGTGGAAGGCCCAGCGACCACCGCCGCAGGACGCAGAGGACTAGAGGAGCTCGCAGCAGCCACTGGGGAGGCCGACCCGTGACTTGCAGAGGAGTTAGTGAGGCGAGCAGGCCCATGCGTGGACCGGACGCAGATGGGGCTCGCAACAATTGTACAAGCAGATAAACTATCTCACAAATCATTGCAACGTGGTTATCTTTCTAAACTCATCAAATATGCTTATAAGTGAGCTTATAATGCTGAACGAAAATCGTTATTTTTGGACAGCACTTCAGCATCATCTACTATTCCTTTAATTTGCACATTGTGTTATGGATCATTAACATCTGCTGTGGCTTCCCTGATATGTTTCCATTGGCTGATTTTGAAAGTTCATTCAATTTTCCAAGATCCACCCCTTATTATATAAAGTTGCGGTATAAACTTGTGTGACTCTTTAGTACATTCTTTTTTTCCGGCACCATCCTTTCCTGACAATATATTACAGTTTGGACATTGGACTTGTGGTAAATGTACTGTGTGTGATTATGCAATTACTGGACAACATTGGTATGACCAACATGATACTCAATGTATAGCATGATCTTGTACAGACTGCACTACCACCGATGTTATATACATTATAATTTGTCCATGCAACAAATATTATATTGGTAGAACAAAATGTTCAATTCGCACATGGTTAATCGAACATTGTTCTTGCATACAAACAGCCAAGGCTCAAGCTCCAATGGTTGCACACTCTACCCAATTTTCCCATTAGTTTCAGGATCTCAAGAGGAGGGTCATTGAACATATAATTCCAAATGTACAGCGGGAAGAACCTCAATCTTTATTGAATATCAGAGAACAATAGTGGATATTTCATTTAAATATCATTCAACCTTATGAAATTAATATCTCAGTCAAATGGTATTCTCTTATTTGAGTTTTTCTGGGGTTTTGACATCATCAATTTGATTAACAGATGTCTATTTAAATTGCCGAATTTGAAGCTTCAGGTTGTGATCCTGGAAATGCATGCTGAAATGCAGAAAATATAACACTGTATCAAAATTTATTAAGTAAGTTTCTCCCTTTTATTTTGTATGATTATTAATTTTCATTGGGACATCTATATAAATAAAAATGTTAAATAGTTTGGACAAAATTGCTAATCTCAGAAACCACTGAACCGATTGCTTTCAAATTTGGACACAACCTTCATTTCGCATATAGGAAGGTTCTTCTGCACTTACATTACAAATATGTCACACCTGTGACAAGTAAAATAGGTTTAACATTTTTTTTGAGAAAAAAGCGACATCTGCTGGATGTAAGCGCCATCTGTTACACCTTACACTAACACATGCTACACTAATCATTTCGCCAGTCCAGGTCCATGTTTCAATTCCATTTTAACACATTTGCGCACTTTTTTCGCTGGAAGATAGCTATTTCCTTTACAGATAAAATACACCCACCACCCTCCTCACACCCCCCACACACAGGCCAAATTGATTTACTTCCCACAGCCTCTCAACACACACAAAACCACTCTCCTCACACCCCCCACACACATGCCAAATTTATTTACTTCCCAGGCCCTCACAACACACATAAAACCTGACAGAAGTCCGGGAGGCTCCAGCGGGGGGCCAGGACCGGTCCGGGACACATCTCCTGCACTACAGCTGTCCTCTGCCAGCAATCAACATGGTGCCGACGGCCCTTTCCCTTACTATGCTACTCGGGGACACCAATGGCGGCAGTAGCCCATGTGACATAGTAAGAGCGAGGGCCCCTCGGCGCCATTTTCAGGACTGGCAGCCGGCGGACCTTTGCCCTTACTATGTCAGAGGACCTACCGCTGCCATTGCTCCACCCCACTGACATAGTAAGGGCAAAGGGCCGTCTGAACCTGTTTCAGTGCTTGCAGCCAACAGACCAATGCCAATACATCGCTCCCGGACTGCTCCTGAAAGCCCGCTCCACCGACTGACATTTTTATCAGGTCTCGGGGGGTCTGGATGGTGGGGGGTGGTAATGAATTTATTGCGAACATCTTGAGGAGGGGTCACGAGGGGGGGGCAGGTTTCATTCATTCAGCAACTCTGGGGGGGCAGGGGGGTGGGCTACTCTTTATCACAGGGCTGGGGGAGGGGGGCAGAAGAGTGTGGGGGGTTAGTTTAAGAGAACTTTTCTCATAGGGTTGTTTTTTGGAGGAAGGGGGAGGTTCACACACAAATACATACACTAAACTTGCACGATCTCGGGAACGCACCAAAATAGCCCTCCACAGACCACAAAACAAATTTGGAAGTGGAAATTTGGTTAGGCACTCCCATATTTGGCTACATAGTGCGCACAGACGCCCAGGGACAGACCACATGTAGGTTTAAGGTTTATTTGTACTTGTATACCGTTGTCTCGGCATAGCCTTCACAGCGGTTAACATAATAATAAAATACAATAAAAGAAAATTACAAATGTAGATAGCAGGGTGGCTGGTGGACGTGAGGACCGCCTGGTAACTTGCCTGCCTGGTGCGAAGGTGGCAGACCTCACGCGTCACCTAGATAGTATAGACAGTGCTGGGGAGGAGCCGGCTGTCGTGGTACATGTGGGCACCAACGACATAGGAAAATGTGGGAGAGAGGTTCTGGAAGACAAATTTAGGATTTTAGGTAGGAAGCTGTAATCCAGAACCTCAAGGGTGGCATTCTCTGAAATGCTTCCTGTTCCACGTGCAGGTCCCCAGAGGCAGGCAGAGCTCCAGAGTTTCAATGCGTGGATGAGACGATGGTGCAGGGAAGAGGGATTCAGCTTTGTAAGGAACTGTGAAAACTTTTGGGGAAAGGGGAGACTTTTCCGAAAGGATGTGCTCCACCTTAACCAGAGTGGAACCAAGCTGCTGGCACTAACTTTCAAAAAGGAGATAGAGCAGCTTTTAAACTAGAACAAGGGGGAAAGCCGACAGTCACTCAGCAGTGCATGGTTCGGAGAAATGTATCCTTGAAGGATATTAATGAAACAGGATAGTTAGGGCATCCCAACAGAGTTTCCATTAAAAGCAAACATAGTTCATATGCCTATATGTAAAAAATCACCAAAGCTAATGATTTCTGAATTATCCCAAACAACTGAAAAGCAGGTTGTTAAAACAAGCAAAAACCACACTTTGAAATGTTTGTATGCCAATGCCAGAAGTCTAAGAAGTAAGATGGGAGAGTTAGAGTGTATAGCAGCAAATGATGAGATTGACATAATTGGCATCACAGAGACTTGGTGGAAGGAGGATAACCAATGGGACAGTGCTATATCAGGGTACAAATTATATCGCAATGATAGGGAGGATCAACCTGGTGGGGGTGTGGCACTTTATGTCCGGGAGGGTATAGAGTCCAACAGAATAAAGATCATACAAGAGAGTAAATGCTCAGTAGAATCTATATGGGTAGAAATCCCATGTGTGTTGGGTAAGAGTATAGTGATAGGAGTATACTACCGTCCACCTGGACAAAATGGTCAGACAGATGATGAAATGCTAAGAGAAATCAGGGAAGCAAACCAATTTGGCAGTGCAATAATAATGGGAGATTTCAATTACCCCAATATTGACTGGGTAAATGTAACATCAGGACTTGCTAGAGACACAAAGTTCCTGGATGTAATAAATGATTGCTTCATGGAGCAATTGGTTCAGGAACCAACCAGAGAGGGAGCTATTTTAAATTCTTAGTGGAACGCAAGATTTGGTGAGAGAAGTAACGGTAGTGGGGCCACTTGGCAATAGTGATCATAACATGATCAAATTTAAACTAATAACAGGAAGGGGCACAATAAGTAAATCTGCAGCTCTAACACTAAACTTTCAAAAGGGAAACTTTGATAAAATGAGGAAAATAGTTAGAAAAAAACTGAAAGGTACTGCTGCAAAGGTTAAAAGTGTACAACAGGCTTGGACATTGTTTAAAAATACAATTCTAGAGGCGCAGTCCATATGTATTCCGCGCATTAAGAAAGGTGGAAGGAAGGCAAAACAATTACTGTCATGGTTAAAAGGTGAGGAGAAAGAGGCTATTTTAACCAAAAAAAAATCCTTCAAAAATTGGAAGAAGGATCCATCTGAAGAAAATAGGATAAAACATAAGCATTGTCAAGGTAATTGTAAAACATTGATAAGACAGGCGAAGAGAGAATTTGAAATGAAGTTGGCCATAGAGGCAAAACTCATAATACAAACTTTTTAAAATATATCCAAAGCAAGAAACCTGTGAGGGAGTCGGTTGGACCATTAGATGACAGAGGGGTTAAAGGGGCTCTTAGGGAAGATAAGGCCATTGCAGAAAGACTAAATGAATTCTTTGCCTCCGTGTTTACTAATGAGGATGTTGGGGAGATACCAGTTCCAGAGATGGTTTTCAGGGGTGATGAGTCAGACGAACTGAACAAAATCACTGTGAACCTGGAAGATGTAGTAGGCCAGATTGACAAACTAAAGAGTAGCAAATCACCTGGACCAGATGCTATGCATCCTAGGGTTCTGAAGGAACTCAAAAATGAAATTTCTGATCTATTAGTTAAAGTTTGTAACCTATCATTAAAATCATGCATTGTACCTGAAGACTGGAGGGTGGCCAATGTAACCCCAATATTTAAAAAATGATCCAGGGGCGATCCAGGTAACTATAGACCAGTGAGCCTGACTTCAGTGCTGGGAAAAATAGTGGAAACTATTCTCAAAATCAAAATCGTAGAGCATATAGAAAGACATGATTTAATGGGACAAAGTCAACATGGACTTACCCAAGGGAAGTCTTGCCTAACACATCTGCTTCATTTTGTTGAAGGTGTTAATAAACATGTGGATAAAGGTGAACAAGTAGATGTAGTGTATTTGGATTTTCAGAAGGCATTTGACAAAGTCCCTCATGAGAGGCTTCTACGAAAACTAAAAAGTCATGGGATAGGAGGCGATGTCCTTTCGTGGATTACAAACTGGTTAAAAGACAGGAAACAGAGAGTAGGATTAAATGGTCAATTTTCTCAGTGGAAAAGGGTAAACAGTGGACTGCCTCAGGGATTTGTACTTGGACCGGTGCTTTTCAATATATATATAAATGATCTGGAAAGGAATAACACAAGTGAGGTTATCAAATTTGCGGATGATACAAAATTATTCAGAGTAGTTAAATCACAAGCAGACTGTGATACATTACAGGAGGACCTTGCAAGACTGGAAGATTGAGCATCCAAATGGCAGATGAAATTTAATGTGGACAGGTGCAAGGTGTTGCATATAGGGAAAAATAACCCTTGCTGTAGTTACACGATGTTAGGTTCCATATTATGAGCTACCACCCAGGAAAAAGATCTCGGCATCATAATGGATAATACTTTAAAATTGTCGGCTCAGTGTGCTGCAGCAGTCAAAAAAGCAAATAGAATGTTAGGAATTATTAGGAAGGGAATTGTTAATAGAACGGAAAATGTCATAATGCCTCTGTATCGCTCCATGGTGAGACCACACCTTGAATACTGTGTACAATTCTGGTTGCCGCATCTCAAAAAAGATATAGTTGCGATGGAGAAGGTACAGAGAAGGGCAACCAAAATGATAAAGGGGATGGAACAGCTCCCCTATGAGGAAAGGCTGAAGAGGTTAGGGCTGTTCAGCTTGGAGAAGAGACGGCTCAGGGGGGATATGATAGAGGTCTTTAAGATCATGAGAGGTCTTGAACGAGTAGATGTGACTCGGTTATTTACACTTTCGAATAATAGAAGGACTAGGGGGCATTCCATGAAGTTAGCAAGTAGCACATTTAAGACTAATCGGAGAAAATTCTTTTTCACTCAATGCACAATAAAGCTCTGGAATTTGTTGCCAGAGGATGTGGTTAGTGCAGTTAGTGTAGCTGGGTTCAAAAAAGGTTTGAATAACTTCTTGGAGGAGAAGTCCATTAATGGCTATTAATCAATTATACTTAGGAAATAGCCACTGCTATTAATTGCATCAGTAGCATGGGTTCTTCTTAGTGTTTGGGTAATTGCCAGGTTCTTGTGGCCTGGATTTGGCCTCTGTTGGAAACAGGATGCTGGGCTTGATGGACCCTTGGTCTGACCCAGCATGGAAATTTCTTATGTTCTTATGTTCTTAATAATAATAATATGAGATAAAATTTAACAAGTGAAAATAAAAGATATCCTAATAAAACAATGTCAGAAGCCATAAATATTAAACCAATAAATACTAAAAGACATAAAACATGCTTTCAGTATTAAGTTAATAAAAAGTTAAAGCCATGTATGATTGTACAGTTACATGGATACCTATTTCTTATCTTCATTATACGCCGCATGTTATAGCCAAGTTTTAATTTTAATTTTAATTAACAATTTTCATTTCCCAGGTCTTGGGAGGGGGCAGGAGGGTGGGGGGTTATTATTTGATTTAAAGGGTTGGGATTGGGGGGGTTGAGGTGGGGGGGGGGGTTCTTACAGAAATAGAAAGACAAAGGTTTTCTGATCTGAAGGGTAGGCAGTAGGCTGGGGGAGGTGACAGTGAGGGGAGGGAGAATGAGGGGAGAGGTGAGTGTGAGGGGAGAGAGTTGGAGTGGGGACAGGGGAGGGAAGGGGGGGTGAGTGACCAAGGGGGAGGAAGATGAGTGACTGAGGTAAATGAGCAAGGGGAAGGGGGAGGGAGGGTAAAGAACCTGACTCTGCCACTGCAACGCGTGGCCGGGTACCGCTAGTTTTCAATATATTTGTTTTTCCAGATGCACTATTTTGCCATTTGAGGAAGGACAGTTTGTCCGAAACATAGTTCCGTTTCAGGCGTTAGACCTCGGTCATTGATTGTAAACCTGCAGAGCTGTTTCATAAGGAATATTGGCAGTGAACATAATGGTAACATCACAAGATTACCATTTATTGTTGGCTGAAGGAGAATCTTTCAACATTATTTTTAAGATAAATGGTTGTATTCTTGATAATATATACAGACTAATAATAGTATACTATAGCCATTTTGTCTTTCGTAATCACCATTTTACATGCAAAGAAAATTATTAAAAAATTATATTTTTGGACTATATATTGTTTTTCCTTATGACCAATGACTATATATAAGGTTGAGTCAGAAATTGGTCTCACTCATGATGATACTTAGTATGATGGCCATAATACAGTGTGTCTTTTTCATCATTGTATTAGCTGAGATTTGGTAGAATATTTCTTCAGTTATAGTCTCAAATATTGGAGTCATCAGATAATGACTTATCACAACCAGCTACTTTATTAGCCTCCTTTGCATTTGATATGGACCAGAGACTAGGTTCTTAGGCAATACTTTAAATATCATACTAAATCTTTCTATCGTTTAAATGTTAGAGTATATCCAGATGTGTTAATGCCCACACAAAAAAGAAGACAACACTTTTTGTTATTAAGACACAGGGTCTTGCAAATTGGGGCTTCTTTTGTTTTAAGATTTCCGTGTAAATGTTGTGTGAAATATAAAGGCTCCTTTCATGTTTCTTTTGTTCCATCTCAACTAACAATGCTCTTATGTGATAAACCATTGTTACATTTAGAGAGTGGTTGTGCAGTTCAGTCTGCTCCTCCTCCAGATAGTTGAGTGCCCTATATAGATGTATTGCTCATTGACAGAGCTGCTTTATAATAAGCTGTTTATTTCCTTAATGATTGTGGTTATGCTCTTTTGGCCCTTGGACCCCATATTGTGGACTAGTGAGACTGTATTGTAGACTAGTGAGATTGAAGAATTTAATTTTTATTTCCCTTTTTATGATGCATAAAGATGTATTTCTTCTTTCTTCTCTCTCATTTCTCATTCAAGATGTTTCTTGAAATTTTTGGAAATTCAATAAATAAAAAATTATAAAAAAGTTAGATGTGAATAGAGCTGAAAGAAGAGGGGGATTAAGGTTGACACAGTTTTGGAATTTCATCTAATAAATATTGAAATTGAGCATATATTAAAATCTGAAAGGGCTACAACCAGCATCTATGATCCATGTTCAGTCTTGTTGGTAAAGGCTTGAATCTTGGCTCTCGGTAAGCCCATAACAATTCTAGCAAATGCAGCTTTGAAAAAGGGCATTATTCTACAAACTATGAAGCTAGCTGTGGTGCATCTACTGTTAAACAAAGCCCAATTCAAATGTAAACAACTTCATTAATTGTAGTCCCATTTCTAATCTACCATATGTGAGTAAGATTTTAGAGAAACTAGTGTTCTCAACTGCAACAAAGTTTGAAAGATCAAAAGGTGCTTGATAAGCATCGGTTGGAGATTAGAGCAGGATATGGGACAGAGACAGACTTGGTGTCTCTGTTGATGTACTGTATGCTTTGGGATAAACAAATTAAAATGTTATTGCTGTTATTTATTTATTATTTGGATTTATAACTTGCCTTTTAGAATATGTAATTTACTCAAAGCAGGGTGCAGCATATTAGAAAAATTCTGCTAACAAACTGGTCATTTGTATTATATCTAAATTCAGTATTTGACATAGTGGATCATCAGATATTGTTATCATAGCTGTCAGGGCTAGGGATAGAAAGAATAAAATGGGTTACTTCATTCTTGGCAAAAAATACAAATATGTGACAGCCTCAATTATTCATAAATTATATGTCCCAAGATTGTGCCCACTTGGAAAATATTTTGAAAAATATGATTTGGAGGAAAATACCTCAGAATTGAGCTCAAACTATAAAGGCTAGAATAAAGCTCAATTGCCCAAT
Source organism: Rhinatrema bivittatum (assembly GCF_901001135.1). NCBI lineage: Eukaryota > Metazoa > Chordata > Amphibia > Gymnophiona > Rhinatrematidae > Rhinatrema > Rhinatrema bivittatum. The sequence continues at coordinate 746,916,667 of NC_042616.1, forward strand.
TGCTGGTCTAAAAGCCTCCATGTTTAAAATATATTCTGCAGAAAAATATTTATTCATGAATAACTTTTCAACAACAGACTTGTGCAATTGTATCCAATTCTTTCAAAACATAAAAAGATGTGCAAATGTATCCAATTTTTTTCTGAACAAACAGTCCAAAGAGAGTTCTCCTTGACAAATCTTCAAATTACATGTCCCACAAACCTCATAAAGAATAATTACTAAATGACAAAATTACAACTAATTTTATGTGAAACAAATCAAGGTCATAATGATGAAGGAGAGATTTATAAAATGAGAGATCAGCTAAGGATTTGATATTTTTTTTCTCTTCTAATCTTTGCTTCATGAAACATGCATTGAACAAAATATAAAGAAGATAAAAGTGATTTTGATGTCAGGAATGAAAGAAGCATTGAAATGAATGTGAAGAATAAATAATAAGGATGGGAATAAAGAATGAGAGTCTTTCTTGAGAATGAGAGGAAAAAAAGTCCCTTTTTTAGAAAAGGTGAAGGAAAATTGTTGTAAATAATAAAATATAGAGTTTGGGCAGAAAGAAGAAGAAGAAAGATCTAATAAGGCAAATAAACAGATAACTAAAATACAGATATTTATTTATTTATTTATTTATTTATTTATTTATTTAACACTTTTCTGTAGGAACTCAGGTTTCGGTAACAGCCACTTCAAATTTACAGCCAACAATATACAATGGCCAGCTGCAGACTGAGTAAGAATAAAGTCAGAAGAAGCTACAACAGTGGAACAAGAAAGGAAATAAAAGTCAAGCATATGCATACATTTTCTATCACTTTTCAACTATAAACAATTATTACAACCTCATCATGTTGAGGTAATTTTTCATAGGCTAAATTTCAATTTTCATCCCTAAATTTTATCATGATTTGTCTACTCGGAGGAAAAATCTCATCCCTCTGAACAGACAGATGGAAAGTCATTGGATTCAGTTGCGAATCCATTGCTTTGTGAGTCATCTAGAAAAGTGATTAAAAGATATTTCAGGCTGCTGCCTTAGACTAGGGGTTAGCAATTCCAGTCCTGGAGTTCCAAAAACAAGTTTGGTTTTCAAGATATCCTCAATTAATTTACATGAGATATATTTGCATACAATGGAGGTAGTGTATGCAATCTCCCATAGCGCCTCCTCGACAGTGCGAGCCCTAATTTAAATATTGCATCGCGCCCTGAGGAGAGGTGCCTGGGGGCGCATTATGAAAGCGGGTGCTGAATACACAGCGCCCGCTTTCAGTGCGAGTTTTTTGCATCAGCCCCATAGTGCTTAAAAACTAGGTTTTTCCATCTGTAATTTGATATCTGAACTATGGAAGATGGCAAGCTGTAAAACAAAAACAATTTAGGAAGCATTCACACTGATTCTAAAAGACAAAACTAAAATCTCTAATGCTAGATGATATGGCACCAACTAAAGAAACTCCTACTGCAATGGATCCAGTCTTCATTGAGTTACACACTTTAAAAAGCATGCTCAAAACTAACTATGATACAATGCAGGAAGTAAAAACAGATCTGTGAATCCTTTCAAAACAATTTATGTTTCTCTGGTAATTAAGATAAAAAATGTGGAGGTCCACATTCAGAGGCATTTGGCTGGATAACTCACTAGTTATTCAGTTAAATTATTATTCAGGCATTTATCCGGGGGAGGGGGGGTGTTTCAAATTTGTGCGAGCGCGTCCATGTGAGCTACCCGGCACGCACACATGGACATGGGAATTTTATAACATGCATGCACAGGCACACGCATGTTATAAAACCAGGGGTCGGCACGCGCATGGGGGTGCACAGTTGTGCACCTTGCATGCGCCGAGTCTGCGCTGAGCCGTGCTGCCTGCCCCCATTCCCTCCCAGGCAGCTCTGAAATCGGAGCAGCCTCGGAGGGAACTTCCCTACTACCCCACCCCGCCTTCCCTTTTCTTCCCCTAACTCCCCTGCCCCCCAGCCCTAAGCTAAACCCCCCAAAAAAAACATTGTCCTACCCTGTTGAGCCTGCATCATTGTATCAAGTTGCCCGCGCCGGTCGAATGCCCCCAGCACAGCGGCAAATGGCCTCTGACCGCCCCTGCCCCCAGACCGCCCCTTTTTGAAAGCCCTGGCTCTTAGACTTAGGTCCGACACGCTTCTAAATCCCGGAGACTTTATGCACGTAACTTTTTAAAAATCTGCCCCTATTTGAGAGCAGATATTATTATTATTTTAATGCAGGGAATATAAAGCAGCTGACCCCCATCCATAGTTAGGGGGGAAGACCACACTATGAAGGTGCACTGCCTCCAGGGAGCAATATAGAGGCTGGTGGGAGGGGCAGTGAGCTCAACTTAAGCCAGGAACAGTCCTCCCATCGGCCTCTTCTTTCAGCTGTTCTTTTGGTCTGGTAGGAATTTGCTGCTACTGCTGCTGTATCCCCCTCCCCCTTTTTGCGGCCTACCTGAGCTCAAGGCTTTTGTCTGCAGGGTGGGTGAGTCTGCACATCCTGGAGAGCAGTGTACTTTTCTGAATCTCTATGCTCCAGCGTCTCCCTTTGGCCCATAATCTCGCTGCTGTCATGTTTGCCAGACAGATGCCCCCAAGTTTTAAATTAAAAAAAAAAAAAAAAAAGTGGCCCTGAGTTTCTGCTGCATTATTGACACATTTCATAGAAGCTGAGTGCTAGCATGGTGGTGGCACATTCAGTAGGGGCGTCCTGAATCCCTGCAGTAGCAGCATGTTTTTGCGGGGTGCACTCCTGTCTTCGGTAGCCACACAGGGAAGGCCCTGCTGGCTTGGATCCTCTTCATGCACCGTGTTGCGGCTAGTCTGGAGCGATAGCAGTCTGGGAGCAGAGGCCAAGTGGCATGGAGATGCAGAGGTAGGGCAAACAGTGCAACAGGTTTTTGAGAGCAGGATAAGTGTGGGTGTAGTAGCAGCTGCTCTGTTCCCCTTATTGCCAAATTTGTTTTCCTCCTTCCGCCACAATGCTGGATTTGCCACGTGGCTGTGGTCTAGTTGAGCGTTGCTTCTACTGCTGTCGCAATGCACTTACTGGTATGTAGCAATGCAGGTGGTGACTACAGAGGGGATGTTGCGGAAACACAAAGGATGGGAGTCACATCAGGCAGCTGCCAGTTTTCAGCTTTAGGCCATGGGGTCTCATTGGTTTCAAGCTGGCTTGCATAAGGAGGGGTTCACGCGATTTCTTCGTTCCTCCCATGTAAGGCTGCCACACCACCTCATCTGCACAATCATGGGGAAACCCGAGTTGGAGCAAATGCTTTGGCACACATGTGTTGTGTGCTACAAGGGAAGCAGCAAAATAGCACACTAGGGGTTTGGGCAGAGTTTTCTCCTACAGTGTGCAGTCTGGGTTTGTGCCAGCCCCCCCCCCCCTCCCCTTTCCCCATGCCTGATCAATGGATTGTTAAGGCCTGGGAAGTCGACCACTGTGGGCACAGGGTTTTCAAACCCCCATTACCTGGCAAGATCTCGGCGGGGCAGAGGCTTTTGCTCAGTTGGCCATTCATGAATGAGGGAGTAGAGTTCCATATACAGTCCGAGCTCCCCCACCACCACCATCCCATATGCACACGAGCATTGATTGCAAGGCAGCAGCCTCTTCAAACTCTGAAGCCCTCTGTGAGAAGGGTAATTGATGTGGCTCAAGAGCAAGTTTTGGCCATTTGGAGAATCAATGGGGGTTTGAGGGTGGGACTAACCTGCCTCCGGTTTGCAACAGTGAGGCCTGCAGGCTTGGCACTTGCAGCTTTGGTGGGGATCTAGCTGTTGGCAGCATAGAATTGGCCAGGGCCTTTCATATCAGCTTTAGCTTGGGATTTAGAGGGTGATCATCTGGGATAATAGACTTGATAATCCCCGATCTGACCGCATCAGGGCTGCATATTAATACAGGAAGGTTTTTATCCACTCATAGTGCATTTGGAGTTCATAAATTAAAGTATTATGTAATGCAGTCTCATGGAGATGGGCCTTCAAAATGCTGGACTGAGCCTACAGCACTAGGGTCTAGGGCAAAAGGTCTAGGCCATGCGGGTATGGCAGGAGTACAAGTTCTGTATACTGTGTGAGGTATTAGAAGTGGGTAAACCCATGTTTCCCATTGCACATAACCCATAAGCAGACACTTGGGTCCACAACAATTACTGCTAGCAACAATTTTGCTGAGTGAGCAGCCTTCATGATAATTCAGAAATGCGGCTAGAACATGCTTTGCTTTTGGACTTTGCCATAGAAGCAAAACTGTGCTTTTCCCTAATGTCAGTGTATTCAGACCCCAGACAGTAAAAGTCAGGCCCAGCATTGGTTGCCTTTTGAATTGAGTTCCCCAATGAATACACCCATCCCCATACCTTCCTAAAAGGGTAGCAACTGCTGCGCCATGAAGGTTACCCGTCTGCATTTTGTGAAGGCTGGTAACTGTTGATTCGTGCATGTTACCTCTATGCAAGGCTTAACATAGGTTACCACCCCCCCCTTATTTTACTCATTTTATCTTCTAGCTAATTGGTGATTTGCTAGTGCTTTTCTAGCTACAACATAAGCCCTGGAGTGTGTAAATTAATGGGATTAATACATGGCACAATTGGTTGGTCCTCATTTTGTGCAACTCATACAATGCACACAGCACCTCTTCATTTTCCAGCCTTGAGTCTCTTTTTCAGTGCTTTCAGCCCCTGTCTGAAACCCAGTTTCAGAGACAGAGATGATGGGCAGTGAGCCTGGCCACACAAGGCCACAGTTGGGGGCAGGTTCCTGGGCATGAGGGACCCTTGAATTGAACCAATATGGCAAATCTTAATTTCTTGGATAGTCTTATTAGGTATAGCCTTTGTGTTAGTTTGCCTGTATTAGAATCTATTCAAACTCACATAAAAAATGTCCAATATATTACTCTGATTTCTATTTTTTAAGAGGGACAAAACCTCTAACTTTAAGGAAATACTACATACACAGAGAATTTTGCTAAACAAAAATTTTTTAAGGAGGATGTGGAATGTTTCATAAATTTACAATGCATTATTGGCTTGTAATGCTATGTACCCATTTTAATCACGAACTTTCCACCTCCAACCTTATAGTGTTTTTTTATGAAGTCAAAGTGTGCTGAAAATTCTTGTTAAAAGATTATAAACTTTTAACAGAGTGTGAAATGGACTCATTAGAAATGGAACTTATAATTCTACTTAATTTGCTTACTGCCAATGATAAAACCGACTTATGAATTGTAAGGTTTAAACTCCACCCGACAAGGTCTTGTTTCTGACCGTGATAGGTCTTTCTTCAGGGGATATAAACTGTAATCATGAATGGTCGGAATTACTTATCTTGAATTGAGTTTGCAGTCATTCTATCGTTATGCCTTCGTAGTCAAGCTGTTGCAGTTAATTTTAGCCAAAGGCCCATAGTTAAATACCTTACATCCCTGCAAGCATCTTAAGTACGTTGTCTAGTTGCATTTCATAATGGATATGCATCCTCTGCTTACTTATCAGACGATACAGGCGGTCTGGAGTCATTCTGCCTACATGTCTTGTATTTAAGCTATGGTGATAAATTTTACCTGCAGGTTCTGTAGTTAAATTCTCCTCATGGTTCCACATTAAGTCTGCTCAGGTATACCTGATCGGGCATGTACACAGGCAGCAGAAGTAAGTGACACCACAAAGCAAATAGTGAATTGATGTGCAGAAAACACACCACAAAGAGAAACAAAAAAACAATTGTGTGCTGCGGTCACATTTAAAGTGAATTATTTAGGAGAACAAAAAATTTTTAGAAACAATTTAAACAGATTAAATGTATTCCAACAAACATCTTGTGCAGAGATATTTTTAATTTGGAAACAATTTTTCAACAAATCTAAAAAATTTACAAAGAAGTCTCTTTAGATTTGTTTAGATTTGTTTAAAAACTGTTTCCAAATTAAACATATCTCTGTACAAGATGTTATTTGTTGAAATACATTTATTCTGTTTAAATATTTTCTAAACATTTTTTGTTCTCATAATCCACTTTAAATGTGCCTGCAGCACACAATTATTTTCTGTTTCTCTTTGTGGTGTGTTTTCTGCACATCAATTCACTATTTCCTTTGTGGTGTCACTTACTTCTGTTGCCTGTGTACATGCCCGATCAGGTATACCTGAGCAGACTTAGGGTTAGATTTCAAAAGCCCTACACGCGCGTAAATCCTGCAGGATTTACGCACACAGGGCACTCGCCCGCTGACGCACCTATTTTGCATAGGCCACCGGCGCGCGCAAAGCCCCGAGATGCACGCAAGTCCCGGGGCTTTGTAAAAGGGGGCATGTCCGGGGTGTGTCAGCAGTCTGGGGGCATGTCCTGGGGGCGTGTCCGGAGTCAGGGGGGTCTGGGGCGGGTCCAGGGGCGTGGCGATGGTTCGTGGGTGGGCCGGGAGGGCGGTCCCTAGTCCCCCGGCACTGCAGTCTGTGCCGGGGGATGCCGAGGTGGCGCGCGCAAGTTACGCCTGCTTCAAGCAGGCGTAACTTGCACAACAAAAGATAGGGCGGGGATTTAGGTAGGGCTGGGGGGTGGGGTAGATAGCAGAAGAGAGGAGAAGGTGGGGGGATGCGGAGGGAAAGGAGGGAAAGGAGGCAGGCTGGTGGCTAGGCGCGTGCAGGCTGCCGATTTTGCGCAGCCTTGCGCATGCCGACCCCGGATTTTATAAGATACGCACGGCTACGTGCGTATCTTATAAAATATGGCGTACATTTGTTCGTGCGCGCATACTTATTTAAGATCTACCTCCCTATGTGGAAGCAAGTGAACCTTATCATCTTACTTTACAGTGATAGATTTCTAAAAAATTGACAATTCTTCAATCAGTTCATTGAAATATATCTTGTCCTGCATGGATAACGAGCGATCAATACTGGACATCCATATAAGGGGGCCCAGAGCCTTCATGGCATGGCAGTCAATGTGTCATCCTCAAGATCTGGAAGTGCTGAGACAATCCTTTGTGATGACAGCAGTGAGCTTCATAACCCCCAGCACTTGCATGTCCACATTTCCTGAGTGTCTTCATGCTCTCTTCATTTAGCAAGTCAATTATGTCATCCAGACCCTTATCATCTGTGGAGATCCCACCAGAGCAAGAAGTGCATGTATTCCTCGGCTTTCAGACAGCTCACATATCTTAAGCTCCAAGACATTGACAATGTTCTAAAATCACTGTCAGTTTTAGGTCCATTATTATTGTATCTGGGTCATTGTTCCTTCAGGTACCCAAACGATTCTTGTTTACAATGTCATAGAGTTGATTGGCAACATTGAATATCACATCATCCAAGGTGTAGCATCCTCTTGATCCACAGTATGGTGCAGGTATTCTTATGAATGAGGACAGTTAAGTGCTAGCCTGTTTGGTGTCTCTGCCGATAGCACTCTACCTTTGCAAGATTGTTCATATAATATACCACTATAGGCATGTTATGGAATGGCCCCCAGTTGCTTTTTCATGGGCTTTAATGTCAACTAATGTCAGTTAATTTCAAGGCAGGACAGTTCTGAGAGTTTCAACAATGCAACATCTTAGCTTGTGCAACATTGGTACTTCCTTGTGGTTAATTTCCTTTCTGTCACAGAAATTTAAGCATGATTTGTAACCATTCTTAGTCTAGTCTCTAGTTCAGGTAGTCAAACTCTAGAGGAAGCCGGGAAGTGATCGGGCAGTGTCATGGGCATTTCACCATCTCTGTTTCCAGCGTACATTTCAATCTCCCTGTGTTTGTTGATATAACTCTAAATTCTTTGAGTAATCCTGTGGCTCTTGCAAACTCATGCTATATATAATAAATATTATAATTCTTATTGCAAGGTTGCAGACACAATGAATTGGCAGATCTATTCATGGGCCTCACTTAATCTAGGCGTATCACACTGCCTTACCAAATAGGTTTTTGCTCCCGATGTGGGTGACCCAGCTGGCATAAGAATAACTAAAGGGTTCTGCCCATATCAGTGGTCTTCTGTTCAGCTGCTTGCCATCAAGAGAGCGACAGAAGTACTATTTTGGTGGCTGCTGAAACCCAGAGCAATGTTTGTACTATCTGCCTTGCCCTGTATGGTTTATGCCTTGCTGTGTCCAGGTATCCTGGGATGCCAATCTCAAATATGACTCTCTCTCATATTCAGCTGAAGGGTGAATCATATGGTACCTGGAGTATCAGGGACAAGCCTTGGAAATCCTGGAGAAGTAATGCAAAAACTTGACAGTCATGTGAACATACCTCTGCTTAGCCACCAGGTATTACAGACTCTCAGTTGAGGATGGTAAAGTGATCTTAAAAGCTTATTTCATGTGGCTTTTGCAACCCCTCACTCAAGGATGTGGTTGTGCTACCACATAGTCTAGGGATCCACTGCTTTCTCAAATTGAGTTCTGTTATTCCATATGTCTCATTAGCTATGCATCCTCATCTCTTAACTTCTGCTGTTGATGTGGACTCTATTCTGTAGATGGTCCAATATGTTTGCTTTCCCCTTTTGGGTTCTATTCATCTATATTTGAAAATGTGATGGGTGGGACCCATATCCCCTTCTATTATTATTATGACATAAAACACATTCAGCTTAATAACCCATGTAAATTTTTTGGAATGGGGTTGTTTGACAGGTGTTTGGCCGATTATGGTAAGTATTATGCTGCCAACCTACTATATCCTCCTTTGGCTCTAGAGGGGGTGTATTACCTTTGCAATCTCTTGCAGTATGTTTACTGGTGGCTTACCTAGCTGATCAGATACAGTCTCAACAGTTGATGCCAAAATGCAGTATCCCCTTGAATTGCAGAGGAGCCATGCTATCAGCAGTAATAAGCAGTATCCAGGACATGATCATGGCTTACTAGGTAATGAACAAGAGTCATTGGGATAAGAAAGTTCTTACTGCTTATAGGCAGTAATGAAGCTATTGGAATATGGCTACAGCTGGGTTAATAGGGAGCCCACAGCAAGTGAGGTGTCACTACCGTGGCACTTGTGGGGGGCTTGACCATTCCTAAAAATGCACAGCAATCTCTATTTTAAGGTTGTTCTGAGAATACCAAGCAGGTACTCGGCTGCTATGTTGGTTTATGCCTTGCTGTGTCCAGGTATCCTGGGATGCCAATCTCAAATATGACTCTCTCTCATATTCAGCTGAAGGGTTAATCATATGGTACCTGAAGTATGAGGGACAAGCCTTGGAAATCCTGGAGAAGTAATGCAAAAACTTGACAGTCATGTGAACATGGTGGATGAGAAAGCTGATCAGGTAATGAATACCAAGTGGGTATCTCCTGATACTGTGCTGCTTGGGTGGGTGAGAGTGTAGTCAAGTTGCCTGTCAAGTCTTCAGCTTTGAAGGCTGAGATTGGCCTGATCACTCTCCCTCCCCCCCCCCCCCCCAATAGTCCTGCTGCATCCTGAATAAGCAAGTCCTGCTCTTGCTAATAAGCTTTTATGAACTACAACTCAGGTGAGGGCATGGTCACCCTATAAGGATTGCATAATGGTTGGAATTTGAATAGTAATTTGACAAATACTGCGACCATATTTGTCCAATAAAGATCTCGTATGAAAAATATTGTTTTAGTGATCTTCATTCATGTGAAATTAACTGAAATTGGGGATGAAAGTAGGAGGGGAGAGGAGGGTTAGAGATATTATATGGGATTGAAAGGAGGAGGCGAGTATGCACCTGAGATAGTTCAGAAAGATCCTTTGAGTAACTTCAGATACAAAAGGAGATAGAGGCTTACCTGTTCTGCTTGGTGGCAGTGCTGTGCCATGTTAAAGGAACATACAGTGGACCCTCGAGTTACAACCGGCTTGACTTATAAACAATTTGGGTTACAACCAAAATTTTAGTTTTGAGTTACAACCAAATTCTTGAGTTACAACCTGAATGCTGGCCAAGGCCATGTGTATCCGCTCATGCGTGCTGTTGCTTCTAATTGGGTGTTTTTCCTGTCAATTGCATTTTTTTGGACTTGGTGGGTGGGACTTCTGCTCTGCTGTTGCAGTGATTGGCTGCTGCTGCTGCCAATGAGGTCTGTCCATCTCAGGCACACCCAGAGCTGCAAATGTTCACAGGAGCACATAGGCAGACCTGGTACAGCATTGCAGCAAGCAACAGCATCACTGGTGACCAAGGAAGCTTCTGTGCAACAGCAGAAAGGGAGTGTAGCACTCAGCTGGCTACAGCAAGGTATCAGGAGGGGTGGAATGTGTATGCTGGGAGTGGGAAATAAGTGTTTGGGGGCCAGAGATATGCTCTGAGGGGTTGGGGAGGGGGGAATCATCCCCCTCCTCCCATCCTGCAAGCCAAAGATGTCAACTTGAATGGTGAGTACAGTATGAAATTGTTGTTTCTGGTAGGCTAGGCACATTTAATAACTTTTTGGTGAGTACACTAGGAAAATTATAGGTGTTTCTGGTAATTATGTACATTATACAACCTTTTTATTACAAAAATGTTAGGTAAGGGGTGCTTTAGGAGGTTCGGAACACATTATGAGTATTTCCATTATTTCTTATGGAAAAAATAGTCTTGACTTACAACCAACTTGAGTTACAACCAGCCCTCTGGAACAAATTGAGTTTGTAAGTCAAGGTTCCACAGTAACTCAATTCCTGGCTAAGGTCTTCTGTTCATCATGTCAGCCAGTGCTGTAGATACCCCAAATCCATGGCCTGCAAGTACATTTTCAAAGGAAATTGCACACAGAGTTTCTCTTTGAAAATGTAGGAGCCAGCTAGCACCTCAGTTACTTTCATAAGAACATAAGAACATGCCATACTGGGTCAGACCAAGGGTCCATCAAGCCCAGCATCCTGTTTCCAACAGTGGCCAATCCGGGCCATAAGAACCTGTCAAGTACCCAAAAACTAAGTCTATTCCATTTTACCATTGCTAGTAATAGCAGTGGCTAATTTCTAAGTCAACTTAATTATTAGCAGGTAATGGACTTCTCCTCCAAGAACGTATTCAATCCTTTTTTAAACACAGCTTTACTAATTGCACTAACCACATCCTCTGGCAACAAATTCATGAGTTTAATTGTGCGTTGAGTGAAAAAGAACTTTCTCCGGTGCTAACTTCATGGAGTGCCCCCTAGTCTTTCTATTTTCCGAAAGCGTAAATAACCGATTCACATCTACCCGTTCTGGACCTCTCATGATTTTAAACACCTCTATCATATCCCCCCTCAGCCATCTCTTCTCCAAGCTGAAAAGTCCTAACCTCTTTAGTCTTTCCTCATAGAGGAGCAGTTCCATTCCCCTTATCATTTTGGTAGCCTTCTCTATACCTTCTCCATCGCAATTATATCTTTTTTGAGATGCGGAGACCAGAATTGTACACAGTATTCAAGGGACAGTCTCACCATGGAGAGATACAGAGGCATTATGACATTTTCCGTTTTATTCACCATTCCCTTTCTAATAATTCCCAACATTCTGTTTGCTTTTTTGACTGCCGCAGCACACTGAACTGACAATTTCAATGTGTTATCCACTATGACGCCTAGATCTCTTTCTTGGGTAGTAGCACCTAATATGGAAACTAACATTATGTAACTATGGCATGGGTTATTTTTCCCTTTATGCATCACCTTGCACTTATCCACATTAAATTTCATCTGCCATTTTGATGCCCAATTTTCCAGTCTCATAAGATCTTCCTGCAATTTATCACAATCTGCTTGTGATTTAACTACTCTGAACAATTTTGTATCATCTGCAAATTTGATTACCTCACTCGTCATATTTCTTTCCAGATCATTTATAAATATATTGAAAAGTAAGGGTCCCAATACAGATCCTTGAGGTACTCCACTGCCCACTCCCTTCCACTGAGAAAATTGTCCATTTAATCCTACTCTCTTTTTCCTGTCTTTTAGCCAGTTTGTAATCCATGAAAGGACATCGCATCCTATCCCATGACATTTTACTTTTCCTAGAAGCCTTTCATGAGGAACTTTGTCAAACGCCTTCTGAATATCCAAGTACACTACATCTACAGGTTCACCTTTATCTACATGTTTATTAACTCCTTCACAAAAGTGAAGTAGATTTTGAGGCAAAGTCTTTGCACCTGCAAAGTTAGCACAGTAAAAGTTGTGATGTGCATTTATTTGAAACAAATGTGTAACATACATTGAATTAGTCCATATTTGTTTCATCCATGGATCCCCGAAAAGAATGGAGGGGTGCTAAGAATGAAAAAAATTTTTTTGCGTTGTTCATGTATGTTTCCCATTCAAGTCTATGACCCAGTTTATGACTGTTGATAGCCATGCAAAAAACAGTAACTAAAGCACCCAACTTTTGGCTGTGTGACCTCGCAGCCTTGTCAGAGCTCAGTTAGGACAAGTTGTCAAGGAAATCACAGATGCACCTTCCTTTTTCTTTGTAAATAGCCTACAGCTGCTATCTAGATTAAGTGATGCTCACCTACTCCCTCTGTAAATAAAGAGCATGTGCAAGAAGCATTCTGTATTTCTTCTTTAGCTGTTAGCAGAAAAAGATGTGTTTGTAGAAGCACTTACAGCAGGGCTTCCCAAACCTGTCCTGGGGACCCCACAGCCAGTTGGGTTTTCAGGATATCCACAATGAATATGCATGAGATAAATTTGTATATACCGAGTCTCCATGGTATGCAAATGTATCTCATGTGTATTCATTGTGGATATCCTGAAAACCCGACTGGCTGTGGGGTCCCCAGGACAGGTTTGGGAAGCCCTGACTTACAGAGTTTTAACAAGCTTTAGAAACTTTTAGATTTGGTACTGATAAAGTAGTATCTTCTGATCTTTTCTCTGCTGCATTGGTCTTACTGCTTAAGGAAGAAAAAGGCAGTGGCATTGTTGCAGGTTTTTTATTTTTCTATTCACTGAGGAAGAGACAAAGCAGGAAACAGTGCTAGTGATTTTTTATTTGTCTCTGAACAGTGAGGTGAGCATAGAGAGTTTTACCAGTCTGACAGACTTTTTAATTTTGTTTGGAGTTTAAATAACACTTTTATTCTGTGTGAAGTGAGGCAACAGTCCACACAGCCCAGCGCATGGTTGTAAACTACTGGCAAATTGTCCAATTACACCCCTAAATATCTTCCCAACTTGGTATAAGGCTGACACTACTCTCCCAGGGCACCTGCAGGTCCCCACCTTTATTAAACTAAATATACTACAAACAAATCCCCACACTAATAGGCACAAATAGGTAAGAATGCACCTAGCTTTATTAGCAAAGCTTCCAAACAATAAATAGAATATTTTTCATAATAACAGACAAGATATATCAACACACATCTTTCATTACAACAATTTCAGTGATCCCAGCTATCTGAGACCTGTCTCTGTACTATACAGTCAGTTTTCAGTAGCCTGTATTACCCTCAAACACCTTATTATTGCTCTTTTAGTGTATGGTCAACTTGGGTTTAGAATAGGAAAACAACATATACAAATCCTACCCCTCATCAAATTCTCTCATTCACAAGCTGGAAAAGGGAATACAGCTGTCTGTATTTTCCCAGATGTCCTGATGTTCTCTCATAAGAACATAAGAAATTGCCATGCTGGGTCAGACCAAGGGTCCATCAAGCCCAGCATCCTGTTTCCAACAGAGGCCAAACCAGGCCACAAGAACCTGGCAATTACCCAAACACTAAGAAGATCCCATGCTACTGATGCAATTAATAGCAGTGGCTATTCCCTAAGTAAACTTGATTAATAGCCGTTAATGGACTTCTCCTCCAAGAACATATCCAAACCTTTTTTGAACCCAGCTACACTAACTGTACTAACCACATCCTCTGGCAACAAATTCCAGAGCTTTATTGTGCGTTGAGTGAAAATGAATTTTCTCCGATTAGTCTTAAATTTGCTACTTTCTAACTTCATGGAATGCCCCCTAGTCCTTCTATTATCCGAAAGTGTAAATAACCTATTCACATCTACTCGTTCAAGACCTCTCATGAACTTAAAGACCTCTATCATATCCCCCCTCAGCCTTTCCTCATAGGGAAGTTGTTCCATCCCCTTTATCATTTTTGTTGCCCTTCTCTGTACCTTCTCCATCGCAATTATATCTTTTTTGAGATGCAGGACCAGAATTGTACACAGTATTCAAGGTGCGGTCTCACCATGGAGCGTATAGAGGCATTATGACATTTTCAATTTTATTAACCGTTCCCTTCCTAATAATTCCTAACATTCTGTTTGCTTTTTTTGACTGCTGCAGCACACTCTCATGTGGGTCTCTCTTTTTTTTTTGTCCAATGATACTTCTGGCACTCTGGATGCTGCAGCCGTTGTGTGTACTATTAATCTTGTCACTAGTGCTGTGATGCTATATTATGGCTTGTGGTTGCTGCAGTTATGCAAAACACAGTAAGGGGTAGATTTTATTAATTTACACGCGCGCGTACTTTTGTTCGTGCACCAGGCGCGAACAAAAGTATGCTGGATTTTATAAGATACGCGCGTAGCCGCGCGTATCTTATAAAATCTGGGGTCGGCGCGCGCTGCCTGTTCCCTCCGAGGCCTTGGAGGGAACTTTCCTTCCACCACCCCTCACCTTCCCCTACCTAACCGACCCCCACCCCGGCCCTATCTAAACCCCCCCTACCTTTGTTGGCAGATTTACGCTTGCCGAAAGCAGGTGTAAATCTGCGCGCGCCAGCAGGCTACTGGCGCACCATCACGCAACCCAGGGGCTGGTCCGGAGGCCTCGACCATGCCCCCGGGTCGGCATCATGCCCCCGACACGCCTCCCGCCCTGCCCCGAAATTCGTACCGCCCACCTGACACGCCCCCGACACGCCCCCTTTGCAAAGCCCCGGGACTTGCGCGCTCCGTCGAGCCTATGTAAAATAGGCTTGGCGCGCACAGGGGGGGTAGGTTGTCGGGGGGGGGGGTACGCGCGTTCTTACGCACGTACCCCTTTGACAATCTACCCCTATATGTGTGTGTTCTTCGGCAACTGCTTATACTTTTCCCAGCTCAATTAGTGGAATTCTTGCCATAACATCATAACTGGTGCTGGTCATGTGAGATACTGAAACTTTTTTAATTCTGCAGAGTTTACCCACTGTCTGATAACCGATGCTTCCGATGTTCAGGACTTGGTACATTTCACTTACTAAAGTCACACATTCAGCACGTTGAAAGACCAACAGTTTTGGGTTTTTTGTTTTGTTTTTTTGCAGCCTTTGCAGGTTCTTACATCCATCTGTAATTAGTTGATGACCACTGATTTATATCTCTGACATTTCCACAACATTTGGCTAATTAACAGTTCAGCTTGTGATTATTATCTAACCTTCCATATTCTTTAAGCAAACTTATCTTCCCCTCTTTCCATTTCACAAAGAGCGGAAAGTCCAACAGGAAACTAAGAATGACAAACAATAGAGGAAAAGAGACAACTTCCAGCGGAATCCAAGGTTTCTGCTTAAATTAATCAGAATTCAAGGAAAGAAAAGGGAAAACAAGACTAGCTATGTTAAAAATATTAATTACTGTACTTATATCTATATAAAAAAGAAATATATATATATATATATATATATATATATATATATATATATATATATATATATATATATATATATATATATATATATAAAATTAGGCCAAAGAGAAATACCCTGGCCTTTAACTATACTAACTTTCATTTTCCCTCACTTAGGCCTATTGGTTTGAAGGAAAAAAATAAGAGAGCTGAGAATACATGGGCACCACATGAGAGTTTGGCTTCCTTGTAATAGCATAGATAAAGCTGACGGCTTTAACCACAAATGATACATGCAAATAAATAAAATAAGCATTATAAAAGCAAGAATAGTCTGAGTACAGAATAAAACAATAATAGGGTGCTTCATAAATATAAGATAATTTTGCACAGTTGGGGAATATCCAAACAATGCCAAAATGATAAAGTAAATGTATCTCTAATTTGTTTAGCTATATTTTGTATTTTTCCATTTAGTACAAACACTGTTTCATTAAACGTTTTGCTTCAGAGCAAAAGATCCTGTAAGGGAGTATACAAGAACACCCTCAGAACACCTTAAAGGACCAGCCATAGTTACCTGGCCTGCTCCTCATTAAGAGCCAATCCACCAAGGGATTCTGGGTCAGGGAAGATCCATGCAACCTTGTTTAAGAAGACAGGGCCCAGAAGGGTGGATAAGATCCAGAGAGAAGGCAAGAAGTCAGCCTATGCAAGAACTGCATACATTTGATTGCTGTGAGACTGCTGATACCAGTTTTCCCTATTGCTCTTTCTGCAACTTTTGATGACACATTGACATAGTCTTGTTTCATTGGCATGCCTTCACCCTTCCAATGATATCTACCCCCAAGTTTCCTTAGAAATGATTAGAAAATCCCAGTTTTGGATCCCAAAATAGGCTGCATTGCTTTCCCCATTGACAATAATGGGAAAGGAATGTACAAATAAAATGGACATCTTTTTTTCTCATTTGAATCTAATGAAATGAATGGAGATGATGTGTGAAATGAATGAATTGAAATAAAGCATTTTCCTCTGCACATCTCTAACATAAAGCAGGCACAGGGACTTCAAATTGAAATTCCTTTGGGGCCGATGCAATAAATGACTGCGGTGTTGAGTGCCTGCTTTCCTAGCACGCACCCAGGCACATCTCCTGGGTGCGCAATTCAATATATAAATGAGAGGTCGTGCTGCCAAGGAAGCGCTAGGTACAAATGTGCATCATTAGTACCTCTTTGACAGCCATGGGTTAGGAACATGGATGCTCATTAATGAGCATCCTTTCCCTAACCTGACTGCCGCAACATTTAATTATTATTATTTTTTTTTTTACTTTTTGGTTTCTCCGACTTAATATTGCCTCAATATTAAGTCAGAGGACGTATAGACAAGCAGTATTTTCCGCTTTTCTGTACACATTTTTGGCATTAATTTCTGAGCATAAAAATGTGTTGGTCAGGCGCACATTTTTTTTTAGATCTGGGAAGAATAACTAATAGTCTCATCAACATGTATTTGCATGTGATGAGCGCTATTAGTTTTACGGGCGGGTTGAACGCACATTTTGGATCTGCTAATCCCCTTATAGCATAAAGGGCTGTGGACGAGCTTCCAAATCACGCATCCAACCACGGGTTAAATAGCGTGCCTGGCTACGCGCACTGTTTTGCATCGGCCCCCCTGTGTTTCTTGGTTTGCAATGTTCCCTCTGCTCCCAGTCTCATACCCCTACAGCCTAGGCAAAAGCAAACATGACGTGAAACAGTCTGCATTGTTTATTGGTTGAGGGAGAAGGCAATTTACAGCCAATTATTTTATCCAAATAATGATGAGTTTCCAGATAAAATAATTTACAATTTGTTCTCACCCCCTCCCCCGCCATATGTACTATAAGATAAATAAATATGCTTAAGAACTGTAAGATAATTACAAATTGCCAACTAATGAAAGAAGTGTGAATAAAATGATGTATTAAAAACAGTCTATGGACCAAATTCAGTTTTTCAATTTGGTATGTATTCTTTGCATAGAGTGGATTTATGCACTAAAAAGGTCAAATTGGCCATTTAGTTTGGTTGATTTGACTTTTGTACTATGTAAAACCTCTCTGAGGAGGACATGTGCCACACAAGCCAATCTGCATCAGGCTATAAATATGTAAATCCTGTAAATTTCCTTAGGTAGGAAAGAAATATTGTACATTGTGTGTTATAATTCTACATAGACTGCATCATTAATTAACACATTTTATGTGCATTTTTTTCCTTCCTGAAGTAGCAGGAAATTAATTCTTTAGAGTAAAGGTGTATTTTGCTAAATTGTACAAGCAAATTGACTTTCTGTTTTTTTCACTTTGTTACCCTAGCAATGTCTAAAATTTAAATCTTAGCTTGTGGACACAGTTAAAGACTAGACAAAACAAATATAATTTTTTTTAACTTTTTGGAAATATATATTTTTATTGGTTATAAATTTAATACAGTACAAATCACAAAAAGTCAATATTAGTGGCAAAGGGGCCAATTTTTAAAGGGTTAAGTTGGCTAAATTTTGGATAAACATCAGTTATTGAAAATATTTCCTAGCTGAATAGTTATATATGGGCAACCCCCTCAGCATGATTGCATGAATAGAGCTGGTAATAAGTCAAAACATGCACTTGGCAGTGGGGTTACCAGGCCCTACCTGTAATGTCTTTCTGGAGGGGGGAAGCTACACTAAAGTTGGGGGAAAATGGCAGCCAGCAGTGAGCCTTTTCTCCCGGCTCATTGGCATCGTAAGATGACATGACATCATGGCATTGGCTAGTGTAAGTCATGGTGATGTCATCGGGCCACATCACCAGTTCTGGCTGCAGCTGATTGGCTCCTGGGTCGGCATGGTGAGGCCAATTCTGCGGACTGAGTCAAAGTGGAATTTAAATCACCCAGCTAACATGGTTACCCTCTTTTCTGTGCCAGCTCAGGGTCAGCTTTTCTTGCAGTACCTTGAGAAAGCTTTGGTACAAATCTTTGGGTAGGGAGTTCCTCACCTCCCCACCATGCACTGGCCTCCTGAATCCCAGGACAGGCTGTTACTCCCAGTGTGGGAGCATGGGGTTCATTCCAGGTTCTTTGAGGTTTGGGCCTCACATCCTGATGCAGACCTGTTGGTGTGCACACTGTTTTTCCCAGGCCTCCTGCCTCTCAGGGCATGCCAGATTCAGGGCATAAGTTCTCAGCCTTTGTGATGCAGGTCTTGAGCTCCTCTGAGATTACCTTGGTGGGTTGTATCTGAGGGGGCCTCAGAGGAGTTGTAGGATTCTGGAGGCCCTTCTCTACCCTCCCCCCATTAATATGAAAAAATACTACCTTTTCCACTATCCTTGCTGCATGATTTCTCTGTTTACATGCAATCTGCTGGCATAGGGTCTCTGGAGAGCCCCTTCTCTCTTCTTCCCTGGTGCAGTACATTCTGATTGCTTTGGCCAGAGGTTCTACAGCAGTGCTGTCAGTCCATAGGTAATACACAAAAACTAAAAAGAAAAGGAGAGAAAAGATAATAGTTACAAGGTGGATATCCAGAAGCTACTTAATGAACTGATACCATCAAGCTAGTGCTTGGGTACAAGTGAGAGCTGCACGACTGTGGCCTGCTATGGGGTGCTGGCCCCATGACTTGCTGTGGTTATTCTGGGCCTGGGGTGGTTGGATATAGGTTGCAGGAACATTGCATGGAGAGATGGGAGCCCTATGTGGTGGAGTTGCTGAGCTTCCATATGGTAGGGACACATTGCTTCTTTAGTGGGCTCACAGTCTTTCCCATGGTGCAGTTGTCCTCAGGATGCTAAATTGGGGTATCACACCATGCCAGTATGCCGCTTCCTTTGTGATTGTGCCTTTTGGAGTCCCACAGTTCTGGCTGTTTGTAAGCTCTTTGCTTTAGTTAGGAACAGCATGTCTTAAGTAGGATGGCTGGAAATGCTTCCGCTGTTTCTCTTGGCCTCAGTCCACCTCCCTTTCTACTTTGTATTTCATTCTTATAACTGCAGTTCCATGCCCCTTCCTCTCCTCCAGATCTACCCTATGGCTTAGGGATAGAGCACAAGCTTTCCAATAGGAAAGACTTGTTCACTACAGATTAGGCTCTTCCTCCCACTTCCCAGGAGTCAGCAGTGTGTCTGGGTGTGGGTAGATGTGTTAGGCCTGAGATTCTCAAATCTTCTTTGGATCAAACTGTCCTTTCTAATTACCAACCCATCTCCTCTCTTTCCTTTACCACCAAGATAATTGAGTTAGCTGTTCTTAAACAGCTCTCCGATTATCTTGATGAGCATCATCTCCTGAATAACCAGCAATCTGGATTTCATAAAAACCTAAGCACAGAAGTGCTTCTGGCATCATACTGTGACACCATCAGGCAAAACTTTGAGGATTGTACCAGCTATCTTATGGTTCTTCTTGACCTATCTGCAGCTTTTTATACTGTGGACCAAAGCATTTTGAACAATTGTTTTCTAAATTTGATATTACTGGTAGAATCATGCACTGGTTTACTTCATACCTCTCAGGGCACACACAAAAGAAACTTTTTGATTAGAAGTTGTTAACAGACGTCCCTCAAGACTCTGCCCTTTCTGCTATGCTCTTCAATATATATTTATCCCCTCTTCAAAGATTACTAGCTGAGGGGGTTGCCCATATATATACAGTATTTACACAGACTTTACTTTTTTTTTTTTTTCCAATGGTCGACTACTGTTCGACTACTGTTAATTTCACTGAACTATATCATTCAACAATTAAACATTGGCTCCATCACAACAAACTGTCACTAAAGGCCTGATTTAGTAAGGCTTTTCACCCACTCTGTGTCTATTGAAAATGCTTAGTAAATCATCCCTAAATATGAAGAAGACAGAGATAATAATATTGAGCTGAAAGCTCAACTCAGATATATCCTCAGAACTCTCTTTTGATGGATACTTATCCGATGTGCCCAAAATCTTGTGATTTTAATTGAGTCTAATCTATCCATGAAAACATATCCAGCAGGTTTCCAAATCTTCATTATTTAAATTATCAGTTATCTACCAATTAAAACCTTTTTTGCCAGCAGATGACGTTCATACTATTCTTCAAATGCTTGTCCTGTCCGGCCTTGATTATTGCAATTCCCTGTATTTGGGTCTGCCAGCCACCATGCTGAGATCACTACAGATCATTCAGAATGTGGAAGCTCTCGTACTCACCAATTCTGGTATGAGAGAACATATCACTCCTATCCTTATATCACTCCACTAGTTGCTGATACATTTGAGAGTCAACTTTTAAGGTTGCATGTTGATCCACAAAGTGATCAATTCTGACACAGTCTCAGCGCTAAATTCAAGTTTCTGTGTATACCATCCACAAAGAACCTTGAGCTCTGCCTACCCTGGTTTTCTCGAGGTACCATCTATTTGAAAGGCTTGGCTTGGCAAGGTACGTGATCATGCCTTTTCCATTGCAAGTACCCAATCTGTGGAACTCCTTGCCATAGTTCCTATGTCTGATCTCATGCCCAAAATTATTTAAAACACATCTGAAAACCTATCTTTTCAAACTTTCTTACACTGATAGCTAGATTTTTTTTCCTCCTGTAGTCCTGTAGTCTCTCTGATTGTACAGTACGTCTATTTGTAACATTTAAGTAACTAATCTGTCAATTTATTTTATTGTCTGCTGCATTGTCTGCTACCTTTTATGTATGTTTTTATTGTAATCTGCTGTGAATGATGGAGCAAGCACGATATAAATCTTTTAAGTAAGTAAATAAATAAACAAACAAAAAAATAAATAAATAAATAGTTTTCTCCAAACTGTGCCTCATCAACTGGCCTGATGAGGTGTGATGTGTCCACCACTGACCTGGCAGTGGGCAAGTTAGTTACTGGCCTCACCTCTCTCCTATCAGGCCTGACCCTTCCTTTGTATAAGTACTTTAAAACTTGTGAGACAGGAGTCATACAATTTTTTAAATATGCATATTTCCACTTCCCAGAGTACCTGTGTATTTTTATGTGTCACTACTAAACCAAACAAAACCCAAAAAATAACACAAAAATTAAATATCTTGCTAACAAAAAATAAGAGCAGACTATTCAAAATGACATTGATCATTTATGTCTCAAAAGTGACCATCATAAAGCACTGGGTCAGCCTCACAACTTGTGTCCATAGGCCCAAACATTTGTGCTTAAAAACATTTTAATCATCAGTCATTTAGAGAAATGGTGTTCAGGATATAAATCTTGCCTTCCTAACACCATCAAAACAAGCAGATACTCAATTAAATGGCCAAAACATTCACTTGAAAACATTCACTTGACAATATTTTTAAGAAATGTTATTCAGAAAAATGCACTTATCTTCTGACTGAATGAGTAACAATCCATCAAGGAGTCCCATAAAAGGTAAATACATGAAGAACGCTGTATGCTTCAATCTTTAAACACCCGTCAGCCTTCAAATGCCCATTACTGCAGCATTTCGGAACCTTACTCCTTCTTCAGGTGTTATTACCACCAACAAACAACTCCTTGTACATACTAATTCCAGTCTTTTCAATCCTGCAAAATAACATGATATCCCTTTGATACCATTATATGCCAAGGTGATAATTGTTGTGAAACCAACTCTTTTATATGGGGCACGATTGTTAGAAAAGTTAAAGCTCACTTGCGTATTTTTATATGTGCATGAAGGCACTTATTTTCTTTTTTATTGCATTGTTTCTGCTTCCACAAGGATGGACTCATTCACAAAATGTCCATCCCAGCAAGAAAGCTGAATTTCATGGATCAGGATGCCAACTTATTAGCAGACCTCATACTGAGGAATAAGGAAATCCTTTTCCTCATCCATGGGGTTCAGCAAATTGTCACAGAATGAACCAGACTGGATAGACCCTGAGCCTGGAATTCAAGAGGTGCACTTCTTACCTCATGGAAGTGAGTGACTAGAGAGGTTTAGATGGACAAGATACTTAGTAGAAAAAGGACAAGTGTGAGTTGATGTCAAACTAAAAGCCCAATTTGGAGGATCTTGCACACAGTATTTATTTTAGATTTTTTTATATTCCACTTTTCAGCAGCACTTCAAAGCAGATTATATTTGGGTACTGTATTTGTAACCATTTTTCTTTATATTGTTCTATGCAACTATTTATATTATTTGATGTAACTCCTACTCCTTTCTTTCTCCCTTCATGTTTGCTATCTGTTAGTTGTAAATCGATGTGATGTACAAACGAACATCGGTATATAAAAGCATAAAATAAATAAATAAATGCTGGAGGTATTTCCCTATACCCAGAGGACTTACAATCATTCATCATTTTACTATAAATTTCACATGAATTGTGCCTGTGAAAAAAAGGGGTGTGGTTAGGGTAATTTTGGAGTTATACTGCTTTACACTGCTTTACATAGGTATTTTACCACAATATGCATTACATTCATTGTACCTGTGATATTTTCTACTTTGCAAAGTGCCGAGAGAGAGAGAGAGAGAGAGAGAGAGAGAGAGAGAGAGAGAGAGAAGAGACTTTTTAAGGGTCTCATGTTAGTCAACTATTTATTCCACCATAGGAGAGTCAACTAGTAACTCAAGGTGAGGTGTTGGTAGTGGCCTAGGGTTTGGGGGGCAGTTTTACATACATAGTCAGAGGTACAAACAGCACAGTACACATCAGTGAAGCTTTAATGTAATTTGGAGTGAGGAAATGGACACAAAGATGAGATTTGTACAATGTACTCTCACCCTACCTTGATGCACTCTCTACATAGTTGCTATCAAGCTCCTTCTTTGGCATGACAAATTAAATTGAATAACGGACTGTATTTCACTCTGATTTGGAATGGGGAATTACCACTTTCAGGTGCAACAGCCTTTGTAATTCCACTTCCACCCTCTTCTGAGGGGAATTGCATGGAGAGATCATAAAGGCATCTGGAGGAATGTGAAGAAATTCTAGACCATACCCATCCTGAACCACTTGCAGAACCCATTCATACAAAGTAACCTGGATCTGCCTGTGATAAAAATGGGACAGATGGCCACCTGTCTCCTATACAAACAGGTGAACCTACACCCTTCATTTGGGAAAGCTGAGGGGCTCCACCTCCGGAGCCTGCATACTTTTGAGGCGCTTGGTGGCAAAAGGACTGAGACTGGTGGAAGGGACGGGACCTCTGGGAAGAACCTCCCCTATAAGACCGAAAACATCGATAGTCTCAAGAGTAACCACTCACCAGAAAAGATCAGGTTATGGATTTCTTGTCATCTGGCTAAGAATGTGTCCCCCAGTTCTACCATAGGGCCAAGATAGAACACAGCGCTACCAGATTCTTGACAAAGATGCAAAATAACCTGAGCTACCAAGGTACAACAAGAAGCAATTTTCAAGTCCATTGTCATTACCTCAAAGGCTTGCTTTAGATTAGCCTCATTCCTTGTATCCTGAGTCTCCATTCATGCTGCATCTTCCTCTATTGGGTTGGTGATACATTTTGTGACAGAACACACCAAGTCATCCAACTTAAGTAAAGACAATTGCTTTCTGGCCTATAGATCCAAGAGGAATAAACCTGCCAAGACACATCCTCCTTTAAAGGATGCCTCTTGCACACTCCATTCCAGATCAATCAACTTCTGGATTGAATCCAGGATGGAAAAGAAACAAGAAGCCTTACGTAGAGCGATAAAAAAAGAGGTCCTTTTTCTGCATCCCCAAGGAGTCAGTCCCAGCCACTTCAAGGGTCTTCAAGGTCTGAGAGATCAAGCTCAGCAACTCATCTCTATGAAAGAAACAGAGAAAAGTTCTATATGGCTCCAAATCTGGAGGAATGACCCCTTCCTCACCAGGAGAACCACCACCATCATCATGTATCATCTTAATCCATCTGCATTCAAGTCTTGTCAGACCGTACTGTGCCATGGTGGTTGACCATGAAAATGGGCATAGGAGCATTTGGAACACACAGACTTGCCTTAAAAAGTACTGAAGATTCAGAAAACTGGCTCTGTAGAAATGTCTGCAATCCCTGGAAGAATTACACCCAGGAAAAGAATGGGTCCATTCTAGGTCCCCATAATCCAGAACCTGACATCCTGAGACATACTGAACCCTGACGATCAAGAGGGGGGACACACTCATTGTGTTGCCCTTAATACCACTCCCTTCAGATTGAGGAGATTGACCATCACCAGCAAAATAAAAAGGAGGTAAATCTCCCCAAGCATCCAGGCAGCACTGATACATGCTTAAAGAAAGCTCTGGCTGAATGGTCCTGATGTGGCATGCAGCACAAATCACTAAGCATGCAGACTTCTTTGCCTTGGGTGCCTGCAACCACTAATTAAAATTTAGATCCTTGCCACTCAAGACTACCGGACTGAAGGCACTATACTGAGGAAGGAACCACATGGTATCATCTCAAGAGGCAAGCAGTGATATATAGTCATCTCTTCTTTCCAGTTTCTCCTTTCAAATTTCTTTCTTCTTTTCTTCTTCTTTTTTTTTTTTTTTTATTCACAGGAAATCCACTGAAGGGAAATGCATGTCCATCATCTGCTGGAGAGGGAGAATACTGGCGGGCTGATGTCAGAGCAGGACTATATGGCCATGATGTCAGCTTTTACTCCATCTCCATCTGCTGGCAGAGGTGCATAATCCACTCGTGGGGATTGATGTGCCTGAATGCTGAGGATGTTGAGGTTTTTTATTGTTTCTTTTGAATAATGACATGAAGCCATATAGTTATTGTTGTTGACATTGTCTATGTCATTTCAAATTAATGTAAATCCCTAGCAATCAGCATGCTGTAGTGTACAGATGGGAAGGAAAATAAGCTTTCTTTGTACTTTAGCATGCTGTAAAGGCGCTTTCTTCCACATAACCATATTCTGCCAACCAACTGTTGGTGTCAATATACAAGCAGGATGCCACTGCACCTGTTTGAGGCTAAGAATTGATTCATTATATAATATGAACTGTGTATTTAAAATGCTTGAGATAAAAAGCAAATAAAAAACTAAAAGTGATAGTAGAATTGATGAGGCTATGATTATACTAGGGAACTTTAGTTGGCAATTACTAAAAAATGTCAGCTTGATCCTTTATATGATGGGCCTTTATATGTAAAATTTAGTATCTTTGATTAAAATAATTACTGGAGTAATAGTCTTTGAGGATGGATTTCAGAGTTAATATTGATTTTTCCTTTCCATAATTGGATACTTTTTTGTGGTAATAGTAATTGCACAATATTCAAGTTGTAAAAACATCTTTTCATCTGGAGGATGGTGTTAAGTGCAGATTGCAAGAGGTATGAAAATCCATACGTACTAAGGTGTTTTTTTTAACTAATATGGAGCTTCTTATTTTTCTCTGCCTGCAGCAGCAAAGGAAAAGAAAGGAAAATGGAGAACAAAAAGAAGGAAACAGAAAAAAGAAGGGAAGGAGAGAAAAAGGTAGAGAGACAGAGGGGTTTTTTTTTCTATTGCTAGTTGGCCATTCTTGATTTCTTGCCTTATAATTTAGGAAACTCTAAGGTGAGTCATAAATAAATAAGATAACATTTTACAAATAACCTTCTAATAAATAAAAACAGATATACTAACAAAATAGTGCACTAAATTATTTCTAGCGCATTCTAAACCAGAAAAAGCTAGCCAGGAGCAGAGAGAGCAGTACAGAGCATGCCCACTTAATTATGGGGTTATTTCCTATCTATCCTAAAAGAACTAAAGTAGGGCAGTGAAACAAGGGAAAGAGGGGAAGATTTATTTCATAAGGTTGACTCCTCAAAACTACAACCCTAAAATTATAGTTCTTGAGGGCTCGCAACAAAAGTCATGGAAATGCTGGTGAGAAGAGCCATTATTTTAATTGTTTATAAGTGAAAGATATGTTTGATGAATAAAGGAAAAAGGAGGTAAGAACTCATCAAATACTAGTGCAGAGAAGATCACAAAGTCAACATGGAGGCAGCATTATTAGGCTGAGATCATGCTTGTGAGCAGAGACTTATATAGTTATAAATTAAGTTTAAATTCCACTGTAGCATGCTGGGGCCTTTTCACTAAGCTGTAAAATCTCAATAATTAGCCAATACCATGAACAATTTCCCAAATAATGGCCTTGATTCATCAAAATGCTGTAAACATGGAGCATTAGTGTCCTAAAAAAAACCCCAAAAAACCATAGGCATTATTAGGGAAATTTCTGATATACCACATCACATAGGTAAGTTTCACAATTCGCCAAGATTTATTGCATTGCATGACACAGTATCATGATATGTGACTTATTAGCATGTTATTTTCTTTGTTTATATATACCAGCTTCTTGCTGCTGCCTCTTTGTTGGTGTGTCAGGCATGAGAGAGAGAGAGGAGGTGAGTTCTTAGTTGGAGTTTAGTGGAAGTTCATTGATATTTCTGAGTGAGTTGTCCTGTTTTGTGTTCTTTGTCTCTTGTCTTTATCTGTGTGTGGAAGTTTTGTGTGTTTGTCAAGTTTGTCCATTTGTCTTTGTGTGGTGGTAGAGAAGTGGTGGAGTGGAACAGGGGAGATGAAGGAATGAGGAGTGGTGGAGGAGTGAGGATTGGTGGAGTGGAGGAATAATAGAGGAGTGGTGGAGTGTGGAAGAGGAGTGGTAAAGGAGTGATAGAGGAGTGACAAAGAGTGGTAGAAGAGTACTGAGGAATGCAGAGTGAGGAAGAGTAGTGGAGGAGAGCAGAGGAATGCGAAGTGAGGAGGAGTGTAGAATGGTGAAGGATAATGGCATGATGGAGAGGATGGTGCATGGAAGGCACAGGGAGAGAGGAGAGCATAAGGAAAGGAGGGAAATGAGGGAGGCGGAGGGCAGGAGGGAGTGGGGAGGAGAGAGGATGAGGCAGGAATGGTAGAGGAGAAGCAGTAGGAATAGAAGAAGAGATAAGAATGAGGAAAGGGAAAGGAGGAGGAGGAGGGAAGAAGAAGAGCAAGTAAGTGAGGTGGGAGGGATAGACAAGGCAGAGGGGAGGTGAGTTGGCAGGGCAGGTGCAGGAGGTGGGGAGGAAGGGAGAGGAGAGGGGTGTGGGAGCAAGAGGCAGGAGAGTGACACCGTCTCTCCAGAAGCAGAAGTTGCACCCCAATCATTCAGCAGCCAGGCAGCAAGTCAAAGTAGTCTTAATGCATACAAATTCAGCATTGAGGACAAGATGCTCATCACTGGGGTCCTTGGAAATTACAACATGCTGTTTAGAAACTGTGTAATGAAGACATCCAAGGCAGCCAAGGGCCAGATGTGGTGCACTATCACCCAGGCTATATCCCAACACAGCAAAATAAAGAGGGCTGGAGAGCAAGTAGCCCACCACTACCTCAGCGAAAAAGCCCATCTTATAACCAAATTGGTGAGGCACAACAAGTATCTGTGCCAGATGCAAAGAGGAGCCCCTTGCCCAATAATCTGGACCTCCATGGAAGAGGCGGGTGGGAAGCCTATTTGAAAAGTGGGAAGCCTATTTGAAAAGTAGATAAAGTACTGGGTCTTGATCAACTTTTGGGAGCAGAAATGCGCAGCTGCAGGTCCAGACCTGCAGTAGAGAGCAGCTCTCACCGACGTGCCATGCCTGCGCCACGAATACGCAGAAGGGAGCAGCTCTGACTCCGTGGAAGAGAGCTCTGACTGATGTGCCACAAACATCCAGAGCTCTGACTGACGTCCTGCAAACATCTTGCCCATTTTAACGGGCCCATGAGCAGCTGTGACTGTGCGGAATAGACAGCTCTGGCTGGCACACCTCACCCATTTTAATGGGCTTAATGTCTTGTTTCTATAATAAAAAATGGTTGTATAATGTCTGTAGTTACCAGAACACCAATAATTTCCTAGAGTACTCACCAAAAAGTTATAAAATGTGCCTAGCCTACCAGAAATAACAATTTCACCTCTTCCACCAGTTCCTTTATGATATATATACATATATAATATATCTACATATATGATATATTTTATTTAGATTTATATTCCTTATCTCTAGAGCAGTGGTTCTCAACCCTGTCCTGGGGACCCCCCCAGCCAGTCGGGTTTTCAGGATACCCACAATGAATATGCATGAGAGAAAATTTGCATGTTATGGAAGCAGTGTATGCAAATTTTCTCTCATGCATATTCATTGTGGGTATCCTGAAAACCCAACTGGCTGGGGGGGGTCCCCAGGACAGGGTTGAGAACCACTGCTCTAGAGGGTTTATAATCTAAGTTTGTACCTGAGGCAATGGAGATTAAAACGACTTGCCCCAGGTCACAACAAGCAACAGTGGGAAACAGTGGGATGCTGGTCTTCTGGTTTATAGCCCACTGCTCTAACCACTAGGCTACTCCTCCACTGAGCAGATGGATGCTGTACCTGGGTATCTGCATATGGACTCTCTACCTGTGTAACATCAAGCTAGGTTGAAAGAACATCACACAAATCTCATCTTTGTGTGAGTTTCCTCACTCCAAAGGTCATCAAATCTGCACAAGAGTGCACTGTTCTGTTCGTACATCACACTCTGCATGTCAAAGTGGCCCCTAACCTCTACACTAATACTTACACCTCACCTCGAGTTACTAGGTGGGCCTCATATAGTGGTATAAATACCTACCTAGTAGGCAGGTATTATGGCTGTGTGCTCTCTCTCTCTCTCTCACTCATATTTTTAAAATGGTTCAGGAGGCATTATTTTGTATTTTCCTACTTTTGAAGTTTGTGCACACTAACTGGGCAGATTGGATGGGTCACCATCATCATTGTTTATTTAAGTCATGCCTTTATAGTCAGGGAATTTAAAGTGTGCTTCATATAGAATGGTTTCAAAGTGTGGTTCAGATAGAGTGGCAGCAGTTACTACCAACCCAGAAGTTGAAGCTAACTTTCATTAAAGTAATGCAGCTTGTGATTTTTCAAGCAATCCATATTATTTTATTTACAAAGCATCTCATTGCCATTCCAGTGTTATTGGGGATAAAATAACATGTAATATTTAAAATACAGTGGGGTAGATTTTAAAAGATGCGTGCAGGAGTAGATTTGTTCGTGCAACCAGGCGCAAACAAATCTACTCCTGATTTATGTGTACATAAGTGAATAACTATCTTAGAATGAATAATAGATTCTGTCTAGAGGAGTGTCTGTAGAAGTGAATGTGAATAACAAAGAGAGAGATTGTGTACTGTGATAAAATGAAAGCATGTGTTAGGAATGAATCCTCTTCATTTAAAAAAAAGATGTTAGCTCCTCTGAAAGAACAATTGAGTTTCAGAGAGCAAGAGATACTATGTCTTGGAGAATGTGTGTGAAAGGCAGTGTGAGAGACAGAGGAAGAGCATGGATGACAAAGAGTAAGTATGTGTATATGAGCAAGAAAGTGAGAGTGAGAGAGGAGTGTGTGAGTCCAGTAGAGGTAAAATATGTTTCATTCCCATGTTTGGTGTTGTCCTTTATGTCATTAGTGCACATTTTGGGTTTTTGTTGTGGGTCACAATGTCCACTTTTCCTCCTTATCCTACACGTGTGCTGTGGGAACAGTGAACATTAATCTGCATGTTTAGTGTGTAGTGCAGTAATTTGCATGCATTCTAGCTTGCTAGTGTGTATTCTCAGAGAGAATCATGCATAATTGCTATTGTGTGCGTGTGGTGTAGAATAAGCAAGTGCTAATGAGGGATAGCAGATTTTGGGACGTGCAGTAAAGGGTGAGATAGTTTTCTTCATATTTCTCTCTGAATTCTCCTTCCCATAGAGCAATGTTGTATAGGATTCCTTGAGGTGAAGCTAACAACCACATAACTATCAAAAAATATAACAGAAAAGTACAGAAATTGGTTTTTTCTACTGTAACTGACAGAATTACTGCAATACATATCTAGCAAATCATATATACTGTATGCAAATATCTTTTAGTGTAACAAAACATTAAAATTATTTTTTAATAATCTCAGAAGATTATTCATATATTATGTAATAGTACAAAGACATTTACAAACATATTTCATTATCCAGTAAAATTATATACAAGGTATTGCACTATAACGCTAATACAAACGCACAAACCTAATATCTTCTTTTTACAAGCATTTTCTGCCCCACCTTTATTGGCCATCCCCCACTATTATTGGTGTCCTTTTGTGTCTTGATGTTGATGCCATTGTTGTGTTGTATTCAGAGTTAGTAGTCTGCTAAGGAGTTAGCAATCTGATGTAAATCTGCTGTTAGATATACTGCGGCGTAGCAATCTGTTATTGTAGGCTCCTAAAGAAGGAGGAGTCAGCAATCTTGTAGTGTCTCAGATATCATCTTGCTAAGGAGTAGCAATCTGTAATGAATCTGATATAGTAGTGGGTGGATCCCTGGGCCGGTGGCAGAAAACCACGCCCCCGGGAGGCTATCCCGAGAGAGACCACCGGCTAGGCTTGAGTATGGAGACAGACACACATTAGTTCTTTTATTAAACAGGTTTTTTTGAAACTACCAGAGGCGGCAGAAGTGAGCTGATATGCCCGGCAGGGCCTGTAGTCCCTCAGGTACTGGAACAGCGATCCAGGATGGCTGAGCTGTTGAGAAACTGTAGAAAGTGAGTAGGCAGAGTAGGCAGAGTTCATGAACAGAACTAGATGACAAAACTCACATAAGGTCTCAAGGAAGCTCAGGAGCTGGAAAGGTTTAGGCCCTTGAGGAGCGAGTACCTGGTTCCAGGGAAAGCTCTGAGAGAGCGATGGTAACTCACGATTGTTTGTAGCAGTGATAGCTTCCAAGCAGTAGAGAATCTTCAGAGTGTCCAGGAACATGGGCCCTCGAGGAGCAAGTACTAGTTCCTATCTGTAATCTGAAAGTAAAGAAAAGAGTGAGGCCCCCGTGGAGCGGGTACCTCTGGTAAGTCTGAGGAGGCAGAGTAGCTAGGGAAGCGTAGCCGAAGCAATCCCCTTGTAAACTCCATTAGATAGTGAAGTAGAGACCTTTAAATATTGGAAGTGGATGACATCATCTCAGGGGTACTGTGATGTCATCCAGCCCAGCGTCAAGCCGGTAAACGGCGCCATTCCACCTGGCACCGAGGCGGAGGGTGTTGCCCACCAGCACCGGGCACTTTTGAGATGCTTCACTGAAGAGAAAAGCTAAAAAAAAAATGAAAAAAATCACTTTAAAATGTGAATGGAGATCGCTATGAAGAAAAGCAGAGAGCATGAGGCCCGCCCCCTTGTGATGTCATCCAACCCAGCGTCGAGCCGGTAAACGGCGCCATTCCACCTGGTACCAAGGCGGAGGGGGCTGCCCACCAGCACCGGGCACTTTTGAGATGCTTCACTGAAGAGAAAAGCTAAAAAAAAAATGAAAAAAATCAGCTTTAAAATGTGAATGGAGATCGCTATGAAGAAAAACAGTGAGCATGAGACCCGCCCCCTTGTGATGTCATCCAGCCTAGCGTCGAACCGGTAAATGGCGCCATTCCACCTGGCGTTGCACGCCGAAGGGGCGCGACAAAGGGGCACTCCCCTTTGTGCACCCCTTCGTGCAACCCTTGGCGCTACCTTTTTTCATTTTTTTTCTTTTTAACTTCTATGTTTCTTCCACTTTTGTTTACTTTTCTCTTTTTTCATAGTTGTTATTCCTTGTTAACAAATTTTCATTGTTATTAATGTTAAATGTATTTGACAAAGGTAACTTTTTTTCCTGCATCTCCTGTTTTAATGTAAACCGGTATGATTTGTATATTATACAAGAATGTCGGTATATAAACATTAAAAATAAATAAATAAATAAATTAGAGCGCCTGTGCGCGCGCGCCCTAGGTCTTCAGGCAGCATGGAGGATCTGCAATGTCGAGCCGGTCCGGGGACACCGGAGGGGGATGGTATGGAGATGCCGCGGCAGCCAGCCATCCATCAGACCCAGAGGGAATCACCACAGAGGTAAAGAGGGCAGAGTGAGGACGTCGAGCAGTGATGGTCGCAACAGTATCCCCCTTCAAAGGGCGATCTCCTCTTCGGGTACCAGGCTTAGGATTAGAAGGATGCACGAGGTGGAACTGATGAAGCATCTCTTTGTCCAAGATATTGGTCTGAGGCTCCCAAGAGATTAAATTGGGGCCGAAGCCTTCCCAAATCAGAAGGTATTCAAAAGTCTTGCCTCTGTTATGAATATCCAGAATCTCTTTGATCTTACTTTCTAAGTCGTCTTCTGCATTGATAACAGGTGGATCTTGAGATTTGGAAGAATCTTGCAGAGTGTTATTGATGATATCAGCGGCAATGGATTGAGCTGCTGTGGACGTCACTGAAGGTTTCGGTGGAAGTGGTGATGTTAGGGTACGTCCAAGATCCACTTCTAAAGATGACTCTCCAGTAGAAGTTGCTGGATGAGAGATGAAGTAGAATTCAGCAGTAATAAGTAGCTGCTATGGATGTCACTGAGGCTTCAGCGAAAGTGGTGATGTTGGGGTACATCCAAAAACCCACTTCTAGATATGGTGGCATTACCAGTGGAAATAGACTAGCTGGTTGCCAGAGATATCTTCTTTGGATTAATTATGTGCTGCGGCTCATCAGACACATCCTCCGAATGGATAGATGTTGAACGCCTTTGAGCCAAGGTGAATGTAGAAGGTGCTATGAATATCAGCAGCCATGTGTTGAACTGCCGTGGACGTCACTGAGGTCTTTAGGAGAAGTAGCAATGTAAAGGAACGTCCAAAGCCCACTTCAAGTTGTGATGCAATAATGGCTCTTCTAATTTGACGTAGGGACTCCTCAGGTCTTCCACTAGACATCTGAGAATAAGGTTGCCTCCTGCCCCTGAGTCCCTCAGGCAGGAGTCTGAACCATAGCCAGTTCGCTGATCACAGAGACTGGAAGAGATGGCGGAGGAGAAAATGCCATATGGCCCAAGAACAGTCCTCCCGCGGGGCTTAGGCCCATCCGTTTTCCAGATGAATGGGGCATGTAGAGACATCATAGCTGGGCTGACCACAGTACAAGCACAGGCCACATTTCTTCCTAAATCTCTCTTTGGAGGGCAAGTGTCCATGACCAAGTTGCATCGGTTCATCTTTATCAGCAGCAGAAGTTACTGGAACCATCGGAGGTGCAGTGGTAGTACGAGCCTATTTCAACCCAAATAACACCTTAGGTCAGTGTTCCTTAACCTTGTCTCAGAGCCAGTGATCAATCCGAGTGGCCAAGGCTATTAATTCGTCCAGCGAGTCAGGTGTCTGGTGAGCGGCCAGCTCGTCCTTTAAACGGATCCAGGCCTCTGCAGAAGAAAGTCTTGAGACATTTGGGGTCCCAGGGAAGTTCTGCTGCAAGAGTCTTGAATCTATGGTGAATTCAGCCAGTGATCTGTTGCCTTGCTTCAAGTCCACCAAAGCAAATCCCGCAACAGAAATACGAGCAGGGTCATCAAAGACGGATTTAAACAAGTCCATAAATCCTTCTATGTCCTGCAAAATAGGGTCCATGCGTTCCCACAAGGTAGATGCCCATGACAGGGCTCTTCCATCCAAGTATGATAGTATGTAGGTGGTCTTCAAAAGAGCCATGGGAAATAAAGTTGGCTGTAAGGTGAAGTGCATGCAGCACTGGTTCAGAAAGCCCTGGGTCTTCTGGATTTCTCTGGAAAAGCGAATAGGAGCCACCAGTGGTACAGCTATCTTTAAAGATACCTACTGTAACTGACCTTCTTGGTTAGAAGCTGTGCCTTGTATCTTCTGTGTGTGTAGCTGATGAAAAGCTGCAGTAAGTTTCTCCAAAGTTTTTTGCTGCTCTGAGATGCATTGGACCAGGCCCGCTATAGCCTGCAAGGCAGAGAGTTGTGCCAGGTCCATAGAGTTAACAACATCCCAAAGTTAAAGCCGGATCCACTGGAGTTAACATCCCATATATTTAAGTCGGATCCACTGGAGTTAGCAATCTGTTGTTATCTGCTTAGTTGACAAGCTAGGAGTTAGCAATCTATTGTATTCGGAGTTAGCAGTCTGCTAGGGAGTAGGCAATCTGATGTAAATCTGCTGTTAGATAGACTGCTGAGTAGCAATCTGTTGTTGTAGGCTCCTAAAGAAGGAGGAGTCAGCAATCTTGTAGTGTCTCAGATATCGTCTTGCTAAGGAGTAGCAATCTGTAATGAATCTTGTATAGTAGTGGGTGGATCCCTGGACCAGTGGCAGATGACCATGTCCCTGGGAGGATGTCCCGAGAGGGACCACCAGCAAGGCTTTAGTATGGAGACAGACACACATTAGTTCTTTTATTAAACAGGTAGTGAGCTGATATGCCCGGCAGGGCTGTAGTCCCTCAGGTATTGGAACAGAGATCCAGGATGGCTGAGCTGTTGAGAAACTTTAGAAAGTGAGTAGGCAGAGTTCATGAACAGAACTAGATGACAAAACTCACATAAGGTCTCAAGGAAACTCAGGAGCTGGACAGGTTTAGGCCCTCGAGGAGCGAGTACCTAGCTCCAGGGAAAGCTCTGAGAGAGCGATGGTAACTCACGATTGTTTGTAGCAGCGATAGCTTCCAAGCAGTAGAGAATCTTCAGAGTGTCCAGGAACATGGGCCCTCGAGGAGCGAGTACCTCTGGTAAGTCTGAGGAGGCAAAGTAGCTAGGGAAGCGTAACCGAAGCAATCCCCTTGCTAACTCCATTAGATAGTGAAATAGAGACTGTTAAATATTGGAAGCGAATGACGTCATCTCAGGGGGACACCCCTGAAGTTCGCGCTCTGCTGGTACTTCAATCAGAGCGCACGTGCGCCCTAGTTCTTCAGGCAACATGGCAGATCTGCAACGTCGAGCCGATCTGGGGACGCCAGAGGGAGGCAGCATGGAGACGCTGCAGCAGCCAGCTGTCCATCAGACCCGGAGGGAGTCGCCACAGAGGTAAAGAGGGCTGAGTGAGGACGTCGAGCAGCGACGGTCACAACAAGTTGCTGTTCCTTTGCTTATATCTTGGCTGCCTTGTAGTGTTCATATACAGATTGTGACCCTTTTTGACATTATGGGGTCTTCATGCCACTGTTTGTGAAGTTTTGCCCCTCTCTCAGTGCCTTGGGATGTTAATGCTACTGTTGCTGATGCCCATAGCCCATCTTTTTGGGTTTTGATGCCACTCTTCTTCCTGCCTGACTTTCATGCTACAGTATGCCTTGCGGTACTAGCTAGTATATTTCATTCCCTATCTCTCTATCAATGTCTGGGGGTGTTGACACTACTATGCTTCTTGCCTTGCTTTACACTCTATGCCTTGGATAATGATGACACTCTTCTTGCTGTCTTGCTTTGCACCTGTGCTTTAGAGTTTTAACAACAGTGCTTCTGCTGCTTCATCCTTGTTTTGGTGCATTGCAGTGTTGACCTTTTATCAATGTCTTGGGTGCCAAGATTGTTTACAAATGAAACTGGTGATTGCCATCCTTATTCAATGAACTATACTGGCTTAAATCCTTTTGGAATACTACCAGACCTCTCCCATTCCTCTCTAAAAACTTATTTTCAAATATCCTCTTTTGGTATATGGTTGCATTCAAATAAAAAATGTTTTCAATGTATGAGGGAAACTGTAAAATACAGTATTAAATTCTTATTTAATTATTAAAATATTGGGAATCGGAATCAGAGTGATTAGTACTGCAATCTCCTGGGCTCTTGGCCACAAAGGGCTACAACCTGTCTCATATACACACTTGTTGTTACGTCATTTACTTCATCCCGTTTGGTATATTTTTTTGTTTTTTACTTCATTAGTGAAATCAATTCTAAATATTACCCTTTTAAAAAATACCCTTAAGTGAACTCTCTCAATATTTAAATGCGACTTATTTCATTTTCTTTTTTGACTAATATCTCTGATGTTGCCCTCTGCGTTGCTTCTTATTATTGACTGCCCGACATTGGCAATGTTTCGGCGTGCAGTTCACGCCTGCTTCAGGGGATGGGTTGTAGCCCTTTGTGGGCAAGAACCCAGGAGATTGCAGCACTGATCACTCTGATACCGATTTCTGATATTAAATAAGAATTTAATACTGTATTTTACAGTTTCCCTCATACATTGAAAACATTTTTTGCATTCGTGAATTGAGGGTTATTGCCATTTAATCTGGGCACTCAAATAAAGCCATTTAGAAGTAAGGCTCTGAATGCCTGCATGAGCTTGACCAGACAATATCAAAGTGTTGTCATTACTAATAAGGTCATTTATCAAAATGCTATAAGGCGTTAAGGGCTTATCGCATGCAAAAACAACTTTAATGCATGTGGAGAGAGAGAGAGAGAGAGAGAGAGAGAGATAGAGAGACTAACCACAGTGCCCCAACACTAGATAGGGATTTATATCTCTATGGGAGACCTACCTGGTAACTCGAAGTGAGGTTTAGTTATTAGTGTAGAGGTTAGGGGCCACTTTGACATTCGAAGTGAGACGTACGAATAGAACAATGCTTTCTTGTGAAGATTTGATGACCCTCGGAGTGAAGAAACTCACTCAAAGATGATATTTGTGCAATTTTCTCTCAACCTAGCTTGATGGACTCTCTACCTGAGTAACATCAAGCTAGGTCCTCTCTCTCCCTCTCTTTCTCTCTCTCTCTCTCTCCAGTGGCTCTGATAGTAATCATGGTTTCCCCAGTGGTTGTATGTATGAAATACCACATATCTGGCACTTATTTCAAAGTGCAAAAAAGTTATCACAATTTGCAGTAACATAGCTCTTTGCATAGGTATTAGCACAAATTGCAATAAACTGCCTATTACCATAAAACATACCCCTTTTTCTATCGCATGCAGTATTTAATGCATTTTGATAAATCCAGGCCTAACCTGGTATGATGCTTTAAGCACTTACTGTGCCTCTCAGGCTTCCCTGAGAATTTCATGCCACTGTGCTTGTATAACTCTGCACCTTGGGATTTTCATGCTAATTGTCTCTCTCCAGTCAGTGTCCTGGGGTTTAGATTTTATTTCTTTTTTATTTATTTATTTATTTATTTATTTACTATTTTTCTATACCGGCTTTCAAGACAGGGGTCACATCAAACTGGTTTACATTTAACAGGGTGTGCATTATACAAAGAACTCGAGCAACTATAACTGGTGCAGGAATTGCAGTTACAGTAAAACAGGGAAGTACACAACTGGGAGCAGAGGAAGAAGAAGAAAAGAGAGGTTAATTGACAGCAAATTATTTACAACGATTATTTACAGAGATGCAAAATTAATTCCAATGTGGGAGAAATGATGTCGAGAATGAGGTTGATGACAGAGTGTTTGTGTTTAAACCCATTTATAACAATGTGTTTGTGACGACGGTGTCTGGATTGGCTTTGCCCTCAAATGAGGCGCTAGCCTTTGCCCTCAATGAGCCTCAATGAGCTAGCGCCGGCGCCATTTTGAATACTGGCAATACGGCCCGAGTGCAGGAGGTCGCTCCCGGACCCCCGCTGGACATTTGGCAAGTCTTGTGGAGGTCAGGAGGCCCCCCAAGCTGGACAACAGTCCCTGGGGGTCCAGCGGGGGTCCGGGAGCAATCTCCTGCACTCGTGCTGTTGGGTGCCAGGAACCAAAATGGCGCTGATAGCCTTGCCCTTACCATGTCACAGGGGCTACCGGTGCCATTGGTCAACCCCTGTCACATGGTAGGAGCACAAGATGGCGCCGGCCATCCAGTGCTCCTACCATGTGACAGGATCCGGCCAATGGCATGGATACCCTGTCACAAGGTAAGGGCAAAGGACGGCCCAGTAGCCGGAGGATGGCCCGGAGCGGGAGATCGCTCCCGGGACCCCACTGGACCACCAGGTATCCTGTAAAAAGGTTTTTGGGGGGGTCGGGAGGGTGGGGGAAGCTAAGGGCTTACTTTTAAGAGTCGGGGTGGGTTTTTTGTTTATCGGCTGGGCAGCCGATATAAAACGCGAATTGGGCCCTGATGGGAAAAAACCCCACATGTGAATCTGAACCGGAATCCGAACCAATTCCGGTTTCCGATTCACATTTCTAATATGAACTAAACAATACCATCATGTCATGTTTCCTTTCTACATTTCCAGGCTTGAGATAAAGTTGTATTTTAGTCTTTTGGTTTTACACAAGAATGTGATTGTTGAATATAATATTTCTTTAATATTTTAGGAGCTCTGTTATTCCTGTAGAAACAATGTTTTTAAATATTTTGATACCTTTCTAAATGTCCAACCAATGTGGCACTATATATACCACTGTTCCAGGTACCCTGCCTCTTTTCATGGTGCTTTAGGTTGTTCATGACAGTCTTGAGGTCATTGTTCCTTGTTACTCTCCCCCTCTTGCACTTTTCTTAATGTCAGGTCCAATGGAATCTTTTGGTTGGGAGAGCAAGCCAACAAAGCTCTACTCCCCTCCCTACCTCCTCCCTCTCTGTCCCCATGCTTTCCTCAGGTCTGCCTGTCTCTCTCTCCTCCCGTGTTCCAAAACCACCTCCTTCCTCTCTCCCCTATCCCCTCTCTCTTCCCTGCACACTACTCACTCCAGCCTCTTTTTTCTCTCCCCATTTCTCTCTCTTTTCCTCACATTCCCTCTCTCTCCCCTACCTCTCATGTTCCCTCTGTTTCCTTGCCCAGCCATCTCTTCTTCTTCTCCTACTATATCCCTTTCCTCTCTTCTCTTCTCTTCTCCACTCCTATGATCTGCCTCCATGGAATATGAGAACCATAGTACCTCCAGGCTATGTCCTCTTCTTTCTCTTCTATCTCACCTGACTGCTGTTTTGAACCTCATGTGTTTCAAAGCAGCAGTCATGTCTGAAGCTTCAGAGAAGAAGGATGTGGCCAGCACACCACTATTCTCCTTCTCTTCCTGCCACTAAACAGCTTCTGTCTATCTGACATGGCCTCAGATCTCTTGCAGTGATTTTGCAGGAAGGGCTAGAAATTTGACAAGCCATGGCCCAGCCCAATCCATTGCCTATGCTTGGTGTATTGACTTTATCATCACTCCTCCTCTTTGGGTCCTTACTCAATGCCTTTGAATGTTAATGCAACAGTTGGGGATATAATAGATCAAATTGAAAATATAAAAGATCAAATTGAAAATCCAAAAAGTTACAAATTACCAAGACTGGATGTTATCTACCTCGATGACCTCAAAACACTCAAACATAAAATTGCAAACCTTTTTCTAGTAATATATAACCTATCATTTAAAATAATTTCAAGGCCAAGATGGCCGCACGTTAGGCAGACGTGCTCCGACTTGCTCCACAAATCCCAGTTTTCCTTGGCGTTCTAGAATTTAAAAAAAATGTTACCTTCATGGGAAAGAGGAAAGGAAGACCCAGAGTGTTCCCCAAAGTTTTCTGAGGGGAATGCTACAACAGGGTCCGATTGGACCACCATGTAGTTTATAGCCATGATGAGCCTGTTGGAAGCTCCGTGAATGTGTCCTTGGGTGCCGCGCAGACAGGTATTGCCTTGCCGGTGACCCTGCATTTAGAATCATTGCTGTCTCCAGAGCAGAGTTGGGTTCCTCCACAACCTGACACCCCCCCCCCCCCATTGGAAGTGTTGAGAGAATCAGCATTTCCCTTTTGATCCCTAATGAGGGAGCACAGCCAACATTGTCAGCGTAGGATGGAGTCAGAGTGGAGGATCAAGCAGCTGGAACTGGAAGCCGGCTGGGTAAGGAGACAAATTTCTTGACTATTTCTCCACCTTCTACAATGGCAGGACATTCTTCAAACAAAATTCCAGAGGTACTGTCTATTTCCTTGGTTAAACCACCAAATAAAGCTCTACTGACCATACCCTCTGTAAAGACAGCTAAACTGACACAAGTAAGGGAGAGAGCACTATCATTAGTAGGTCCAATATTATGGAACTCAATGCCACCCGAAATAAGATTAATGAGAGATCTAAAACTCTTCAAGAAAAGCTTAAAAACATGGCTTTTCAAAAAAGCTTTTCAAAGCGAGAAAGGGGAATAGGTAGTACTAAGAAACAAGAAAAGGACTTATACACACAGGCAAAAAGTCACCAGAGATCATATATGCGTTTTTTATTTTTATTTTTCACACTTATATATTAAGTTAAAGAATTATAGTATATCGCATATATGGAGAATCCATAAATGGAATTTCAATATACATTACATATAGCATAGAGTATTTGAATAATGTATCTGAACAATTTCGGCACCTACAGGTTAAATTACAATCTATTTCGAAATTATTTATGTGCCTATTTGTAAACCGTTGTGATGGTATATCACTAAACGACGGTATAGAAAAGTTTATAAATAAATAAATAAATAAATAAATAAATAAATATCACGTTGGATATAATATGGGAAGCAATACCTACTTTGTCTAATCAAGTTACACAGCAGGTAACTCTATACTGGGATTTTTCAAATTCTCTAAATAATGCACAATCACAAATTGTGGGAATAAAATATCAGGTGGACTCTCTGGAATCTAAAGAGAAACAGATTCAAAAATCAGTGGATACAATTTCATCTGGTCATCTATATATCCAAAATAAAATGGAAAAGCAGGAAAATGTTGTAAGACGTAATTTGAGAATCTTAAATTTCCAAAAAAATAAAAAGACTCACTACCCCAATAGAAATACTTGCAAAGTATTTCACTGAAGTTTTGTCAATTAAGGAAAATTTAATTCCACTATATCCAAAACTAATCCTCACCTACTAACTCGGGGTGGGGATTAGGTATGAGCGTCGGGGGTTGGGGGCCACTTTCGCATTCCACATGAGACCTACGGAAAGAACAGTGGTCTCTAGTGAAGATTTGCTGGCCGTCGGAGTGAGGAAACTAATCCAAGAAGAGATTAGGGCTACATTCTCTCCACCTAGCTTGTTGTTGCCCAGCAAATCTTCACTAGAGACCACTGTTCTTTCCGTAGGTCTCATGTGGAATGCGAAAGTGGCTCCCAACCCCCGACGCTCATACCTAATCCCCACCCCGAGTTAGTAGGTGGCCCTCCCATAGGGGTTAAAATACCTGTCTAGGGCATAGGCACTATAGTAAGTCTATCTCTCTCTCTCTCTCTCTCTCTCTCTCTCTCTCTCTCTCTCTCCCCCCCGAGCCTGAAACAGGCTGTCCGGAACTATCATGGACCGAGATAACCCTTTACTTGCCGGTAGCGCAGGTCCGTAACGCACATTTGAGGGTTGTAGTTAGCAGCCATGCTAACACTGCGGCTGTTTCGCCACACACGATAAACTGGTTCCCGCTTTACATATGCTCCGCCCCAACTCTGCCCCCTGAATACTAATTTGCATTCGCAAATCACGTTAACAGCTGTTAACGCGATTTGCGAATTTATCGCACGCGGTAAACTGCTTGGAAAATGAGGCCCTTTCTCTTAAAAATGTTTTTCCGCAAAAGAAATGAAATATTCCTGGGTTTTAAGATCTGCATGTTTCCTGATGTGTCTCAGATAACGCAATCTAAGAGGAAACATTGTGAATTTGGGAGCATCCTTCTGGTTATATTTTCCATGCAAATGTGTGATTAAATATGGAGAGGCTAAATATGGTTTTTTTTTTTACCCCACACAATTAGTTTCCTTAATGACCAGCTTAAGCAAATATCGTCTAACCTTACATCCAGTCCACAATGTACCAATTAATTGGAAAACTTTGGGCTTGACCTGCTAAATGTAACAGCTATATTCCTTGTTTTGTAGAATTATTTCCTTATTTACATAGGCATCTCCTTGAATATAGTCTGACAGGGATGTATTTGAGATTACTATTCTGTTTAATTATATTTGCTTTTTGATTGAAATATTCTCTATACTCCATTACTTGTCAAGTTAATATTAATTTGTTAATTTGATTTAAAAATCTGATAAATAAAGTATAAATAAAATAAAATAAAATAACTTCAATACCTGAAGACTGGAGGGTTGCCAATATAATAACAATTTTTCAAAAGGGCTCTAATGATGATATGACAAACTATAGACCAGTGGACCTGATAGTTGTGCAGAACAAAATGGCAAAGGTATTAAAAACAAAATTGTTGGCCATATAGCTAGACATGGCTCAATGGCAAAAAGTCAACATGATTTTCTTCTATGGAAGCCTTGCCTTACAAATCTATTGGATTTTTTTGAATGGGTAATAAACATTTAGAGAAAAGTGAACCAGTTGATACAATGTATATAGATTTTCAGAAGCTATGAGAGATTCTTCAGGAAATTAAAAATCATGGGAAAAGAGGCAATGTCCCATTGTGGATTGGTAACTAGTTAAACAGTGGGTAGAACAAAACTGGAAACAGAGAACATAAGAACATAAGAACATAAGAAAATGCCATACTGGGTCAGACCAAGGGTCCATCAAGCCCAGCATCCTGTTTCCAACAGTGGCCAATCCAG
Organism: Rhinatrema bivittatum; assembly: GCF_901001135.1. Taxonomy (NCBI): domain Eukaryota; kingdom Metazoa; phylum Chordata; class Amphibia; order Gymnophiona; family Rhinatrematidae; genus Rhinatrema; species Rhinatrema bivittatum. The sequence goes on from NC_042616.1 coordinate 746,959,641, forward strand.
GCCATAAGAACCTGGCAAGTACCCAAAAACTAAGTCTATTCCATGTAACCATTGCTAATGGCAGTGGCTATTCTCTAAGTGAACTTAATAGCAGGTAATGGACTTCTCCTCCAAGAACTTATCCAATCCTTTTTTAAACACAGCTATACTAACTGCACGAACCACATTCTCTGGCAACAAATTCCAGAGTTTAATTGTGCGTTGAGTAAAAAAGAACTTTCTCCGATTAGTTTTAAATGTGCCCCATGCTAACTTCATGGAGTGTCCCCTAGTCTTTCTACTATCCGAAAGAGTAAATAACCGATTCACATCTACCCGTTCTAGACCTCTCATGATTTTAAACACCTCTATCATATCCCCCCTCAGTCGTCTCTTCTCCAAGCTGAAAAGTCCTAACCTCTTTAGTCTTTCCTCATAGGGGAGTTGTTCCATTCCCCTTATCATTTTGGTAGCCCTTCTCTGTACCTTCTCCATCACAATTATATCTTTTTTGAGATGCGGCGACCAGAATTGTACACAGTATTCAAGGTGCGGTCTCACCATGGAGCGATACAGAGGCATTATGACATTTTCTGTTTTATTCATCATTCCTTTTCTAATAATTCCCAACATTCTGTTTGCTTTTTTGACTGCAGCAGCACACTGAACCGACAATTTCAATGTGTTATCCACTATGACACCTAGATCTCTTTCTTGGGTTGTAGCACCTAATATGGAACCCAACATCGTGTAATTATAGCATGAGATATTTTTCCCTATATGCATCACCTTGCACTTATCCACATTAAATTTCATCTGCCATTTGGATGCCCAATTTTCCAGTCTCACAAGGTCTTCCTGCAATTTATCACAATCTGCTTGTGATTTAACTACTCTGAACAATTTTGTGTCATCTGCAAATTTGATTATCTCACTCGTCGTATTTCTTTCCAGATCATTTATAAATATATTGAACAGTAAGGGTCCCAATACAGATCCCTGAGGCACTCCACTGTCCACTCCCATCCACTGAGAAAATTGCCCCATTTAATCTACTCTCTGTTTCCTGTCTTTTAGCCAGTTTGCAATCCACGAAAGGACATCGCCACCTATCCCATGACTTTTTACTTTTCCTAGAAGCCTCTCATGAGGAACTTTGTCAAACGCCTTCTGAAAATCCAAGTATACTATATCTACCGGTTCACCTTTATCCACATGTCTATTAACTCCTTCAAAAAAGTGAAGCAGATTTGTGAGGCAAGACTTGCCCTGGGTAAAGCCATGCTGCTTTGTTCCATTAAACCATGTCTTTCTATATGTTCTGTGATTTTGATGTTTAGAACACTTTCCACTATTTTTCCTGGCACTGAAGTCAGGCTAAACCGGTCTGTAGTTTCCCGGATCGCCCCCTGGAGCCCTTTTTAAATATTGGGGTTACATTTGCTATCCTCCAGTCTTCAGGTACAATGAATGATTTTAATGATAAGTTACAAATTTTTACTAATAGGTCTGAAATTTCATTTTTTAGTTCCTTCAGAACTCTGGGGTGTATACCATCCGGTCCAGGTGATTTACTACTCTTCAGTTTGTCAATCAGGCCTACCACATCTTCTAGGTTCACCGTGATTTGATTCAGTCCATCTGAATCATTACCCATGAAAACCTTCTCCATTACGGGTACCTCCCCAACATCCTCTTCAGTAAACACCGAAGCAAAGAAATCATTTAATCTTTCCGCGATGGCCTTATCTTCTCTAAGTGCCCCTTTAACCCCTCGATCATCTAACGGTCCAACTGACTCCCTCACAGGCTTTCTGCTTCGGATATATTTTAAAAAGTTTTTACTGTGAGTTTTTGCCTCTACAGCCAACTACTTTTCAAATTCTCTCTTAGCCTGTCTTATCAATGTCTTACATTTAACTTGCCAATGTTTATGCTTTATCCTATTTTCTTCTGTTGGATCCTTCTTCCAATTTTTGAATGAAGATCTTTTGGCTAAAATAGCTTCTTTCACCTCCCCTTTTAACCATGCCGGTAATCGTTTTGCCTTCTTTCCACCTTTCTTAATGTGTGGAATACATCTGGACTGTGCTTCTAGAATGGTATTTTTTAACAATGACCACGCCTCTTGGACATTTTTTACTTTTGTAGCTGCTCCTTTCAGTTTTTTTCTAACAATTTTTCTCATTTTATCAAAGTTTCCCTTTTGAAAGTTTAGCACGAGAGCCTTGGATTTGCACACTGTTCCTTTTCCAGTCATTAAATCAAATTTGATCATATTATGATCATTATTGCCAAGCGGCCCCACCACCGTTACCTCTCTCACCAAGTCCTGTGCTCCACTGAGAATTAGATCTAAAATTGCTCCCTCTCTCGTCGGTTCCTGAACCAATTGCTCCATAAAGCTATCATTTATTCCATCCAGGAACGTTATCTCTCTAGCGTGACCCGATGAAACATTTACCCAGTCTATATTGGGGTAATTGAAGTCTCCCATTATTACTGCACTACCAATTTGGTTAGCTTCCCTAATTTCTCTTAGCATTTCACTGTCCATCTCACCATCTTGACCAGGTGGACGGTAGTATACCCCTATCACTGTAGTCTTCCCTGATACACAAGGGATTTCTACCCATAAGATTCAATTTTGTATTTAGTCTCATGCAGGATGTTTATCCTGTTGGACTCTATGCCATCCCGGACATAAAGCGCCACACCTCCTCCCGACTGCTTCTCTCTGTCATTGCGATATAATTTGTAGCCCGGTATAGCACTGTCCCATTGGTTATCCTCTTTCCACCATGTCTCTGAGATGCCAATTATGTCTATGTCATCATTTACTGCTATACATTCTAATTCTCCCATCTTACTTCTTAGACTTCTGGCATTAGCATACAAACATTTCAAAGTTTGTTTTTTGTTTGTATTTTTATTCTGCTTTTTAATTGATAGGGATAAGTTAGAATTTTTTAGCTCAGGTGAGTTTTTAGTTACAGGCACTTGGACTACTTTTCTAATTATTGGAACCTCACTGTCGGGATGCCCTAATTCTAATGCATCATTAGTATCCTTTAAAGATACATCTCTCCGAACCATGCGCTGCTGAGCGACTGTCGGCTTTCCCCTTTGTTCTAGTTTAAAGCTGCTCTATCTCCTTTTTAAAGGTTAGCGCCAGCAGTCTGGTTCCACCCTGGTTAAGGTGGAGCCCATCCCTTCGGAAGAGACTCCCCCTTCCCCAAAAGGTTCCCCAGTTCCTAACAAAACTGAATCCCTCTTCCTTGCACCATCGTCTCATCCACGCATTGAGACTCCGGAGCTCTGCCTGCCTCTGGTGACCTGCGCGTGGAACAGGGAGCATTTCAGAGAATACTACCCTGGAGGTTCTGGATTTAATCTTTCTACCTAAGAGCCTAAATTTGGCTTCCAGAACCTCCCTCCCACATTTTCCTATGTCGTTGGTGCCCACGTGTACCACGACAACCGGCTCCTCCCCAGCACTGTCTAAAATCCTATCTAGGTGACGCGTGAGGTCCGCCACCTTCGCACCAGGTAGGCATGTTACCAGGCGATCCTCACGCCCACCCGCCACCCAGCTATCTACATTCCTAATAATCGAATCACCAACTATGACGGCCGACCTAACCTTCCCTCCTGGGCAGTAGGCCTTGGGGAGATATCCTCAGTGCGAAAGGACAATGCATCACCTAGAGAGCAGGTCCTTGCTACAGGATCCTTTCCTGCTACACCTGGTTGGTGCTCTCCCATTATGAGACCTTCTTCCTCCAAGGCAGCACCAGGGCTGCCAGTCTGAAGTTGGGACTGGACTACTATGTCCCTGAAGGTCTCATCTATATACCTCTCTGTCTCCCTCAGCTCCTCCAGGTCTGCCACTCTAGCCTCCAGAGATCGGACTCATTCTCTGAGAGCCAGGAGCTCTTTGCATCGCATGCACATGTACAACTTCTCACCGGTGGGTAAAAAATCATACATGTGACACTCGATGCAAAAGACTGGGAAGCCCCCCTCTTGCTGCTGGACTGCTGCCTTCATCTCAATTTTGATCAGTTCCTAGTTAAGTTTTTAGGTTGCTATGGGAGTAGGAATGTGTCTAAGTTCCTTAAATGTATTATTGAATTCACTATATGTCTGGTAGTGGCCTACTGGGGTCTGATTGAATTCTCAATAAAGTTTTTGTTGATGGGTTTTTTTTTGTTTTTTTTGTGCAAGTGGCACCTGCCTATAAATTAAGGGTTGAGCTTGGGGTGGGTGGGTGAGGGGTGGGAGGGTTGGGAATTACAAACAGTCTAACTTTAGTTAGTCAGCCTGAGTGACTCACAGCTCCCTTGATTAACAAATGTTGTTCCCTATTCAAACCTAATCACACTACCTCAACACCTTTCCAAGGTGAGTAACTGAGCTGAACTATTCAACTTTTTTACTTTGGTATATACTGCTCCTAGCTTATTTCTAGCTTCTGGCTACTTTTTTCTGGGGGGGGGGGGGGGGGTTTGTGTGTTTTTTTTTGTTTTGTTTTTCAATACAATGCACACAGTTATTATTAAATAAAACACTTAGCTCTTTAAAAGTCTGGAGGACACTTTAATAGTCAGGCAGACTTTTAAAAAATAAACACACTACCTACTGCTACCTTATTGACTGACTAAAAATACAAACAGTCTAACTTGTGTATTCACTGCCTACCTACTGCTACCTTATTGACTGACTAAAAATGCAAACAGTCTAACTTGTTTATTCACTGCCTGACTATTAAAGGCACAAACACACAAACACACTAAATAATATTCCCAAATAGTTAACTTTGCCCCAATACTTTTAAAAAAGTCAATGTCAATGTCCCAAGCAAAAACTTACTGATTCCTTTCAGCCACCAGCAAGGTGATCCTCTCCTTTCAGTGTTTCCACTGGAATGTGGGACAAATAGGACAAAATATTCAGTTTTAAAAATGGAGAAAGGTCATTAGTGGAATATCACAGGAATCTATACTGGGACCTATATTGTTTAACATATTCATAAATGACTTAGAAAATGAGCACAATGAGTAAGGTGATGCCACTAGTCCTGCTACTTTGCCCCTTTTTTGGTACCTTAGAGAGTAATTGTCTCAGATGCCTCTGTTATGTACTTTTCTTGATGGCTTGAGTTTCTGTTTATACCTCCACTTCTGTCCCTTTACTTCTTTCTTCAATCAATACTTTGGAATTTCCACTTAGTCCTCCTAACTCAGAAAGTATACAACTAAAATTTTCAATTGATTTTGTTTTTATTTTGGGTGTTTTTTGGGACTTTTGTTCAAAAAATCCCATTTGTTTCAATTTAATTTTGCAATTTATGTATGAAAATGCCATTTTACACATGAAATTCAATTTTATGCTTGTAAGTTATACTTATATGTATACAATTTGATTTTATGAGCTTAAAAATGTTATGTTTACAAAACTCCAAAGCTGGATTGAACACATGCACATTCCTATCTCTCAGTGCCTTGGTAACTTGACCCCTCTCCTACTCCTACCCCACCCCCTACTCCTGCTGTCTTGCTCCTTTCTTGAAGCATTCAGGCAAGACTATCATATTGGGAACCCTGTCCCCCACTACAAGAATCAGCATCAGCAAATGCATAGCGAAGGTGAAGTCAATCTAATAGTCTGATCCCATGCTCTTTAAGGTATACATATAATGTGTGTGAAAAAGAGGTGGTCTAAATGCATCCAATGTGTAGGTTGCTATTTTAAGACACATGCACATTTTCCAACTTATGTATTTTTACATCTGCCAATTATCCAATATATGTGATCTTAAATGTGTTTATTTTATAGTACTAGCTGGGTAGGAAGTCTGGGTAAGGGGTCCGGGTGAACTGGGGTAAGTTCAGCCTGAAGAACCAGGAAGGTGTCAATGACCTGAAGAAGGAACTTATATAACCATTAAGACAGAAAGAGTGTTGTGAGGTGATTGGTTGGCATGTGTCTCATATGTTGTATATAATGTTTGTGTAAAGAAGACTGATTTACATTGATTAGCTTTTTACTACTTTGTTATATTATTTTGGGTATGTTTATTATTGGAAATCAAAGATTTGTGCGGTATAAATTTTCTCTAAATAAATAAATAAATAAATAAGCAAATAAATAAATAAATCCTAAAAACTTCACAATCACTATGGGCCTTAGTAAAAGATTTTTTGGACTTCTCCCTGCCCAGGGGTCATAAGTTCAACATCTTTTAGGATTATATGGTTCAAATAATCTTTCACCCAATAGCCAAATCCATTGTTAATTTATTATTTATTTATTTGAAACATTTGCAGCCCACGCCCTCCAAAATTCCAGGTTGGGAATCTAAAAGCATACATAATTTCATAAATGAACAACCAAAGACTTAACATAAAAATCTTTATCAATGTAAACAGTATTATATGAAAATGAGGCCCACCTTTTCAGAGGTTTCTCCTGAATTTGTCCTGCCCAGTGATAGTACATTCACCATCTTTCAGCTACTAGATGGTTCAATTTGTCTTTTACCCCTGTAGCCATAAACAACAACTGATTTTCACTTAATATCTACAGACCTTCAGCAATTTATTTTTCTGGCTACAGGTCACTATTTGTCATACTTTTCCTTCCTCTCAGCACTTTGGAGTGTAGTTACAACTGTTGGTGTTGATTTACCTCTCTCACAGTGCCTTGGGCTGTTCATACTACTGTTGTTGCCACTTTTCCTCATTCTTGGTGTCTTGGGGTGTTGTTCACTCTGCTGCAAATGCCTGTCTGCATATTTCATTAAGCTTTGATAGAAAATTCTGATTTCAGAGTCCAAAATAGGATGCATTGCTTTCCCCATTGACTTTGAAGGAAAAAATGAAACAATATGGCAAAATGAATAAATGAACTTGGAAACATAAATAAATGGAACACATTAAAATAGCAAATGAACTGAAATAATGAACTGAACCAATATATTTCTGTGCATGTCCTTTAGTTTTATTATGAAATTGTACCAATATACTGATTAAAGATGTTTGTATCTATTGCATTTAAATTATTGTCTATATCAAGAATTCTGTCTTGATAAATTATTTGCAAAAATAATCAGAAAATACAAAAACATAAAATAACTGCTTCTGAATTTTACTTTTTCTATGGCTTGATATCTCAGATCTTAAAAATCACTGTACATAGTAACCTATGTATCTGGGGTACTGTCATGCACACATAAGGGAAAGAGCACAGCAGCATTGTCTGAATTATCAAGAAGACATAAGGGAAAAATCACAGAAAAGCTTCTACAGCAAGTCCCAAAGCAAACAATGACAAGCAGCATTGTTTATATTATCAAGATGGCTCCTCACCCTGTAAAAAATATTGTTTAAAAATCACCTTACATACTGTATAACTCACAGTAAAACAGATGTAAAGAGAGAAGTTGCTAGATCATTAAGTTGCTCTAGAACTTATTCCAAATGATTTAGGTGTATGTGTTACACATTCTTTAGCCAGTAACAGTATATACAAATTATTGCATTATCACTCTAATACAAAAGTGATAATTGCCAATTAGTGTATGGCAAGACTTGGCAATGGATATCATCTTAATTGCCTACATAAGCAACATAGGCATATGACAAATGTATTGCCTATTAGACTCAAAGAATGCCAAATGCATTATATCAACGCTTTATTTTATCAACAGCCTAAAAAGTTATGTTTAAAAAATCTGATACTCTAAATGAAATATAGTGCCTCATTCCACAAAAAAAGACCTTTCATTTTTTTCCTATGATGGCTTCCTCAGAGGGAGACCACAGTTCGTACGAGGACTGAAGACTATGAATGAAAAGTGATGTAAAATAACTGTACTAGCTAAAGTCATAATTCCTCAAACAATGACAGTGTAAAAGCACTTTCTTTAAAACCAAATAATATATATATAACTTTAAAAGCATTTTCTTATGTCTTATAAACTGGCAAATGCATGAATGTAATAAATTCTACTGAAATGTTTAGGAGGCTTAGTTTTCTCAATGTCTACATCAAACCTACAAAATAGTAGTTAGAACTAGATTATACATTAGTACAAAATGCGTTCGAAATAACATCATGCTGGACAAACGGTATAGATGACCCTTTGTCAAAGTTATCATATAGATAGCTTATAGAGTGAGTCATGGTAGCATCCTTGGCTATCCTCTTACTTTGCTTGAAAAATTGTTGATTGAAAACAAAAATATTTTCATATAATACAATAGCTGCTACTTGACATATGAAATCACTAAATCCTTGTGAATAATCATTGAATTGTAAAGTGTCACATATGATCCACAATGCCTTTCCCTGCGGTATATTTGTATAAAAAGAAGTGATATCAGCAGTGGCAATAATTAATTATCCAGGATCCATATCAACCAGAGGAGCCTGCAAAATCTGAATAAAGTGAGCTGAATCTCATATATTTGGTCGGCTTTTTGGGACCATTGGGCATAAGAATGAATCAATAGGGGTGTGCATTCGTTTCTAACGTATTTCTCATCCGCAACGTATAGGGCCCTATTCGTTGTATTTGTGGGGAAGCAAAACGTATTGAGATTCCCTACAAATACACCAAATCCGCCGAATTATTCGGCCTCCTAAAGGACCCAATTTAAACAAACCCCCCACCCTCCTGACCCCCCCCAAGACTTACCAAAATTCCCTGGTGGTCCAGTGGGGGTCTGGGAGCCATCCCCTGCACTCAAACCTTTGCTGCCGGTTTCAAAATGGCACCGATAGCCTTTGACCTACTATGTCACAGGGGCTACCAGTGCCATTGGTCAGCCCCTGTCACATGGCCATCGGTGCCATCTTGTGCTCCTACCATGTGACAGGGGCTGACCAATGGCACCGGTAGCCCCTGTGACATAGTAAGGGCAAAGGCTATCGGCACCATTTTGATTACTGGCAGCCGATGGCCCGAGTGCAGGAGATCGCTCCCAGACCCCCGCTGGACCACCAGGGACTTTTGGCAAGTATTGGGGGACCCTCCTGACCCCCACAAGACTTGCCAAAAGTCCAGCGGGGGTCCAGGAGCGACCTCCTGCATTCCGGCCGTCAGATGCCAGTATTCAAAATGGCACTGATCGCCTTTGCCCTCACTATGTCACAGGGGCCGACTGTCAGAATATTGGGATAAGGTTCAAAAAGAAAATTGTACTCCTTGATTGAAATGAATTTGTTGGCTAGACCTCCAGCGAGCAATTGCTTAATTTGCATCTGTAGCCTGGTGGCTGGATCTTCTTGAAATTGCAGATAAAAGGTATTGTCAGACACTTGACATGTATCTTCAGCATTGTAAGCTGATGTGCTGTTATGGCCCCGGCCAGTGGAGGTCCACGGACCGGCCCACCTCCTGCCTTGGGATGACTCATGGCGGCTGCAGCATCCCTGAGGCCTGTCTCGGCCTTCCCAGCTCCTTCGCATGGCGCTCCCTCTGCGAGGGAGACACTGCCGACATTTTCCGGTTGGCTCTGCCTCTCTAGGCACGCCTACGCACAAGGGCTCTGGATTTAAAGAGACCAGTGCGGGAAGAGATGGCTCCAACCCCTGAAGGACGTCAGACACCGGCAGGGATTTAAACCCTGCAGACAGCTTTACTCTTCGCCTTGCAATGAGTCTTCTCATTTTGAGTGTTAATTGCTCGCTCCTGACTTTGGCTTTGGCTTCCTGGCTCCTAACCTCGGCACGTCCTCCGGAACTCTCAATGTACACTTGTCAACAGGTGATCGCTCCTAAGTCCAAGCAGCTCGGATCCTCAAGGGCTCCCCCCCCCCCCCCCCGGGGGATCTTGGGCTTCCAGTGGTGAAGATCCTGTGGGTCTTCTGGCTCTGACTTCCTGCTCGACTCACGTCCTCTGGAACTCTCATCATATACTCATCTCCAGGTGACCGTTTCTAAGTCCCAGTGGCTCGGATCCTCAAGGGCTGCTCCCGGGGGGATCTCGGGCTTCCAGTGGTGAAGATTCCGTTGGTCTCCTGGGTTTGATCTGCCTCCCGGCCACGACCACCACTGAGGGCCTCCCCTTGGCGTTGTATCACCATCTTCTAGCCGGCTCAAGGGACCACGGAGCCAACATGTGCCTAGGATGACTATGACTATGCCACCTCCTTTCTTGATTGGTCGTATAGTAATCATGGTATATGATCAAGGCCTGGCAAGCTTGTCATTCTCTCCATTTTTAAGGATGGATGGTACTTTTCCAATTTAAGTTCATCACATATGTACATCAGTACATTCTGGCAGAATTTTCTCTTCTGTTAGCACGTCGAAAATAGCAGTTCATATATAGCTAGCAGACCATGATTCTGACAGGTTTAAATTCTAAAATTGAATGGGAAGTTTGTTTATGACATTTCTGTAACTTTGCAAAAAAATTCTATAACTTAGAAAAAATGAATTCATTTCTATAGTAAATGGAAATATGAATATGCAGGAGCTATAGACAGTAATGTTTTCTGACATCTGTTTCCAATATTTTTATCAATTCATTTTGGGTGCTCTCTTAGCACAGATTTGTTTTAAGATCCTAGTCAAATATCGTGGCACCTAGCCTCTTTGTGTTTCTCGTGATTTAAAGATACAGTATGAGAAAGAAAGCTGAAGCAAGCTCTGTTTGGACAGCTTTGTGAGTAAATGCTTCAATATATTTTAGCTTTGAACAGCATGCTTTTTGTTTGAACCCAGTTTGTACTAATGTATAATCTAGACCTAACTCCTATTTTGTAGGTTTAATATAGATGTTGAGAAAATTAAGACTGTTAAACACTTCAGTGGAATTTATTGTGTGTGCATTTACCATTCATAAAACATGTGGGAATGCTTTGTAAGTTACATATATAATATTCAGTTTTTAAAGAAAGTACTTTTAGACTGTTGGTGAGGCAGTGCCCCTATTTTCTCCCTTAAACCTGTGTGGGAACAGGCTAGATGCCTGGTCCACCTTAATTCCCCTTGAGAGAAAGAGAGAGCTCTGTGGGCAGGGCCCAGCAATTGAGAAATAAGAGCTGGGAACCAGGTGGGGATATTCAGACCAGGCCCAGGTCTCAGGGAGGAAGGCAGCTCCTATTTGCAATACTGTCCAAACCTTGAGTTAAGATGAAGTAACACTCTGGAAATAAAACGTGTACACTCTCTGAGGAGAAGACAGTCTATGGTTATGCATGTGTGAAGTCATAATAAAGAGTTACTGTTTTTAAGAAAACTCGAGTCAGACTGAATTTCTGCCTCCAGACATTTGGGAATCACTGCTTGTTCCCACATATGGTGTCATGCATGAGATTTTTCTAAGCAGTGCACAGAAAAAAAAAAAAGCCTCTAAAGCAAAGAGTCTGTGTGGAGTGCAGAGAGTTGTGAGAGGACCCGTTGTTCTAAATGCTTACAGAACCCAGGGGGCTTGTGGCTCTTAAACAAAGTGCAGAGTGCAGAAGTGCACAGAGCACTGTGGTTTGAGAAAAGGTGTGGAAGAAACTGCACTGAAGAGAAAACATGTCAGGTAGAAAGGAAACAGTGAGTGGGCCTGGTTGTAGGGACAGCCAGAAAGTTTAGGGTTGAACTGGCTAAAGGGAGAAGCCCTGCTGGAGTTAGTTCAGGGAATTAACAGTAAGCAAGTTGGTTATGTAGGCTTATTTTTTTAAGTTTGCCTTTAAAATAAATGTGAAAGAAACAGTGGTGCAGCAAGGGTGTGCTGAGCAGGGTGTGGCCCTGGGAAGCTGCCAGAGTTGGCTGAGAGTGCTGTGTGTGGGGACAGGATATGTCCCTGTAGAAGGAAGCAAGCTACTCTGCAGTGCAGCCAGAAAGAAAACCTGGAATGGAGTAGCCAGGGTATGGCAGAACTAGAATGCAGCAGTCAGAGAGATTAATAGAAGGAAGCTGGCAGGCACTGATTCATAATCTCCAGGAAGGAAAAAAAAGATTACAAGAGAGCCTTAAAATAGGGATTCCCAAACCTGTCCTTGGGACCCCACAGCCAGTCGGGTTTTCAGGATATCCAGAATAAATATGCATGAGATCAATTTGCATATCATGCAGACTCAGTATATGCAAATTGGTCGCATGCATATTTATTGTGGATATCCTGAAAACCTGACTGGCTGTGGGGTCCCCAGGACAGGTTTGGGAAGCCCTGTCTTAGAAGGAATCATCTATCCTTGGCTGAACAAGAACTGACCCTAGAAACAGACTGGGCCATAGTCAACTTCTATTTAGAGTGGAGCTTTGTGGCTTTGTCAAGAAGTGAAGAGATAGAATGGCTAGTGGGCTGCAGCATCAATTACTCAAGGGTTGGCAGCCGGAAAGGCCAGCCATGCCAGTTGAACCACTCCCAGATGACATAAATGCCAAGAGAAAGGCAGAGTTACATAATGGCAGCTAGTCGCTCAGTTACAAGAGATTTCAGCAGAGATGAGCCAGTGGGAAGCAGAACTGAGGCAAGTCACCAGAGAGAATGTTATGCTAGTTGGTGAGCTGAGAGCAACTACTAGCCAACTGGAAGAAAGACCGGAGACTGGTGCTATGGAGGGTCTGGACAAAGAACCTGTAGGATGCCCAAACACTACTGGGAGTCCAGGAATACTTCCCATGAGAAGCTCAGAGGAGGGGGATGTGAAGAGCCCTAAGAGAGGAGTCACAGAGAGCCCTAGGGAGAGCAATACAGACTACCCAGAAGGAGGCATCACCGAGAGACCTGTGGGACGCAGCAGAGGAAAGTCTGAGCAAGGCGCTGCAGGAAGGCCTGACAATGGCTTTACAGGAGGTCCAGAGAAAGACTCTGTAGGGTGCCAAAACTGAGCTTGGAGTCGAGAGCAAGCTCCCTTGAGAATCCCAGTGAGAGAAGGCATAGGAAATCCAGAGAGAGAGAATAAAAGATACCAAGTAAGAAGCGCTGAGGAGAGCCCAGAGGCTGGGCTGCAAAGACCCCAGTCAGTAAGGCTGTGGAGGAGAACACAGAGGAAGGAACCAGAGAGAGTGCAGAGAGTGTGCTATGGAGGCCCAATTGAATGCACAGGGGCTGCTTTCGCCCGTGCAGGCATCCATCTTCGCCTCCGGGAGGCAGGGGAGCCGATGTCCGTCTTCGGAGGAGGGCTGCGAAAAAGTAAGTCGTTGCTTTACACTGCCAGTCCTGTCTCCCCTCCTCCTGAAGCAAGGCTGCTTTCGCGCCTTGCTCTGGGAGGAGGGGAGAGAGGACTGGCAATCTCGAGCGGCTGTGAAAAAAAAAGTTAGTCATTGCTTTACACATGGGACTGTGAGGAGGGAGGAGGCCTTAGCTGCTGGGGGGAGCAGGGAATTGAAGTGGTGAAAACGAGAGTCTCCCAAAAGAAAACAGGCAAAGTTCTGGAAGAAAGTGGAGGGAGGGGAAGAAAAAATACGGGAAAGATTCAAAGCGTGTCAGGTCAATCCAGTAAAGTAAAGTAAAGTAAAGCAGCCTTTGGGAGGAGGAGAGAGAGGACTGGCAATCCCGACCGTCCACTTCGTTGCTACTTTTTTTTTTTTTTTTCGCTTTTCGATTTTTAGATTTTTTTCCGCTTTCGTTGCTTCGGGAGGAGGGGGGAGAGGACTGGGGCTGCCCCGGAGACCAGCATCCATTGACGCGGCCAGGGCAGGTGAGCGGGGGGGCTGGGGGAAAGTTTGCCGCCTACCCTTACCCCTGCCTCTAACGCTGGGGTAAGGGTAGGCGGTAAGTTAGCAGGTTAAATGCGTGGCAAAATGGCAGGGTAAAAAAGCGATAGTCGGGGCACGCGTTACTGGATGGTAGGGAATAGCTAATTCGATCATTTACATGTAATATACATGCCGCGTGCGGAAGGGATTACCCGGGGATTTAAGGATGCGGTAAGAGTAGGTTAAAGGGGATTGTGGATCGCAGGAAGGGCTAACATGGCCGGAAAGTGAGTAGAAAGCGGGTTAGGAGCGGGGTAAATGTGGCCGCACTTTACTGGATTGACCTGTCTGTAAATTCTATTCTGAGAGAGTACCTATCTTTTTCTTATCTCATTCTTAACAATAAAAGTAATTTCCACCATAGGGCTCTTAGTTTCAAGCCAAGGTATGTATAGTCTATGACAATGGTTCTCAACTTTTATTCATCCTGCGGCCCAGATCGCGAGGGAGAGGGGCGCACCATGCAACAGCTGTCAAACCCTGAAGAGGGTGCAGATGACACAGAATTATTCAGAGTAGTTAAATCACTAGCAGATTGTGATAAATTACAGGAGGACCTTGTGAGACTGGAAAATTGGGCATCCAAATGGCAGATAAAATTTAATGTGGATAACTGCAAGGTGATGCATATAGGGAAAAATAACCCATGCTATAGTTACACGATGTTAGGTTCCATATTAGGAGCTACCACCCAGGAAAGAGATCTAGGCATCATAGTGGATAATACATTGAAATTGTCAGTTCAGTGTGCTGCGGCAATCAAAAAAGCAAACAGGATGCCAGGAATTATTAGGAAGGGAATGGTGAATAAAACGGAAAATGTCATAATGCCTCTGTATCACTCCATGGTGAGACTGCACCTTGAATACTGTGAGCAATTCTGGTCGTTGCATCTCAAATAAGATATAGTTGCAATAGAGAAGTTACAGAGAAGGGCGACCAAAATGGTAAAGGGAATGGAACAGATCCCCTATGAGCAAAGGCTAAAGAGGTTAGGACTGTTCAGCTTGGAGAAGAGACGGCTGAGGGGGGATATGATAGAGGTGTTAAAAATCATGAGAGGTCTAGAATGGGTAAATGTGAATTGGTTATTTACTCTTTCAGATAATAGAAGGACTAGGGGGCACTCCTTGAAGTTAGCATGTAGCACATTTAAAACTATTCGGAGAAAGCTCTTTTTCACTCAATGCACAACTAAACTCTGGAATTTGTTGCCAGGGGATGTGGGTAGTGAAGTTAGTGTAGCTGGGTTTAAAAAAGGTTTGGATAAGTTCTTGGAGGAGAAATCCATTACCTGCTATTAATCAAGTTGACTTAGAAAATAGCCACTGCTATTACTGGCATCAGTAGCATGGGATGTACTTAGTTTTTGGGTACTTGCCAGGTACTTGTAGCCTGGATTGGCCACTGTTGGAAACAGGATGCCGGGCTTGATGGACCCTAGGTCTGACCAAGTATGGGATGTTCTTATGTTCTTAAGAGTAGAAGGGGAAGCAAACTTTTCCCAGTTTCAGCATTTATGGGAAGGGGGAGAGATATTCAGTCATATCCCGCACCATCATCATCCCCTCTACTCTAGAGCAAGAGGATCAGGATTTAATTTTGTTTCTCTTATTTATTTTCCTTTGAATAATCTTTTTATATAGTTTGTATATCTAGTTTGTGTTGCCAAGTTTTATGTAATCTGTTTAGCATCTGCAGTGTATGGCAGAAAATATATGAATGTTGCGATATGATAATGTGATAGAGGGATGCAAGTGATTATATGTGTGCAATGTCTTGTTTGAGAGGGAAATGGTAGTACATTGTAGTGTGACAACTTGACTGTATACCTGAGTCCTACTTGCTAATGTAATATGTCTTTTGTTTTCCCTATCTTGTTTGAGATCAATAGTGAAAATGGATACAAGAAATGTGCTACAGAAAAAAAAGAGGTCAATATGTGTAAAAAGTGTTTCTATGCAAGTGAAAATTGTGTGTAGTGCAAATGTCAGTGTTAAAAATATGAATAAAAGTATGAAAGAGAGAGAAAAGATCCTTAGATCAATGTTTCCCAATCCTCTCCTGGAGGTTTTCAGGATTTCCACAATGAATATGCATGAGATAGATTTGCATGCCATGGGTTTCCAATATATGCAAATCATTTCATGCATATTCATGATGAATATCCTGCCGCCAGGAGATATTTGGGAAATACTGGTTTAGAGTAATATCAGAGAGATGTAGTTATTAATATATGCTACTGCATAAGATAGAGTATAGCTAAATAGTTCGTAAAAGGAAATTGCATGCTCCCCTGTGGAAAATGTGGCACTATCCATTTGGAAACACATTTTTCTTTTTGAATGAAAACATTAACATAATGTTATAAATAGACACAGGTTCTCACATTTTAGATTTGTGGAGTGGGCTGCATTTTCTAATAGAGTGAAAGGTATGTAGCTTCTCTATTTTTCAGTAGTTTAAAAATGGTCAAAATTGCTTTTGCAAAGTTACAGGAGTTATTTAATGGTAGCAGTCCTCTACCCAGGAGTTATACTAATTTCCAACATAAGTCTGAGGTCTGCTGAAGGTAGAACAGATAATTAATACCTGGATCTATGAATGGGGACAGAGTGCAAGGTCAACATAGTGGGCCAGATATTCATACCTACGCGCGGGCATAGATTTGTGCTCGCAACCCGGTACACACAAATCTACGCCCGATTTTATAACATGCGTGCGCAGCCACGCACATGTTATAAAATCCGGGGTGGTGCACGCAAGGGGGTGCACACTTGTGCACTTTGCAAGCCCCGCGCCCTAGGGGAGCTCCGATGGCTTACCCCATTCCTCCCGCCCCCCCCATATTCCCCTCCCTTCCCCTATCTAACCCGCCCCCCAGCCCTACCTAAATCCTCCCCCCCCATCTTTATTTTTTTATTTACACCTGCCTCCGGGCAGGAGTAGGTTGCGCATGCCGGCCGAATGCTGGCGCGTGATCCCCTGGCCCAGCAGCAGTGGAGAGGCCTCTGGCCACGCCCACGCCCCATCCCCGGACCGCCCCACTCACACCCTACCCATTTTTTCAAGCCCCGGGACTTACAAGCGTCCCGGGGCTTGAGTGTGTCGCCGGGCCTATGCAAAATAGGCTCGGCACGCGCAGGAGTGGGCTTTCACGATTACGCTCATAATATACTCTTGTAACCCTTTTAAAATCCACCCCAGTGTCTATTATGGCTACTTGTTCTGCCTGCACTAAATGGTTCTATTCAGATGATGTTAATTGTTTCTATTTTTGCTATCTCCCAAATACCAGCTTTTAAAACAGTGCTGTTTTTACTTTTCTACTATTCACCTCCAGAGACTATAAAAATATGGGTGAATCAAGTCCACAATGAAAACAATTCTCAGAAATTTTATGCACTACTATGCTATAAAAATCATAAAACAGCAGGGATCAGATATGCAAATTCTTTAGTTTTCTCATAGCAACACCCAAGATGACAAATATGTTGTGTGTGTGTGTGTGTGTGTGTGTGTGTGTGTGTGTGTGGACAAACTATGTTTTCCAAGCAGGGTATTTAATAAAAAATTCACTACAAACTCAAGTCAAACTACAGCAGCATTCTATTCAAAGTAATGGGAGAAACTAATTCATTTTTATAATACAAAAGGGGAGATTAGGATTAGCTAAAAATACAATTTCCTTTATGTTCAGCTGATAGAAATTATATTTATTTACTATGTGCCACTAACCTTTACTTCAGATGAGAATGTATTCTCATTATTGTCTAAGAGATATCTAACAGGATCTATTTTCTTTTAGCCTACACACCATTCAGCTTTTGTGATGGCATGAATTATTTAGAAGTATTGACACACTGAGATATGAGAAAAAGAGAGATAAGAATATTAAGTTTATCAAAGATTTTCTATCTAAATGTCTTTTCGGCTGACTCACAGAAAATAATGCAGCATTCAAGAAATGAAAAGTGTGTAAGAAAGCAAGGAAAGACAGTAAGTAAAATAATGAGTAATTGGCCTCGTATTGTAATGCTATATAGAGGCTTATCTATTAAATAATTTATTTAAAGTGACTCTGACATTCTTAAGAAGTGATGATTACAATCAAGTATTCTTTTAAAGAACAAGCCCAATGGCACAGTAGCAATGCTACATGCTGCTGTGAAGATTATCTGGGTTTGATCCCAAGCCCAGCTTCAGCTCCTTAGATTAGCCTGGGCTGTGTATGCTGAAGAGCAAGCATTAGCCATTGCACAATGATGACATCTTATGGGCAGATGCGGGATAGGCAAGTAGGAGGTTCCTGCAGGGTAATGTTGCCAGTGGCATTTGGCTGACGACTGTTGAAATCCTGGCTGTATTAGAATATAAGGGAGATTTAATAATGGGGGAAAACCCTAGGTCATTATGCATGAAGACTCATGATGCCTTACTCCAGAAAATACTGGTTCTGATTGAGCTGTACGTCCAATAAAGAAGCAGGAGAAAGCCACTGGGCACAAAAAATACATTATTTTAGAATGGAATATCATTTTTAGAAATAAATTTAAAAAAATTATAATCCCCCACAGATTTATTATATAACTAATATCTAGCAGCTAGAAAAAAAAGCCTGTTGGCCTGAATTATTTCTTTTTCTTAAAACTCAGCACAAATTTCTAAACTAGTAGCATGCAGATTACTGTAAATTCCCTAATTTGGGAGGGGAACAGGCAGTTTAAGAATTCAGAGCTACCTATCCTGAAAAATGCTGAGAGTTATGTGGTTGCACCCCACTCTGAAAGAGATCTAAGACTAAGAGGTCATTAGAGTTCAAATTGTCCCTGAAAGTCCTCTCTTACTCCTGGAAGGTAAACCCTGGGAAAAATCAGGCTGAAACCTTAGACATCATTTTTCAAAGGTTTTAAGTATCTAACTTTAGGTTAAACTTCTAAATTGGTACTTTTCATGATTTATTAGGTCTGAGGTCCTAAATGTAGGCTCTTAGTTTTACTAGGCTCCAAAATGTAGGACTCTAAACAATGGGTGGCTAAGAGGTTGGAGTTACCAATTACCAATTATATGCAAATGTTATTCAGTTGTTTGTCATGTAATGTCATCCCTGTCTGTCACCTTTCAGTTGGTATCTATTTGCTTCTCAAGGTATTGGAAAGGCTTTCAGCAAATGGTAGACATACTGTTTGTTTTTTTTTTTAGGGCCATCAGATAACTATTAACAAAGCAAATTTGAAGGCTTGGAGTCATCTTGGGCTCATGCTTCTCCATGTGCCCACAAGTGAATGCTTAAGTCAAGTCGTACTTTTTTAAATTCAAGATTTTACACTGATTGAAACCCTTACTAGGAGAACAAGAATTTTGTATTGTATTCTAAGGGTTAATATTCATGAATCTTGATTACTACAACACTTTATATTTTGAAGTCCCTATGTATTGTTGAGGTTTTGCTAGACAGTTAGCAATCTGTTTTGGGTTAGACTGCGGAATTAGCAATCTGTTGGAAATCTGATGCTTGATGGGAGGAGCAATCTGTAGAGAAAGCTCTGTATAGCGGGCTCCTGGAAAGGGAGGAGTCAGCAATCTTGTAGTGTCTCAGATATCATCTTGTTAAGGAGTAGCAAACTGTAATGAATCTGATATAGTTGTGGGTGGATCCCTGGGGCGATGGCAGATGACTACGCCCCCAGGAGGATACCCGAGAGGGACCACCGACTAGGCTAGAGTATGGAGAAAGACACACATTAGTTTTTTATTAAACAGGTTATTAGAAACCACCAGAGGTGGCAGTAGTGAGCTGATATGCCCAGCAGGGCTGTAGTCCCTCAGGTACTGGAACAATGATCCCAAGATGGCTGAGCTGTTGAGAAACTGTAGAAAGTGAGTAGGCAGAGTAGGCAGAGTTCATGAACAGAACTAGATGACAAAACTCACGTAAGGTCTCAAGTAAGCTCAGGAGCTGGAAAGGATTAGGCCCTCAAGGAGCAAGTACCTGGTTCCAGGGAAAGCTCTAAGAGAGCGATGGTAACTCACAATTGTTTGTAGCAGTGATAGCTTCCAGGCAGTAGAGAATCTTCAGAGTGTCCAGGAACATGGGCCCTTGAGGAACGAGTACCGGTTCCTATCTGTAATCTGAAAATAAAGAAAAGAGCGAGGCCCCCGAGGAGCGGGTACCTCTGGTAAGTCCGAGGAGGCAGAGTAGCTTGGATAGCCGAAGCAAGTACGAATCCGTATCCGTATCCGAATCCATATCCGTATCCTTGCTAACTCAGTTTGTTAGCGTTTTCAAAGACCTTTAAATATTTGAAGCAGATGATGTCATCTCAGGGGGACGCCCCTGAGGTTCGCGCCCTTGCTGGTACAAGAGTTGGGACGCGCGCACATGCCCTAGGCATCAAGACAAGATGGCGGAGTGGCAGCATCGAGCCAGTCCGGGGACGCTGGAGGGATGTGGCATGGAGACGCCACGGCAGCCAGCCAGCCATCAGACCCGGAGGGAGTCGCTACAGAAGTAAAGAGGGCGGAGTGAGGACGTTGAGCAGCGATTGTCACAAAATGTATATACTCAAAACACTCCAAGTTGTTCAGAATGTTGCAACTCTCATGCTGACAGGTTCAGGTATTAAATAACTTATTATCCCAATACTTAGTCAATTCCACTGGCTTCCTTATCAATGAAGTACAACAATCATGCTAATTAATACATTGCTAGGCAAAATTGAATCACATTTGATTAGCTCTTTGCTTTGAATGTATAATCCTCCACACATTTATTTATTTATTTATTTATTTATTTATTTATTTATCGAGTTTTATATACTGTCGTTCGGTTTCGCCATCACAATGGTTTACAAAGTTTCGATGTTTAACAGAGTGTTCAAAAGTTCATAAGCTTGTTAACATAGTTATCTTAATCATTATAAACATAGTTTGGTTTTTAAATTGGTTTTTAAATTGTACAGTTAAATTAAGTGCTTTGGATTGGTTTTGCATGTTTATATGGGCCGGTGCAGAGGGAAGTTGTAGCATAGAGTCATAGGGTGTTTTGGTAGGCTTTGGTGAACATCCAAGTTTTTTGTTCTTTTTTGAAGGTTTTTAAATTTTGTTGTGTTCTCAGTTCAGTTGGGAGGGTGTTCCATAGTTCGGGGATTCCTAGGGATATGGCTCTCTTCTGAGTTGAGGTAAGTTTGTGACGAGCAGGTGGAATTCTTAGTAGACCTTTGTTAGCTGAGCGGAGATTTCGGTTTGGTGAGTGGAGTTTTATTGATGCCCTTAGCCAATTTGTTTGTTTTTCATATATTATTTTGTATATTATGGATAGTATTTTGTAGTCTATCCTGTGTTTTATTGGGAGCCAGTGTAGTGAGATGAGAGTTGGAATAATGTGATCATATTTTTTCGTTCCTGTGAGTGTTTTGAAGGATCCATCACAGTCTATCTTACTGGATATTCCTTCTTGAAAGGCTGGCCCAATTTTTTGGAATATTCTTTGATTGGAACAAAAGGACATGAGAATTTGCCCTACTGGGTCAGACTAAGGGTTCATCAAATCAGGTATCCTATTTCTAACAGTAACCAATCCAGGTCACAAATACCTGGCAAGATCTCAAATAATAAATAGATCCCATGCTGCTATTGCATAGTGATAAGTATTTTTAAGACAACTTAGTTAATAATAATTTATGGACTTCTCCTTCAGGAGGTTGTCCAAAGCTTTTTTAACCCAGCAATGCTTTAGAAGCACATGAAATATTGAAGGGAAAGAGCTCAGTAACCTCAATCCAGTAGGAGTACTGAGAGGAGAGAATCACATTGCTGGCGGCTGAAGAGAATTGGTAAGTACTGCTCTGGGAAATTTTTTAGACCTTACAAGTTTTGGGGAGAATTAACTACTGGGGTATATTATTTTATTGTTTTTTTGTGTGTGTATTAAATAGCTACTTAAAAGCAGGCAAAAGCTAGGAGATTGTGTTTTAGTTTTAAATAGCTAATCAGAAGCAGGCAAAAGCTAAGGGGTAGATTTAAAAAAAAAAATACATGCTCGTGTCCATGTGCGCACGCTACCCAGCACATGGACACGCGATGCTATAACATGTGCATGCCAGTGCACATATGTTATAAAACCGAGGGCGGCACCTGCAAGGGGAGGTACATTTTTGCGACGTTCACGTGTCGACACATCACTGCTTTCCCCAGTTCCCTCCCAGTCTGCTCCAATTAAGAAGAAGACTGGAAGAGAACTTCCCTATTCCCTACCCTCCCTTCCTCCTCCCCTCTCCTCCCCAACCCCTAAATTAAAAACTTTTTTTTTTTTACTTTTGTGGCCCAACTTACTTCAGCTCCTGAGCTGAAGTAAGTTGCACGCGCTGGCAGGCGAGACTCCGGAACAGCAAACAATGGCACTGTCCCAGCCTGCCCCACACCCCGCCCATACCCACCCAAAACATGCCCTCTGGCCCACCCCTTCCAAGAGGCCCGGCACTTGAGTGTTTACCGGCCTTTACGCGCATGGCCGGGCCTCTTGGAAGGTTCACCTGGCGCGCATAAAGCCCGACCACGCACGTAAAGGCTGGGATTTATGTGTGCCGTGCATTTAAAATCTGCCCTTATGTGTTTTGTGTTTTTGTTTTTACCTCCCTTCCTCCCCTTGCCCACCCACCCCTAGCTCATCCTTTGATTTATAGGCAGGAGACACTTTCAATTAAGAAAAAATAATAGTCAGCCTTTTACATTAAACTCAGGATTGTCTATTTGTTTTTACCTCCCTCCCACCCCTTACCCACCCACTCCTAGCTCATTTTTTGATTTATAGGCAGGAGACACTATCAATTTAAAAAAAAAAAAAAAAAAAAAAGCTTTTTAACTTAAACTCAGGATTGTTCCAGCCCTTATCAAGAGTTTAATCATCCAATTTTAGATCACTACCAGAAAAATAGTGACTACAGTAATGCATTTAAAGGACTCTGTATGTATAGCAACTCCCGTAACAACCTAAACTTAATTAGGAACTGAACAAAATTTAGATGAAGGCAGCAGTCCAGCAGCAAGAGAGGGCCTTCCAGCCTTTTCATTCTTTTGCATCAAGTGTCACATGTATGATTTGTTTTACCTGCTAGTGAGAGCAAAACGTTCCTGTCTCTCTAGAGGCTAGAGTGGCAGACCTGGAGGAGCTGAGGCAGACAGAGAGGTGTATAGATGAAACCTGCAGAGACATAGTAGCAAAGTCCCAACTCCAGTTGGCAGCACTGGTGCTGACTTGGAGGAGGAAGTTCTCCTGGTCAGAAAGCATCAACCTGGTACAGCAGGACATGATCCTGTAGCAAGGACCTGCTCTCCAGGTGATGCATTGTTCTCTTGCACTGAGCATGTGTCTCCCAGGGCTATTTCAAAGGAGAGAAGAGTTAGATCAGCCATTATAGTTGATGATTTGATTACTAGGAATGTAGATAGCTGGGTAGCTAGTGGTCTGGTAACATGCCTACCTGGTGTGAGTGTGGCAGACCAGGGGAGGAGCTGTCTGTCGTGGTACATGTGGGCACCAATGACATAAGAAAATGTGGGAGGGATGTTTTGGAAGCCAAATTTAGGCTCTTAAGGAGAAAGCTGAAATCCAGAAGCTCCAGGGTAGCATTCTCTGAAATGCTCCCTGTTCCACACGCAGGTCCCCAGAGGCAGGCAGAGCTTCGGATTCTCAATATGTGGATGAGTCGAGGGTGAAAGGAAAATGGATTCAATTTTGTAAGGAACTGGGGAACCTTTTGGGGATGGGGGAGTTTTTTCTGAAGGGATGGGCTCCACATTAAATAGGGTGGAACCAAGCTGCTGGCGCTAACCTTTAAAAAGGAGATAGAGCAGCTTTTATACTAGAACAAAGGGGAAAGCCGGCAGTTGCTCAGTAGTGCATGGTTCAGAGGGAAAGAACTTTGATGGATACTAATGAAGCTTTAGAGTTAGGGCATCCTAACAGAGAGGTTCCTTTAATAAGAAATGTAGTACAAGTGCCTATAAGTAAAGACTCTCCTTTAGCTAAAAGATTCCAAATGATCCATGTTACTGAAAAGCAGACTTTTAATACAAACAAAAAACATACTATGAAATGTCTGTTTTCCCATGCCAGATAGGAGAATTAGCGTGCATAGCAGTAAATGATGGCATAGACTTAATTGGCATGTCATAGACATGGTGAAAGGAGGATAACCAAAGGAAAAGTACTATACCTGGATAAAAATTATATTGCAATGATAGAGTGGATCAACTTGGTGGTGGGTGGCACTTTATGTCTGGGATGGCATAGAGTCGAACAGGATAAAGATCCTGAAAAAGACTAAATGTACAATTTAATCTTTATGTGTAGAAATTAGAGATGTGGTTCGTTTTTCACCCGAGTTAGGAAATTCAACGAAATTTCCTAACTCGTTGTGGTTTCGGAGGCCCCGAAACCCGAAAAGAATTTTCCCCGACTTTCGGGGAAATTTCATTTTTCGGGTTTGCATGGAGAGAGGGACACTTTTTTTTTTTTAATTAAAACCCACCCCAAACATTTAAATAAACTATAATACAACACCCCCCCCCCCCCGATCCCGATCCCTCCCCAAGACTTACTAAGTACATCCCTGGTGATCCAGCGGGGTCCCGGGTTCCATTTGCCCTCCGTGCCCATGCTACTTGCAAGCCGTGCTCTTTAAAATGGTGCCGAATAGCCTCTGAACTACCATGTCACAGGGGCTACCGGCACCATTGGTCAGCCCCTGTCACATGGCCATCGGCGCCATCTTGTGCTCCTGTCATGTGACTGGAGCTGACCAATGGCGCCGAAAGCCTCTGTGACATAGTATGGGCAAAGGCTATCGGCGCCATTTTGATTACTGGCAGCCGACAACAAAATCACTTTCGGACCCCCGCTGGACCCCCAGGGATTATTGGCAAGCCTTGGGGGGGGGGTCAGGAGGGGGCTCTTGACCTCCCCAAGGCTTGCCAATAATCCCTGGGGGTCCCTGTGACATGGTAGTTCAGAGGCTATTCGGCACCATTTTAAAGAGCACGGCTTACAAGTAGCACGGGCACGGAGGGCAAATGGAACCCGGGACCCCGCTGGATCACCAGGGATGTACTTAGTAAGTCTTGGGGAGGGATCGGGATGGGGGGGGTAGTTTGTAAACTTTGTATTTATGTAGAAAACTGATTTTAAATGCTTGGGGTGGGTTTTCTTTAAGCTTCCTTTGCCGTTTCGTTTTTTGGCTCGGTTTCGGGTTTCCTCGTTTCATTTTTCAAAAAAACGAAACGAGAAAACCCGAAATTTACCACGAGGTATCCGAGTCAAAAAACGACCCGGCAGAAAAAAACGAAGCACATCTCTAGAGAAATCCCTTGTGTGTTTGGGAAGAGTATAGAGATAGGTGTATACTACCATCTACCTGGCCAAAATTAGGAGACTAACAGTGAAATGGTAATAGTACATCAATAATGGGAGATTTCAATCACAATTTATTTATTTATTTATTTATTTATTTGTTAGTTTTTATATATCGACTTTCGTGGGTACATCATGCTGGTTTACAGTATAACTGATGGAGGAAATTACAAAAAAAACAGGGTGGGGGAGAGGGAGCAGATAGGAAGAGAGAAGGGGCGAGAGAAGAGAGGGAAAAACAGGAAGAGGAGAAAATGAACAGTACTTGATGGAAAACAACAGAAGAACATATTAAGTAGCATTGCAAATTATACACTCAGTAAGGAACTGTGTATAACCTTATACACTGTGGATAATCTTATATAAATTATACACTCCAGGAGAGGAAGGAGAGGAGAACTTTGCATTACCTGCTAATTCAACACCAGGTGAACATCGTGGGAACTGGGGACAGGGAGGACCTTGCCCCAACAGAGGATTTTCATACCGGAAGTGACATCAACCCAAGGTTTTACTGAAAAAGGGACTGTTTACTCTCCCCTAATGAGGAGAAGGAGAGGAGAACTTTGTATTACCTGCTAATTCAACACCAGGTGAACATCATGGGAAATGGGGGCAGGGAGGACCTTTCCCTGATGGAGGATTTTCATACCAGAAGTGACGTAAACCCAAGGTTTTACTGAAAAAGGGACTGCTTACTCTCCCCTAATGAGGGTAAGGAGAGGAGAACCTTGCGTTACCTGCTAATTAAACACCAGGTGAACATCGTGGGAACCAGGGGCAGGGAAGACCTTGCCCCGACGGAGGATTTTCATACTGGAAGTGATGTCATCCTGACATTCCAAGGCTCTTTATAAATTGGACTGCCTACGGTGCGCTGTTGATGTCGGCGCACATCGCCCAAGCTGTGCGCCCCTTAGGGGCAATACTCGTTGCAAAATGGTGCCGCCCGTATGGCCATTTTGCAGTACGGCAACACGATTCGGGTGCAGGAGGTCATTCCCGGACCCCCACTGGACTTTTGGCAAGTCTTGTGGGGGTCAGGAGGCCCCCCCAAGCTGGCCAAAAGTCCCTGGGGGTCCGGGAGCGATCTCCTACGCTCGCGCCGTCGGGGGACAGTAACCAAAATGGCGCTGGCGCTACCTTTGCCCTGTCAAATGACAGGGCAAAGGTAGCGCCAGTGCCATTTCTATCAAATGCACCCGTGGCCCGAGATTGGAACATCACACCGGGACCCCCCCACTGGACTCCAGGTAATTTAAGACATTTTGGGTGGGTTCGGGAGGATGGGGGATTTATTTTAAAGGGTCGGGGTGGGTTTTAGGGTTGTTTTAGTGTGCCGGTTTTCCCGCCCTCCCCCTTCCCCTCCCCCTTCCCTTGATTTACGATTTTTCACGATAAATCGGGGTAATTCCTATTATATATCGCCTCTAATGATTTTTAACGATTTAAAATATATCAGACGATATTTTAAATCATCAAAAAACGATTCACATCCATATTAATTACCTTTATTTCTTGTTATATTACTGAACAGTATTTGTAAATGATGGATATCATATATGTATTGACAGTTTTTTGTCATAATTATTTGAAAATTAATAAAGTATAAATTAAAAAAAGATATTATATACTCCAAAAAGTATTATTTATTTATTTATTTAAATTATTTTGATATACTGATACTCAAGACTAGGGTCTTATCGTACCGGTTTACAGCGAAACAAGGGGTAACCAATTAACTAGAAAGATAAAGTTACAATGAACAGGGATTTACAGAGTGGGAGAGCTGAGAGCAAAAGAATAGGATTAATATCACAAAGTTCAACCTAACAATATTTAACATAACAAGGTTTTACATAGCAAAGTTTTTTGACCCAAGGAACGAATGTAGCAAGCTTTGACAATGGCTTAATCTTTAGGTCAAAGACTGAAGGCAAGAATGTGGGAGAGGTGGGGGCGGATCTGTGAAAATGAAGTGCAAGACTGTGCTGTTAGTGAGGTATCCATCAAGGGAAGGCATGAGTGAACAGCCACGTTTTTATTTTCTTTCTGAATGAAAAAGGGCATTGTTCCTGCCGAAGTTCCGGGGGAAGAAGATTCCAATGATGCGGTCCGGCCGTGGACAAGGATCGTTTCTGGATGAAGGTGTGGCTAGTGGATTTGTTAGGGGGGCTTGGAGAGTTCCTTTGTATGCCGATCTGATCGGTCTTGTGGAAACATGAAAGTTGAGTGGTATTTTGAGCTGTTGTATAGATCAGTGATAGATGTTTTTGTGGATAATGGATAGGATCTTAAACATTATTCCGTGGTTGATAGGTAACCAGTGTAAGTTTTTTAGGATTGGTGTGATGTGGTCCTTGCGACGAGAGTTTGTAAGGATCCTTGCTGCGGCATTTTGGAGCATTTGTAGTGGTTTCGTTGAGGAGGACGGAAGGCCTAGGAGGAGTGCGTTACAATAGTCAATCTTTGAAAACAGTATGGCTTGTAGTACTGACCGGTAGTCTTGAAAGTGAAGGAGAGTTCTTGGTTGTTTCAGGACATGAAGCTTATGGAAGCATTCCTTGGTGGTGGTGTTGATGAACTTTTTGAGGTTCATTCTGGTGTCAAGCATGGCACCTAGATCTCTCACTTGGTTTACAAATGGTGAGAGTGGGTTGCTGGTAAGGGGGTTGTTGTCATTTGGAGAGATGAGTAGAAGTTCTGTTTTGGATGTGTTAAGAACTAGATTGAGACTTGAGAGTAGACTATTGATGGAGCAGAGGCAGTTGTTCCAGAAGTGCAGGGAGCTGGAGATGGGATCCGTGACAGGGATTAAGATCTGTACATCGTCAGCATATACAAAATGAGTTAGGTTGAGGCTCTCTAGGTGCTGGCATAAAGGTAACAGATAAATATTAAATAGTGTGGGTGATAGCAAGGATCCTTGGGGAACGCCATGGTTGGAGGGGATGGGTTGGGATTCTTTATCATTTATTCTCACCTTGTATTTCCTATTATTGAGGAAGGATTCGAACCATTTGAGCGCCAAGCCTGTGATGCCGATTTCCATTAGACGGTTGATGAGAATTGCATGGTTTACCGTGTCGAACGCTGCGGAGATGTCTAGCAGGGCCAGAAGGTAGGATTGGCCTTTGTCTAGGCCCATTAGGATGTTGTCAGTTAGAGATAGTAGGAGTGTTTCCGTGTTTAAGTGTTTACGGAAACCGTATTGCAACGGAAAGAGAATGTTGTAGGAGTCTAAGTAGTCTGTAAGTTGGTTGTTGACTAATTTTTCCATTAGATTGGCGATAAATGGAAGATTTGCTATGGGGCGAAAGTTTGCAGGATTGGCTGGGTCCAGATTAGGTTTCTTTAGTAAAGGTTTTAAAGAGACGGTTTTCAGAGAGTCTGGAACGTATCCTTGTGCAAGGGAACAATTTATGATGTCAGCCAGCGGTTTGGTTATGGTGTTTGGGATTGTAAGCAGGAGTTTGGTGGGTATTTGATCAGATGGATGTGATGATGGCTTCATTTTCTTGATTAAAGATTCAGTTTCCAGGGCAGATGTGGGTTCAAATGATTCGAGAAGCGGTTTGTGTGAGGATGGGGATGGTTTGTAGGTGGGTGGAGGTTGGGTGTTTGAATTAGTCAGTGGTGCCAGTAGGTTGTGGATTTTCTTCTCGAAGAATAGTGCCAATTCTGTGGATTTGCTTTGGGCTTCTTCTTCTGGGATGACTGGTGGTGCAGGTAGTGAGGGCTAATACATAAGAAAATAGTGTTTTTGGATCGTACAGGAAGCTATGTATTTTATTGGCATAGAAATCTCTGTTCATACGTAATATGGTGGTCCTGTAGATGCTCATAGCGGTTTTATAATTGGCTAGAAGGGCGGGGGAGAGATCTTTGCGCCAATGTTGCTCTTTGTGTCGTAGGTCTTGTTTGAGCTGTTTCAGTGTTGTGGAGAACCAAGGTTTCTTGTTTAAAAGAGCTGGGTTGATTTCTTTAGAAGTCAAAGGGCAGATTTTATTTGCTACTGAGAGAGTGATGTTAAGCCATGACATCATAGCAGTGTCGGCGTTGGTGAGGTCCAAATTGGGTAGGTCATTGGTGAGGTTTGAGCTAAGGTCATCCATTGAGCATGGTTTTCTGAACCATATTGTTGATTTGGGAATGCAGGGAGTCTGTTTTCTCTTTATTGATAGTTCAGTATAGATCAAAGAGTGATCCGACCAGGGGATGGGGGTACAGGTGGGAGGGGTATTGGGCGAGATGGGTTCATTAATGAAAATGAGGTCCATTATATACAATAATAACAAAAAGTATTATATATAATAATATACATTATCTTTAATTAGTACATGCAGGAGACACTATGTATGACATTATAAATTATGCATTCAGAAAGGCAACTATATATAGACTAGAAGGGTTGCTATAGAGAAAAGTAAGGTTTAAAGGATAGCGGAGGGGGGAAAATAAAAGGGGTATAAAAGGGTTACTATAGGGAAAAAGGTAGGGTATAAGGACAGGGGAAGGGGGAAATGGGTATAAATGGGGGTAAATAAGGAGGTGAAGAGAAATGGGAGACAAAACAGAGTATAATTAAAGGAATAAAGGAAAAGGCTATGAGTACATTAATGACAAGGGCTCTTTCTCTGAAGGAGTAGAGGGACTACGTAGGATCCGGATCAAGGTAGACCATTTTAAAGAGCCATGTTTTAACCCCTGTTTTGAATTTCCGAATGCATGGTTCTAGTCGGAGCTCAAGTGGCATAGTGTTCCAGAGGGAGGGGCCTGCAATGGATAGGGCTCTTTCTCTGGTTGAGGTGTGGTGAGCACATTTAAGGGAAGAGGTGTAGAGGGTTCCTGAAAGTGCAGTTCTAGTAGGACAATTGGAGGAGCGGAATCGAAGAGCATCCTCAAGCCAGGAGTGATTGTGGCTGTGCAGGGATTTGTGAATAATGGTGAGGGTTTTGTATCTGATGTGGGAGAAGATGGGAAGCCAATGGAGTTCCTTAAGAATAGGGGTGATATGGTTAGTTTTGCATGTATTTGTAAGGATTCTTGCCATAGCATTCTATAACATTTGCAGGGGTCTAATAGTAGAGTAGGGAAGGCCTAGAAGTAAGGAATTGCAGTAATCCATTTTTTATAACATTGTCGCTTGCAGGACTGTGCGGAAGTCTTGTGAATGGAGTAGGGGTTTAGTTTTTTTGAGGATATGGAGCTTGAAAAATCCTCCCTTTATGATTGTGTTAATGTGTTTTTTGAAGTTTAGTTGGTGGTCTAGGGAGACACCGAGATCTTGCACGAAGTAGGGAAAATCATTTGAGGGAAGGGTGAGGTCACAAGCAGATGGTGGCATCTGGTCAGGGTGATTTGAAATGATGAGGAGTTCAGTTTTGGAGGAGTTTAAAGCAAGGTGGAGGTTAGAGAGTAGGGAGTTAATGGAGACAAGTTTCCCAAAACTTAAGAGATTTGGTGAGGGATTTTTGGATAGGGATGAGGATTTGGACATCGTCTGCAAATAAGAAAAACTTAAGACCAAGGTCAGAGAGCAGGTGGCAGAGCGGTAACAAGTATATATATTAAAGAGCGTGGAGGATAGTGAAGAGCCCTGTGGGATGCCTTGGGTAAGGGGGATGTGTGATGATCCCCAGCCCAAACCTTATGTTGGGACCCAACCCTGGAGCCTAGGCCTGGCCCCAGGTCTGATGCCAGGACTTTAGCCAGGAGTCTGGGTCCTGAAGACTGGGCCTCAGCACAGGGTCAAGCCCAGGCCTTAGAGCCCAGGACTGAGAGCTCCTCTTTGGCTCCTCTTATTTCTTCGGCTCTTCAAGGCCAAGTGACGGCATCCACTGGGGTCATGCCAGAGTTAATTAACTTTGGTGCATTCACTCCAGCAGATGGCACTATTTTGATGTATGGCCTGGTTCTGGGCTGAGGCCCAGCTTTATCCCTTGCCTTCACCAATACCCCAGCATCAGGCTCATTCCTATGACATGGCCCCTGCATTGGGCCTCAGCCTAAGCCCTAGACAGGGCCCCAGCTTTGGACCTAGGTGGAGGCCTGATACATTAGTTCAAAATTAAACAAAAAAATAAGATTTGTTTCATTTGGGGTCCCATGATTTGGTTTGGGGTCCTCCAAATGAAATGAATTAGCCTTATTCTCACATTTTGCACTTTTGTTTTAAACAAATGCACATCCCTATTTTAAAAGTTGTATGAAGGTGGCATCAGAGTGAGGAATATCCTGATTTTGGTAATCTGTGTCCATCTGAGAAATAAGGAGTAAATTACTACAGAGGATGGAAATGGAGAACTAGAGAATAGATGGAAATCAGGGGGCAATAGGATCTCTGGAGAAGGTATAAGAGACAGTGGCAAGAACTGGAGGGCTGTGGAGAGTGAGAATAGAAGATATAAATGTGTTAAAAAGGTGACAGATTGAAAGAGGGAGACTGAGTACTAGAGGGTGAGAGAAAGGGATAAGGTTTAAAAGGTAGCTATGAGTGAACAGTGAAACACAGAAGAGAAAAATGGAGAAAAAAATGAAAAATCAATGTCAGAGACAGATCTAGAGATGGCAGGGGAAAAACAGAAAGAGAGAAAAGAAATTGAAAATAAAAAATGGAAAGAAACCCTAGAAAACAGCTTGATAATAACATCAAAAGAAAAGTGGAATAGTGACACCCAGAATGACCCAATATGAAAAATGAAATGTTTCTAATTTGTGTTTGCTGCTAAGTCCTTCCTCCATTTTGTCCAGGCTGCTATGTTCCAGAAGGCCCAATCAACAAGAAATTGTTGTTCATTGTAATTATTTCATTCCATGTACTGTAGAGCTTTTATTATCATCAGAATTTTGGATAAAAGTTAATTCTGTTCTTACATATTGAACTCAACTGAAAAGTTATGTTTGCTATTTAATGTTATTTGAAATGTGTGAATAACTTGAAAAGTCCTTTCCTCATTTTGGTCACAAGAACTGTTTGGTTAAAAGAACTGTAGGAACCAGCTATATTATAAAAAAGGAAAGGTCCAGTCACAGGGATCTCTATGTAGGGTTGTATCTCTTTCAGGGGAAGACTGAAATGTGAAGCCAGTTATATACAGAACAGGAAGTAACTTGGGCAGACTAGATTGGCGCTATGTTCCTTAACTGTCATAATGTTTTGTGCTTCTATGATTGTACGGAATATAAAAAAAAAAAACACTAAGAATTAGAGATGCTTCCATTTGTTGCCTGCATTTTATTTAAATGTTTTTCTTTGGCAAACCAGTCATGGTGAAACCATGATGTTCTTCTTGATCTTTGGGAATAGCTGGGGTACAAAACCTGAGAACATCAGAATGACAAAATATCCCAGTAGCTACAGACCTTCTTATCCTCCAACCCCCACCTCAATCTTTCCAAATCAAAGCAGCAGCAGCTGTGCAGGGGAGAGAGACTTCTAAGAAAACTAAAAAGTCATGGGATAGGAGGCATTGTCCTTTCGTGGATTACAAACTGGTTAAAAGGAAACAGAGAGTAGGATTAAATGGTCAATTTTCTCAGAGGAAAAGGGTAAACAGTGGAGTGCCTCAGGGATCTGTACTTGGACCGGTGCTTTTCAATATATATATAAATGATCTGGAAAGGAATACAATGAGTGAGGTTATCAAATTTGCGGATGATTCAAAAATATTCAGAGTAGTTAAATCACAAGTGAATTGTGATGCATTACAGGAGGACCTTACAAGACTGGAAGAATGGGCATCCAAATGGCAGATGAAATTTAATGTGGACAAGTGCAAGTTGTTGCATATAGGAAAAAATAACCCTTACTGTAGTTACACGATGTTAGGTTCCATATTAGGAGCTACCACCCAGGAAAAAGATCTAGGCATCATAGTGGATAATACTTTAAATCGTCTGCTCAGTGTGCTGCAGCAGTCAAAAAAGCAAACAGAATGTTAGGAATTATTAGGAAGGGAATGGTTAATAAAACGGAAATTGTCATAATGCCTCTATATCGCTCCATAGTGAGACCGCACCTTGAAAAATATATAGTTGTGATGGAGAAGGTACAGAGAAGGGCAACCAAAATGATAAAAGGGATGGAACAGCTCCCATATGAGGAAAGGCTGAAGAGGTTAGGGCTGTTCAGCTTAGAGAAGAGACGGTTGAGGGGAGATATGATAGAGGTCTTTAAGATCATGAGAGGTCTTTCAAATAATAGAAGGACTAGGGGGCATTCCATGAAGTTAGAAAGTAGCACATTTAAGGCTAATCGGAAAAAATTATTTTTCACTCAGTGCACAATAAAGCTCTGGAATTTGTTGCCAGAGGATGTGGTTAGTGCCGTTAGTGTAGCTGGGTTCAAAAAAGGTTTGGATAAGTTCTTGGAGGAGAAATCCATTAACTGCTATTAATCAAGTTTACTTAGGGAATAGCCACTGCTTTTAATTGCATCAGTAGCATGGGATCTTCAAAGTGTTTGGGTAATTGTCAGGTTCTTGTGGCCTGGTTTGGCCTCTGTTGGAAACAGGATGCTGTTGGGCTTGATGGACCCTCGGTCTGACCCAGCATGGCAGTTTCTTATGTTCTTATGTTCTTATAAAATACAACTACAATCCTCCTCATTCACTGTGTTAAGAATTGTTTGTGACTGGGTAACTGAGAGAGAGAAAATAATAATATATATGAAATGAAAATTACTTACACTTTATCCTAAGTAGGATAA
The DNA here is from genome assembly GCF_901001135.1 of Rhinatrema bivittatum. Classification (NCBI taxonomy): domain Eukaryota; kingdom Metazoa; phylum Chordata; class Amphibia; order Gymnophiona; family Rhinatrematidae; genus Rhinatrema; species Rhinatrema bivittatum. The sequence goes on from NC_042616.1 coordinate 746,993,447, forward strand.
AGTTGTATAATATAGGATAATGTTCTGGCCCCATTAACTATGAGCAGATTTGTTGTTTGCTGTATATATATATATATATATATATATATATATATAAAGTCGTTATGTTCCTGCTATGTGACGTCACAGAAAGAATACACACCCCTATAATCCTGTAGTCTTGTGATTGTTGGTCCTTTATGTTCACGTGTTTTGCAGCGCCACTGATTTTGGGCACTTTCTATTGGCTTAGATTCTGGTTCACTATTGCTGGGAGGCTTTCAGTGGGCATGTGTGCTTCTGATTGAAGGAAGAAAGAAGCAAGTGACAACTCATCTCTCCTGTTCCTTTGGAAGGCATTTCCTTTTTACCAGACATATACAATAATTGTACTTAATCTGCAGTATAATTCCTACGACAGCTATTTCAGCTCTATAGAGTCAGCGCTCTGAACCTGAGACCAACCTTCTTCTTCCTTCCCCCTCAAGACTGCAATCAATAAGTTACATGTTTTCATTGCCTATTGGAATAAAACAGTTTTGGAATTTAGACAAGGTGACTTCATTGGAGATTCAGTACCTGGTTTAGCTGTATGATTAGCACTGCAGGGGTGCTGTGAGATCCTAACAGATAAGGGTAGTGAAACACGTTATTTTTAAGACAGGCATTGCAATTTCTGACATACAGGCAAGTCCATTGGTAGACATAGAGGAATAATGGACTGCCTATAGGGGCTCTTATTTCTGCACAGATTTTTTCAAGCTGTACTGAATATTTTCATTTTTTACTGTCTCCTCAATATCTGTTTTTATAATATATTGGATTGCTTTCACTCTTGGCTTTCCAACGGAAAAAAAAATAATTTGGGTAACTCAAGCCTGTGAAATGTGGTTATCACAATGGAAAAGCTTTCCTAAACTGGGAATGAGGATTGTGTATTGAGTATTGAGTAACGCTTTAAGATGCTTCATTGAATTGTCAAATGTGCTCAATGCTCTCCCTAAACTTTTTACCCTAATACCAAAGTTTAAGTCTTCCAGAAAGAAATCACAACAGGCAAACAGGAGAAGAAGAAAGGAATTGGTGAGAAACAAAATGCCTGAGCAAACTGAATTTCAAAAGTTAAAATTCTTTGGCAGTCTTCCCCAGTCTCCTGCTATTTAATTGGAAAATTACTTTTTATGCAGACCTTGGAGAACTACAAGCTGTGAATATATGTTAATTAAACTTTATTTTAAATCTTAAATACAATTAATTCCTTTGTGGTTATCCCACCTTGTGTTGATATATCTGTATGGCAGAAGTGGTTTCCAGAAGCACTATAAAAGAACATAACACTGAGATGGCAGATGCCAAGGTGACTCAGGTTGCAAATAAAACAAATAAAAAAAGAATTAAAGCACTGTGGCTTCTAAGTACTGCTAAGGGTTCTGTTTTTTTGGTTTGTTTTTTTTTTAATTTTAAAGTAAATTTGCTTTGTTGGAAACAAAATAATGGTTAACTACTTTGAGTATCTCAGAAATCCAGAAAAAGTAAAATAACAAGGAAAAATATTTACCAATTTGATATTCCATTAGTGCTAGACATGGATGTAAAATCTTTGGTAGATCTTATCAGAGCATATGACATAGGTTTAGTGACTATCAAACCAAATGATTTCAGCCAAAACCTTGAACATTAGAAGTATTTAAAATAAAATCATTATAGCCTCATATTTCTGACATATAGTATGAAATAGATTATAGATCCTCTGATGAAAACTGTAGCATATGTCAATTCCATGCTTGTATGGGATGGGCAGGAAAGTTTTCAAAGGAAATTAGCTGGGTAAAATGGACTTATCAAAAATTGCCCTCATCCAGTGCAGCTGAAAATATGAGCAGATTCCATAGAGTGCAAACCCTGAGCCACATTAAGGAGAAGCATTCATGTGGGCATGTTTAGCTCGAGGAGGAGAATAGTCCATGAATATGGGATTTCCAAAAGTATGAAGACAATTTTGCCTGTACTTGGACACCCATACAAACAGCAGGTGCAAAGTATATGAATGCTTTTAGCTTTCATATGCTTTTTGTGCCTGCTTATTTTCAAAGGGAAACAATACACTTTTTTTTACTTTGAGAAATGGTGGAATGTATACTTCACACACAACATAGGCTATTTAAAATTACACATAATAATTCCACATTTCTCCCAAATGGAAGGCATAAAGAAAACGGGCCAGATTTTCAAAGGGGTACGTGCGTAAGATACGCGCGTACCCCCCGAAAACCTTCCGAAGTTCCCCCTGTGCGCGCCGAGCCTATGTTGAGTAGGCTCGGCGGCACGCACGAGCCCCAGGGCGCGCATAAGTCCCGGGGCTTTCCCGATGGGGGCGAGTCGCGGCAGCGCGTCATTTGGGGGCAGGGCCGCGGGCATGGTTCCGGCACGGGGGTGTTTCAGGGGCATGGCTGAGGCCTCCGAAACGGCTCCTGGGCCTGGGAATCGCGCGCTGGCAGCCGGCCTGGCAGGCGTAACTTGTGCAACAAAGGTAGGGGGGGTTAGATAGGGCTGGGGGGTGAGTTAGATAGGGGAAGGGAGGGGAAGGTGCGGGGGGGGGGTGGAAGGAAAGTTCCCTCTGAGACTGCTCCGATTTCGGAGCGGCTTCGGAGGGAACGGAAGCAGCCTGCACAGCTCGGTGTGTGCAGGCTGCCGATTCTGAACAGCCTTGCGTGCGCCAATCCCAATTTTAACAGATACACGCGGCCACGCGCGTGTCTATTAAAATCCCTCCTGGTGCGCAAACAAAAGTACGCGTGTGCGCAAATTTGTAAAATCTACCCCAAACTATATAACCTCACTATCCGTCAAATCTTGACTATAGAATGAAAGAGACTTTATTTAGCATGCATCTTAAGTTAAAGAGTTGTATAAAACCTAATGAAAATAAATAGGGCTATCCGCCAAGAACATCTTTCCAAAGATTTCTTCAATCATTGGTTAGGACCATCATAATTCAGAAGCTTCTTTGCTTATACTTGAACAAAAAGCAATCCTCTAAATAGTATAATCGTAGGTTACTAATCCCATCGATTGGAATATATTTGTGGGTTTTTTTTAAAATCAAAATGCAATGAAACAGACCACCATCCATACAGTCTCTTCAATAAATAATCTTTCTTGAGATTTCAGTTTCAAATCAATTAGGTGGTACAAACAACTAAAAAGCATTGGTGTGTCTCATCTCCACTGTCTTAATTTGCACTAATCTGTTGTTGCTTATCAGCAAAAGGACTAATGAGCACTGATGTTACTTATCTGCATTGTCTTGCATTCCTAATTCCATTAATTCTTGTTGGCACATGTTCATAGGAAACTGCCTGACACAGGTTTAGTGTTTCAAATAATCTTTCTGCATCAGGGGCTGCAAACCGTACAGTTTCATTTACTTCTACAATTGTTCTTAAAATGTAGAAAAACACCAATAAGCTACCTTATATTAGCAAATACTTCTCACTAAGGCCTGCGATACTTTAGAAGATGAGGAGCAGGGGGCCGAAATGGGGGGAGGGCCTGCGCTAGCCAGCAGCGATCGCACCGTCACGGTGCGATCGCTGCCGGTTTCGCACCCAATAGCGCCACCATAGCAGGTGTAGCTATTGGGAGCGAAAACTGCTGCGAAAAGGCACTTACCTTTTCACTGTCCACGGCGTCGGCGCAGAGTTGGCCCTGGTGATGCCCCGACTCCTCCTCTTCCGGGGCCGACTCCGCCCCGACTCCACCCCCATCCTGGTATCGCACGCGATAAGGGGCTTTTCGCGTGCGAAAGGTCCCTTATCGCGTGCGAGCGGCGTGGAAAATGAGGCCCCAAATGTCACCGATATTTAACATTTATATCCATTATCTTCCAACTCCCTTCAAGCATTCCAACAGCTTTCAGCATCTCACAGCTATTTCCCCCACTGAGCAGACATCTAAGTTTAAGTATTTTCTGTCATCCAATCCACTTTCCTCAACACATGCAACATCAAATATCACACACATAAATCACATGACATTCATCCATCAATCCATAATTCACATATAACCACATTCATATAAGATAATACCATTCAATTTCACTATTCATTCCAAATGGCTCAAACTAGTTTAATGTATATTTAAAAAGGTTCCTGTTTGTTCAGTCCCCTCTCCGGCAAGGAACATATATCTGTTCTAACACAGCCCAGCATAGGTCTTCAAATGAATAGTGATTCATTGCTCAGTTGGGATGTGCAGAAGCACATTTTTCATTTTGGTTTATTTATTTGTTTTCTAGTTTACCTCCATTTATTTAGTTTGCTTCAAACAAACAAAATATATATTTTATTTCTTCATTAGATTTTTTGGTTCCCCCTTTAAAATCAATGAGGGAAACAATGGAAACTATTTTGAGCTTAAAAATTGTGGTTTAATAATCAATTCTATAGAAACTGGTGAGAAGATAACATCAGAATGGGGAAAAGATCTCCAAGGCTTCGAGATTGTGGCAAAGTGTCACAGAAAATGGCATGAATAGCCTAAGGAATCATAAAGGGGCAAAATGTTACAAGAATGGTAGGAGTTCTTCAAGGCACCATCAAAGGAGCAAAGCAGCAGCAAAAGTAGCAAAAACACATCAAGGCTTTAAAAGAGGGCACAAATAACAGTGGCATGATGAACCCCTAAAAACAGCATTTGAGGGGGAAAGTGGCAAGAAAATCCTAAGGCACCATGAAGAGGGAATAAAGCAGAAAAAGTGGCAAAAAAATCACCTGGCACTGACAGAAGGACAAAGCAGCATAAAGATTGGCATGGAGACCCCAAAACATACAGTGAAATACAAAGCATCGATCCACAGTGGCAAAATACCCTAAGGCAGGGCCTTCCAAACCTGTGCTGGGGACCCCACAGCCAGTCGGGTTTTCTGGATACCCACAAAGGTTACGGTTATGGTTTCTTTATTTATAAACCTCTTAAAAAGCTTGGGGTATGGCAGCAAGGATAAATGTCATAACGACCCCCCAAGGTATAGCCACAGAGTGGCAGCAAGACCTCCATGGGGCAGATTCTAGGGTATGGCAGCAAGACTGAGTGTCAGAAAGACCTGCAAGGTATAACCACAGAGTGGTAGCAAGACTTCTGTGGTGCAGAATCTGGACTACGTCAGCAAGGCTAAGTGGCAGATAGACCCCCCCCCCCCCCCCACACAATATGTAGCATAATGGGTATAGCTGAAGCATTAGGGGTACAGCAATAAGAAAGAGTACCAGCAAGACCCCCAATATCTTATATAGACGGTATAGCACCCAGGATGTCTGGAAGCAAGATATCCAATGTGTAGTGTAAGAAGCAAGGCAGCAAGATAGAGTGATAGCAAGACCACAAGATGTAGAGTGTGGAGTTTTGAAGCAAGGCCGAGTCATTGCAAAGCTCGGAAGGTGGTAAGAACATAAGAACATAAGAAAATGCCATACTGGGTCAGACCAACGGTCTATCAAGCCCAGCATCCTTTTCCAACAGTGGCCAATCCAGGCCATAAGAACCTGGCAAGTACCCAAAAACTAAGTCTGTTCCATGTTACCGATTGCTAATGGCAGTGGCTATTCTCTAAGTGAACTTAATAGCAGGTAATGGACTTCTCCTCCAAGAACTTATCCAATCCTTTTTTAAACACAGCTATACTAACTGCACTAACCACATCCTCCGGCAACAAATTCCAGAGTCTAATTGTGCGTTGAGTAAAAAAGAACTTTCTCCGATTAGTTTTAAATGTGCCCCATGCTAACTTCATGGAGTGTCCCCTAGTCCTTCTACTATCCGAAAGAGTAAATACACCTATTCACATCTACCCGTTCTAGACCTCTCATGATTTTAAACACCTCTATCATATCCCCCCTCAGTCGTCTCTTCTCCAAGCTGAAAAGTCCTAACCTCTTTAGTCTTTCCTCATAGGGGAGTTGTTCCATTCCCCTTATCATTTTGGTAGCCCTTCTCTGTACCTTCTCCATCGCAATTATATCTTTTTTTAGATGCGGCAACCAGAATTGTACACAGTACAGGGTTGTGGCACAAGACCTCCAAGGTATAGCAGCAAGAAAGAGTGGCAGCAAAACCTTCAAAGAATAGCTAAAGGGGAGAGCATCAAGGCAGTGGAAGTGATACCCCCTCCCCCCCCCTCCATCTGTAGCCTCAGGGACATAGCAGCTAGGCAGAGTGGCTAAAGTATAGAGTCTGGGGTATGAAAGCAAGGCTGAAATGTAGCAAGACAATATGGTGACAAAGCAGAGTGTCAGCAAGATCCCAAGGTATATCTTTTAGGGATGTGAATCGTTTTAGGACGATTAAAATTATCGTCCGATAATTTTAATATCGTCTTAAACCGTTATGGAACACAATACAATAGAGATTCTAACGATTTATCGTTATAAATCGTTAGAATCGTGAGCCGGCACACTAAAACCCCCTAAAACCCACCCCCGACCCTTTAAATTAAATCCCCCACCCTCCCGAACCCCCCCCAAATGAGTTAAATAACCTGCGGGTCCAGCGGCGGTCCGGAACGGCAGCGGTCCGGAACGGGCTCCTGCTCCTGAATCTTGTTGTCTTCAGCCGGCGCCATTTTCCAAAATGGCGCCGAAAAATGGCGGCGGCCATAGACGAACACGATTGGACGGCAGGAGGTCCTTCCGGACCCCCGCTGGACTTTTGGCAAGTCTCGTGGGGGTCAGGAGGCCCCCCACAAGCTGGCCAAAAGTTCCTGGAGGTCCAGCGGGGGTCAGGGAGCGATTTCCCGCCGCGAATCGTTTTCGTACGGAAAATGGCGCCGGCAGGAGATCGACTGCAGGAGGTCGTTCAGCGAGGCGCCGGAACCCTCGCTGAACGACCTCCTGCAGTCGATCTCCTGCCGGCGCCATTTTCCGTACGAAAACGATTCGCGGCGGGAAATCGCTCCCTGACCCCCGCTGGACCTCCAGGAACTTTTGGCCAGCTTGTGGGGGGCCTCCTGACCTCCACGAGACTTGCCAAAAGTCCAGCGGGGGTCCGGAAGGACCTCCTGCCGTCCAATCGTGTTCGTCTATGGCTGCCGCCATTTTTCGGCGCCATTTTGGAAAATGGCGCCGGCTGAAGACAACAAGATTCAGGAGCAGGAGCCCGTTCCGGACCGCTGCCGTTCCGGACCGCCGCTGGACCCGCAGGTTATTTAACTCATTTGGGGGGGGGTTCGGGAGGGTGGGGGATTTAATTTAAAGGGTCGGGGGTGGGTTTTAGGGGGTTTTAATGTGCCGGTTTTGCGATTTTTAGATTTTTCACGATTTTTCACGATTTTTCACGATATTTTACCCCCCCAAACGGCAACAATACGATTCCCTCCCCCTCCCAGCCGAAATCGATCGTTAAGACGATCGAGGACACGATTCACATCCCTAATATCTTTAGGAGCAGGGCAGCCTCATCTTGATTGGTCCTCCATCCTGTCTACTTGCCTTCTTCTCCCACCTTGGCTCTTTCCTAGCTACTAAGTCACTCATGAATTTCTTGGTTGCTATACTTGTCAGTCTCACTGCAGCACTTTTCAATGAACTAAAGACTTGAATGGTAAACATAAACAAATGAAACACATTTTTGTTTTTTAATTTTGGGTACCCTCCATTCATTTTTGGAGTACATGAATGAAATGAAAATGGTCTCATTCACTTTATTGAATTTTACCCATTTGTTTAAACAAATACATATCTCTACTACTTAGTGTTGCACCATAGATGCCTCTGGCTTCAGAGTATTTATACATCGAATCATAATAATGATGGCAGACAAAGACCAGATGGTCCATTCAGTCTGCCCAGTAATTTGCTTTGGTAGTAATTGCCACTCTAATTACTCCCATGTGTTATTTTGAGAGTAGTAAATGCACCTCCATGCCGAGTAACCCTATGCATTCTGTTAAGGGTAGTAACTGCTGCTATGTGCAGGTTACCTTATGTGTTCTATTAAGGGTAGCAACTGCCATTCTGTACAGGTTACCCCATACATTCTGTTAAACGTAGTAACTGCTGCTAAGTGCAGGTTATCCCATGCATTCTGTTAAGGGTAGTAACTGCTGCTATGTGCACGTTACCCCATGCATTCTGTTAAGGGTAGTAACTAGGGATGTGAATCGGGTGATCGATCGTCTTAACAATCGATTTTGGCTGGGGGGGGAGGGAAATCTGATCGTCATGGTTTTTGTTTTTTTTAAATCGTAAAAAATCGTAAATCGGGAGAGGGCGGGAAAACCGGCACCTTAAAACCCACCCCGACCCTTTAAGATAAATCCCCCACCCTCCCAAAGCCCCCCAAAATGTTTTAAATTACCTGGGGTCCAGTGGGGGGGTCCCGGCGTGATCTCCCGCTCTGGGCCACGGCTGCTTTAAAAGAAATGGCGCCGGTGGCACCTTGCCCTTACCATATGACAGGGCAAAGGTAGCGCCGGCGCCATTTTGGTTCCTGTCACCCGACAGGGTGACAGGAACCAAAACCCAAATGGTGCCGGTGCTACTTTTGCCCTCACTATGTCAACATAGTGAGGGCAAAAATGGGGCCGGC